>NW_026095893.1:15201473-16436411 GCF_023614345.1 Adelges cooleyi
GTAAATTTCGAGACTATAGTGTAAGAATCTAGCAAACTATGAACCAGGAAGACCCTTAAATTCTGATCTAACCATTTCGATGGAAGTTTAGAAACCATAATATACACAATAATAACACTTAATATCGACATTAAATATTATCATACTTCGTCAATAGGATACTATAATAGAATATTTACTACCCACAAAAAATCATAAGACATTCACCTCTTAGCAAAGTAATAATAAAATTATAAAAAAGTATTTTTTTTTACGACAAGATGTTGTCGTAAATGGTCAAGGGAAGTTAGGACAGCCAGTACGCCCAGTAGGAGGGATAATGAAAAAATTATTAGATCGGGTATGGTTTATTTTCCAGGTATTTCAAAGGGGTTAACAAACATTTTTAAAAATTACAGTGTAACTCTAGTCGCATCGAAAAGTACTACTTTAAAATCTTTGTTAGGTAGTACCAAAGATAAAATAGGGGAAGAAGAAAAATCCGGGATTTATAAAATACAATGTGAAGAGTGTGCTAAATGTTATGTAGGTCAAACAAAAAGAAATATTGGGGTTAGGTTTAAAGAACACATAAGGAACATCAAAAACCAAGAAGTACACAAATCTCCTGTTGCGGAACATTTATTGGACACTAATCATAGTATCAAATCAGTAAAATTACTAAAAAATGTAAATAACTCTAAAGAACTTAATATTAGGGAAGCAATAGAAATGTTAAATAATAGGAAAAATTTGTTAAACTGGGACTTAAGTCCATTACAAAACATTTTATTAAAATTTATAAAAGGTGTTGACAATGAGACATCATTTCCGGTGTGACGTCACACCCGGTATGATGACCTTGTATATATGTATAGAGGGAGATGTTCGCCCGTAATCGGTCTCAGTCTGTTGTTAGCGCTGAAGATGACGACATCGTTGTCGTAACATGTGTACGCAAGAAGTGTATAATTTTTATGGTTTAGGGTTCAAGTAGATTTTATATCTTTACTAATATAACTAAGACTATAATATAATATACTTAACTCTTAACAAATTACCGCGTTAATTCTTATCCGTGATTATTAATGTAAAATGTTCATGAATTGTATAAGACTGTTGCAATAATCGAACTTTTTTCGTTATAGCTACTTGGTGTGCCAAAAGATGACTTGGCTTTTGCACTGCTGAACAAGACGATAGAAGCGAACGGAGAAGTGATCCGATCGCATTTAGATGTGGCAACGTCAAACTATGCCAGAGACGCTCTAGCCAAAGCCATTTACAGCAGACTTTTTGAATGGCTCGTATCGCACATAAACAAAACTCTTCAACCAACACCTACGGTTCTCAAGAGAAGGCATCGACTAAACAAAACCAAATCCATCGGTATACTCGACATTTATGGCTTCGAAATTTTACAAAACAACGGGTAAGTGCACCCATCCCATAATAATTTCACAGAGCAGAATTTAAGACCAATAAAATCTTTTATTTATTAGGTTGTAGATAATTAACATTTTTTATTAAAAAATAATGACATAAAACATATATCGCATCGCATTCGCCTATCTCAACCGATGTTCGACTGTTGATTCAAAAATCCTTATATATTAAAACACCAACCCAGTCTGTCTGTTCATGAGTAATATTATTAAAAATTATCTTTAATTTAAAAAGGCCAATCTAATACAACAAGTAACTTTTGACAAATTAGCATTAAACTCTTTATGTTTCATTAGAGGACAAGGGTTCTAGTAGATCTTTAACAACTAATCCAAATATAAACTTATTAGCTTTAACCTAAAGCTATAGCTAACCCCTTAGCAGGACCTAAGTTACAGAACTCGGTACCATACATCTGAAAATCTAGATGGATATAATATAATGTTATAATATTTTTTTAGTTGAATTGATAGTTTGCTATTTAGGTTTGCAATATTCTTTAGAATCTTAACTTTTCGATCTTAGCTTTTTCTTTCTATAGACAAAACATTTTATTAAATTTATAAAAACTGCAATCACTTTTTAAAACGTTCAAGGTTTGAACAATTCTGTATAAACTACTGCAACGAAAAAATGCAAAAGTTTTTTGTTGACCTGACTCTGAAAGCGGAACAAGATGAATACCTGAACGAAGGAGTCGAATGGACACCAGTCAAGTACTTTGATAACGGAATTATATGCGAAATGATCGAAGACAGAAACCGAGGTATGATCCTTTGTTACTTAATTGTTATATGCAACTAATGCTATGTCGTTTTCTTTGTTTACCAATTCCAAGGGATTATATCGTGTTTGGACGACGAAAACTTAAGACGGGCCGACGCTTCCAATGGGACGTTTTTACACGAGTTAGCGGAGCGAATCAAAGACCATGAGTACTTCACGTGTTATCAGTTAGCGGACCTGCGCACAAAAAAGAAAGCCATATCTCCAATGGTCAGCAATAGCTATTGATGCTTTAATCTTATTTATAAAACAATATTTGTTAGAACTGAGAAGACAAAACAAGGTTTTCAATAATATTGGAATAATTAGATCATATTTGCACATTTTTCATTAAATCTCTCTTGTTATGGATACACAATAATTTAGAAATTATTCCCATATTGAATAATGAATTAAAATTAAAAATAACTGTACTTTACGATTAAAATCAGAAGTTTATACATTATTTTGGGGACTTCCAATTGAAAATAAATAGGTAAGTGACGTTCATTAAATAGGGCACAAAATTCCAACTAAAATACAATTTTAAATATTTTTAAAGAACATAACAATTCGATTCGTTAACATTATTAGTCATTTATTGAGTACATAAAACAAACATTACATTTTTAAAAACACAAATTTCGTGATTTTATTTATTGTTGACAATTTATATAAATATAATATAATCTATTTGCAAAGTCGTCCAGCCATGACCATATCCATCTTCATTTATAACCTCCACCTACTTCTTCTCGGCCTACTTCTACTTTTAAACCCTCGAACTCTTACCTATCCAACCCATTTTTCTATTTTATTTCTTTTCTATCATTCAACCTGCCCAAATCATTTATCGCTCATTTGCTCTTATAGACACAACTCAAAACATATCTGTGGCGGTTTGAGAATATTCACGTCTAAAGTTTTTTTTAAAAATCACGCTTTAAAGAAAAATTATGCATTCACTGTTAATTATTGCAATGCAGCTAAAATATTATTTATTACTTTTATAACATATTAATTAAGTAGATAATAATATAATGGTAGGGAAATGCATTAGTTTCAATAAATCGCGATTATTTTAAAATAAATGAAAATGGTTCTCAAGCAAATCTTATATGACAACTGGGTAAATACTAAATAATTAATTTTTTTTACTACCTTATAAGAAGACCTTAAAATCCAAATTTATAACTGATCATGTTGGCCTCATACAAATTGAACTATATTGATATTTAAAAAAAAAATAGAGTTTACAAAACATATTATTCGTAATGCTATTCAGCTATACTCTTAATAATATATTCTAATTATGAAATATATATTTTTTGTATTTACCAGGAATTTGAAATAGTCCATTTTGCTGGCACTGTAAGATATGATGCTTCCGAATTTTTAGAGAAAAACAACGACCCGCTGTTCGGTGACTTAAGCCAAGTCATGTCCAAATCTACTAATGAAATCGTCAAGGTTCGCCATCAAATAGTACTACCGATAAACGTTGACAAACCAAAAAAAATCATAAACCCTTTCCCCTAGAAAGGGGACAACATTTTCTTTATTTTACTTTTTCCTGCAAACTTTTAGAAATTAAGATCTGAAAATAGAGTGGAGCTAGATCTAATAAACATAACATAATATAACGTATACAATTTTTTCAAAAATATGTAATCAATCTTTTTTTTTTTTTTATTAAGGAAATACCAAAAAAAAGGGAAAGTTACACATTGACCGTAGTAAATTTCTAGGTCAACGGGTCTTGTAAAATATTTTCATTATTTTGTTAATTACGATTTAAGGGTAACTTTGACAATTATTTTGGACCAACGATCAACCTTATTCGTATCCACCCTAATAACAAAAATACATTTTTAACCCATTGTTGTCATTTGAAAGTTATTTTATCTCTTTTATTTATAATAATTCATATCGATCAGTGACCTTCCCCATCCTAATATTCTCCGTCTCCACTACGCTACAAACCCACTTTACTATTTTTATTTTTAATGAAATTATTAAATACTTTAAAATTTTTACAATATAAGCAATTTTTTTACGAATGAACCAATAATAATATATATTATACAAAACCCATATTCGTTTGTTTGCCAATATTTTATCATTTATATCTATTCTGATCTGATTATTCTGACTTATTTTAGCTTTCGCTTAATAGGTATGTACGAGAACCATCAAAAACGTTTATCAGTTGATTGTCTTAGGAGAATATATTGCAAACTGTCTTTTTTTGGTTTTACTCTTAAACGATCGGATTCCTAGTTCCTACATACCGATTGGTAATCAATTTAAAGATGTGATAGGCATTTTAGGAAATGTAGTTGCATTTTGTATACTATTTATTCTTTTATTTAGCCACTCCGTTTTTTCTTACGATTTTTTATTTAATATAAACCGAGGTTACCTATAAATTAAAAAAACAATCTTAAAAACTAAATATTGTATTTAAAGTTAATAAGTTTATGTCAAGTAAATATGATGAGATCAACATTTTTGTTCAGAATCTTTATCGAATTATTAAATTGGTAACGTATTCTATAAGTGTTGCGATACCTAGTCTCACACGAAATCTCAGTTAATCCGCCTCTATATGAAATATATTGCATAAATATACAACCTCTTAAAAACGGACTGTAAATATTTAACATATAAATCATATATAGATATTTGACAGTTATGAATTATCGCTATTAGTTGAGTACTCGCATAATATCGTGTCGTTTTAAAACGCGGTTTCAGACCATTTTTTCGGACTGTAAGACCCCGAACAAGAAAATACCAGAAACCACGCTGAAGCAGTTTAAGAAAAGTCTGAACCTGCTCATCGAAACGTTAGTAACAAAACAACCGTCGTACATAAGATGCATCAAGCCGAACGAGGACAAGGATCCGGGTAAGCTAGATCAGCTTCACTGTGGTACACCACATAGATTTTACTTATTGTTTATTTGGCGGTGAACTTTGATTGTAACGAACAAATATTTAGGAAAACCTTGCCAGCGAGAAATATATTTTAGTGGTTACGCGTAGTCGAAATAAAAACCCTTGAATGCATAAAATTGTGGATGTTTTTCAAATCGTATTAATGTGAAATTTTACCAAGATTTCAGTAAACAGAATAAACCTTTTGCGGTTATCATTGATTTCAGACGAATTCGACTGGGAACTGGTCCGGAACCAGGTAACGTTTCTAGGTTTGGGAGAGATACTGCGGATTCGAAAAGCAGGATTTGCGTTCCGTGATTTGTTTGCGTCGTTTCTCAAGAGATACAAATGTCTGTGTCCGGATACATGGCCTCACTGGAACTATACGTTTGATGCCGTTGACGCCGTTCGTCGCTTGGTCCAGTACATAGGTTTTACTGACAAGGAATACAAAATCGGAAAGTGCGCGTGCCCTATTTGACTTAACAGCTGTGGTTAATGTTTTAACGGGCACCCGTTTAAGCTAGCTGATCGTGACTATTTTTATAGGACAAAAATATTGATTAAACATCCGAAAACGGTGTTCGAGATCGAAGCTCGGTTCCAGAAACAAAAGAACGCAATAGCCACTATCATCCAAAAGTCGTGGCGCGGATACAGGGCTCGCAAGAGGTTTTTGCTGCTCAAGATCGCGGCCACGCGGTGCCAGAGGGCGTTCAGGCGACGGCAGCGACACAGGCGGTTGCTGAAAATCAAAGAGTATGAAATCGTTACAGGACGAGTAATATTGATACAGAAAAATGTCAGGCGATTTCTGGCCGCCCGGAAATACCGGAAAATGTTAAACACCATCGCGATCATTCGAAAGTATTTCGGCCGCGGTTTCGCGGTACGTGTGTAATTATTTTCGCGTTTGTTTTGTCTTTGTTTTCAGTTTTATCAAGGGATTTATCACCCGGAATGGACCGCCCAATGAGTACAATCGCCGGTTTATTGGATACAAACGAGCCAGATACCTCGTCGCGTTATCCGAATCGTTGCCCAAGGATTTGCTGTCCAACAAGCCGTACCCAGTTCCACCGACCTGTTGCTCTGAAGTGAGTCACAACGCATAATCTTCATGAAAGTAATCGTATTTCAATAAATTCATTTGTTAACGATTTGGATCTAAACTCGAATTCGTAGCCATATACGTGTTGTCCATAATCAACACTATTGAAACGTGCATAATAGTTTAGATTTTTAATCGTCAAGTGTATTATAGATCACTATAATGTAATTTGGTTCCTAGTTAATCATATTGACGTTTACTGGAATTATATCTTTGAAATCTTTGAATTATATCTTTATAGGCTTTTGAACACATAAAACGGCTCCACCGCGTGTGGTTATCGCGAATTTACCGGTTGAAGCTGGCTAAAAACCCGGTGCTACACGAACAACTGAAATTCAAACTTCTCGCATCTGAAATCTTTAATGGTAAGTAATTTGATTTTATTCAAATCAGAATAGCCGCTTTAATTAGTATTCCCTGCTGACCACATAAAAAACATACTTTATTGACTATTAGAAGATAAAAAGGTCCATGTATCGATTCATTTAAGAAGACCACAATTTGTTGTTTATCGACATTTTTATCTTGTAATACTAAACGTTCCTTTTAAATAACCAAAATTTAACTTCGATGTTTATACCAGATTTTATTTTATAACACATCATAACATAATTAATGGAGATTACAACAATATTTCTCACGGTCTTAATTGCCTAAATAGACTACTTGTCCGTTAATCAACTTCATTTATCATTGTGCTTGTTGTATTATAATTACTGTTAATGTTTAAACTAATATTCGTGTTTTGAATTTAGATTTGAAGAAAACAAATTGTTAAACCTTAAACAAAATTGTAAGAAATGTAATTCTGTAATAAAATCAGTTACAACCAAAATAGAATAACTAAATATAACTACACTATTTACACACCTTGCGTGTATTTACACTTGTTAGTGTAAATATAATACCCCATTCGAGTTTTAATATTTTTTTTAAATTTAACTAGTTCAGTAAAAAGTTAAAACTAGCATAATCTTAACTAATAATACTTAAATACTAAAAAGGAATACTGAAGTCTTATTATTAATATTTTACTTGTAATTAAAATATTTAATAATATATAAGTTACTTAACTTACATATTATATTAAACTCGATGAATTTAATAAAAAACCTTAATTAATTTAATGTTGTTGATACTATAACTATATAATATACAATTAGATGGCCTGAACAAAATTACTTTGTCGACATAAAACTATTGTTTTTATTTCAAAAAGCTAAGCAATACGTTGGTACGTATTACAACAGAAACCTTTTGTATCAATGTCACATAAACATTTTACGTTGTTTTCAAAATGACAAAAGAAGTTATTAAACGTCGAAAAGTGACGAAATATATATAATACTATAGTATGGGATCAATCTAATGTCAAACCATAGAAAAATTTAAATGTTTATCGAGCAGCTAGACTTTTATAAAAATAAAATTGTACTACTTCCATTTAAAATTTTCCTAACTTCACCAATCAATGTCGTTAACTGTGTTTTATGCCATCAGCTAAACTATCAATTTTCAGCTATAAGAAAACTATATTCAAATTTAAGTTAAACTAATAATGTCGTTATGACGTCTCTTATACGATTCAATTTTAAAAAACGTCACAAATTTTATTAATTTAAATAAGATATTAATAATATAATAAACCCCACTAAAAAACAAAAAACGTATTAGTAGATTTAAGTTTTATTTAATTGTAATTATACGATTTTTTTTTATTTGTGTGACATGTTCAAAATGTTGTACTAAAATAAACTAAAAACAAGTAGGTAACACAGTTTTTAAAAAAAGGCTCAATTTATACATTAAAGGGGTCTTACCGGATTTCCATCTATTAATAAATAGAAAACCGGATTTATATCGTAAAGTTGGCTTGTTGATGGGCCTATGTAATAAAATCAATTTATTATGTGCCATTTTACTAGTTTATCATTATACCCTGTTGTTAATTTAAAACTGGCCTTAAGGACAGATTGATAAAAATTAGAAATGGTCGTCGTTCATCTTTGACATTGAATAAATTGCATGTTAAAAACTGACTGAAGTTTTTATAAGGTATGTTGTTTGAGATATTTTCATGTAAGCCATTCTTACAACTATATATACAAATTGTGGCCTTGCTAACGTTTCGGAAGCCTTTCATTAACACGCTTATATTAGCTTCACTTGTATGTATGTTTGTATGTTTGTATGTAACTATGTAATTTTCTATCTTCAGTGCTGTGTTGCTTGCTGGTTACGTATTGTCCGTTCCGTGGTTGCCTGTTAACTGAAGCGATCATCTTGCAGTCGTAGTTTATATATGCCGATACGTGTTCTACCCCCGCTATTATTTTCTTGCTGCCTATCCCGTTGTTCTCTTTCCTTTCCATGGTCTCTCCTCTCCTTCCCCTGACTTCTGCTCCTGTGTTCATGTGTACGTTATTCTTTGGCTCTTCCTGTCTGTGCTGTGTATGAGAATAACCATAGGAACATTGAACCTCACAAACCTTTGGTGTTTGTAATTTCGGTGCAGCATCCTTTGGGCTCCAGAACAATTCTCCTAGTTTTATTACAGTAGAAAATATTGTTATGCTCTTATAGCTTATTTGCAATATTTGCTATGAGACCCGTTACCCCATTTATTGTTCATTTGAGACCACTTTCTTTATCATAGTCACCTGCGACAATCGGTCGGTTAATCGTGTTTTCATTACGTTTTTTACTGCTGACATGATAAATCGGTGCGCATTGTGTTTATTTCAGGCTAGGTTAGGTTGTTTTCCTTTTACATTTTCTTCATCCGCTATACGTACCACCTGAATGACCAGGGTGTAAAGAATTTCAATTTTATGTTTCAGACAATGATATGTCTAAAAGTTTAGAACTATCTATAGTGTTGCTTTTTTATGAACTGGCGAGGCGTCCCGAAAGGGCACCATGTTTTCTGTTTTATCAATTCAACTAAAAAGAACAATTGGCAGTTATTCTCTATTTCCATCGTAATTTTTTATGTTCGGCAACACCTAAGTAACGTCCACCCCAAGTGAATGAATGGAGAGCGGGTAAAAGGGAGGAAAGTCCACGGGAAAGGAGAAAAATGTAAGGAAAATTAGGAGGGGGAGAGTCTATGGCAAGGAGGCAGAACGACGAGAAAGGAGAAGCCGACGCGACGGTAGCAGTTTATAAGTATAGTTGTAACCATGAATCATATCAATATTTCAATTTGTGTGTTATTGGACACCCCTCGAGATTTGTTTATATATCTAAAATATGCCTTATACATTTGATGCTATTGTATATTAAAATAAGCTTCACATGCTAATATGTATTTCTCATCCAAAGAACTAAAACGTACGTATATGTGTTTGAGTAGGAAAAAAAGCTTCTTACCCTGAAAGCGTGTGCTACGGATTTCGGGAAGACCGCCACAATGTGATCACGGGATTCAAGTTGTGCGCATTGTCATCCGGATCGAGTACGGGTGCCGCCGCGGAATATCTAGTGAGTTTATCGTTAAAACCGACGATATCTTCGTACGACCGATTTATATACCTAACACAAAATATATATTTGTCAATGAAAGTACGCTACGTGCGTGACGAAATTCGACAGGAGAGGGTACAAACCTAGACCGAGGATACTAGCAATCACGAAGGACGCTCTGATGCTGGCGGAGAAGAACGACAAGATCCAGAAAAACAAAGATGTAGTTCCCTTACGACAAATAACCGGTTTGCACATGACCGACGGACTAGACGGTTTCTTATTGATCCGAGTGTCCGATCGACTGGAAACATGCAAGGTGAGAGCAATAACCGTTGAATGAAAAATTAGTAATTTACCAATATTAATACCCACCCTAGAATAGATTACTTATCAAAAAATATGGAGTAGCTATTCCAGAATTGCCCATGAAGTCGGCACTTTATATTTCGGTGTGTGAATAGTTATGCTCTTTGCTTTTATTTGTCTTATTTAGGGTGACATTTTATTGGAAGTTCCACACTTAGTAGAATGTGTGACTGTCGTCTCAAAACAAGTACCGGGCTTAGCAGAATTCGTCAACATGAAGAAAAGCGTTTGGTAAGTTTAATGTGTTGATTGAAAAGGGTGCTCAGTATTTTTTGATTTCTTAACGTATAACAATAGTAGGTAAGTAATTCGAATTAAAAAAAAACAGTTATAGGTAGTAAGCCGTTATTTTTAATTGAAAATAAATTATTAATTTAATATATGGACATTTTTTGGTTTTAACTATAACCTACACTTTAATACAGGTACTTAATGTAAATAGTGATAATCATTCGACATATTTTGGCAAATAGTATCCTAAGCTAGACTTTCTTTGACTTAAACATTATTTTTACTGTTAATATTTAGCATGCAACACCGTATCAGAAAATCAAAAAATCCTGGAATCGTGGAGTTCATTCTGGTCGGCGATTGTCAACAAAAAGGCGTTATCAGCAAAGGCAGCAAAGGAAACTTGACTATTACAGGATGACAGACGTTTCAACAATATTATACTTTTCATAATACGAACACCAATTACAATAGTATTAATATGAACGCTTTTAAATTGGTCTCGTGACTTAAAAATTTAAACGTTTTACTATTAAAAAAAAAAAATCGAGATGGTATTTTTGAATCTATCATAAAAGAAAGGTAGTTAACTATGTATTATTTTCCCTAGTATTTCGTTATAATAGTTTCATGATGATATTAGTATTATGATTTATATTACTTCGTTACAATGTTCAATGCACCGTGTACATATCGCCCAATCATTACCACTTATGTTCAACAAAATAATTCAACATTATATTTTATTAACATAAAAACTCCCCTCTCCCCTTATTTTTATATCAAAAAATTATAAAATGTTACATTTTAACTTTATAATAATAATAAAACATAATATAGTGATGTTATTATTTTTAACGTTAACATTTTCAAAACTGGGCGAGACACTAAATAGGTCATCCAGTTTCTTATTTGTCTTTTAAAATTATAATTTTTAAAAATGATACAAAAACTTAAATTATTAGCGTGTTTGCTTGTTTAATGTACTAGTTGACATCGTTAATTCAATTCAAAATTTGTATGATTTTATGTTTACTGTAGTTTTAAAATGATATAAATATAAAATGATCATTACAAAATCTGAATTATGTTTTAATTATTTGTGAAAATAATTACTAATAAAGGTATTTAATAGACCATAGTCCATAAGTTATCTAAACTTTACCTCTACTCCTCAACTTCGAATAAATTATTCACAAAATGTATATTATAGGTTCAACTAAATTTTAACTACGATTACAAATTCAATAAACCGTAAATACTATCATAAATAGAATGGTACAGCTGTGGCCTTTAAATTGTTAAAAATACAGTATTGAAATATTTTGTACCGCAACAATATTGTAATTAATATTTTCCAATATTATTGAACTTGATTTTATCAATGTTTTTTACAAACACTTTCTTAGAATGTTTAAGGCCTACAAAGAACAAACTTATTAGACAATAAAATAAAAAAAAAAGACATCAACAATAATATAACATAATAGTATGATCGTTTAAATATACAAACACAAGTACAACAATTCGAATCTTTAAAAGAAAGAATAGATTAATTGTAGCCAATATTTTAATTAAAAATGTAAAAAATGTAACATTAAATTTAAATGTTTCTGACTGTGAAAAAATATAAATTGAACTTTATTTACATCGATAAGTTGATTCAAAAATTACATATACATTTTACCATTTTATATTTAACTGGCTGCTTCGTCAAGCAATGATGGTAACCAAAATGCCATATTTGTACATGCAGAAGCCATCATCATATACTTAGGATTGAATTTTACACAGTGCACTGGTCCCGGATGATCACCGTTGAGAACACATATCTTATAGCCACTAACAGCATTCCACACATGAATACGGCCATCTGTGGAGCCGCTGAATATATATTGGGAGTCAGGACTGAATGACGCCTCGATTGGAATTCCTTTGTTATTTAAATGACCTGTAAATGTCTGCATAGGGGTGCCGTTGAAAGCATTGATAAGTCTGATTAATGACCCGTTTGTGGGTATAAGAATAGTGCGCCCATCTTGACTGAACTTGAGATCGGTCCAGTCGCATTCTTTTTCTTGTGGTAACTTAACTGTAATGAACGGCCCTTTGTCAAATGATCTATAAATAATTATAAACATTAATTTTAGAAATTAAGCATAAATTACACTTAAATTAAGCATATTTTACATACCTGACATCAAACAATTTAAGAGTTTCAGAATTAATACCGGCAGCTAAAACTAAACCTTCTGGATCGAAAGCAGCAACTGGTCGTCCAAGAACATTAATATACCCTTGACAGTTTGGTGACCTCAAATCCCAAAGCCTTAGACTTTTATCCAAGGAACCAGATACAAACATATCTTCAATAGGCGATACGCATAATGATACGACTTTCTTGGTATGTCCCGTGAAATAACGAATGTATTTGTTGTCATGCAGTGATAGATATCTATTGGTTCAATATATAACATATAATTTGTAAATAACAGTATGTAAAACCAAAAGTAATTAAAATTACTCAATTTATACAAAGTTAATAAAATACGGTATAAAGGTATTTCCCATTTTTTTTATGAAGTTTCGTCACAAATTCAATGTTTCAAAACTTATATTTAAAAATGTAATATTGAAAATATTTTTTAATTGTTTTTACAACATAAATAATTAAATCATATTGAAATATTTATTTTTAAATACTTTAATTAAGTGTTTTAAAATCTACAGAATCTATAGAATCTACAGAATACTTAAAATGGGTAATACAAATTGTTTAAAAATGTGAATAACGATAACTGATAATATTTTATAAAAACAAAAATAATTGATATACCTGATAGTATCGTCAACTTTGGTAGAGCTATGTATAGCAGTAGTTTTGGTGTGTGCAAAGTGAATGAGATCAACACCATACTTTTTACTATTGATAGTTTTAGACAGTTCACCTTTCTGGCAGTCGTATATGACTATTTGATCATCTTCGCTACACGATATGATGTAGTCACCGGCCGGAGAAAAGTCAAAACTGTTAATTTTGTCAGTGTTTTCACGATACACTTTAGCTACCTTAAAGCTACGGACTACATTGTCGACTAGTTTCATCTTCTCTAATCTTTATTATACTTAAACGCCAAAAAGATTAACTACAAGTGTTTAACTGCGGTGGTACGATGGTACCGGTCAATCTGAATAATTATCGGGTGTAGCCAAGTAATAAACTAACTACAACGGCAAGACTAACTGTAAAAGTCACGACGAAAACCACAACACGAGCATAAACGATAGAAACTGTTTCACTATAAGTTAAAAGGATAAAGCTAAAATTTTAACAAACAACAGTGTACCGTATAGTGACGAGTATGAAGCTAGCAATTTGTGATAACGATTTTCCGTAAGGACCGCAGTGGTTATCGACTGGTTCCCAAGCCATTATAGTATATTTTTTCGGGGTAACACAGTTACCACGAATGTTGCGTGCTACGATGTTATGTTACTCCGACATTTTTGTTACGAATGACAATTGCTTCGACGACAATTGACACGAATACATTTACAACGAAAATATGTTTTCGTTAATTTTTTTTATGCCACGATTTACAGTTACATCGAAGTTCCATTTGTAATTATTGCTTCGAATTACATTTACTTCGAATTCCAGTTACATCGACATGACTTATCAAAAAATCTTAATGTTATGATTTCGCTATTTTAAAGGACATTTACATTGATAAACATTATATGGACCTTAAATTCCATTTACACTGACATGACCCAACAACTAATTTATATAAAACTATAAATAATAAATTGATAAACTGTAAAATTGTAATACTTATTCACTCTGTTACTTTATCGATACAAATATAGTATACATAAATTGTTTTGACAAAACTTCATTAAAAAACAATATATTTTATCTGTGATATAAAAAAAACAAAGAATTGTCAAAGTCAGGATTATAGTGTCAATAACTGGTGCCATTACCCTAGTAAGAAATAAACACAATTTTTAATTTATATATTTATTTATTTAGTACAAATTTATAATTTTTTACAATATATTTCAAATAATGTATCTATTATTTTGTAAGAACACATGATTAAGATGGTTTCACTTGAAGTATACATTTTTTTGTAGTGAAAAAATACTTTACATCACATTTTTATAACTAATACTGTAACTGTTTAAATAATAAATAGCTTATGGTTTAATAGCTCTATTATAACTATTATTCTATCGTCAGTTCATATTATATCCACAATTTTTTCACAAATCCAATACGATGACATCAATAATTATCAATGAACCACATCAAAATCAATACAGCTTTTCACAATTTTTCTTTGGTTGTACAAATAGTTTCTATTTTAGATACTTACTCACCTAGTTTTTATTTATAGGTATACATTTAATTTGAACGTTCAAATCAACTTAATTGTATAATTGTATCTGCAGTCTAGAAGGGTCGATGTGTAACACAGGTATACAATTATGAATAATATTCAAAATAAATTACATATTTTGAATTATTTTGCTATAGTTCAAACTTTTAATAGTCTGTAAAATATATTTTGATATTTACAGCATTTGAAAAAAACAAATATATTATTTTATTATAATAACATAATGGATTTATATTATATTAAAATTAATTTTATTAGTATTACAAATAAATATTATTAAATGCACGTTATACAATCTACTGGGTTTATATAAAGTAAATAGCGTTTATATTGATTTCATTGATAAGACTGTTCTTCATTATACTTTCTTCGTTCTTCTTAGTCTAATTATATAATTGCAATCCATGAATGTAAGCTGAAACAATGTGTTGTAAATAGTTTAGCAGGTATCAACAAGGTTGAGTTAGTAGGTGTGTATAAACTCAAATGTGTATAGATTAAAATGTGTAAAATGTGATGCATGCATAGTACTGTTTATAGTTGTAAGGTACTTGTTTTATTTGTTGATAACTTAGGATAAAGAATATTTATTTTTCATATAAAACAATTTATACATAATTGTAGTATCGTAATACTACAATACTACAATTATTTAGATTTTTAAACTATCTCTTTTTAACTAGTTTATTTATTATTTGTTTGATTTTACCTAAGTGAGTTGCATAGTCATCTCTTAATGCTAATATGTCTTTATTCAAACCAGATATTTTAAACTGATTACTTTTAAAGCATCTAATATTAACCCTTAACCACTCATGTGAGTTAAAAATTTACCCCAGTTACATAATATAGACATGTGACTGATGTAAAAAGTTTACCTAAGACACACTTAATTGAAGTGTGACTGAAAACAGCAAGAGTAATGAAGTGTTAAATATTTATCAGTGTATGTATACGCTAATCAATTTTAATGCTAATAAATTATTTAAACTTTTACTCTTTCTTGTAATGGAATTGTTAGAAATATGATGAATAAAAGGTTAGGCTATCAAACACGAGCATGTTGAAGGCGCCCCAGAATGTTGGTCGTATTCAATGAAAATCTAGCCTTCCTTAAAACGTTTGAACCATACAAAAGTTACACAATGACTTAAAAAAAAATCTCCAAAAATCAACTCAAGTCTCCATAGTTTTTTAATAGTTTTTAAAACCTTTTCCAATTATTACAAAATATTTTCTATCATAGAATCGCGGTTTTGTATAATATTTATAATTTTGAACATGCACTGTTAATAACTAGTTTGAAATAATGACTTTAGTTATAAACTAAGTACTGAAAATTATCTCTATTTAATTTCTATAAAATTAGTGTGTTCTAACATTAATAGTTTATCGGTAGGAATTTTAGTCTGGGTATTTATTAAACACACCTTGTATGTAATGTATACTATTGATTTTTAATACAGTAGTTTATAATTTAAAAAAATAGTAACTATTGTTAATATTGAAAGATAAATTACACATGCAAAAAATGTATTTAAAATAAAAGTTTTTTTTTAGATACTGGTTTTTCATAAACTTTACAAATAGCAATAGTTTTGTTTGTTTTGTGATAGATTTAACATACCTTAGATGGACAATGTTCAAATCATATTGTATGAAACTATTTTTTTTAAATTTCATAAAGATATAATATCCAAAAATATGTTTAAAATAGTTAAGTACGCTTAAATTGACGCAACAAATACATGGAAATGTTATATCTATTATGTAGCTGAATGTTACATTAGTGTCTATTATTTTTAATATTAATATCTATTAACAATAATTCATTACCATGAGCATAAGCATAAGCCTATTGGATTCAGCAAATTAAACATATTATACATGTAGTAACCACAAAAAAAAGCAGTCAGAAAATAAAATTATAAATTGGTAGAAAACATTTCCTTGTAGTTTATATAGCCAATCTGTGAGTATGGAGTATGGAGTTAAAATACCTATACGTTTTTCTTATAAATAATTGTAGGTAAATAAAACATGTAAATCTAACTAATATTACAATATTAATTATTCAAATTCATCATAAAATAATACATAGGCTCAGCAGAGGTATTACGCTATCAACAACTGGAAATTATCATTTTATTGGTAAGCAAACCAAAATTATTTTAATGTAATAAACCACTATTTCCAATGTTTATTATTTCCATAGGATATTTACATTTTAGAAAAAATGATGGATGGAAAAATGGTATTTTTCAATTTTATTGAAATACAAACATTCCCAACGGACAATTTACCTCAAATTCACTTTTCCCAATAAACAATTTTTCCATAGGAAATGTGGTCGTTGGAAAATATATAAATTGGAAAAAGTGGTAGCAACCCGCTCGTTTATGGCTAACTTCATACTCGTAGATTTTTAACACTTAAAACCACGATGTAGAGAAGATAAGGTGACACCACTCAACTTCTTATCAGTAAAAATTTGGGGTCGAATGCTTCGGGCATTTTGGTAGTTCAGCTTCGCTGTACAGGTGGCGCCACCATTCGCCCGGAGACCGATATTTTCTATGCGGCTTATGGACAATAAACGTTTTATTTTTTATTTTTATGTTAATTATTCTTTATTTGGAGTTTTTATTATTTTTATTGTCTTATTTAGTAATAAGTAATTATTTTGTTAACTTTTTTAACGGCATTAAAGTAAATATTAGCACTAGAATATAGCTTTCATAATTAATTAAATTAAATTTATTCTGATCTAGTCTTTGTCCAGCACAATTATTTATTTATTATTATAGCTACTATACTAATATAAAGTAGTATTCCAATACTAATTAGTCATTAGTATACATGGCCATAATTTCTAAATTCTAGATTAGAGTAATAGAATAAAACTATAGTAGAGCAAATATTGCCAATAAATTATAAATTATAAATCTAAAAGATCTACATTAGTCAATGAATGTTATTTGTAAAAATGAATAAGAACAACAGTATTCTATAATTATATATGCCGCGGTTTATTATGTAGACACAAAATATAAACAATTATTTGTGATGCAAATATCATCTCTAGGAACACAATGCAGAGAATATGTCGCTACTTCGTCACTAGGCATTGCACGTATGGTTGGGCTTGAATTACACGGTAGTCGGGCTTTCGAAGATACTTAATTGGGGTTTATTAAAATAATTAATATCCACCTTACACAAGCGATGCTTATTTTTCGGGGGTAAATTAAAATAATCGGAAAGAATGTATTGTTATGTACAGTGGTGTATTACAAGGGAAGGGTTCGGGTTTAAACCCCCCAGAGCCAAAAAAAATTGTGTTTTAAGTAATATATTATAGGTATTTATTATATAACTGTTACAATGTTACTCTCTGAAGTAATTTAGAACTTGAAGTAAATAAATAATAATTTAATAATTATATTTTAATTATTAAGTGTTAAGGGGAATTGCGGCTACCTAAGTAAGAATTAAAATACCTTCGGAACTATAAGTCCAGAAATATCGTTATTCTTTATAACGAATTATTCTTTAGACCTTCAACAACTATAAACTCAATTTGAAAAAACTTCTCTGGTGCTTAAAATTCGATATAGGAAGGGGGAGGGAGGGGTTGAGGAAAATTTTTGTCTTGTACATAATACGTGCTATTATATTATATATCGTATAGAATAATTTCATATATTGTTATAAAAGGATAGTCATCGTTCGACTATAAACGTATTTTGTGGAATAGGAATTAGAATAAATAGTACATTTAATTAGACTACATATACGAATATTGTGGCTTTTAAAATAATATATAATCTATAGTCCTGTAATCAAATAAAATTACATGTAATATATTTTTATTTAGTAATAAAAATGACAGTAACGTATAATAATATGTAAAAAACCCTATTAGCTCCATGTAAAAGTCGGCCTCCGGGTGAATGGTGGCGCTATCTACGTGACAAAATTGTACTACCAAAATGCCGTAATTTCATGACCCACTGATTTGGTTGGAGTGGCGTCACCTTATCTTCTCTACATCGTGCATAAAACTATAAGTTAACATAACGGTAATTGATAAGCGCCGTCTACGTGATAGCTCAGAACTGGACTATAAAGTATAATTACAGATTAAATGCTTACTAATATATTTTCATAGTTAATATGTTAAAATGAATAAAAAATAATTTAATTATTAATATTTATTAAAAATTGCATTAAATCTGTGGGAATATTAACATTTTATGCCAAAATAAATAGGTAGGTGATCAACTTGTGTAAGCAATATCAACAAAATGGTTGCTCCCGAAATAAATTATACACGACCACTCGAAAACACTGGCAGCCATATTTCGCGGTTGTCAAAAGTTACTGACATACCTATTACTTTTCTCATGATATGTTGTGATATGAAATCTTGGTAATAATAGCGGGATTTGGTTAACCGTGCTATTATCATAAAAACGTGGTTAACCGTAAAGTTTATACACAAGTCTATGAAATAACTAATAAGCATCTGCAATTCAACGGCAAAACAATAAACTGAACATTTTGAATTTTAGGAGTTGTGAATTGCAAATTTTGATTTGACATTTGTGTTAATGAGCCTTTGTTTCTGTGTATGCGAAAGTGACATGCATAGTGAGTAGTCTTTAGAAATTTGGCATTTATTAAGAAATAGTTTTGTATTTATCAGATTAATTTTTTGTTGTATAATTCCGTAACCATCTAAACTACTTGGAATTATGAATTCATCCATATTTAGTAAGTTAATTATTAATATAGTCATGTTGTATAATAATATGTTATATAGTATGTTTTATCATATATATATTTAACGCATTTAAAAATACTAACAATATAATTATATAGCTAATATTATTTATATACATCATACTAGGTACACTTCCCCCTCTTTTCGTCCGAAATTTAAAACTTCAGTTACTTTAAAAATACTGACTTAGAACTGGTTATTGAAGAGTAACAATTTTCTGCAAATTATTTAAAAAGGGAATTAAGCTTATTTTTTCAATATTTTTAGTGTATCATTAAAAACCAGATGTTTCCTTTAACTTGAACATACTGTATACATTTCCATACATTTTGTCTGAGTAATTGTTCAACTGAGTGAGTTTCGGATATATCCACGTCGAATGTTGTGTGCCAACATTTAGGACTCTTTGCAGAGTCCATCTTCAGGGCAATAGTAGTCTCGACTGTTCAAATGCCATGACCATACTGAACAGTCGAGGCATTTAAACAGTCGAGACCACTATTGCCCTGAAGATGGACTCTGCAAAGAGTCCAAAACGTTGGCACACAACATTTGACGTGGATATATCAATCCACGAAAGTTTTAACGCATGAGTAATTGTTATTGGCTATAAATTTACTTTAGCGGACACCCTATATTTTGCTTTGAAACTAGATGAGTTTGCCAATTTTTGACTTATATTCAGAATACGCGTAAAATATACTACAAGAAAATAAAAAAAGGATGTCTATTAAAGTGCATTTGTTCTAGTTATTCCATATTAATCCTTCTAAGAGTAATACTGAAATATTGTTCTGCAATGCTCCATTAACATTGTTCCGATTCCTTGCACCCTGTTAGGTTTTAATATATATATATACTTTTCGTAAAGCTTGGTGTACACCAGATAATGTGTAATGTAGTATAGAAGTAAAAAAAAAATGAGCAATTTGTTGCTGTTTGAACAAAGTTTTTTTGGTAAAAATTATCTACCAAGTTGCTATTGATCTTAAAGGTTACAATACTGTAAAATTAATACTGGTACTTCAACTTTTATGCACCCCTTATAGAACTGTACTTGATAGGAACTTGAGCTGTGTGTATTTACATATATTTTGATAATTATAATAATTTTTTTTTTTAGCCTCAGATGAACTATTAGACGTCAGCGATGTTATAGATGTACTTTCAAGGCTTCAATTAACTGTCATTCCTCAAACCTATGTTGACCAAGTTCTTAGTAGCAATTACAATTATTACCAATTTCCCGATTCCTATGAAATGGTTGTGATGCCTGACATTGATTTTTCAGCCATCGTGACAGATGCTTGTCAATTATTGAATTCTTCTTTTCTACAAGAGCCATCAAAGCATATAGTATGGGACAAATTTATTGAAGAAGAAATACATCCAAAATTCTTAAGTTGTTTGTTAAACTGTTACATTCAGAATGGCATAAGAGAATTAAGTGATCCAAATTTCAGAAAAAATGCTTTGTTAGCCTCACGATTGTTTTTTTTAGCATCTTCATTTAAAGGAAGTAAAAATATTGGATTCTATCATGTATGTATGTTGAGTAAAAGTTCAGAATTAATTCGTTCATGTGTGGCTATGTTACGGAGCAATGATGGAATAAATAGTGGAACTAATTCAGAAAACCAACACTTACAAAATGATGAAAAAGTGGATTTGATGGTTGATATCTTAGCTATCATTAGAGATATAGGAGTTATGATAAAACGTTTTCAATTTTTTGATGAAATCACTTCTTTAAGTTCAGTTATAGACATAATGGTGGATGTCACTCGTTTAGAACGTATGACGGGTAACATTCTTGAACAAGTGCCTACCACTGATTTGTGCTATGGAACATTAGCTTTTAATGCATATAATGCTTTAACTTCTATGTTTAATGAAAATTGTGGTTCTACAATGAATGTAGGCAAACAGATCATGCATTTAATTTTACCAGGGTTATTGGTAGATGAACAACGGGAAATGCAATTGACGACTAAACAATTTAACGCTATACGCGATCATCATTTGTCATTTATAAGGAAAATTACAGGGAAATTAGATGCTACCTTTGAACCTATATTAGAAACATTGTTACAACATTTGTTACACCGTGGACCTGATCGAAGTGAATTAAAACCGAGACAATTTCAAATCATACTGGATGTTTGGAGATTTTGTCCTAATAACGTGCGTATTAAAATGAAATATTACCTATTTCGTATGGTTTATGATGTAGATGCTAAAATACGTGCCGTTGCGTTAGAAACATTATTTAAACTATTATCAGAGCCTGAGGAAATGGAACCTGATGACTCTAATTTACTACCATTAATGCCAGCTACTAAGCACGAATTTACATTAGGTGTTATTCTTTCAAGATTTGAAGATCCATTATTGAGTGTACGTACTAGAGCATTTTCCCTAATAGCAACTATAACTTCTGGCCCGCCAACTGCTACTGCTCATCAAACAGCCCTAATAAAACGTGTACTTGTAGATCCCTATTTAGATATTGAATATTTACATCAATCATCATTCTGCAAAAGAGATTTTCACGATTTTTACCAGTATCTCAATAATGACATGAAAAACTTTGATCCAAATTGTATAAATAATTTTACTATTTACCCTGGTGCAAAAATCTTACTATGGGTATTAAACGTACATGCCCGTGATGAGCGAGCACATATCCGTCGTCTGAGTCTAACGCTTTTATGCAACTTATTTCTTATTAACAAAAAGTTTATGGAAAAGTTTTATTTATCATTGTTATTGGAGAGTTGTTCAGATTGTTCAATGACTATTAGAAAAGTCGTCATTACAGGCTTGACCAATCTGATTTTAGCTTATCCAGACAATCAAACTGTTCTCAATCATTGGTTTAAAGGATTAGTTCACTTAGTTGGAGATCGAGATAAAAAAATTCAAGACTTGGCTGTTGAATGTATGGGCAAAGTTATTTTACAAAATATAAAACCATATTCAGCTAAAACCATTAAAAAAGAAGACCCATTAGATTATTTGCCTTGGAAAATTATAGATTATGCTATGAATGAAAGAGTTGGAAAATATATGATGTGTTTAAGTGAAAAATGGCATATTAATGGATTACTTACAGAACATACTGTTAAAGACATTATGACTTACATAGGTACTACCAATCACAAGTGGACAGCACATAGCTTATATTTATTACAATTGATATCTCATCAGTTGACTATTACAAACATGACACCGATTGTGCATTATTTTGAAATTCATTCGCCTTCGTGGTTTTCAGATGATAATGATTCTACTGAATTAACTCATGCTCAAATGGCTTTAGACATAATGTCATTAAATCATAAACGATTAGACAAAAATGTTAGACAAAGTCTATTGAATCAATTTGAAGATCTTTTGTTTAACTTTAAGGTACCGACCCGTCTCATATCTAAATCATTAGATATACTTACAGTCTTACTAGTGGACAATATTGAAAAATTAAATAAATTTATGAAAGATTTGTTTGAAAAAATTTGCTTATCTTTAGAATCTTCTGCAAATATAGACAATGAAGAGATTTTAACTCGTTACATGTGCATACTTGGTGATATTGGTTTAACACAGCATTTACAATTAAAACGCAAACTACAGCAATATTTATTACGATTTTTGCGTAATCGCGAAACGTCTATTTCTTTTGCGTTCCAGGCAATAATTGTTTTGACGGTTGGTAAATTGAGTATTGTCGATGAGCGATTTGCCAAAGAAGCAATATTTGAGTATGGATTAATTTTAAAAAATGTAGATTGTCATCCGTCAGTTAAAATTAATGCACTTACAGCATTGTCCGATTTGTGTTTACGTTGTACAACTTTAGTGGAACAAGCTATACCAGAAATGTGTGTTTGTTTGAAAGGGTCTAGTGTATCAGTTAAACGTGTTGCCTTGAAACTTCTCACTGGATTAATTTTGGAAGATTACATAAAACTAAGAGACGTAGCTTTTTTTGCATTGCTCTGCATGCTTGAAGATACAGATTGGCAAGTACGCCAAGAAACATCATCATTTATTGTCAATTACTTACTAATTAAAAATAAAGACATCATGGAAAGAAAACTTATAGAAGTAATTTTTCATTTTAATGGTTACACAGGAGAACGAGCTGGTGGTGTAGAAGATTGTTTTACGAGTCCCGAACTTGAAGCTTATTTCTCGATGGAGGGAGAAAAAAAGAAAACATCTCGTCATTGTGTTTATAGATTTATGTTAACACACATGTTGGATGATTCTAAATTAAAGCTCATGGTAAAAATTTGCAAAAATATTTTGGAAGAAGCTGCTCGTGAGACTAGTATAGATGAAAAAAATGAAGACAAAGAGCGTGCTATTCAAGTTTTAAAAGATGCTTTTTGGATTCTTAAAGCAAAGGAAATGGCATTGACATCTGGAAAACCACGTGACAATGGTAATGATGACGACCCAGGAACACTAGAAAAAGTAGCTGATCTTGCTAAAAAGCAATTAGTAATTGAAACTTATAAAATGGTTATCACTGATTATGTTATTCCAGCTGTGTTAAAACTTAAATATGAATTAGATAAAAACAGGAAGTTTGCAAGTTTTGTTCAGCATGAACTAATACCCTACTTATCTTCTTTAGTATCGGGAAAGTCACCAGTAAGAGCTGAAGTACTCAAATTAATTTCTCCCGATAGTGATCTTGCCTTTCAAATTCTTAATGATGCACAAAAACAACAGAAACAACAAAAACAAAATATTGATGGTGAAGATGATTATATTCAGAACGAGTCTGACGATGAATATGATGATGAACCAGACTTGTTTTTACGTGATTTAGAATATGTGACTTGGGCACAAATAATGGATATGCGTGATCAAGCTGAAGAATCTGGGATTGATCAAGCTGTACAGGAACAATTGGCAGAGGAGTTTCAACAACAAGCTTCTCAAATAGTCGAAGAAAGCCAAGAACAAGCTGCAGAAAATCTAAGTCAGTTGACAGGAGAAGAGACTGATTCGATTAAAAGAAAAATGTCTTCGAGTTTATCAAGGACAAGCATTAATCAAAATAGGAAAAATAAAACTGATGAAACAAATTTAAATAAAAGTGATTCTATAAATCAACATCAACCTTCAAATAACACAAATCCAGACGATGAGGAGTTACCTGGTTATCGTTTATTTTTATAATTTATACTGGTATATACCACTATAACTTAGTACGATTTGCGTTATGTATTTATTTACAAAGTTAGTGTACCATAATTTTTATTTTTTTTTATATGTATAAAAACTGAATATTTGTTGTACAAATCTCATTATTATTATACCTCATTATCTTTTAATTTAATTTTAAATGTCAGTAAAATTGATTTTAAAAACATGTTAATTAGTGTTTTACATTTAATTGCATTATTAATGCCTAATTACATATTTATATTAAGTGCATAATTTAAGTGTTCATATAAATATAGTAGGCATACAATGTAAGTCATAATATTGACAGAAAAAGTAATGCGATTGAAATTGAAACATTCTTTGGTATAAGCTATAATCATTAAACGAATAATGGGAGATTTACGGAGATAATATGAAGTTTGCTAGAGGGGTGTAAAACAGTCTGTAGAGCGAATAGGACGTGAAGAACCTTAAAACATTTATAAGGGATAATAGATCAGGACAGTCCATTTACCATTTGAAAGATTAACAAGGCAGGATAAATTTTCCATGTGCCAGCAATCGGCAAGTGATCGTAAGGAAAATATTGGTTGAATAAAAGAGTAGCTGTGAGAAAGGCACGAAATGTTTTGAGTGTAAGCAGCTTGGTAGAAAGATTGTTCTAGGACACGTTCTAACATGGATCAGGCAGAGGCGTAGATGGGTCCACTAAACATTACCATATTCCAATATTGAATGTAAAAAAGGTCAGTAGAGTAATTTGAGACTCAATGCTAACTGAAACTCAAGCAAAATTTTATTAATAAAGCCTACATGCTTCAGAGCTTTATAGTACTGTAAAATATATAATGTTTGCATGAGTATAAAACCTATATATCAGACTCATTCTTCAGAAGACAATAGTTAGACCATTAATATGGTGTATAAAGTTGATAGGAAAGCGCTTATGAATGGAGGTAATTACGACTTAAAATTGTGATTAATCGTTTTGACTTTTAAATAGTTAAAAATAAAAAAAAGAAGATGTGTAATTAACAATATTTATATTTTTTTATATCTAATAAATGTTTTTTTCCAAATATAATTTTAATAATTTAATATTAAACAGTTGTAACTTTCACTATGGAACATTAAATAGCATAAATGATAATTACATATTAGTGAGTACTTAATTTAAAATGTTTATAAATCATCAACTTACTATTTGCTTGTAAAACTAGTTTCTTGACTACAAAAATCAAATAAAGGCTTATTTCCATTCTGTTAATTCTCCATTCTTAAATACTAAACAGTCTACTGGCCATGCTATAGACGCCTTGTCAAATGATAGAACATCTTCATAATCCTTATTAGAATCCTAAAATAAAATAATTCAAAGGTAATAGAATATTAAATACAATTCATAAGCAACCCACTTTTTTTATGAACTTATTATCACTTATTGTTTACTTATTCAAAATATATTTTATTTTTATAATTTTAATGAGTAAGAAATGAAAAGGTTTAAAAAGTACATGTGTTCTATTAAATATATCAATATTTGTTCCTCATGAGTCATAATATTCGTTCCCTATGGCAATAAGTAGTTTTCTTTCCAAATCTATAGTAGTTATTCGTTCTGGGGCAAATAAAATATTATAATAATTTTCTTTTATTACATTTGTTCTGGTTAATAAACTTAGGAGTCCAATAGGTTTCATGAAAGCATAGGACTTTAGAAGAGAAGTGCTGCCTCACATTGTATGTTAATGATTTGGTAATCAACGTGTCTCTTTTATTCAGTTACCTTATGTTGCATCTTGTTACGTCACACTGATCTAGTGGATGCCTAGCTTTAAACATACATTTTAGTCTAAAGAATTATGTGAAGTATTCAATATTGAACAACCAAAAATCAGACAGAACTCGTTAGATTAATAATTTATTTTCATGATTTCAGAAATCAGTTCTCAATCCATACATTGCTTTATTGTAAAGAGGATTGTGACTTTAAAATTAAATATTGCAATAATATTACATATAATTGAATCCTCTTGACACTTCTAAGGTGGTTTTTTAACATTATTTATCACATACGTATGACATAAAAAAATTGCAGACTTTATCTGACCCAATGTATTTAATTATTAATTTATAAATAAATTAAGATAACACAATCTTACCTGAAATAAGTCTATAAATTGTAGTAAATCTTTGGCCAACAGCTCATTTGCCTCTACGAGTTTGGTAACACTATACATTAAAGTAGAATCTACTTGTAATTAAATATTACAATCATTAGTGATGGGAATTCTTTGAAATATAATATTGTGGATTTTAATGGTACTGTTTTTAAATTAGTTGAAACTCAAAAAATAAAAACCAGTTTTAGAATCCTCATTTTCAAATACATTTTACTATTTGAATTCATAAAATTCAAGTTCAAGTATTAAAAAAATTCCCTTCACTAGTATTTATATACACATTTAATAATACATTTTTAAAATATACAAAAGCATTTTGTAAAATTTGCAGATAACAGAACTATGTGGCTAGCAAACTCCACTTCACATCAGTGAAGTACTTACTTTTCATCTTTCCACATTTGATTGTCAAGAATATATTTACAAATATTTTTATTAACATCGGAATTGAATAATGGCAAACCAAAACAACAGTCCAGTAATGTCCACTTTGGCTGTTCATAAACTGACTCTAAATTCAGTGTTTTTTTTGTACAATGTACATCATTAAGTTTTTCTAGTTCTTCTTTTAAAAGAGAGACACCATTTTTTTGAAAAATCAGTGTAGGATCTAGTAAACAAATTAAAATAAGCAATATTTGAAATAATATGCAGTTTAATTCTTACTTGTGTGTTGTTCAATATTCATTACTTTCTCATGTTTAGTTGGTACTGTTGCACATGTAATGTAACCACAAGTATTTTCAATATTAACAATTTTTGATAACATTGTAATTACTTTTTCTTCATATAAAAATGAATAATCTAAAATAATTACTCAATTAAGTATTAAACAAATTAGTGTACAATTTATATCAAACAAATTCCATTACCATTTTTTAAACTATCAATTTTTGGAAACGGAATTACACAGGTATTTGGGTTACACGCCTACAAAAAAATAATACAAAATAAAATTATAATCAATCAGCCAATTAAGTATTATTTATGTTATTCACTTGTATAAGAATTGGTGATTCTTTTAACGTATCATTCACAATAGTTATAAGGTTTTCAATTGGTATAAAATGAGGATCGTGTCCCCAAGTTGTTACCATAACTTTAGAACAATGTCTAAACATTTTTGGAACATTCCATAAACGTACACCTAATTTTAAACCAAAACTTTATTTGTTAAAACATATAGACAACAATCGTACAGAAATACGTGTTTACCTCTGGTCAATAGTAACGATGGAGGTCCATACGTTGTTTTATGATACAAATAAAGTTTAAACCAAACTGAATTTACTTCAGGTATTGGAGGGCCAACGTGTGGTAACTTGGGAGAAGATAATAGAGGTGTTTCTTTATTGAGAGGTGCCATTGACAACATCAAGCTATTTATACAATTAAAAATTTAATTGGTACTTGTGAGTATAAAGGAACCCAGTGCCAAAAATCACAAAGAAAAAAAACTATAGGCAATTTTTAGCTTTATTTGTATTACTTTGGTATAACTTTTAAAATACATTTTTATTTTTAAATTTTAGTATAACCATAGAGTTATAGCAATTTTTATGATAAAATATAATTACAGAAAAAATGATGACATAAAGTAATCATATTTTGTTGTTGTTTGAAAAAAGAAAACTTTCTACCATCCACATAGGGCTTCATTTTTTTATTACATACCAAAGTAAATAAAAAGTTCAGAAAAATGGTCATATTTAAATTTGTATTATGAAATATAGTTTAAAATTAGGAAATTGAACACCAAAGCAACTTTAGAAAGTCTTTCTCTTTCAAACAAAAACAAATAGCAAAATCCAATAACTCAATGAGGCATCATTTTCTCTGTAAGACATATATTTGAGCAAAAAAGTGCACCAGCACTAGATACCTTAATAAAAAACTTACTTGTAATTTTTTTTTAAAAATCTAACACATGTATCGGCAGATAGTGATTTAAGACTTTCCCATCGAATAAGATCAAGTTTGCCAGGACAATTTTCTGACCTCAACGTTTTTACAGTACTTCTAAGAGTTAAAGCATGTTCGAAATATCGCCTTGCTTCACCTTCGCTTTCGCCAGCACTGGGTGTTTCATTTCCAAAAACACAACTACCAGCATTATAACCAATAGCTACTTTATCTAGTTCTTCTAAAAAAGCATTTAGTCCCTCGTCTGTAAGTTTACCTGCTTCAAACAATGTGACAGCATGATCTTTAAGACTCTAAAAATAAAAGTTTGTACAGTTAACTTGAATGATAATACAATATTGTGTTTTAAAACTCACAGGAGAAAGGTTACCCATCATTAAAAAAGCAGTAAGTGTTGAATCAAACAAAAAAGCCATCCTTTTTTCTGTAATGCTCTTGTCAGGGGATAATTCATAATTTTCTGGATAATTAGGTATTACCGTAGAAAGCTTATCTACTAATGGTAATGGCCCCGATTCCATATTAACTAAGTTTGGTATGCTTTTTAAATGTGACCAAGAAGAATGGTCTGAACATACCTTAAGATTTTTCTTTTGAGCAATTTTTAGTCGACAAAATAAGGAAACGGCATTTTTTACAGACTCCAATTCAATTTCTAGAATTGTAGCTAACTGCAAGTAAAAAAGTTTTGATAATTTACTTATACTTATTTATAAAGGTTTCCTTAAAATTAATTATATATTTAATGTACAATTAGTTGCATCTTTTGTTTTTTTTACAATAGTATAATAGTTATACATCATTTGTCAATTGTCACTAAACTATTTAATCTTAAACAAGTAGCCCAAATAGTTAATTATAACTTATTAATTCTTAAATTGAATTAAACGTTAATTTTATTTATATACATACTTCACTAACTGAAGTGTGTTCGTCTATAGAGACAAAAATTTTATACAAGAGATTTTCAAAGTTGTCTCCAAGAACCCTATTCATAACAAAACCGCCAAGTGTTGATACTATTATGTAATCATCATCGTGTATAGGTATGTCAAAGTATACAAGTCCTTTTCTAAAAATATTAATACTGTCTTTAGTGTGATAATATATTTAAAGAATTCACATTAAAATATTCAACAATATTCTGTGACATTTATTTATCATTCTTTTAAATTTTTTGAAATCAAATTTCACCTTATGTTTTATATCTTTTTTACTGTTGTTAGGTCTTAAAAAAAAATAATGGAATCAAATGCACAATTTTTATGAATAAATTTAACTAAATACTATTTATCAGATGGTTTATTTCACAACATAAAAAACAAAAAATATTATAGCCTATTCCAAAAGTTTGTATGTAAAATAAATGTTTTTATATTTTAGTTATTATTTTTTATTAAATAGGTAATTTATAATATTTATATAGACTAGTCATATAACTACTAACTACTTATTTAACTATTTAATTTTAATTTAATGGTAATTAAATAATTTTAGAAGCACTTTTGAATATTAGTGACACGTAAATTAATTGAATGACCCAAGATAATGTTGAGCTGTTGTTATTGATTTTAAAATAATGTTCTATGCAAAATAAATGTGTTCAAAACATTGAGTGTTTAAATATACAAATTTTGTTACTTGTAGAGACTTTGAAGTATGTAGTAATCTAAAGTTCCGGCCAGTTGTTGTCCATTATCAATAATAAAATCTATAATTTTTTTTTCTGTATCATTGATTGCCTAAAAATTCCAAAAATGTGTTAATACCTAATAATACATGTGTTATAGGCATATTAATGTATAGGGACAAATACAGGGTGTTCAATAAGGTACAAAACTTAGCCCGTTTGAATACTATATAAACCTGGTTTAAATCTAAACTTTAATTAAATTGATTATTTTATCATGAAATGTAGTTTTTAAAAGCAAATTTTGTTAAACTAAAATTTAAAAAAAATATTGACCAAGAGAATTTTGATTAATTAATTAAATTAAATTTAGCTAACCTTAATGTCATCTTCATACAGACAACCAATATCGACTGTCCACCACGAATCTACATTAATGTCTATCGGTTGAGGTGGTAACATTGGCCGTATTTCATGTTTTCTTCTAAACATCTTATTTTTTGTGCGACATTGGTTCATTAATTCAATATACTCATTACGTCCAATTCCTAAAAGCCGCAAACCTATATATGTTTATACAATGTATTTATTTTGTTAATACATTTTCAAGTACTAATATAAATAGTAAACTATAAAAGTCAACTATATTCTGTCCCATATAAGAAACGCAGCGATTTGCGCATCTCGACTGAGGCCACCTACGCGCCCAGTTGTTATTGAATAATGACCATGATGTCGTCTGATGGGTGCTGACAGCCGTACGCCATGTTGCATGTTGTAAGATAACTAGACTAAGTGTGGCGTGGGGATATGAGAGACATACTGAATTTCGTCATGCCTTTTTGCCTCTTACATGGGACAGAGTACAGTGTTACTTACAATCTACTGCCGTAAAGTTTGGTATAGAATCATAACTTTTATCTGATTCCATTACATGAATAACTATTGATATATAAAATTGGAATGGTGTAATTCTTAAGCCTTTAACAATAACATCTGATAAATGATAGGGATAAAGCATCAAATTTTCTCTGCTGTATGTCATTAAATCTTCGTAGTAAATTTGTTCATTTTTTATAACAGTTTTAACTGAAAACAAAAATGCGAAATACAGTTTTTTAAACACAATTAATAGGCTTTAGTACAAAAGATAGTTATTTACCTAAATTCCCTTTATATCGTAGTTGGTTTTTAATACTATACACGGATATACATTTTTTATACTCTTTTGCCGAATTTCCAACACACTGTAACACAACAAATTCTATAAATTTTTAGATTACATAATTTGTTTCATAATTTATATTACTGCATTATAATTTTATTTATTACAAAATAATATTGGTATAAATCTAGTGTATATAATATAAGAACGGTTAAAATTTAATTAGCAGTAAGGTATTTATATTTTATTATATGAAATAGTATTATCATTAATGTGTAATTCACTTCAAAATATATTATAATAATATTTTCTTCAATATTTTCTAACAAAATATTTTTTACCTGTTTAATAGATCCTGGTAGTTTTGTCCAAGGAATGTTTTGAAGAATACATTTTTCCATTTCTTCGTTCATTTTTAAGATTCAACGATTTAATAAATAATTCTAGAAATATTATTATTTTAGTTAGAACCACATTTTAGTTTTAAATTAAAAATACAAAATATAACAATATTTAAAACTATGGTATTCTTAGAACAGTTCGTCAAAGGAAAAATCCTTGCCTCAGTGAAATGGAAGGGATTTCTTTTTTATCAATGATAATCATCAAGATAGATAAACAATACCTATAATCACGATTGTAGGTAGACTGGTTGCCCTGGTTGCTATATAATGGTTGCCCTATAATGCTACCAAAAACTGGCGACAAAAATGTATAATTAATTGGTTTCCAAAATGTGAACAATCGCAATAGTCAAAATCATAGACCTATAAAGAAATGGACTGATAGTAGAGAGAGAGGTCCGAATATCGACATCGTTAAAAAGAGACAGAGAGTTGTTAGGTTGGTCATGGAAGAAATAGTAATATGATAATACCCGATAACGAATTTTTTATATTAAAATATTTTAATTATTCTTGTTAGTAATTAAAATATTGAATTTCGTTTAATTTCTTATAATGGTTTTTCAATGTGTCATTCGTTCGTGCAAAACAAAATCAAATAAAGATTGCATCATGCATCGGTAAGTTGAGACATTATTTACTTATATTATATTTTTATACATTTGAATATTGATCATTGGTATATTACTAATAGTAATATACTAATAATATATATTCAATGATTTTAATAATATTATAATTTGTTTCAAAGCTGGCCTAGAAATCATGAAATGCTTTTAAAATGGGCAAATGCGATACGTATGTTTCAACCAGACTTTACTCCGACGACGCATACAAAAATATGCAGTAGTCATTTTATATAATCTGACTATAACTTGAGGTTTACTGGTAAAAAAATGTTAAAAAAAGAAGCTGTGCCAAGTGTATTTAAACTGGGTATGTTCTTCCTTATACTTGTAATTGTTACCAAATTTATGTATTTTTTTTAGTTTTACCTATATAGTAGGTACCTATATGAAAGTAATTTTTTTTAGAGTAATTTGTTAATTAAATTTTACTTTTCTTATCTTATCTTATTTACTTATTATTTAATTTCAAAGAATATATTATAGAAGCATGTAAGAAATTATTCAATGTTGAAATGGTCGAAGTCTTTGATGATGAAGAAGGAAGAAATTTACTATAAATGCCAAGTAATTTAGAAAATATTGTGTTTTTAATTTTTTATAAATATCTAAATAAAGCAACTTCTAATGTGTTTTTTTTATTTTAGTGGATGAAGAAGTTATTAAAAAATTTGACATCTGATCACCTGTAAGATGAAAAGAAAGTTAATGAAAATTGTTTTTCATTACTCAAGGTAAATATATTATAATAATGTCAAATATATGTTAAAAAAACATATTTTTGTATAAAATTAATTTGATTTAATTTTGTATAGTTAATGCTGTATGTGTTAAATGGATTGTTTGATAAGTTACGTACAGTGTTCAACGTTCTATGGATTTGATACCATAGCTACAGGTCTCGGAATTTATGCAACCTGAGATCCAATCATGAATTTAAGTATCGTTGATCCGTATCCTTTGACTGTAATATAATGGCTCATCACAAAAATATTCTCAACCTTTATCTTTTTACACTGCATGGTTAACTAGTATATAGTTATAGCTTCACACATTTGTTAAAAATCATTGTACGGCTTTTGTCACTTTTACCCTAAAATATTTCTAATAAGAACATTAGATATCTAAAACTGATTCTATCTCAACTTTTTATCATTATTGGAACTGACTGTGTGTAGTAATTGTTCACTGTTTATCAGTATAAATGTTATGACATATCCATGGCTTTTACTAGTTTTAATACTAGAACAGTTTCATTGAGGAACAAAATTAATGGACCGTTATGTATTGCTAACAGTTTCACTCGTAATACCATTTTATTTAGCGATGAAGAACATTTTTCAAATAAAATATGGGTTATTTACTCTGTTTTAATAATGTATGAATTAGCATAATTTCAATTTTAGCTGAAATCAAAATATGTTGGGGCTTTGTGATTTATGTTTATATTTTTTATATAAACATATACTATTGGTGATTGGAAATAGCCTACAATTAGTTGTGTCATGTCTATTAATTATATGTTACCGTATAGTTCTTACTTTTATTTCATTTGTAAAATTATCACACCTTAAACAGTCTTAAGTAAATATATATATATACTATATATATCATGTTTTATTTTAAGGGTCTACCTAATGTAGAAACTGCTTAATTGTGGAACAAATCATCACGAGCTGGTGCATACTCTCTGAGTTACGTACTTTTGCTATGACAACGATTTGTATAAGCAGATGCAAATAATTATGATGATATTGGTCGTAACTTGAAAAGAAACAAATAAGTAGTGATTTTACAATACCTAGTGAATATGTTTAACTTAGATGCAGCTGTGATACAATAAATTGTCTATTGAGTTTTTATGAAATACTATTAGTCAAAGCATACACGTTTCTTAAAAGTAAATCGGAATGTTCATTGATAGAATTTGAATGAACATTGTAAAGGTTTTTAAGTATCACTTCTATAACGATATACTAATATACATGATCTATGGTTATAACTAAGTAAATGGCCATACGAAAGCTTGGATACCGCAATAATGAAATACATATCCTTAAATGTTTCACAACTTCGCATAACACAATGACATTATTCAAATCAAGATATAATATGTAAATTTGCCATTTGGTGTATTGTCATCAATATATTGTAAGTCATTATTATTAAATGTCTTATGAATAATTATTCCAGGCAACCTAACAATCATCTATCTGTTTCGTAAGGTTGTTCATAACGCGTAAGCAAAGGCGGGTATGTGAGAGGCGCAGTCCATAGCTTTATAGGTCTATGCAAATACACAAACTACATGTCGTGTCTTGTAAACCACAAATAAGAATTGGAGTTCACATGCAGTACGCCTGTAGTCGGCTGCTTTTGAAAATGTCCCCTGACTAAGAGGCTGCCATTTTGAGTACCGTTCATTGTCTTGTCCAGGTATTTATTAATTTTTCTATGACAGTGTTATCATCACCTAACCTACATTCTAATACCATATCATGGAGAAGTGCAAGATTTTTACTTTCTATGAAATGGTACATCATAATGGCTGTCTTGAGGTGATGACATTTATCAAGCTGATTACGACGTTCCTAGTTTGAGTCAATTTTTATGTACATACAACAGAATTGTTAATCGTAGTTTACAGTACAACGTCTTTATATGTATGCCAGTTTTGGAGGCCTTTTGCCCCAGTGTGCAACGTCCATAAGTTTGTTCGTTTTGACAACAAGTGTACACTTTTTTCCCACCGACCGTATAGAGTAGGTGTGATACCTAATTTTCGGTGATGGTCGTTATCGTATTTTTTATCGATTCTACTATCAATAGAAATAAATCATCAGTTGATTAATATACACCAAAATTTTTTGTTTTGTAATACCACTGACCACACCCCTTTTACTTGACCCAGACACTACACTAATTAGTGTACACATTTTTTTTTTAAACTAACAAGGCTCATATTTTCTGAAATCGTGTTATAAACCAATGGTTTTGTTTTCTAACTAGATGATGATAATAATATGTATCACAATACTATGTATTCAGGCGATAAGGATACAGAATTATGAGTGATAACAAGTCGAATCTCGCAATCTCTAAAAAAAATAATAACCAATAAATAATTCCTTACAATATTACCTACACAGCAATTACTAAATTAAAATTTAGCGAAAAATTGGCTATACTTTACCTCTTAATAACATATTTAATAGGTAATATGCTTTGCAGTAGATGAATAGCTATCAATAATAATATTTCATTAATCATCATTCATTTTCCATATTAATATTAAAATTTAAAAAAACATTGTATATATTCGTTAAATATAAAAAAGTTCCAAGCTTTTTGCTTTTGTTTGAAAAAAGAAACCGGCTGTGGCCAGGAAACTTCAATAACGAAGCTTAGGGCAGAATAGCATGTATATGATGTTTTCTTATAAACTTAAAAGTTGGTCATAAAACATAGTTCAAATGTTAAAAGTGGATAATTCAACTCAAATTAGGTAAACCTGAATTACCATAGGTCAGTTAATTAAATGTTTGCATACAACTTCAGGAATTCACTAATTCAAGTTAAGCTAAATCGGTTCAAACCACGCATGATAATTTAAAAATCAAGTCTACTTTACAATTTTACATTATTAAACTATTTATAATCACGTGTCCTTAAAATAAAGAATATATATTTTTTTTTATTCCAGTCCATATATATGCTTACAAATTAGGTAACTTTAATTTTAACACTACCTAACATATAAATCAAGTAGGTACATAATAAACTGAAATTTGATTATTCACAAAACAAATACTTATTATAATTATTAATATCATCAATAATGATGAAATCAATATACAAAAAATATTTAATTAAAAATATTGTATAACAGTTTTTAGCTTTGAAAATAAAATAGCTCATTAAAGTTATGATCATTTTTTTGATTTTACATACTTAATTCAGTAAACAAACTTAAAAAAAAAAACCATTATTTTAGCCTTTTTTACAACCTTTAAACACTTTAAACTCATACCCAATTTCATTTTCTTCCTGTAACCCTTTGGGCACATCAGGGTCGTCAATTTCTTGGAATACATCAGTATCAATATGAGGGAAAAATGTATCGCAAATAAATTCTTTATTAATTTTTGTAACATATAAAAATGTACATCTTTCATCTTTAATTGCTTCATTATACAAACCTGCTCCACCAATTACCCAAAGTCTCTCTATATTTTCTTTAAGTTCAAGTGCTTCAATAGCTTCTTTAAGGTCCTTATACAATAATATACCTTTGGGTACTGATTTCATAGTTTTAGAAATTACCACATTTAGACGATTTGTTAATGGTCTATACTTGTTAGGTATTGACTCCCAAGTTAGCCTACCCATAATAACTGCATTTAGCTTTCCTGGGGATTTTACTTTTGTTGTCATTTGAGTGAAGTAGTCCATTTCTTTTTTCAAACGCCATGGCAAATTACCTTTGTAGCCAATACCGCTATTTTTGGATACTGCCGCAATAAGATTATAAGACATATCCATTATATGGCAATATAATTAATGAAATCTAAAACATTTGAAAACATTTATTGTATTACAAAACATAACTTTTACAGTGCAAAAATGTTTTTAAAAAAATATAATTATTAAAACAAATACCTATAATACTTGCAGTTAGTAATCTTTTTATAATGTATGAAGTCAATAATTGTTTTCATAAAAAAATAATTAATTATGTATTACTAGAAAAAAGTGATTTTTTAAATAACCAAGAACCTTTATATAATACAATTTATTATTATGTTACAATAATCAATAAAAGTAGTGAGTGAAAGTCGCATTATGTGGTATTATAGTGTGTTTACACTTTTTTGTCATTGCGACACAACCTATCTCGTTTTCTTCAGTTTTACAGAAGAGTATAAACCCAGTTTCAATAGCCATTTAGTAACTTTATAACAAATAACAATGATTACATTTTTCGATTATAGCGTTATCTATTGACTTTGTCATACATTTGAGCTGCTTGCCAGTCGATTTCCCTCGCAATTTGAAATAAAACAGTATGGCTAACTTGATTTGGCCAAAAAAAAGGGAAATGAGAACGTGTTGCATCCACTGAACTGAAAAGTATCCTATAGGAGGGTTACACCTCAAAGAGCCACTCGACACGGAGGCACTCGACAAGCAGCCACTCGAAGGGGTACCAACATATACAATATTTATAAAAAATGCACGATTATTATTCGTGTATGTTGTGCGGCTAGTATTGTTTATTTAAAGGGGAAAACTTGTACATTTCATAACTAATGCAATAAGGCTTGAACTATTTTTAATTCACTGTGTGACCTGTCTCCTGTTTTGAGTTTTTTTATTTAAGTTATAATCAAATCAGTTTCTATTATTGAAATTTATATTAAAAAAAAACTGAAAGTATATGAAACAATATTTACAATATTATATTATAGTGATAATTCACCAACAATAAATTGTCTCTTGAGTTTGTAAAAAAAAATGTTTTTCAAAACATACTTACACGTTTTATAATAAGTAAAGCAGAATGTTCATTGATCAAATTTCAATGAAATTATACTTTTTTTTTAAATTATTTAATACCGATGTATTATACCTATCTATTTAAAACAATACATCGTGAATACCTCATACGAAACTATTCGATACCCGACAATAAAATTAAACACATTTACTTAAATACTTTACAACTTCCAATAGGCAATAACACAATAATAAATTATAGTTAAATACTATTTAATTTTGTATTATATATTATCATATCTGTGTATTAGTTATCATGTTATATATATGCCGAAAATAATAATTCCGAAAAAAATTTAGAACCAAAACATATATTAACCGAAAATATATTAGCCGAAAAATATTTAAGTCGAAAATAATGTCATCGAACGTATTTTAGCTGACACTTATTGTTTGAACAGAACCTTATAAGTTATAAATTATAATAGTATACAAAAACACTGTTACGCGCGCCGTGTGACCGCGTTGTGTCTACTGTCTACGCTATTTTTATAACATCTGTGATAAGTTCCATTTGTTATTGAAATATACAGCTATTTTTTATTTTGTGGTTGACATTTTTTTTCCATATATACTACCAATGCTTAATTGTTAGTATTTGTTTATACTTAGCTACACAATAGTAAATTCAAACAGGGACAACCTATGGTAGACTGGCGCCTTGCCGATGCTGAATAAAATGTTTATATATTATTAAGCCGGCAGTAGTTTTTTGGGGTCTAAAATAACCGGTATGGTTCTTTTGGATCTAGATATGATCACTCACCAGACTTATCACTAATGTCCAGCTAATATATAAAATAGATCACTCCAGTTTATGTGTAAACAAGGTCAGATACAAGGGGAAGGCTGGAGTTAATAGTTAATAGTTTATAATACAATCTATATTAAATTTATATTTATAAACACAGATTTCCTTATTTCACACTATTATATTATACAAGTTAAAAGTTAGCTATAACTTAAATTTAAGTGACATGTGTATTGGCGTTGTCGATTGCATTATCTAGATGTTTTTATACATGTGCATAGAGTACACAAGGGTTTCACAAAATGATTGATACTTAGTGTGTGATATTATAATTAACGTGAAGTGGGTCTCATACGGTTAAAAAGTTATTAACGAAACGTTAATATTACTAAGTTTACTATGGTCAAGTTTATACAAACTAACGGTTGGTTACCAACTGCGGCCATCCATCACTGATGTTAAATAATTATGAGATTCGAGCTATCAAAAAAAAAATATAATGGTTCAACACGTTGGCGGTGGCCGGTACTTAACAAAAGACTGCAAGGAAATAGTTTTTACTAAAAAAAATTGATGATTTTACTGTTTTTATCTATTTTTTATGTTATAATTATTAAAATTTATTTTATTATTGACCACGATTTAATAAAAAAAAAAATTGTTTGGCTTAAGTATTCTAACAGCCTTGACAAAAATGTATTTTCTAAAATGATTATGTACATGTTTATTTTTAAAAGTTATTATCAGCAGTAATAAACATATAATATTAATCATTTGTTGAATAAAAACTAATAGTGTACATATTATGAACACAACGGATTTCATACAAGTTATTTTAGTATTAAAGTTAGAAACAATTGTGCATTATTAAAGAAAAATACTAAATTAATATAATCAAGTTTATAAAAAATGTTTACTAAATTATTTCCACTTGGCTTATAGTTTTTAAATTTTGAACATAGTTGGAAAAATAACAAAATACAGTTAGAACATTACAAATAATTATGGTATAAATCTACTTTACCGGGCACCCTTTTTTTCGATTATTTTTTTAAATCGACAGTACTTTTAATGTTGATTACGAATATGTAAAGAATTTGCGCCGCTCGCACTTAGTTTGGAAGTTACAGACTTTTAAAGTTCGCCGAAATCGACATACGTGCGCGCCCGGCACTGCACGTCTACCCGCGCCCGCTGGGTACTTCGTCCGTCGATCGCCGCTTAATTATCATCGGATTCCTCGTCTACCTGCCTCCCGCCCGTCATGGTCCTTTTTTTTTTTGCATCATAATTTCATCACGCTAATATTTGACTTGTTTGGGATTTTGCTATAGCGAACAATGAACAATTTTTGGCTCGCCCGATGCACATTGTTGAGACTTGAGGATGACTTAGTAGTAAATATTAATGTTTTATCGCGCCCCGCTAATATTATAAAGTATTACGGGCTATTATAAAGCAATACATGTTATTCATTTTTTATAATTTGGTTATTCATTTATATTTTATGATTCTACATATATTAACACAAAATAAATATATAATGCTGTTTTTCTACAAACTCTGGTGAAAATTGTGAGGGACACACACACATACATTAATTTATATATATATATAGATAGTAAAAATAGAAATAATTAATCAGATAAAAAAATCCAATTTATATAGATGGCCTATAGCATAAGCCAAATGGGTGGAAAATATACACATTTGCCAATTAGCTAAAAATGTACTTTTTTTGGATTTTTATATCGGTATTTATCTAATTCTAACCCTTTGCTTCTGAGTTTTTAATAATTAGTTCTAAGTCAATAAAAAGTAAAAACCTTTATCAAATACTTTTTAGTTGTATATATAATATATACATGGATCGTTCATTCCGATACTCATGAAAATGCACACAAATTAAACAATGTTCAATAACTTCATTTGTTTTATATTTAAAATATATTTGTAATTTAATTGGAATACATGAAAGCAAGTTAAAATATTATTCAATTAATATCGTTGCAATTTACATAATTTTTTTACCTATGTATTATAAATAAGTATCAATAATATAAAAATGTATAATTATTTATAATAATAGAGTAAAAGTATTTAGAAATAATAATTATTATTAATAGCATGAGTAAACAATAAATCCTGTTGAGTAAATTGAAATGTTTACAATGAACATAGTAACAATGTCTACTATACAATAGGGGTTTTAATAAAAATAAATTATTTTCTACAAAATTACTGTTTTTATTTTTATTGATATACAATTTGGAAATTACATTTTTTGCTATTACTCCGTTATAATATGTGGTGTCGGCCGCACAACATACACAAATAATAATCGTACATTTTACATAAATATTGTACATGTTGGTATCTCTTCGGGTGGCTGTTTGTCGAGTGGCTCCGTGTCGATTTTCGGTGGCTGTTTGTCGAGTGGCTCCGTGTCGTGCTCCCTATAGGAGACTACCATTTTGAGTCTGATAATGTTATGCTCCATGAATTTTCATGGTTCAAATTATTTTTATCACAAACCTTAATGATAACAAACATGATCAATTAGCATTAACAATTAACAATTATCAATATTTATTTTTCGTAAATTGTTGATTGACAATTGTACTGTGTACATTTTAATTTCAGGTTTTATTTAAAACGCTTGTTAGTTCTTAATAATAATGTAGTTCTAATGGATAATACATTTACTATAGTAATTTTTGCGACGTTTATTATACTATACTACGACGTACTATAGTTTTTGTTGTATTATTTGTTTTATAAACATTTTATTTGTTACACTTATCAACCCTATTATTATTTGATATGCTTCTGAATATTCCAATATTTTAATTAGAGTACTCTAAATCAGAATTTACAATTTTTTGAAAAAAACCTAAAATCCGAAACTTCAGTCAATTCTATTATATTCTTGATTAAAACATTTTTGCTGCTTTTTTGTCATTTTCTTGTTAAAATGTCGTTTGGTAAAAATTGCGATGTGAGTACAGTATGCAGTATACTGTACTCATATCGCATATTTGTATTAGCCGGTATGGTTTGGACACCTCACCCTATTATAAGCGCTTAATGCCGAGGCAGGGATGGATCATGGGCCATGGCCAACAATGACATCCCTACCTAACTATAGATGGGAAAAAAATAATCTGTAATTACCAAGGTATATAAGACTTAAAGTTAGATTTCTAACAAGACTTTAAAATGTATAAAATAATATGGGACCCTACAAAATTTTTCACTCGACCCCAAAATGCATGGGGTCGACACTGCATCACAGTAACCATTAATGATATTTTGAATTTTTTTTTTTAAATAAAATTAGCCACGTTAATTGCGTTTTACTAGGGAATTTTTTTAAACGATACTATTCATTTTTATAGGTAATATTTTTGAAAACGGATACATTGCCTCTTGAAAGTCATCGCAAACTCTTTCAATAAGTGCTTTAAAATCCATCGGAGCGAGTAATAATCGCATTCTGAGAAGTCCTCTAAACATCATTTGAATATAATATGATCATTTCAGAATAAGAATGACAAATTGTACAACTAGATCTCTTATCTCTTAAATGAAATCATAACACGTTTTGGTAACATCTCCTGTAAAATTTTATACAGAAGGAAAAATCAGTTATTAATGTAATTACATTTTTTTCATTAAATACTTTTTACTTGGTTACCTATTTATGTAGTGTTTAGTATAGATTAAAATATATTTTACTATAGTTATTCTAATTAATGGTGCTACTATTGTCCATTACCACTATAACTATACAATGTTCACACACTTCAGCAAAAAAAAAAAAATTACACATGGTAATGTATAAAATGAATTATTACAGATTATATAAAACTGTTAGTTTTATCTAATCTAGTGAAAAGGAACAAGGGTATAATATATTAAGAGGACGTAATACTGTTGCATGCCGAGCGGTTGATAGTTTAGAAATAAGCGAACTTGTCAAAATGTAGATCGGTTTTATTAATTTATAAATAGAAAAGAACACTTAGGAAATATTTTAATACAATGAAAAGTAAAATTTGCTCCAGCGTATAGGTTATGTCTGATGCGAGTCCTGCTGGCCGTATCTCGTCACGCTGTCGTTTCCAGGTCGTGCTTATGTTGGACGCAGCATTGGCGGTCCAAAAGACTAAATGCATAATTATCGGCATGCAATAAACAATACATAGTGAATACATTAATATCAACACTATATATAAATACGGGATGTATATAGAATAGGGGTGGTTCTCACACAGGAGGTCAAATAGTTTTTATATTTTTTTACAATCATTTAGACCAAGTGGGTCTTGTTCCACCTTTTGAAGAGTTTCGCCGTGACGAAAATCACTTATAAATATAAGACTATTATTAAATTAAGGGGCAAGTATAGGCAACTTTTCAAAGATATAATTAGTGTTTACTTATTACAGTAGTAAAAAGTTAATTGGTAATTTATTTTTTCATCTATCACACCTATTTTTAACATTTCTCTATTTTTTATTATTATAAACCATTAAATGTTGAATTATTTATTAAATTAATTGAAATATTTAATTGGTAAATTATACATAATATCTAGTCTTACCTATGTGTAATTATTACACATAGGTAGTTTAAAATCATTATTTGTTTAATCCCGTTGGTTATTAGTTATTCAATTTCATAAATCTTATTTGTTGACTTAGTTATTGCTTTTCACCATTTTCTTAGTATCTGTATTCATTTATTGTGGAATATTTTAGCATAAATTGCTTTCATATTAATTAAGATCTCAAAGTATAAGCTAATTAATAATAAGCAGTGAATTTCGCAATTGTTCATAATACAACAGCAAATAAATAAACGGTTTATAATAAATACACATTTTTTTGTTACCATGGTATATTATTTATTACTTATATAATTATTTATTTACAAATATAAATAAGTATAATTATCTACATATAATTATATTAATGTAAAACCGAAACAATAGTTATGTACAAAATGCAATTTTTACAGTTATAAAAAATTAATAATTTATTTTAAGAGCTGGTTAATGAAGAGTACATCATTACATTTCATATAATATTTAAAATATACACTATGGTTATGGAAAAAAAGATTTTTTTTGTATATAAAATTGATAACAAAAAATATTCAATATAAAAAAAATTCACAGAAAGAAAAAACTTTTCCAGTTTTTTTCATTTTAGACATTTTTACAATACACATTTGTTTTAAGAAAACTATGATGTTTGAGCTATAATTTTAACATAATGTTTAAAATTACAAATGATTTAAGATATTTTTTTTTTAACAATGTCGCTGTCCTTAAATTTTTAAGATTGTCTATTATTTTTCTTTAAAACATAGACGTCAGTTAATTATTTAGAATCAAAACGCTTTATTAAAATTATATATAATTTTTATTATATATATAAAAAAAAAAAAATGAAAAAATTCTACAAATTAAAATCGAATATTGTACTCTACCAATAGATTATAACTTTGTTTTAGCTAATAAAATAGTCCTACTAACATTTATATATTATATTTAGATTCTATTTAAAAAATCTTAAAGACTAACGAAAAGTGAAAATTGAGATCTTTTAAGTTTGACTAATAGTCAATTGGATTAATTGTACTTAAATCTAAATTATAACTGTGTGTTTGACTACCATAATTAAGTAAAAAAAAAAAGAAGCAAATTGTGAGAAGAATATAGGATGATTTAATCTACCTATTACAAGCATTTTTTCAGAACTATTTTTGTCATGTTGTCGAAAACAAATTAAAACAATCACAGCTAAAAAACAACCCAAGGCTTATAATAACGTAAACTTTAAAAATAATTGGTAATATAACAAGTACAAAAAGAGAAAAATTGTTCGATTTTAATGAAGAGGTCAACAATAATAATAATAATAATAATAATAATAATAAAAAAAATACTTTACAATTTGCGTATTGCACGTTAAAACAAAATTTATCTTAACTTAAACTAGATAACAAAATTAAAATTAATTGACATCTGCTGGCCTTAAACACTATTTTCATTAATAATTTGGAGTATTCGTAGAACATTAGTTTGTATTAGTTCATTCAACAAGTTGAGGAAAACAACAATTAAATTATTATAAACATTCATTTTTATATTGAATTAAAATTATTTTTATAAATAAATTAAAATATACAAATTATAGGTAAGTAAATAAATAAATAGAATTTTATTTTTATTTTTACACATACGCACATTTACGATAAGACTGATCTAATTGAAATAAATTTGAAATTTAAGTTGTATTTTATATAAATATTTTTTTATAGTAGTCACCGAACTTCGCAATTATTGTTTAATGAAGCATCGGTTGATGATTGACTACTAGGAGGTTTCATCACATAACCTTCTTTACACCTAGATAATTTGAGTTTAATCGGAGAGGCCTTTTGAGGCTCCGATAATTCAGTAACTTCTGTCTCTGCTTCTGGAGCAGTTTTTGAAAATCTAATAATCAACTTTGGTGTGCTTTCTTTGGCCTCTATCACCTGAACCTGTGATATTTCTTTATTTGGGCGAGGTTTTTTCTTTCTGGATACTGATGGGCTTGATCTACGTTTCTTTTTATTTTTAGTTGTAGGAGTAACTATTGTGGAAGTAGACGCAATAGCATCTTCTTCAAATCTAGCAAATACTTTCCGTCTGAACTTCATGCTATCTCGTCTAAGTTGTTCCATAGTTGGAGCTATAAGATGATTAGATTCATCATTTTGCGAATCGCAAATTCGCTTTTTAGGTGGTCTAAGACTTCGTTTTTCTTCCATTGTTGTAACCATTGGCTGTTCACCACCAATTTTAATCTTAAGTTTTGGTGTAACAGCTTCACCTTTTCGTATATTATTCATGTAATTGGATTTAGTATCATCAAAATTATATTTAGTACGTTTCTTTTCCATATTTGCGTCAACTACTGCTTTGTAGTCTTCTTTGGTAGGAATTGTAGTCATAGAAGCCACTGCTTTTGGAATGGTAATGACATTTCTACTCAATGGTGGGGCAACAGTATGGTTAGTGGTTTGTTCTATATTATCTTGTTGATTACAATATTGTCTAAGTAGTTCTTTTTTCCTCATCTGTCTAAAGTTTGACGGAACACTCGTAACTTCAGAAGGAGCCACTGCATGATTTGGAATGTTAATGCTTATTGCAGAGGTATCAATTGTCGGTAGTATGGGTTGATTTTGAACATTGTTGTACTGGGCATTTAAGAATGGACCTTTAATCTTAACCTTCAGTTGATTCCTAGATTCACTCTGCAATACCATGCTAGAAGCTATTGGTTCTACGGGTTCTCTTTCAACTGGAGCTGGTAATTTCACGGTTTCCTCAATGTATTTTTCATCACCTTTTAATTTTTCTAAACTCTGCAAGTCTTCTTCTTCCTTAAAAGCATTAACAATATTTGTTTCTTTATCATCTACATTAGGAGTAGTTGTGTATATGTTGTCAGGATATGAAGTTATATTATCATACGAATTGTAAGTTCTCATGTCAACAGGTCCTGGTAGCATAGGTAGTAATTCCTCCATTCTCGTTTGAGTAGGAGGATCATCAGTCTTAGTTTCCACAATGGGAGAAGGAGGTTTTAATTCTTTTACACTGGCATGTTTTCTTCGATAATTATTAGGACTGCTTTGCATTTTAGGGGATACAGGGGACTTACTTTCGGATTTTACATCTGACTTTTTACGTTCCCGCATTGCTCGAAGGTTTTCCATAACACTACTTTCATTAACAAATTCTTCAACAAAATCAAGATCATAAGCAGTACCCGCAAGCTTACTGACAGCTGGATTATAATCCGTATGATGGTTTGATGAACGTCCACGACCACGACCCCGACCACGCCCCGAAGGTTTTATTTGAGTTTTTGGTCCTCGTTTGGTTTGTTTTTTTATTTCTGGAGAGCGATCTATGACTTCTGGAGATTTATATAATTGAGCTGTTACACGACTAGAAGACCTGGTCGGCTTGGAAGGAGATTTTTTATCAGTGGGCGTACTATTAGGATGTGGAGAACTAGTGACTGAAGGAGATGAAGCAGGGACAGATTGTGGGGATTGTTCTGGCATAGGAGTTGTAGGAAGGGCTGGTGATTGTTTAGGAGTCGGTATACTTGGTGTAATTTGATCAGATACTTGACTGACGCTAATTGGAGTTTGAACTAGTTCTGGACTAATAACTTTTTGACAAACCTCAACTGAAGTTGTAGGAGAATTAATTTTTAGTACAGGTGTTTTGTTAGTTAATACTGGTGATTTTTCTGATGTCACTGTTGTTGGCATTTTTATTTCATTATCCTCAATTTGGTTGGACACGGTTGGCGAATTAGTAACTTCAAAATGATTTTGAGCGGTTGTAGACACTTGCTGATTTGAAGGTGAAGGTAAATTAATTTGACTTTGATTACACATAGCTGGAATTAAGTTATGACTATTTGAAATTTGATTACTACTAGATATTCTAGTGGCTTGATTTGGTACATTTGATATTTGATTGTCTACATTAGATGCTTGGCTAATCGCACTAAGCACACTATGCATATCCGTCGGAAGAGACATGTTATTACTATTAGTGCACATCAGAAGATTATTGTCGTTATAAACATTTAAGTCATTGAAAGGATGAATAAAATTTTCCGGATGTGTCATTGGAGATATCATAGCAGCGGTAAAGGCCATATTTTGAGTAGAAGAAGTGAACGCAGCAGTGCAAGGAGTTTGTAGATGTAATGGTTTATTTAATTCTGGCATCAAAGTAGAATGAACAGAAAATGGTGTAGGCAAAGTAAATTGTTGAGGGTTGAACGTTCGAGGGGGTATAAATGGTAACTGATTTGTCGTGGGTGGATTTAAAATAAATGATGGATCTGAATATTGTGAATATGGTACGCTATCCATTTGCATAGGCACAGATGTAGGATATGGGTGTAATGATTGTAGATATTCAGTATTAGAAGTATTTTGGTGTTCCGGAGATGGTTCATTTGAAGTGTCAGAACGTCTAGATGGCATTACAACATTATCTGACCAACGATTAGCATCGTTAATATCTCGATAAGGAGATTCTGCTTGACTACGCTGACTGGGTGGTACCCATCGTTCATCCGATAGAGCACTCTCACTTCTATCTAATTTATCCCGTTCCGGAACTTTATTCACATCGACAACTTCGTTGGATTGTTGTTGAAATTTATTATAAGCATTGTAAAGAGTATTATCTGGTTTTAATTCAGATTCAGGTGGCTTAGGTGGGTCAAGTGCTTTTGGAGTTTCAACGAGTTCAATATTTTCAATGTTCTCGTTTTCTACAGGCACTGATTTCTTGGTGATTTCTAACCTTAATTTTTCAACAAGATTTAAAGTTTCTCTGGCTGTTACTTCTTTCGAATCGTCCTTGAACAAGAATTCGTTATTAAACGTAAACGATAGTGGAGCATTTCGTACATCTGTATCTCGAGTCAATCCAAATCCTTCTTCATTTGCGGCTTGTTCAACAGCTAACATATCATTATCAAAATCAAAATCGGGAATATCTTTGTTACACTGTTGTGGAGAAAATATTGACCTTTGACCTCCAGAAAAATGGTTGTTGAATGGAGTTTTTATACTTTTTTTACTGTCGAAATCCATATTGTTAGCTAATTCCCTTTCAATATCTTGTCTAGTTAAAAACGGAGTAGCCAATAAATGCTCATCTTTGAGATCGTTTAACCGATGACCACTTGGTAAATACAAGTTTAATTCATCGCTTTTCTTATTTTCTTTATCTGAAGTGTGTTGGTTATGTGTTATATTTTTATTTTTAACATCTTGAATATTTTTATTTAAACCATGATCTTCTTTGAGAATTCTCTGATCGCCATCATTACCTTTTAATTTCTTTTCAATTTCTTTGTTCTCAATTCCATGTGTGGGCTGTTTCGTTTCAGGGTCATATCCACTCGGCTGACCAGTTGATGTTCCAATGTCGTCACTATCGCTCGGTTTTCGATCTCCATCATTCCGGACACTAGTATCTCCACATGAGATGATTTGAAGAGTATCGCATCTATCACTTCCAATCGATTTTCTTCTCGATTCCTCTCTCTTAAGTGGCGGATCCTGAAACCTGTGTTCAGGCCGCCTGTCGGAAGTTTTAAGCTTCTTATCTGGCGCCCTGATCACTTTTTGGTCTTTCTCGGATTCACTACTAGAAGAGGAACTAATTTTAATTGGTTTATTTTCTGATAGCCAATTCTTTGTTTTAGGTGGGCTTTTAGTTTTTGTAACTTCTTTTAGCGGACTTACTCGGTCCAAAGATTTGGGTTTCTTCTCAGGCTCTGTATCACTATCAGAACTTGACGATCCTGATGACGTTGATGAAGAAGAAGAGCTTGAGGTACTCGATGAGCTACTAGAGGAACTACTACTTGTGGTTGAGGATAAAGACGATTTGGTATTGCGCCTTGATTTGTTGGTTGGTTCCTCCTTTTTGATAGTATCGGGAACTTTAGCTTCTTCAACAGGTTTGGTCATGCCACTTTTTATACCCTGAATAGCTTTTTTAGCTGCTTGTCTTTGAGGAACAAAACCAAACGAATCTTGTGGGTCAGACTCTTTTTCTACAGAACTTAATTTTTCAGTAACTTTATTTTTATTAACTTTTGTGGGTGGTTTATCCGGAGACTTCGGCACAACTCTTTCAGGCGATTTCTTGTGCGATAATAATTTTTCTGGGGATTTCTTATCGTTAAAACCTTCATCATGTCTACTATGTACCCTATGTATGCTCTCAGTCGCTTTTTTAGCTGCTTGCCTCTGAGGCACGATCAGTTCTGAAGGCACAGTATGATTACTCTTTATATCATCTTTTTTGGTTTTCTTATTGTCTTTTTCCAAAGGTGTGTCTTTGGTTTTTGAAACAATATTATTTTTTTCTTTAACGGCCTTACTTTTAGATTTTCTTTGAGAAAATTCTTTAACGGCAGCCTTTGTACGCATGTATGATTCTTTAGACGATAATTCAGAATCAGAATCTGAATAAATATTATTTACTTTTGTTGGACGTTTAGAAGAAATTTTAGGTAAAGTAACATCTCCACTGTCATCACTACCAAACTGTTTTTCAATTTGAATGAGTTTCTTGTTAGGCGAATTCCATTTTTGTTTTATTTTATCATTTTCTTCTTCTGTCGATGAATCAGTAGAGAGTTTTGTTTTAGACCGTTTCTTATTTAGCCTTTTTTCTTTTAATTTATGTTTGTTCATCACAGACTTGATTAATTTGGCTTCATCCATACTAGACTGTTCGCTACTAAGTATTCGAGATTCCGTGATATCAAGATCAGTACTACTAGACATACTAGAATATCGAATAGATCCATTTACATATGACCGCTTATATGGGTTGTCTCTGGATGGCCATTTTAAGCTAGTATAATTAGATTTATCTGGAGAAACAGCCCCAGCGATTCTAGACAACATAGTTTCAAAGTCTGTACTTAAATCAGGAGCATCTGGATAAGAATACAACCGATCATAGATGGATGGACCATGGTTGGCTTCTTGAACTGCTGACACTTCGGCTGAACTAAGATTAAGTTTAGAATCCGAAAGTACGGCAACTTGTTTGTGAAAAGTTTGTTCACGTAAACTAAGCAAGTTTCGAGACAGTTTTTCTCGTCTGCTAACCATATAGCATAAATTTCGTACCTATAACCATAAATAATTATTTTTTTTTCTTCTTTAAATCATATAAAAACAGCAGAAGCTAGTTATAACAAATTATAATATTCATAAAAAAATTTGAAATATTTGGCTTTTACTTAAATAAAATATAAAACATTTTTAAATGAGTTTTTATATCGACACCTAGGTATTTTACTAATGCAAATTATTGGACTTTACTAATTTTATCAGCACAAATGAGAAATTTGTTAAAATTGAAAACCAGCATATTTTACTTGATAATAATTTGTTATTATAATAAATAGTTATCACTATATTAATTATTATGTTTTTAGTACTCACCCTCTCTAGGTCTTGCCTAAGCTGTACAAACATCTTAAGTTTTTCTAAATCTGCTTGTTCTTGTTGTCTTCCGAGCAAATCACCATCGTCCGATTTTGGTAGTAACAATGGTCGATTATGACCAGATCTTCTTTTTAATACCCAATAATTATAAATATACAGAACGCCTTCACAATCAACATCACGGCACTGAGTAACATCAGTGACGCTAACGTGTTTCTCAAATTCTCCTTCTATTTCTTGTAATCTAAAATAATAATGAAACATTATCGTACTGGAATTACTAATAGTATCATTTAGTAGAGCGAAAAGAAGACCTATTCCCCAGTCGAATGGCAATTTAATGTTGCTATCTCTTCCGAAACAATTGGAGTAATCTTGATGAAACTTAAAATATTCATTGTTATCTGAAGCTAGTTCTATTTTCATTGAAATCGGGGTATTAGTTCCTAGAGAAAATAGCAATAATAGATAAAGGTTAAGGGCTGCAGTCAACGCGTATTCAACATATTAAGTTATTTCCAGGTAACGATTGCAGTGTCGCGTCGTTGTTGCTGAAGCCGATAATGATTATTATTGTTGTATATATTTTGATATTATAGGTACAAATCCACAAATTTACACAGTTTGTGAACATAATAAATTTACTTCTATGGTCCTTATGTGGGAGTTGGTACAACACAAATTCGCAAAGCCCCCAAATTGGTTCACAGCATGCTTGACAGAATATAAATTGTACTAAAATCTATCAAAACAGAGTTTGGTGCATAGAGCGAGTACCCCATGTTGACACGTCATCAACTGAGGTTATCAGGGGTCTAATTATGTATATAGTCAATTAAAATGAAATGGCTGTTGTAAGCCTATGCAACATAGGGAAACAGCCATCGCTTCGCCCAACTTTTGTCCACAGATACTCCTAGTTATATTGCTGATGACTTACTTTGCCGCTCTAGCTTGGTTTTTCTCTTCAGAAGTCATGTCTTTACGTTTTCTCTTTGTAGAATCTTCGTCTTCCGAGCCGGAATTTCGATCTTTTTTACTAGTAACGCTATGTTTTTGACAGTAAGACTACAACATACACATAAAAAGAAATCTATTAAAGTAAATCTAAAAAAAAAAATGTATTATTATTAACAACAAAAACATACTCGTAGTTTTACACCATCTTCCGCACTTTCGTCTTCGATAATAGCTCTCATTTCTAGACCATATTTAAAAGCACAAGTTACGTGGTATGCAGTTTTACAAGTTTTTACCGAACACTGAATACAGGCGCCTACCCGCTCTCGGCACAACACACAAATGAGAGCCCAGCGACTTGGCTAAAATAATGAAATATATCTTACTATTGTTGTATATAGTTAATTATAATTTTTACTTACAGGTATACTTGATATTTTTGTAATTGGCTCCATTTTTTCTACACAACCAATGCTGACTTCTGGTATCCATAAGGCACAAGAAACGTGTGCCCATTTATGGCCTGATCGTGTACATTTCATTGCACCATTTTTATTGGGACAAAGTACACATTCAGGGCGAAAACGCAAAGTACATGTTCGACATAACCAGGAGCCAGATGGAATAGTGGTGATACCATAACAAGCTTGATGAACACAAATATTGCAATTATCGCAAAAAACCATTTCATTTCCATCTTCAGAGTCCGGCTGAAATATTTCAAATAAGTTAACGAGTTAGTAAAATATAATAACAGTGTAGGGCAAATTGTAATCTGATAAATGATCAAAAAATAAACTATGTTTAATTTTTGAAAAAAAAAGACTTGTGATATTATATTTACTCACCGAACGACAAACATCACAAATGACATTTTCATCATATTCAATACCTAAACCTTCTTCTTCTTTAATGATGGCTTGGACTTTTTCCCAACACCTCATTTCTAATTCTTCTATTACCTGTTCAAATTGGTCTTCTTTTATTTTTGGCAAACCTAAATAATAATTAAGAATAATAAGGTATTACTAAATGTTATTAATATTGTAATTCAAAACAGTAGTGGGTACCTCCTAGGGCACGTTCTCCGTTACACAGCTTTAACCAAGCTGAATCGACATCATCCATATCGTACGAACATGATTTTTCTGCTTTTAAAGGTAAAAGCGATAATTGATGTTCATCAGCTTTAAAATGTTCATCTTTCGTTATGCGAATATACTTATGTTTTGGACTAAAATTAAAAACATTTATTTTAATTTAATATTCTTATATATTTGCTATTAAGGAACATACAGTTTAAATTCCAAATGTTGAGAGTGATAAATTGATGAAGGTGATCTTCTTGGTGATTTTGTAATAGTAGGTAAGCAGACAACAGGTACTTCGTGAACACTAGATCCCGGTAAAGAATCAGGATTGACTGGTACTTGCACACCACGTTCCCATTCCTGCTTCCATTGGTCGCTAATAATCCAATAAGCATCGGTAGATAACTGTTCAGAGTCAGGAAGTTTCATGGCACTGATTAAGTCTTTGCGAAATAACTAAACCACAAAACAAAAAATGCAGTTATTTAATAATAAATTAGTAACAACTAAATTGTTAAATTGAAAATATTTAACTTATTTTTAAGTCAATACAACAAGCAAGTTAATTAAAAAATAGTTGACTGAATAATAAATACTTCAGCTGGAGCGTCTGTAGTGATGCGGGTATTATAAATTGAAGAAGGTATTCTCAAATCTGATCGGAAGCCACTTAGTGTATCCATGGAGGACGCTTCTTCTTCTTCCTGTAACGTCGAAGGGCGCCCTTTCCGCCTTTTAGTCGGTACTAAAATAAAAAAAACTAGTAAATAATAGTAGTTAAAAAAAAAAAAAAAAATAGTAACACATACATGGACAATCATCTTTAGAGATTGGTTGACGCTTAGTTCTATGTGACATGCTGATTTTGCAAATGATAAAAAATTAACTCCGCTTTGTGCAGCATTGATGCCTAGAGAAAATTTAAATATCAATTAAACATCAGTTTAAATTAATTATAATTATGTTCACAATATCTGTTTAAATAAAAGTATCTGTAGTACATTTACTTTATTAAGTACTACCTCCTATACCTAGCTTTTTTTTTATTAATAAAGATTATTTACAAAAACTAGTGGTAACGGATCTAGTTTAGTTACCAGGCACCCTTTTATTCAATCGATAGTATTTTTAATGCTGATTACTAAGCTGCAAAAAAAAATTTGTTGGACATACTTAGTTTGGGAGTTATAGACATTTGAAGATCGCTGCAATCAACATATGCGGGCGCCCAGCGAACCTACTTTTCCCGGCTCATTGTGGTCCTTTTTTTTGCCTTAATACCTTTGTCTGATAACGATTATACAAAATCGAAAAATTAAGTGTAGATGTGCACCGGCGGCGCCCGCGTATTTCGATTTTAAAATGTCTTAACTCCCAAAGTTTGTCTGGCAAAAAATTATTGAGGGTTCGTAATCAGCATTAAAAGTACTATCAATAAAAAAAAGAAAAAAACAGGATGCCCTAAATCCGGTAAAGTAAATTTTTTCCCTATTTAATATGCTTTGTATGTTAGAAAAATATGTTTATTAGATTTCATTTCAATAGTTATTTAATTTATTAAATATTATCATGGAAAAACAAATATTATTACCACATAGCAGAGTCTGTAGAAATAATTTTATACGATACTCCCCGGATTGGATACCAATACTTCACTGAAAAGAAAACATAAAAATGAATACAATCAATAAGAATTTAACGTATGACAAACATATATTATGTTGTATGCTTATTATAAAATCAAATACTATTATAATAGCATATTTTTCTAATAAATGGATATCAAGATAACTATTATGTCACCTTTACAATAAATGTATTTAATAGACTGAGGGGAAATGCAAATTACTACATTCTACTAAACTATTATAATAAAAAATGTAATGATTTATATAATTTAATAAAGCAATATTTTATGTTCAAAATATCAATTTATAATTAAAATTTATATTACTAGTTATAACTACAACAAATATTGATTGAAATGATTAACAGTATGATATATTCTGATAGCGTAACTGAGTTTGAGCTGGAATAAATAAGAAATTCAAATTAATAACATTGTAAAGTTAGGTTGTAGGAATGATATTAACGCTTTGTTGCAGAAACACTATTTTATTGGATTGTACCAAAAGTCACATATTAACTTTAAAGATATTACAATTGACTTTCCTGTTTTTACAAGCTCAAACTCAGTAAAGCTATTAGAATATCCCACTGATAATCTTTTGAATGTACTAGTATCATACTGTTTATCATTTTAAGTAGTTACAACAAATCACATTAACTTTGGCTTGGTAACGTTTTCAATTCCGGAATATACTTACATAACTATGTTTAATTGTTAACCTAATAAATGTGATAGGAAAAAAAACCTCAAATTAAAAATGTGTGTTTTTTTTATAGAAAACCAAAATATACAAATTCTTATTAGTTAATTTAATTTAAATGTTACATTATAGAAAAATATAGGAACATACACATCAAATAATTACCCATGGAACAAAATATTATTCATATAAATTTGATAACAAAAAAGTAAACATGTTTAAATAAATCAAGGATAATTATCCTTGATCAATCAAGGATAATTAAAATAAAGTGGAAAAATAATGGGAGCTTATAAGAACAAAAACTGTTAACAGAAATCAAAATAAATTATTTGTAGAGAACAGAAGTGTACATATTACATTAAGAGAAGTTATCGCTATAAATTCTTTACTCATATTATGGATTGCAAAATTGGATACAATCTTATTGATAATTTCACTATAATTATTACTATTTAAAAAATGTAAAATATGTAAACAAATTACCAGTATTTAATTATTTTATTCATCAGAATATGACTTTTGACTGTTCGGTAGCGATACCAATGCTGGTGCATTCCATTTTGGCCAAACTATGAGTTTTCTTTTAGCCGCTAAGCAAAAATATAATAAAACTTCATTAGGTCATTATATGAGACAACAAACCTAGGGCACACGGGGCTACCTCATCCAATAAATGTTTTGACCAGAAAAGAAATTTGGAAAAGTTAATATTAAGAAAAATAAAACGTAGATAATGACAACAGAAACGCAGGCGGCCGGCAGATAGCGCCACAGAAGATGCCTGTGTTTTCGTTTTGATTTGATGGAAAAAGGACGTGAGAAAAAAATCGTTAACATTACCGATATGCAATTAAAAGATTGTTTGTGCAGCTAACAGATTCAAGACGGTTCCAGGCCGTGTACTTACGTGTGCACAACAGTAATCCAAAATGGTATGACTTCGTTCAACACGTCCCCATTTCGGCCAGAGGCCCGTTTACATCAACGATGGCAACGGCGGCGGTTTGGGTCGGGCGCGCGCGCGGTACAATGGACGACAACGGCGGACGGCACGAACAAACAACGAACGCACTACAAAGGTATCGACGAAATCGAATAATTTGAACGACGAGCGTTCCAATGGCGGTAAACTTGGATTGCAGTTGCGAAAATACAAGTTGAACGGATTTTCCACTTATCGTTTCATGCTCGACACTTGCGAGTAGCGATTGGCGATATTGGTATTGTAAAAAAAAAAACTCCTTCCTGCTCCTGATGACAACAGTGTGGCCAACTATGTCGTGGTCTTTCCCGCGTATTGTACCATCTTATATTGTAAGGGCAAACTACATCTAAAACGCAACAGTTTATTTGAAATGGTTAACTCGTTTAGTAAATTAATAAAAATAAAAACATCATTAGTCATTAATGTAATATTATATTTTTATAAAAAAAATAGCTCGTACATACATAATATCATCCCCATGATGGCAAACTGAATGTTATGGAAGGTCGAAGGTCAACGTCTGATAACAAATATAATTTCCATGTATACAATATTATGTAGTTTATTTTGATATTTTTATCAAACTAAAATCAAGAAAATAGTGGTTACTATTTCTATTAAAATGTTTGATTACTACTGATTACTATCGTTTGTATTGTATGTGTCAACTATAAGAAATCAAGAAAATTAAAACAAATCATTTTTTTAATGCTGTCAATGGTGGTACTGTAATTTGTAAATGTATTTAACATAGACATCGGTTGGCGCCATATTCTTCGTTCTATGATATCTATGTAATTATGAATGTTTATGTTTGTTTTGAATTATTCAAACTGACAAGAGTCAAGACAACGCACGTCGTACAGTGACAGTATAAATTGATAATAGTGTTTAGCGTTTGCTGTTTATCATAAAAGTTATCACTTATCAGCAAAGTTGGTTTTGTTAATAAGTTTAATAAATTGATACTTTTCAAAAACTGTTACAACTTACAAGTCGACTAGACACATAATCCTTTTTTGTGAAGGTGCTTGCGATATAGCGGTATAAGGTTTTATTTTTTTCGTATTTATTGGCAAGGACAGGCTGGCATTTAAGGTGCCTTTAATTCTAAATTTCTTAAGGGTCCCAAAAAAAATGTTTTGTACGTTTTGTATATTTCACGAAATTTTGCGGTGGTTTTTTCTAAGAAATCCCACATACTGTGTTATATGTCCGGCCCAGGGCCGTAACGCAGCTGTGGGTCATAGCCGGGCCGATCCTGTTTATTGGTGATACCTTCCGAGGACCTATATTACAATATTTAATATTAGTGGAAACAACCTCGCATTTTTGGTTGTCTTTCCTATATTTTATCCGTTTAATACCCAAAACGGCTACCTAAGTTCGAAATCATACATAATAATTTATGAAAAATGAAAATTTTCTTATAGGATATTCTACTAAATGTCGGACCAAACGAGTATTATATCTCGATATTTAAAAAAAAGTAATTGATGATAAGTGAAAACTAGTTATTAACTACAACTTTTTTCGTTTTTTATTGTTTAAATTCACCGATTTAATCTGATACGATTTTCTTTTTAGAGTACAAAAATAATTTGACTGCTACTAAACGTTCCTAAAATCGTATGTATAAATTATATAAGGGAATTTTTATTTGGCGGGGTTTTAAATCTACAACAAATTAACCTCCAACGCTCGCATATGCGGTTTACATTGCGATTTTTGGTACTTTTTAAATACAAAAATGACAAGACAACGATATGTTTTAAGACGCGACTGATTAGAGGTTAATAGTGTATAGTAATTGTGATCTAGAAAAAATGAGGAACAGCCGACAGTGCGATAACTTGGTTGAGGTTCGGTACATTTAACTCCAAAGTCCTAACATGCACTGTAAAACCCTATCTCTATAATAGTCATGACTCTGCCGTGCCCAATGCCTTTAGATTAGTTATTATTATGCCGTCGTAGTAAGCAGTATCTGTAGTATTCATCATGTAGTGATAACTCTATGTCTATGGTGTACGGTGTTCATAGATATCATAGACCTTATACATAGATTAAATATATATGTATATATTTAATCTATTTTATAACTCTAAGATATTTGGATAAAAGGGGACAAGTCTAAATTTGTTACTTTCGAGAAAATGTAAATTGAACTTTGAAAATTGTTTTGGTCTAATTCATATTGGAACAAAACATACTTGATAGTTGATACTAACTAAAATCACAGATTATTTGAAAACAGGCTGTTGATTGTTTACTTGAGGTGTAAATAAAAAATGAGCCGATAATGACTCTACTGAAACCAGTGTGGCCATGTTAGTCGGGACATAAATATCGAACATTAATAATATGTTTAATTTTAATTTAATATGGTAAACTATTTACCATATTAAATTAAAATGTATAATTAATAATAGGTTTTTATTTAAATTTTACAGGTCGCCTATATTAAACATAGCCTTAAATACTATACAGCATGATTTTAAATTACCCTGTTTATTTACCCCATATGATTTCGTATATAAGGCTAATATTAATTACATTTTTATTTATAGGGATTTTAAAATATATTTAAATATTAATCTAACACTTCTATCCAAATCTCCATTAGTTACTCATTAATATAGTATTTAGCGTCAGATATATCTTTGTTTTGTAGGCGGTGTGCGTATCCTTTCGTACAGTGCGTAAGATAAAAAATTAATTTTAAATTAAATAATAATATTATAGTATTTTATTATTATAACATTTATGGTAAATCATGAGAAACATTTTGTTTAAGACAATTACTCAACAAATGTAAAAGCGCATACGTTTAAAAACAAGTTCCAGACGGCCACACTGATTTTAGCGGGCCAATCATAGAGCCTTATTTTCAATTCTATTGTTATTTGTTATAGGCTCGATTGTACTATCTGTTATAATCTGGGCTAAAATATTTAACTTGTTTCAAACTATATTACCAACTGTATTTAATCAATGCTTATATAAGGCCAGCAGCAGCTGTAGTCACGGCTGACGTCACTTACAAGTTACAACTAGTCACTATCATGATTCATGATAATATAACTAAGTTAGTTGGTTACCAGTTATCATGGTTGCTAGTTTTATGTATATTTATATTTTATTTATCTTTGATAGTGAGTACTGAGTAGTGACAAGTGACAACTTTAGGTAATAAATACTTATGATATAAATTCTACTTATTATAGTACTAATGGTAGTGAAAACTTAAATATTCGTGCACTTCATCGTACACTTCTGTTCGTTTATTGAAATGTTGGACTCGCAGGATGTTAATCGGCCTGAACTCCTTGAAGAGGTACGGTTATTCCGTAATGCTCGAGAACGTGAAAAATATGACAATATGGCGGATTTTTATGCATTAGTTAATACACTTCAGCATTTGGAAAAAGCTTATATTCGCGATTGTGTTACACCAAAAGAATATACAGCTGCTTGTAGTAAACTACTTGTGCAATGCAAAGCTTCATTTAAACAGATACAAGGAGATGATTTCCCAACTGTAGAATCGTTTGTAAAAAAATACAAATTGGACTGTCCGGCTGCAATAGAACGTATTAAAGAAGACCGACCAATAACCATTAAAGACGATAAAGGCAATACTAGTAAATGCATTGCTGACATTGTGTCTCTATTTATTACAATAATGGATAAACTTAGGTACACAACAATAATTTGTTTTATATTTTAATTATATAGCTAGGTAGATTAGGTATAAAATTAACCAAATAGCACACATAAGAAGATGCAATATCCCTTTCACAATTGCTTATCATGCTATTTTCATTTAACAACAATAAAAGGTTAAGGGTACGTACTCTTAAAAAAAACAGCATTTGACACCTCTCGTTATAAATTAATATGTACCATTAAAAAAGTTTGTTTACGTTATTAATTACTAATGTTAAGATAATCTTAACTTGGTCCTATATTTTAGTTTTGTCTATAATCTATCCCATTTAAAAGCGGTATTGCGCTGAAACCAAAACGCATTACTCTCTTATGCGCCTTAAGAGTGACACGTTTTGGTTTTAGCTCAATACAACTCTTATATGTGATAGAGTATTAACAGTTATTGTGATTCATTATCTATCTAAAGTCAAATATTTTTATCGGACTGTGTCTTTGACTTTTTTCCTGGTGAACTGATAAGTTTTTAATGTTTGATTACAAATCTATCAAATCTATGATTGATTACATAGATCAAGTAACCTATGTAAGAAACAATTTTTTATGTATTATATTTTTTAGGTTAGACATTAAAGCAATGGATGAACTCCAACCAGATCTTCGGGACTTGATGGATACAATGAATCGATTGAGTATGTTGCCAGCAGATTTTGAAGGAAAACAAAAGGTTTCTGATTGGCTTAGTTCATTATCGTCCATGAATGCATCAGATGAATTGAATGAAACTCAAGTGAGGCAGTTGATTTTTGATCTGGAATCGTCTTATAATGCATTTAATAAACTACTCCATCAGTCAACTTAGTTGTGAATTCAAACATCAAAATTCTCAAAAATAGTTGAAAAATATGTGAAAGAATAACGCAATTTTTTTTTAATCAATAATTGATATAATTTTATAAGAATACAAATCCATACAATAAATTGATTATAAATGTTTGTTTATAGATATTAATTAAATTATAGTAGAATAGACCTTTATGAGTAATAGTAGTAACATTATGCTTATAATAGAAAAAAACTTAGAAATAACGCTAAAAACAGTCAGTTATAATAAAAGAATATTACTTTTATTGGCTTAATATGCCTGAAAATTACTGATCGTTGAAATGGGACTCTTCATTTTGTTCAGCTTCTGAAGCTGTGGGAGGCGGAGGTGACTCAACATTTCCATCATCATAATCAAAAATGTCATTAACCACTCTATTTTCAGGATCTACAGCTACAGCACCCAAAGGATTACCTCTAGCGTCTAATTCCAAAACTGGGTCTGCTGTTGCTTCTGCTAGATTGGTTACTGATTTTGATTTTAAACACTGAAACAAAGTTATTTTTGTAAACCAATGTAACTATAGTCGGCGACACGAAAACTGGCCCGTGACCGACGCAACTCTAGCGGCAGTTTCCCGTCAGTGGTTATCATAATAGCGGAAATAAATGGGTGGCGAGCGGGAAACTGTTCAGTTTAAGAACCCATGCATCACAGGCGGGATGTGGTGCAGGGGTGGCAGCACTCACGGGTCAGTTTTCGTGTCGCCGACTATAGTATAATAACAATAGAAATATCACCACTCACTTGGAAATCGACATGGCGACTTTTAGCTTCTTCTTTTTCCCATGACATATGTATAAATGGTCGTTGAACATAATTGTATATAACATCAGCTCGTCCTCCAGCTCTTTTTTTAATTTTTTCTTTATAAGTTGGATATCCTTCAATTCCTAAACGAATTTTTTTAAGTCCGCGTTCTTTCATTACTTGTTTAGCAACATCTCGATTTTCTATATATTTAAAGAACCTATATAATGCTGTACTGTTGACAGCTTAAAAAAAATTAATCGTTCATTTATTTTATACATTATATATATATATATATATATATATATATATATGGTTAAAGTAGAGAAGTTTATACATAGAATTGTTTACTTTGAGAATATTCTTCACCCATTTGTGGTGGGTATTCTTCATCCCAGTCCACAGAATCATCATCTAATAAGACAACAATGTGACATTCTCGATCACCTCTTTGAGCCGAATTCACCATTAGCGGTAGTATTAATTCCTCTAAAAATACTTCAAATTGACAACGTGCTCCTTCATTTGATAGCTCATGTAATAATCCTCCTAAAAAAAATTTGTCATTAAATTTCTAATTATTTTTTCTAGAACTTTTCCCCTTAAATTATAAACAATAAAAACAGCTTTGTATTTAGTATTGAGGGATATTTCAGTATAAATCCCTCTGCCACAATGAAAAATAATTACCTTTAATTTTGTTTATAATATAAATATATACATGTTTTAAGTTATGTAACCACTCAACAGAGCTCGGATGGTATAGATTTTGCAATTTTTGAGGGTTATTACAGCTGGCTGCTGCTATATACATTTATATTAGGGTGGTCTTTAAAAAGTCAAATTTCAGATAAGATCAAAAAAACTTTTTTTTTTAATAATTAGTTTTAACCTGTGCCACCCCATAAGGATTGAAGTTTAAATGGGAATGGTCGTTTTTTCCGGTAACATTTTATTTAATTTACCTGGGAGATGTCGCTTGAACCAGAAACCTAATATTTGAGATCAGTGTATCATAATTTTTAGTAACATAGTACAAAAATGAATAGACTCAGTTGGGTCAATAACACGATGTTCAGAATAAAGTTAACAGTGATGTAATAAGTTTAAATCACAATCCTAAATTTTTTGACAGTGCTGTTATCACCACATAACTTTATCTGCCATCCCTACCATATTCTCTTGGCATTACCCAGTGATTGGGCTGTTCTCTAAAATGTTTAAGTCAAAATTAAATCCTTTAATATAAAAAATAAAAACAACCCCATCTCTTTATGTTCTCTCTTGTATGAACATTAGCTAAAAAAGTATTAAAACGCGCCTATTTTTGGTTAAATTTTCATTTTCTGGTAGCAATTTCGATAGTTAGGAACTTTTGGGTATGATTTACGTGTTCGGCTGACACCAAGCTACAAAACCATCAAAACTTCAGCTCAAACTAACAAGTAGGAAAATAGTTGAGCGTTGATTTGTGCACAAGTGTCGAAATTCTATATTAAACCCCATTTAAACTTCAACCCTTGTGAGACACTGGTAAAAATTAATATTTATCAATTTTTTTTTGATCTTATTTTTATTGCATTAAAATCTTTTTAAGGGGCGTTGAGGTTAAAATTTGACCTTTTAAAGACAACCCTATTATACATACATATTAAAGTGACCAAAACAATTTTTATTAATTTTTTATGTTCTTCTCTTGACATTATGTTCCTTGGGGTGAAAAAGAATTTCCCTATTTTTCCACATTTTCAAAATAATTTTTTGGCTGCAAACAGCAGTTTACCAAAAAACAAATGTTGTTTCTTATTTTAATTTTTTTAACGTATAAATATAAATTTTAAATAAAACTCATACTGTCGTTAACAAAGATTTCCAATAATATAAGCCCAAAGTGACCCCAAGTGTTTATAATTTGTATACGATAAATTAAAAATGCCTACTCACGTTCAAGTAATAAAAGTCACTCACTTAAATTTTGGCATTTTACAGTTTTGGCATCAAACGGTACTAATAAGTAGTCACAAGCTTCACGAAGCTCTTGTACTGATATAGAAGATGGACAACGCATAACATTGCCTTTATAATATTCTAAAATGCATCTAAAAACGTTTGCTGAGACACCTTCTGCTACTACATATTCTCCTCGTTCATTTTTGTTTGTATACTCGTTAGAACTAAACATTCTATAACATAAAAATAAAGATAAATATTATGATAAATTCTCTATCAAAGTTTGAATAAAGGAAATGAGAAGAGGGATAAATTTTTGCACAAGGCAAAAGAAAAGTGGAATAATGGGTTTGGTGAAAAAGATGTACATTCTGTGGAAGTATTATTATACCAAATAGCTTATTCTTCTTTTAGCAATGGATGAAAAAAAAAGAAAAAACAGGATGATGCATCTGGATTTCTATTGTTTGTGGACAATGTAATTTAAATGGATGAAGATTGCAAAAATGAGTTCAGAGTTAATTTTTAATGGTAAGAACATGAGAAAAAAACCCAGGAATTATTTTAATAATTTCTAAAAATAATTTTTTTTTAAATCTTTTAAATGTGTACTCTAAATAAGCTGCATTAAAAATTGCAGGTTATGTGAAACAGTAAAATACTATTATACGACAAATAGGTAACAATTTATTTGATACAGAAATAGAAATGTATTTAAAATCAAAAACTTTTGCACTAAATAAAATTGTATTTCAGATAATTTATTATTTAAAAATGATTAGTGTTAAATTAATAAAAATAATTATAAAATTGTATAAAAATAATTATTTTCAAATAAAAAATGTACAGGTTGGCTTGAGAATAAGTAGGTTTAAAACAAAAAAACAGAATTCACAGTAATGTTTTGTTGAGTTAAAAAATCATTTACTTTTAGAACTGAATACTAAATATAAAAAGGAAGTAAGAAACCTGTAATGTTTAAAAAGAAATGGAAAATAAAGTAAAGAATTTAAATTATTTGGGATTGAGTTAGGTAAATTGAATATGGGAAGAAAAGTGGGGACAGAGAATTTGGCATGCTGACCAAGTTTGTACGGAATAATGAACGAAAGAATGAAAATATGTGTGTTCAACATTTAAATAACCACTTAAGTCAAATTATTTTAAATTACCTTCCAAGCATAGTGTTTGAATGTGCAATAAATATAGAAGGGTCCACAATAAACCTTGTATTATCAACTATTAATGTTACTCTCTCTTCTTTATTAGGAATATTTCTAGAGTTAGCTATAAGTCCTGATCCAGAAGCACTTTGAATACTACTAGAACCTGAAGAAGTCGAGTTTTGATTCATCAGACTTTTCATTGAATTCATTGAGCAAGAAAATCTTGTCATAGCTTTTCTATAATAAAATACAGTAAAATAATACATTTATATCTAATATTATAATTTATAAACTAAAATTAAAAATTATATCTCAATAAAAATATTGAAAATACAAATTAAAACACTTTAATTCAAAACATGTTAAGAAAATGTCTTATTCTCAATCTTTTAATATTATATATTGTATACATTATGCATATTAAACCAAGGCATAAATGTGCTTTACCAAACATCCTTATTTTGCCCTTTATTTTACCATCTTATAGTGTTTCATTTGCTAAATACAAGTCATAAGTCAGAAATTTGCAGACTCCTCTAGTGCAAATGTTGTAGTTACTTAGGTTTGAGAATTATTGTTGCTTGAGGCGCTACGGCTAGCCACTCTCAATGCTGCGCTGTGGCACCGTACAGTTTTAATAGCAGTTTATTTCAAATTTATTAATTAACTACCAGGGTTGTTCGGAAGGCTAAGTTTGGTCTTGTTAGGTCGCTGACTGCTTCCAGAGCCGCATCAAGTTAGCTTTTTTTATTCTCATAAGATGAGCTATATTTTCCTCTGGGGGTTTGGGGGCCGTGAGTACTTTTCCTTACAAGATAGCCATTAAGGGTCAAGTGGGCTCCCGGACCCAGTTGGTGTAGGGAGTTGCTATGTATGTAATGAGTTATATAATTGAAGCATTTTTTGGCTACAACTGAGTTAGTATATTATGATCATGGTAATTTATTGTTAACAAATTTGGAACCAACTTAACCTAACCTAATCTAACCAGCTGCCTGGTGCCGTGGCCGCCACAACTATCGCACACCACATACTGTTATACACGCGGAAAATTTTAAATTTAAGTATCTATAACCGTTGAACTAGAGTATTCCGCAGATTCGTAATCAGTGTTAAAAAACACTACAGGATGACAAAAAAAATCACTAAAAAAGGGTGTAGGGTAAAGTGCATTTGTTCCTAAACCAATTCTAAAAGATAATTTGAAATTGACATATCAGTAAACTTTTAAAATTAGATATTTATAAATGTTTGTTGAATAACTAATGTGTAATATTTTATAACTAGACAGTTTTAATATATCACATGAATGATTTTCAGATATATCCGCGTCAATGGTTGTTAACAACCATTGAGGCGGATATATCCGAAAATCATTCATGTAATATTTCAATCTGCGAAAGTTTCAACACATTCTTAGTTTTAATATATACCTGTTTCTCCCTGAAGTTGAATGTTGCTTTGTGATAGGAGTTAAGGGTAGCTGACTACCAATAGAATGGCGCTGCACTAAACAGGACTTAGGTTTTAGAGAACTTCCATAACTAAAACACAATCCAGGAGTACTATGAAATCGAAAATTATTCAAAAGTTCTTTATTTTATTAGTTATATTTATGAACCAGTTTCACAACACATATATTATGCAAAATATCGTTGAAAATCGGTTTAAGGAATAGTAAAACTGTGTTCTAGTGTTCACAAGAGTTAAAAGACAATCAACATTTTAAATGCATTAAGTATGACTGCAATTATTTGATATTGTTACCTCTAAACGATAAGACAATACAAAAATTATCAAGGATGTTGAAAATATATTATATCTACCTACTGTAGTTTTTAACTTATTAAAAATATCTGCAGACCTAGTACACATTCTTCTTAATTTAATTATGTATTAGTTACCTCAGTCTTGTCTTAAACACTCGACGTCTATGATCATCTGTATCGTGGTAGTCCTCGGTGTCACTGCTTGAGTCGCGATCGTAATTATGATTATTACGGCCGTCTTTAGATAAGGACATTTCCTAAACCACTATTTACAATTTATACTATAGTACCGAATCAATAATATGTTATATAATTATATACCACTTACATTGTTTTACCCATGAATAAAGCTCAATAAGTTGATTTTGTTCGTCTTCTTTGTTTACAGTTGCAAAACAATTATGACACAAAACAAGGCAATGCAATTCTGATTCGGAATTTTGTTAACACGTTGTTTTAACGGGAAATTATCGTTATTTTATAGATATGAAATATGCTACGTACCGACGTTGAAATGTTGAACTCCTAAATTAATTCTGATTTGAAGTTTGATGTCGCCACTCGCCAACTGATTAATCAGAAATTATTGGACTATTAATAGCCAACAATGTTATTCTTTATTTCTAATTTGATATGATATTGGATGAATTTGTTATCCCATAAAGATGAAATTGAAAAATCAACAATATGTTATATGTATGATGTATCACGTATGGCATTAGTGGGAGAATACGAATTTTGATAATAATTTGTGGCGGGGAGTAAAATCATCAAGATAGGCGTGTTATCTATGACTATGGTAACTTTCCACCTTATTTATTCTATAATGTTAACTCTAAATTATCTTTTTATTAAACTTTCATTAGAAAAAAAATGATACCTAACAGTCAAAGACTACACATAATTAAAATTCGAACGAAAAAAAATGTGGATCTATAATAGAATTTGTATAATTATTACGATGATACTTTTGATTAATTGAGGTTCTAATATTTTCATCCTTATGACTAATTGTATGTATTGTGTAATTTTCTAGTTAACGAATTGATTGGTAAACATATTTATGTTTCATGAATCCTTAGAGGTTTGATGGAATGGGGTCACGGATAAGGTGAGCAATAAAATTTATTCAAACTTTAAAATGTACTCGACTTTATTGCTCTAATTTTCAATATACAAGGTAATTTTGTATTACCTATGCCTCTGGATTTTATGTCTAATTTTTAATTAACAAATTTAATTCAAAAATTAAAATTAATTAGTACACGTATTAAATTAGTTAAAAGTAATTGTTTTTTATAATAGATATTATAGCTTTTGGATAGTAGAACTTAAAGTACATTTGTTCATGTATAATAACTGTAGGGTATAGAATTATGATAAAGGTTATCTTGGAAATTGGTTATTTGTAAAGAAGATTAGTACAATAACATGCTCAAAAAACTTTAATAAATAATATATAATAATTATATGTTATGGAATAATTTGTTTATATTATTATGTGTACATATTTTTTTAGGAATGATGTGGCACATTTATTCGAATGTTTTTGTGAAGTGGTAGAGCCAAGCAATGAAATTAAGGAACCATGGATTTTACAAAAATTTCCTGAACACTATAAACATGAAGATATACTAACTACCGTACCAAAGTTTGCATATCCTTGTGAATTTGATAGGCAAGTATATGTGCTTATTTATTTTTATGTATTTGTTAAACTTTAAATAATATAAATTTACTTGGAACTAATAATTAAAATATGATGTTCAATTTTAGAGAAATATGTTCTGTTATCATCACAAGTATTTTATATTTTATTTTAGAAGTGTCGTCCAGCATTTCTCGTTTGTTTTGACCAGCATTGAATCAAAATGGACTTTTGGTTTTTGTAGACATGATCCTAAATCTGAAACAGCATTAGTTGTGCTCAGTTATCTCCCTTGGCATGAATCATTTTATAAGTAAATCTATTTATATTATATACATATATATTTATATATACATATTAGGATAGTTCTTATTCCACATTTAAAAATTTTTTTTACCTGAGACCACTCCCTTAATTTCATTATTATTTTTAATAATTGGTAACTTAAATAAAATTTTGTATGATTTATTAGGAATTAAATAAAATTAATGAACAATATTTTGCCGATATCATGATTTAAACATATAAAAATAATATATAATAAATCACAAAACTATAAATAATCTACACTATTTACATATTTTGCGGTTACTCTCACTTGAGCAGATTCATTAGTCTGCCAACGTTTCAGAAAAATTGCACGTTCAATCGTCAGGGCTGTGGTTCGATGTTGCTCTTATCGTGTTTGCAAGCCCTGGGATTTCAATGTAATTTTTTGCTTTCTATAGTCATTTAAGTAAAAAATCAAGACAAATATCAAGTCTTAACAATAAGTTATTTGATTCCTGTTAAGTACTTTGAGCTATTTATAAATTATTGGTTAGAATTACCCAATTTTTAATTCAAATTATAACAGTAGGATTCTAAGGTCTGCCGTTAGTACTGAAGATGACAACATTGTTGCTGAAATATGTACCTATATGCAGAGAGTTTACTATTTTTATGCTTAAGGGTTTGAAATATTAATTTATTTATTATATATAACCATAAGTTGCTAAGTTTTTTCTAGAATAGGATTTTTAATATATTTATTACTTTTACACTTCATTATTTTATTTTTAAATCGTGATATCCTTCAAATTTTTAATTTAAATCTATATTTTTATTATAAATCTTTATATTATTTTCTAGGCTGAAATTCAGTTAAATTTGGAATACTTAGGTTTTTATAAATAATTAAGAAATTAAGAGGATTTTGGGTAGAAAAAAATAAAAAAAGTCAAAATAAGGACAATCTAGATATATAAAAATTGTTTAAACAAAATATTTTTAAGTATATTATACTATAAAATATTATTTCAGGTTTTTAAATTGTATTTCAAGTCTTACTAACAGCTCTAAGTCCAAAGATCTTTGGCCTTTTTTAGAACATGTGTATAATAGCAAACTACCAATCAAAGGATGTGATTTAAGAGTTACCAATGAGAAAGGAGAGGAGGTAAATTTACAAAATGCTTAATATTGGTTATATTTTAATTTATATATGTTTAATTTTAAATTTTGTGGTCCAGTTATTTATTTGTCAGTCGCCAATTCAGTTCCAGTTACCTAGCATTCCCGAAAATGTGAGTACTTAAAGTATAATGGCTAACATGTGTGGCGTATTCATATATAGAGTCTTACTTGTTACGTGTTACTTAATAGTATATTAGATTTAATTCTGGCAACTCTGTGAAACAGACATTTAACCCCTTCAAATCAGATTGGGTGTATAGAAATTTTACTGTAGGTCGGTTTTCTTCTTCTTTGGGATGGTTTTAGGCTCTATTATACAATACCTATGTAAGTTTAAAAAATTGATATGGATACACAAGTAAATTAAACGAAATGTTAATACACAGGTTCACAGATATTTGTGTGTTTCATTTCTTACACATTCTTGAAGGGGAATCAGTATTGATTATTCCTGTGTCCCGCTTACGCGCTACAGGAATTTATTCTTACTTTTTGTCCATTGTACCAATCTATCTCCAATAGTGGTAAGGAAACTGAAAATAGATTTGAGTTTGTGTTAAAGTTTACTTGAGAACAATCATATGACTTTTTTCCAAATTTAAAAGTTAACGCTTTTCAAAATTGATTTTTAAAGTTCAAAAGTTTGAAAGTTAAGTATTTAAATTATACTTAATAACTTTGTTTTTGTATGCTTACAAAGCATATTATTATCTGATGTTAATATAGTTGTTTATTGATCTTGTGATTTGTCCTAAGCTGATATTATAAGTTTATATGTTTTAGTTTTTCACTATAAGAATCAAACACCATACATTATTCTATTAAAGCATCAAAATGATTGTTTTTATCTCTTAATTATCAGACAAATGTAATACACAATAGATAGGTACATATAGTACCTATCTATTGTGTATTACATTTTTTTTTTTTGTGATTCTATTAGTTATTAGAAAAGGTTATGTTCGAATACGAAGAACTTATACTGGTTTTATATTGCATTATTTATGATAACCAATGACATCATTTTAGCAAGAACAGCATTGTAAGGTGACATTATTTTCAGTTGATAGAAAAAGATGGATTTAATCAAACAAAGGTCATATTGATTCAGAGCAACAAAAAATTATGTATCTATGTAATATGTATAGATGAATACAAACTGAGAAAACAAATATTGAAATAATATACTGGTAGTACTGCTAGTGTTTCCTTAGATATAACATGCCATTTTTAAACAAAGCTAGATATCATAAATTGAACATACACACTATTCAATATACACAATATACACATTATTAAACATTACTGAATTTTAATAGTTTATAATTATATTTACAATCAGTACTAAATATGATGTCTATTTTTACTAAGATAGTCCTATGAGAATTAAAATTGTTTAAATTGTAGGATTTGATTAGTTGAGTAGTTGGTTGCTAAATTGATATCTAAATTCAATTAGTAAATCAGATGTTTGTAAAATTATTTAAATTTTGTTTCAGAGAAATTTAACAGAATATTACAATGCAGTTGATAGTGAAAATATGATCAAAATTTTTGCATCAATGTTATTTGAACGACGTATTATTTTTACTTCTAAAAAACTTTATAGATTGAGTGCCTGTGTCCAATCAGCAAATGCAATTCTTTATCCAATGATTTGGCAACATATATTCATCCCAGTCTTGCCTCATTCTCTTATTGATTATTTACTAGCACCGATGCCCTATTTAATTGGTTTGCCACATTCTTTATTACAAGTAAGGAAACACTAAAATATTTGAGCTGTACTTACTTCGTTAATTTGATTCATTTTTCAGAATTTTAGGCATAATGATTTAGGTGATGTCATTATTTTAGATGCGGATACTAATACTATTCTAACACCTTTTGATGATATAGATCAACTTCCTACAGACGTGGTATATTATTCAAATAATTTTTTTAAATTGTTATCAGTATTATTCCAATTATACAAAATAATATTTAAATTTCAGAACTTTTATATTGCCGCTACGCACGAAAAACAGCATGAAAAATGTTATTAAAAAAGCAACGAAAAACAAAACTTTATCATTGATTAATAAAGGCATGAAGTGTTGTTTTTTGTTGACAATTAGAAATGTGCTGTTTTTCGTATGGAGGGTAATATAGTAAGTTACAAGTAATGATTTATTTAAGTTTAATATAAATTATATAATTGGTCAAATTTAATAAGAAAAATTGTATAAAATTATTGTATTTTGGTTTTTTTTGCAAAATAATGTTGTGGAGTTACAACAGATTCTTTACTTAAACAAATGATTATATTTTTAAAGTCGTTAACTTCCCTTTAATTGTCTGAAGGTGTCAAATTTGAAGCGTCAATTGCGTAATAGGGGTACACTTTTAGGAGATGGTGTATCAAGGTCATTTCTTCGTGCATTAGTTCATTTAATTGGAGGTTATAGGGATGCGTTGAAGTTTCATCAAGGGGAACGTATAACATTTAATAAGGAAGCATTTATAGAATCTAGATCCACAAACATGCAACCATTTTTGAAAAAAATGTTAGAATTACAAATTTTTCAGCAGGTTTGTTTAGATAACTACTATAATTTTTTTTAAATTTATTATTTATTTATTGCTATAGTTTATAGAAGAACGTCTAGAAATGTTAAACGCTGGATTGGGTTTTTCTGATGAGTTTGAAATGGAGGTGTGCAACTATCATGAAAAGTCTAGTAATAAATTAAAACAGCAGTACAAAGAATGGACGTATACAGTAAAACGAGAAGGATCTGCTTTTTTTAAATCTGTTAAAAATGTTGTAAGTTACAAAAAAAACTTTTACAAAAATATGGTGTGTCTATGGTAAATTATAAAATAATTTATAGGCTAATCCTGCTATGAGAAATGCTGTTAAAACGGTTAGTATAATTACTGAAGTCATGTTCAATAAAGTGGCTGACTGGACAGATTCTAGCCTAGCTGGCCAATTCAAAGACTGCCCATGAAAAAAAAAACTGCTGTATTATTTTTTATACTCTGGAAGCCGCCTAGTGGGCATTTGCTCTTACGACAGTCCGCCCCTGTTTTAACATATACCTATGAAATAATAATATCATAAAATGGTAAATATTTGTCTTATAATTGAATTTAGGTGAAAGAACGTGGAAGAGATGTTAGGTTAGCCTATAAAGGATTTCGATTGAAACTCAATGTTCAAAATAAAAATCCTCGAACTAAAATTAACACACAACCAAATTCTGCACCTAGTTCTCCGTCAGCTCAAAGAAGATCAACACGGCCTCACACAACCGCTTTTTCAACACCTTCCACTAGCTATCATAAAGAAATACCAAATGGTGTTCAGCGATTAAACTCTGCTCAAAAGTAATTATAATTTCTGTTTATTTTTGGTTTTTCTAATAACAAGAAGATTGGGCTAATTTGCTTTTATCCGGGTACAGGTTTTTTGTAAGAGAGTAAACTACAGACAAAAACCCTGTTCCGGGTAAGTTTAGCAGTATATTAGAATTGAAGGGATGTTTTCTTTACAATTATTAAATTACGAGTTGTAACACAAATATTATGTGGCTAGGTCAAATTTCATAAGCAAATTCACCATATAGTTATACTCACCATCTGATTTTTAAAATACATCATACTATGGTAACAAAATAATAACTTAGTTAAGAATTGTGAATTATATGAACTGTTCTCATAGTCTAACTTAAAGTTAATTTAAACAAACAGATAAGATTTTTCAAATGAGCTAACCAATAAACCACTAACTTCTATGGGGACATATAAATGGTAAAAAATGATTGACCAGTAATAATTTTTAAGCTTATCATTATTTTAGCGTGTTGTCAGAAGTACCAGGATCTCCGCCACTTCAACTGAACATGGATTTAATGGTAGATTTAGAAGATGTAATATTTAGGAAATTTCCAAAAAATAACACACCTAGTTCACTATCAGTAAGTGTAAACCTCGATTTTATAATACAAAACACTTAAAATCTGTTTTTATTACTTACAACTTTTTTTTAATTGAGTAGTTATAAATACAAAAAAAAATGTTATGTATGTTTTGTCTAATAGAATTTTGATGGAGTTAGTAGTGCAAGCGATAATATAAATGGAATAGGCAATGAAGATGTATTCAATACATCTTTTGGATCAGCACCTACTGTCTGTCCAATGGAAACAAAAGACTTGATACGATTAGACTCAAATTCCAGTACTAGTATAGACGATTTTGATCCATTAAAAAATCCAGCTGATAATTATGGTCTGGTACCCGGTGTAGGGCTCACCAATCCATTATATCAGTATTTTGTACCATTGAGTAAAGGTCAAAAAGAATCTCAAAATACTAATGATTTACTTAGTGAGTATGGTTTAAATTTTGATTCTTTGAGTTTATCTGGCCAACCAGGTGTCTCTACTATGATGGAAAGTCGATCTTCAGTTCCACCCTTACCACCAAAACCAGCTAATTTTAAATCAAATTGGACCAAATTTGAATAATTATCTTTAAAGAGTATTTAATTTACGATAAATATTCTACATAAAAACTACAGTATTTTTGTATGCCCCATAAATCATTATACTATAGTTAATTGAATTTTCTAGCTATAAAACATGTTATAATTGTTTTTATGTTTGTCTATCATTGTTAAATAATACCTAACTATCACTATCAAATAGACAGTTATTACGAGTTATTAAAATTTTTTACCTTTTATGCTGATTTATTTAACCACGAATAACAAAATGTATACACATGTATGTTGTAAACAGCAATTATTAAAACATTTCTATTAAAAAGTGTATGAGCACACAGATTTCTTATCCTCAAGATTAAAAAGTAAAAAACATTTTTTTAACTACATAAAATTGTTGAACCCAGTTATTCAGTTATAAATTATTTAATAATACCTTAATGTTACAACTGTAATATTTATACAAGAGAATTTTTTAAAGTAGCTATAATACATTTTTTTGAGTACAATACCAATAACGAAAAGGTTATTTTTAATTTTAATAAACTGTCCAATGGATCGTAAATGTTATTAGATTTGCAGGCATTAACCCTTCACTGCATGAATTTTTTTTTAACCATATGCTATAAATGTACTTAATATTACTTAAAAAAATTTAAATTAATTTTTTTTTAGTTTTGGTTTCATGGAAAATGCTAATTAAAGAATTTGGAACATTATGCAGTGAAGGGTTAAGTTTCTCATTATCTATTTTGACATGGCTCGCCTTGTCTCCGATATCTGTTTAATTTTAGCTTTTAATAAATAAACCATTTAATTATAATTAAGAATGGGGACGGACAGACAGCACAGCAACTTCTATCGTGTCTCGTCCTTAAAGATGAGCCACTAAAATATAAAATTACATTCCTAAAACTAAGATTACAGGTTACAATATTAAATAAGTGAATAAATCAGGAAAGTTAACTTTATTGTAAGTCTGAAGAAAAAACAATCTTTAATTGTTCAGTTTTAATTATTGATATATTGAATTGCAATTAAATTAGTAGCCCTTGTTGTTAGAAAACAACAATGTTATTTTACATTAAAACAAGCTAATGTAACAAAAAAAAATGTATATGCTCCTTAAAATAGATCAATAATTATACCTATAATATAAGTATAACAATTATTATGGAAGTTCTATTAACTAATTAAAGTCAATCATTAAAGTTTTGATAAACAAAATTATATAGAATTTATAAATAAAAAACCTAAAGTCCGCATTATGATTCCATTATCTTAAGGACTTCAATGGCTTCAGTAAGTCTATCTAATTCGCCATTAGATTGTTTTAATTTTTCTTCATTTGTTTTTTTTACATCTTCTGGGACTTTTGTATTATAGTCAGCAACAAGCATTGCTTTTGTTAATTTCTCCACAGTTTGTTGTAATTGATCGCTCTTCTTTTTTAATTTTTCTATTTCCTTCGGTATTTCAATTAGGCCCTAATATCAATATTTAAAATTATTAGACAAACAATCTTACTTTGTGAATAACATGTGAGAAATTACACTTTGGCATTTTGTAATGTTGCAACTCTCAGTTTTTTATTTTTACTTACTTTATTAAATTTTTATATAGCTGTATCTAAATTAAACTATACTTAATAAGATTTTTTAAAGAGATAAACACTAAAGCCGAATCACTCCCATCATGCAAATGTTTGGAACACTGTTTTTATATAACTCTGGTATATTTATACTAGGTTTTTAAAACTTAATATTTACTTTGACTTTTAATTTAATAAATTATTACACTTAGCAGAATATTTACCTTCAGCAAAAGATGAACTTGACACTTCTCCGATACAGAGAGAATAGCACATCCATTAGGTATCCGAGATGAATCTGTTTCTACCTTGCTACAATTGGCAAGCGTGATAATTACCATAGTGTACTTAGTTACAGTACTCAACGTATTTTCATCATTGCACTTAACGTAGCTTTCAGTTTTAGAACTTTTGGGAACATTATAGTCTGACAAAGCCGAACGAATGCTATGAACAATTTTTTTGATGAACTCAACTTCGTTCTCAACATTTAAATTGCGATATTGATAATTTTGCTACAAAAAGTAATTAATTATTATAATGCATCTTATTATCTCTAAAATTTACTTACCGTTTGCGGATACGGAGCTACAGTTATACTTATGTGCTTGGTAACCTTAGAATGAGGCAACCTTTGATAAAGTTCTTCAGAGATAAATGGCATAAATGGTGACAATAAAAGCAGACCAGTATTTAAGCAAATGAATAAAACATTTTGAGCTATTAAAATTTTATCTTGATCATTTGATGCAAATACTGCCTTAAGACACTCCTACTTAAATAAATATACTAAGTTAGTACAAGAAACTAAAATCTAAACTAAATGATTCATTACCAAATAAACATCACATAAATCATACAGCCAAAAGTTATAACATGCAGTTGTAGCAGTACTAAGTTCATAATTTTCAAAAGCTGTGTTGCAGAACTCTACAGCTGATGACAGACGGCTCAAAATCCAAGTATCCATGTTGCTTAGTTTTTCATTCTATTTGTTTTAGCATAAAAGATAATAAGTTTTTATTTAAGGCTTTTTTTAGTAAATTGTTGAATCTTTTAGTAAAATAACAAACTTGTACTATTGACGATGGTTCGAATCCTTCTTTAAAATACATAAGTGCAAATTTAATGGCGTTCCAAAGCTTATTGCAGAAAAACCTATAACCTTGTACGCGTAGAATATTCAAATTTATATCATGTCCTTTTAAAATAAAACAATTTTATTAAATTGATTTAAAGTATAACGCTTAAATATGATTACCATGAGACATATATGAACATAAAGCAAACCGTAACGCATCTGTTCCACACTCAGGAATTCCATTAGGGTAGTCTTGTTTCTGACCGACTTTAGCCTTGTCAATTTCTTTTGGATCAAGGTTGCTATTTAGAAGTTGTTCATTTAGATTTTCTAGTGATATGCCTCTTATAACATCTAATGGGTCAACAACATTTCCCAATGATTTACTCATCTTACGGCCATGAGCATCACGTACAATTGAATGTAGAAAAATGGTCCTAATAAAATACATTACATTGCAGTTACAAGTTCACAGTTAATATAAATATTTTTTTTAACTAACTTACTTAAACGGTAAACACTTCAATAGACGTTGGGATAAAAACACCATTTTAGCAACCCAAAAAAAGAGAATATCATAACCAGTTTCCAAAAGGGTACCAGGAAAGAACACATTCAAATCTTCAGTCTAAAATTATAATTACATTAACACATGTTGAATAACTAGTTTTTAGACATTACTTTATCAGGCCATCCAAAAATTGAAAATGGAAACAATGCTGATGAGAACCACGTGTCCAATACATCTTCATCTTGTTTAAGTGTAATGTTTTCCTTTGGTACATTAAACTTTTTGACAGCTTTTTCTAACGCTTCTTCTTTGTTGTGAGCGCTTACCCAGTATTCATTTTCATCTATCTAAAAATGATAAACACGTAACTACTTAACTTTTATTGTAAAAATGTGAATCAAATATACTCACTACATTTTTTGGCTGATTTTTTATAGTCACATAAAAAGCAGGGATCCGATGACCCCACCAAAGTTGTCTTGAAATACACCAATCTCTAAAAATAAAAATAATATGTTTAAAACTGATATAAAAAAGTTTAAATATAATTAGTCTTATATACCTAATGTTATCCATCCAGTAGAACCATGTTTTATTATGTTGGGTTGGTATAATTTTCAATTCCCCATTTTTAACAGCCTCTGATGCTTGTTTAGCCATTTGATCACATCGTATATACCACTGTGGTTTAATGAGAGGTTCTACAATATCTTTAGAACGACTACACATCGGGACAACCATTGGATTATCGATTGTTTCACGATAAAGATTTTTTTGTTTTAAAGCTTCTAAAACAGATTTCCTGGCTTCAAATCTTTTCAATCCCTAAATTAAGAATATATGACATATTATACATGGAAAAAAAATAACACAAAACCTTTAGACTTACATTAAATTTAGTACAGTCACCAATAATTAAACCTTCGTCATTAAATATTGTTATAAAAGGTAAATTAAGTCGTTTACCAACTTCATAATCATTAGGATCATGAGCTGGTGTAATTTTTACAGCTCCTAAAAATATACAAATTTTTACTTAATTACTTAACTAATATTTAGGTAAAATAAATTATTGGTAGTTTTTGTTTGGGAACTACTAACCAGTTCCAAATTCCCGATCAACAAAATTGTCACTTATAATAGGTAATTGGCGATCACAAAACGGATGTTGGACAAATTTTCCATGCAAGTGACGGTATCTAGGATCAGATGGATGAACAGCCACAGCTGTATCTCCCAGCATAGTTTCTATTCGTGTAGTAGCCACTACTATTGTTTCATTTTCGCCAACAACTTGATAAGCAAAAGATACAAGAACACCAAATTCAACCTTTTCAGTATATCCAGGTATAGATAGGAAAGTGCGTCCAGGCAACTCAACTTTATCAACCTATTAATTAAAGGTCTTTTTTACAAATTAAATATTTTCATAGAGTAGTATTTATTTAAAAAAAATATAACCTCTATATCAGATATTGCACTTTTTAAAGCACACGACCAATTAACTAGTCGATTGCACCTATATATGTCACCTTCTTCATGTAAACGAATAAACGCTTCTGTGACTGAATGGCATAATTTAGGATCCATAGTAAAACAAGCACGATCCCAATCAAAAGATGAACCTAATAACTTAAGTTGCATATAAATACGATCACCTTTCCTGAGATAAAATTAATAAAATTAGGAACACTTATTATGTCAATTAATTATGACTGTAGTGCAAGCAAATTGTACAACTGCCAATTTAATTTTTGCACCTTTATTTTTGGTAAAATTCTAATATTTATACCTTTTATTATCCATAATTTACGTAATAATAATTTATTTTTAGCAAAACAGTTGTAAGAATACTGTTGATTATTTAACGTATTTTAAAATTAATCTGATATTGGGTAAACAATTCTTAATAATTATTTTAAAATTAAGTTTTGACATAAAAAGGAATAAAAAAAAAAAAGTTACTGTAATTAAAAACAATTATTTTTTTTATTAAAAGATTGCAAAATCCGAGATGTAAAAGTCAAACAGTGTACAATTTGGTGTAAAATAGTCAATATAAAAACAGGGTGTTACATAAAAAAATATACTATTTTTCTCTAGAAATAATATAGATTTCATATTTTTGAATAATTTGTTCTATTATAGCTTCAGAGAAGAAACAATTTTTTTAACCATTGAAGAAATTATTAAAATAACAACTCACAAATTTAGAAAGAAATGAGAATCACTCGTTAAAGCAAATTACTAGTTTTAAATAATTACTATGATTGTTTGTTCCAACTATACATAAAATTCAAAGGTGAATAATCCTGAAATTTTAATATACTTTTAAATTTGTAATTATAGTTAGTGCAAATGGCTAAGCTATTATTAGCACCAAAAAGTAAATACTGGTAGGGAAGTAAGATTAAATAGTGCTGTGACAGTGGTGAATCTTTCTCCTTGCCTATATATAAGTGCTAATAAATTAATTACATTTTTTATTATTAATTATTCACAGAGGGATACCAACCAAATAATACTTCTAAATAGTAGTTTGTCTTTAAATAATTTTAGATTATTTTTGACATTTTCTTTTGAAATGTGGTTAGTTATAAAAAAGAAAAAATCTTAATTATTTTCAGTGAAAATGAGTATCACATTATTAATAAATTACTTGCAAATATATTATATTAAATACTAACTCCTCCTTCCATTCCAAAATTTTTTCTATAAATTTCTCACGTCCATAATCATGTCTAGTTTTTTTTTCTGTACGCCACAACTGTTTCTCAACAACAACTTGAGTTGCAATTCCTGCGTGATCACAACCTGGATTCCATAATGTAGTTTTACCATTCATTCGATTCCTATTAATAAACAAAAAAAATGAATTTTCACATATTCTGCTAGTGAAGGAATTACATGTTAGGTTTTATTTTAAAACTTTACACAAATGCACAAAAAAAAAAATGAATAGGGTTTAAATTGTTTATAACTTCTATAAGGGTTTGTTTATAGTATTTGCAGTTCGTATAAAATTATATTTAGTTTTAGGCTTTCCCAATATGTATAAAAATGTGCATTGGATTACCTAATAAATGAATAGAAAATTCACAATATAAAATTGAATTTAAATATTTATGAACTTAGTTAAATAAAATATTTACCAACGAGTTAATGCATCCTGAACGGCATTAGTAAGAGCATGACCTAAATGTAATGATCCAGTGACATTTGGAGGTGGAATAACCATGACAAACTTTCCTTTTGGATTTTCTTCGGATATGCTTTTTCTCTATAGATTTCAATATTCCATCATCACATACAAAATATTTTTAAAAAAAGGGCAATAGCTAGTAAAATATACACAGTAAAATAACATATAGACAATATTAGTCCTAAAGCCAATTCACCTTCTCAAAACAAAAAGTATTAAACAAGAATTATTTTTATTTGAAAATTATTTATAACTATAATTTAGGTTAAATTATCCAAGTATTATTGCCTTTTTTCTATATTAAATGTATTTATTCATTTTTTGGAGAAGAAACGTGTTAGTGTTTCTTAATAAAAATTAACCATGTTGGTCTTCGATACATTTTTAAAGAAATGTTAGTATGTGTAGTAATAACCCAAATGTGTTAGTTTTAAAGAAGAAATTTAACAGCGAAGTATACCTAAGGTGAGTTGCAATATTAATAATAGTTAATATTTATAAATACAGGTAAAATTAGATCTGATCTGATAAACATAGTAAACTACAAAAATAAAAAATATGCAATTAAATCAAAAACAAACAATATTATAATCACCCCATATTCTGGTTTAAAAAATCCTTGTTTTTCCCACCAGCTATACCAAGCAGCTTCAACATATCTAGGACTGTACGAATCTGGCATAGAACAACTAATGTCCTTTTTCTCACCAGGCTCAGTATTTTTCTCATATAATATTATTTCTTTATCTTTTTTCACTGGTTCTTTTTTCTTCTCTTTTTTCTAAATAAAAAAAAATAGTTGAATAATTAATAACATTAAACTATTTAAACTAAGAGTAATTTCAGGGGCCCTAATATTTTGTATGTTCTGTAAATATATTATAAAATAAATAACAGAGATAGATAAGTGAGCAAGTGAGAAATTATTTTAATATATCTTGATATCAACATTTTTACTTAAGAAATTTGAGAACTTGAAATTCAATTAGTCAATCAAAGTTAAGTACTGCTATGCATATATCCTATATAAAATACATACATCTTCTTTAGCTGCATTTTGTTTTTGATCTTGTTTTTGCTTAAATTTTTCTAATTTGGCTAGTTTTTTGGCTTCTTTTTCCAATTGCTTAGCAGATTTAGGTGGCGGATCTTCCATAATTGCTTTAGTAAGAAATAAAAACAAATTTAGGAAAAATAAAAAAACTACAGTGTTCTAAGCACACGTTGTATGTGTTACTGTTTAAATGCTTCGTTTCACTTTGTTATCTGATTTCTTGTCAATGAAATTTAAGATATTCACGGTATAGACCATAAGTAATCGTTGACCAACCAAAAAATAAAAAACTAAGAAAAGTGATAAATTGATAACAGCTATTTACAATAATTTATAGGTTAAGATTCATACTTTGTAATTTTTCAACTTGTCATTTCAAATTTTAAAATAATCCATTTGTACTTCTGTGTTGTGCATATCCAGTTTGTGAGTTTTAATTTTTGTTAATTGTCTACAATGGATACAATTATTGATAGAGGAGCACCGAAAACTCGCAATTTCGAGCCTTACGCAAGCAATGGAGGGTAATGAATTAATTACTTTATTTTTCTTCAATTCTTTATTTAATTAAAAATCATTTTTACAGCTCTATTGTTGCCATTAGTGGTAAAGATTTTGCCATTGTAGCATCAGACACTCGTCTTAGTGAAGGATATAGGATTTTTACACGTAATCAACCAAAGCTTTTTCAACTTTCTGACAAGTCTGTGCTGGGTTGTACAGGATGTTGGTGCGACACATTATCTTTGACCAATGTAGTTCAAACCCAATTAAAGGTAAATTTAATAACTTAATATTTTTCGTTGCTAAATCTATACCTATTAAGTGGTTAATGATTGCACGATTAAAGCCCTTATTGAAATTAATTAATTTAAGATAATTATTGATTTACTTGTTAACTCTTGTATGTAATTTGTATAATAATTTAGTTTTTTTTTGTTCTAGTCATATTTGTATGATCATAATACAGTGATGCAACCAGGTTCAATCGCACAGTTACTGTCCACATTGTTGTACAGTAGGCGCTTTTTTCCATACTATGTGTATAACGTACTTGCTGGTCTTGATGAAAATGGTGCAGGCTGTCTCTATAGCTATGATCCAGTGGGTCATTGTGAAAAAGTATCATATACTGCAGGTGGCAGTTCAGGTGTTCTCATGCAACCGTTTTTAGATAGTTGGGTTAGTAAATATTAATTGTATAATGTTGGTATAGAGAGAGAAAGAGAGAGATACAAGCATTATTAATGGCGAACTGCCAGATATTTGGGTTTCCCAAATGACACAGTATATAAATCAGACTATGATTAGTTACAATAATTAGATATGACTAAAATGTAATTATAAAATATATTAACCTAAGTAATATTCTAAGTATAAGAAACAAAATAAATACTAAGTACTGTATACATGTTTATGATTTATGCCTATAAGATTGAAAGGTAAATTTTATAGGTCGGTAGTGAGGCCAGCAATGTTGTATGTGTTGTAATGTTGGGCAGTAGATAAGAAAACGGAACAGAGAATGAGTGTAGCGGAGATGAGAATGTTAAGGTGGATGAGTGGAGTGACTAGGGAAGATAGAATAAGAAATTAATACATAAGAGGCAGTCTAGGAGTTGCATCAATTGTGGAGAAAATGAGAGAGAATGGGTTGAGATGGTTCGGTCATGTTATGAAAAGAGATGAGGCAGAAGCAGTGAGAGTTGTTATGAAGATAAATGTAGAGGGAAAAAGAGAAAGACCAAAGAAAAGATGGGTGGACGTAATACAAAGTGATATGATGCTAGCGGGAGTCATTGAACGAGATGTAAAAGACCGAGCTCTATGGAGGTGTAGGAGTAGAATGGCCAACCCCATGTAGTTGGTAATGTAAGGCGAAGATAAAGAAGAAGAGTATATGTTTATGATTAATATTTAATGTGTTTTTTACAGGGGCGACATTTCAGTTTTTCTTAGGGTGGGGCAAAATTTGTATCGGCCCTATGTTCATTTACAATTATAAATTTTTTTTCCAAAACACTTTTACAAAACAGTAATAACACAAATATTATAAACCTTCATACTTATTATACTTGGTAGTCAGTTCAGTCGGTTCATTATTAGTAAAGGTAGGTAATTGAACAAAAAACAGATAATTTACGGCCTTACGTTCCGAAAATTTGACCCGCCCATAAAAATCAAGGGTGGGGCAAATGCCCCCGCCTGCCCCCCACAAATGACGCCACTGGTCTTTTATAACAATTTAATTAACATATATATTCTTAAGAAAACTGAATTCTAATTTATTTATTTTAAAAAAAAAGTCTTAGGTAACTGATAGGTAAAAGTCTGATTTTATTGCTGTTTCAATAGGTAACCTATTTTACAGGCAACTAACTTAAGTTTTTTTTTTTAAGTTATTTATTTGTTACATTTAAAAATTGTATACAATGTGAATGTGTTAAATTTTTATGGACTGAACTATCAGTTTGATAATTTTCAGATCTATCCATGTTGTCATTAGTTAGCTGATATTTGAAACCCATTGCAGGGTCCACCTTCAGAGAAATAATCATTGTTTCACTGAATCTTCTCTAAAGTTGGCCCTGCAATGGGTTCGAATGTCTGTTAACTTCAACATGAATATATCTGAAAATTATAAAAAAAAAATTTTAAACATAAATATTACATTAATAATATTCTTAACTAAACCTCATAAATATGTGTAGAAAGTAATAACATTTCTAAGTCGCTCTGTAGAATCCAAATAATTAGTAGTATAAAAGATCGAACATTACATTCCTGGTAACACAACAACTTATTATAATTAGGGTACCTATTACTATTTTCATGACACTTATTATTTATGTCTACTGGCAATGATGATTACTATTTTTTATAAAATTAGAATTCTCGTATTAAGATATTACTCGATAACTGCCATATAATTTTACAAATAAGTTCTAATAGTCTTGATGTAATAAGTAAAAAAAATCAATATTTACAATAATAGCAATTTACCAATATATTAACAAGTTTTACATTGTTGTTATTTAATTTTTGAATTCCGTGTTTAATATAATATCATGAAATAAAAATATATCCTTTTTTTGTCAAATACAAATAACTGATGGTAATTAAATTTTTATAAAATTGCTGAGATAAAGTATTCTAGAACTATTTTTTTAAATAATAGTGATTATATCAACTTAAATCACAGCAAGTTACAAAATTGGTTGCATTGGAAATCACTACTCCATTTTAATAGATAAATGTTATATTATTGCTTAAAATTTAGTTTAAATTATTTTCTAATTTTTACAATGTATATTATTATATTGACATTATTTTATTAGTTGGGAAAACGTACAGCTGATAACCCTGTGTCTGAAGAAGAAGCGTTAAAGTTGGTAAAAGATGCATTCACAGCTGCTGGAGAACGCGATATTTATACCGGAGATGAAGTTGTGTACAACATAATTAAAAAAGATGGAATTCAATCTGGTGTAGTTCAGCTTCGTAAAGATTAATTTTTTTATTTACATTAAATTTTTTATAAATCTACATTATCTAAAATTTATTTCATGGTTAATATTAAATACAAGATATTAAAGGCAAATACTTGGTATTATTATTTTTTTTTTTTCTTAATGAAAACCCCAACATTTCTTTTGATTATGGGACCTATTTGATATTTAATATATTATTTTCTATCGACAGATTATCATCGTAGCTTTTATAATGGTCAATTTATAACCAAGTTCAAATAATTAATAAAGTTTTGTGACCAGTGCAACTATATCACTTAATCGTTTTTTTTTTTTCCAAAATAATTTGTGTTATTTACTTTAAGTTTTTGGAAGTTGTAAACAAAAAAAATATCAAATATGACAATATAAATGTTTTGTTTTAATTTCTGTAGAATTAAAAACATTTGAATGATTGCCTATCATACTCTGTGTGTGCCTATCATGCGTTTGTTGAATCAGCACATTTAAATGTACAGTTTATAACTAATGCAATTTGTTATACAGTCATGTATTATTAGGCGCGGGTTGTAACAATCTTTACCCTCGCTTACGTTTAACATCTATTTCCCACCGATCGGGGCTTAAACGGTTTAGATTTGGATTTTTTGGACTTATAGCTGGATGACGACCTAACGCTACCAAACAAGTTGGCCCCAGAAAGAGGTGCAGGTTGCCATTTTTCCCCCAGACAGTTGCCCGTCCGGGGGAACAACCCGCCAGTGGCCGAGATTCGAACCGGCAACTGAGTATGATACACTGCCGTTTTATCTCACTCCGCCATGCACCATAACAATATTCACTCTCCTTAGCCTTTTATTTATTAAAAAAAAAATTAAGTAATAGTTTGTATTAAGTAGTTAAAAATTTAGGGATGTATAACTAAAAGGAAATGTTTTTATAATTTGTTTAAGCGGTCATCACTGTCATGAATCATGACTTATCATATAGACCATATTATACATACCTATAGTTGTTAGGTACTTTTTCGCTTTCCACTTATAATAAGAAAATATTATCCGTATCTGAAAATCAGCTTAAATTAAAAAAAACCTTAGCCAGTTACATTTACTTTGTCTACATGTTAACAAACAGTATACTATTATTACTGCCCATTAATTTTGTAGTATTCACCATAAATATAATTATACTCTGTTATAAGTCACTAATACATATATAAAACATTGCAGCATTTATACAACATATTTTCTATATTTAAGTCAACGTTTAATTATAACACATTTTACAATGTGAACAAAATGTACATAATAAATAACAAAAATAATTACATTGAATAAACACTGTTGTGATATTTGTAAACAAGTTTTTCAAAAGTAAATTCTATCTTGCCATAAAAAATAGTATTTGTGACTAGATAGGTTAATTTTCGTCCGGATCAACTTTCCTACGGGTATCGTTTTCAGAACTTTCCTGGTTAGATGCTGGTAAATTATCCACTTTGATAATATCATCATTATCTTTTTCATTCAATTCATTGGAAACTTCTTTAAGCAAATTCAAAAATGATTCCTTGTCAATTGTATTGTCATCTGCTTTCCATTTTAGTATTTCAGTAACCTGACCCTACACCATACAACAGATATCAAGGGGAAATAGTTAAAATACAAGTGCACCAAACATATAAACATACAAGTATGTAGGATTTTTTTTTAAAGGGGCTTCTACATTAGCATTTATTAAGGCGCATTGTATAGGCAATTTCTCACTAAAACAACTTTAAGCTAACGTTTTTAAACATATATTTTAACACAAGAAAGAGGTATCTTGTTTGGATATTAAATTTTTTTCTTAACTTTAACGCATATGTCATATGTATTTTTTTTTTTTAAAAATCATATATTTCTTTCAACGTTTAACAATGGGTTCTTAAAAAAAATCAAATTTAAGTTTTAAAAAACATTTGCATGACATTTACAAGGTATGGATCAAGGCACAATGTTAAAATTATATTTAGTTAAAAAATTTATATGTGAAAAATTGCAGTTTTAATTATTTTTATAATAATATTGAAAACAAAATAAAAATATATTTCAAGCAAGTAATTCAGCAAGGTTCGACTCGAGCAAGTATTGAAAATTCTACGTTTTTAAAAACTTGTCGGATTGCACGTTTAGTAAGGTTAAAAATAGAAGTTGTTTTCGAGAAAAAATATGCAGATGCAGAGGACCAATAACACTTAGATTCTTGGTGCCTCTTGCAAAAAACAAGTCAAATACTTTGAATAATTTGAACAGTAACCAGGATTTTGTATCAGGGAGGGCTAACCATTGATTTACCAAGTGACAAACTGCACTGTAATTAATAATTTAACTTCCTGAAATGTCAGGGTAGGGCTGTAGCTCTCCCTCAATATCTCCCTTAAATACACTAATGAATTTTAAATAACCAACTTAATCTTAAGTAGTAACAAATCATAACTATATAAAAAATGTGTAAGTTATATAGACAAGTTACATGGTAAAATATAAAAATACTTACTTATTTTATTAATTTATTACTAATATTATGTCGCACTGACATACAAATTTATAGACCTTTGATGAGTAGGGACCATATTATATAATTTATAAATACATATTATAATATGTAAATTAAAAATAGTACACTTGTTTCTAAACTTTTGTTAAGGTGTAGTGTCAATAGCACCATAACACTATAAAATAATATATTTAACTATTTTTGAACATTTTAATAGTAAAGTACACTTTTGGTAGTTATTTTATTTAGTTATATAACTATTTCATGTAGGGAATTTATATTTTCACACATAATAAAAATTATAATATTATTTGTGTAAAGGTATCCTATCACCTTTTTTTTTTTTTTTTTTACACATTGACCTTATTGCAATGACTAGAAATTATTGTTCAAAATATCAAACAATATGGTTATGTAAGCTGCATACATTGTCATTTATAATTTCTTGTATAATAAATATTTAAAATTATAATTAAAATTCAAAAGACTGAAGATATACATATGAAACATCAACTTGATTTTAATTTCTAAAAAACTTTTAAGTAGTAAATAATTAGAATATTAGTTGTTTAAACATAATTTCCTCAAATACCTTAACAAATGTAAACAAACAAAATCAGATAAAGTAATAATTAAAAAAAAAATTATTTAACAATAGTAAAGAAATTAAGAGTATCACATTCAAATTGGAATAAGGATGAAAAAATAATTAAAAACGAGTTAACGGCCTAACCTATGTCTATAAACGAATAAAAGTACAGAAAATATCAATTCCAAAATAAATGCTAATATCATGAAGTTTAGCTGTACCTGTGTTGGATCATTGGACGCCAGTATTTCCCCAAGCATCTGTTTTAATTTATTCATTGAATTATTTATCACAGTTTCAGTACTTTGTAAAGAATCAGCCTCCATTTCATTTTCTAAATCATATAATATAATAATTATTAAGTATAGTTACTAATCAATAACATTCATCATTTCAAAATAATAATAAGTACCTTTAGGAAGTTCACTAATTGTTACAACTAAATCTGGATCACTATTAAGCATATCTAGTAATGGTCGAGCTTCAGAAGCAAATAAAAATACCATAGGTATGTTAACATCATCTAGGCCATCATCGGACATAGAAAAAGCTCGGGATGTCATCACTGACGAATCTGTGACATTATCAATTACAATGGCTCCTAAAGCACCAGCTTCTTGTAGTTTACGGGCCTGGGGAAATTTCGTTAAAACAGAATATATTAAACATAGTCAATTTAGGTAGATATAATTATAGTTGTGGAATTTTTTTTTTTTAAAGATATATGTGGAAAAAATTATTTTATCAATTATTAGCATTGTGAGCTGGTGATCGAACTATTGAAACAAATTCCAAAGAAATATTTTTCAAGTTATTATAAGTATTTCATGACACAACCATAATTTTATTTAATTATCTTTAAGTAATACACTATTCATTAATATGAAATAATATATTATATAATAATATGAAATCATTTTTGAGAACCAAACAAAAAAACTTGTGATAATTAATATTTTCTAAAATATACAACTTAAGCAAAGTAATTTAAATTAAACTAAAAGATAATAATTGTAATGTTTCATTAATATTTGTTTAGTGTGAACTAATAAGTATTTTTTAAAAATCTACTTAATAAAAAATTAAAGTTTGTTTTTTAATTATTCATTATCATATATATAATTTAGTGTACTTGGTTGATAATATGAAAAATTAAAATGATTAATGAAATACATTTTATTCAAGTTAATTCAACAATTTTAATTGCTCTGATAGCATATTATAAATAATAAAATCAGTGGCGAGGCGTGGGTCTTTAGTTCGGGAGACATTGAAAAAAAATGGTGTTACGTGACTTGACAGGGGGACTGCGCCCCCTTAGACCCCCTGTAAATTTTATTTTATCAATACTGTAAAAAATAAATGTTCAAAAACTAATAAACTAAATGGCATAGGCATATTTAAAAACGTACAACACGACAATCGATACGACATACATCGATAACGGATAACTGATACCATCTACCAAAACAATAATAATATAAACGGCGGTCGGTGAGACATGTCTCATAGCGCAACGATAAACCCCCGCCGTTTTCCATTTCCCCCTGCATACCGCACCCAGCAAAAGAGACAACTTTGAAATTGTCTCATTTATTTTTATACTAAATTTGGATAGACCAGGTGGCTGGCAGGCAGTGCGACCGCCCGCTGATCTGCGTCCACAACTACTCTATTCTAAGAATACTATTACAAAAAAAATATACTTTTACATTAAAATTGGTTAAAACATTTTTATACACATAAATAAATAAAACCAAATTTTTTGTCCGTATTATAAGTGAGTAGACATTGTCTCTTTGTCTCCTATGACGCTTCGCCACTGAATAAAATTACCTTTTCAATGAACATACAGCCACCTCTCTCTACTAATACAATTTTTTCCTTTACGATATTTGAGTTTATTAAGGTTTCACATCCTTTTACAGGACTAGCAACAGCAATGCGAGCCGAAACCTATAAGCAATTTTATAATTTTTTCAAATATTAAAACACATAATTTAAGTAATTGAAGTTACCAAGACATACTTTGAGTCCAAGATTCAACTGAAGTCCAAAATTAGCAGCACCAGCATACAAAATAACTTTTTCGCTTTCTTTGTTTAGAAAAGAAACTGATTTAGCTAAATTAACTTTATCTTTTTGGTTAACGTCCTTCATAATTATGTTAAGTTCAGTTAAAAATTCATGCCCATCTATTTGGTCATTTGGGTTACTCTCCTAGAATATCAATAAGCCATTTGAAGTCTGATATACATGAAAATAAACTGAAATTAAGTAATGTAATATTTTTACATGTGAAGTATTCATAAAAAGCAGTGGAAGACCATTTGGAAGTTTTGTTATCACAATGCCCATATTTTTAATTCTCTGCATGTGTTCCTCATTACCAAACTGTAAATCATATTATATTTACAAATAACAATATATTAAGAATCATACGTTTATGTTATTAGAAAAAATAAAATTAAGTTAATTACTTGAAACACTTTTGCAAACTCTCGAGCCCGAAGTCTTGATTTACGATTAGGACATAGTCCATTAACCATATTTTTTAAAGGCTTTCTTATAGATTCAGTTAGCAAACTATCAAAACTTGGACAAGATCTTTTTGGCAAATCAGCTTCATCATCTAAAATCTATGTAACAATGTATAAAATATATAAATTTGTAATTTAAAATAATCAACTAAATGGAAACCCGACACTAAGAGACCTAGAAGACGCCCTAGACAAAGATGGATGGATAGAGTACAAGAAGACTTGAAACTTCTGAACGTAAGGAATGCAGAAGAATGTGCAAACGATAGAGAGGGTTGGAGACAATATGTTGTTGCGAAGATGGGCCTTAAAGGTCTGTAAAAGCCCAGAAGAAGAAGAATTTAAAATAATCTTTTAAACACTCATAAAATGTAATAAGACCAATCACTTTAAAAATATTTTTTTCTTAAGTAAAATTAGATATATTTACTTTAGAAAACTAATGAAATAAAATTCAATTTTATTAACAACTTTTACAACAACAAAAAATTATAATAGCAAGGTTGTTAGTGATACCATAAAAGTGACTTCAGGTCAACCCTGAAACATTTTTTTTGCACCTTTGAAAATGGGTTTTTTGAATTTTTCATATTAGAAATTAATATTATAAGATGTTACATTTAAAATTATGTAATATTATTGATCGTGTAGGGGCTGCTAAAATATCGATTGGTTGCTTTAATAAAAAAAATAATTTTATACAGTAGCTGGATTAATAATAATATTGTCAAAATATCATGTACAAAAGGAGTTTCGCAAGTATGATTTTGTTGAAAAAAGTGAAAAAAATTTTTTTAAGTTCCCACACACATAATACTTATTATATGTAGTATAAAAAAAATTGGGTAGCTAATTACACCCAAGCCCTCTCCCATTTGTGGCTATGCAATTTGATGTTAACAACTACAATAATTTATCTATCAAAAATATTTAGTTTTCAGAAAATGAGAAACAAGACCTTACCTTATCAGCGTCAGTATAATTTTGTGGCTGAACACTTAAATACAATGGTAACAAATGTCCTTCAGTTGTGAACAGATATTCATCAATATTAATAATGAGATCATCATGTTCAGCAAAAATAAGATACAAGTACTTAAATGTTTCAGCTAAGACAAATGAATCCATTCTAAAGATTAAAAAAAAATTGTATATATAAAAAAAACTCAGTTTAACTTAACCATCCTCTTAAAGAATTTATGACACGCTATTTATTACCTACTAATTTATGAATAACTTATACATACAATGTTATCCTAATTTTATGTTACAATAATCTTTTTTTATGAAAAAGTGGTTTTAACTAAAAAACTGTTAGTATCCCAAAATTGCGGCCGCAACATAAATCTATTATTAACAAATTTATGGATACACCAATATTTACTAGTTGACTTTCTAGCTAATATTTTGGAAATCAGGCATTTTCTAATTAATCTGTTAGTCCACACGCAGCACTAATATAAGATACATTAAACCATGACTACAGCCTTGAAGATGAAAGATGCAATTCAATTTGTAAATATGGGTGTATACTCAAATTTTGTAAATAATGCATTAGAAATAATTGTATTAAAAATCCCCATACAAGTTTTATCCAATTTATAAAATAAATCTATTTATATTTTATTGTATAACAATAATAATAATTATTGGTATCACCAAATTTCAAATGGTTTGAAATTTTTAATATTCATTTTGAAATCAACGAGTGTTGTTATAATCCTTTATAAATACCAGATTTGATGAGCTTTTTACGAAGTATATAATAAGCTTAATTACGTGTCTTCATTTGCAGTTGTCCGGACGTCCTTAACAGCAGCAAAGCCACATTTAACTCTAGCATATTTTTGTAATGATTGCAATACTTCTCGAGCAACATTTAAATAGTGAGGATCGCCCGTAGCTTTGTACAAAAAATAAGTGGATTCCAAAAATTCTGGTCTTAAAGGGTGTTGAGCCCAGTGCACCTAAACAAACCATTAATTTTGATTAAAAACAATAATACAGAAATAAAAGTACTAATAATATAATAATGTCTTATAATATTAACATTTAATTGTATATCAATATATGTATAGACACAAAATGTAATGATATAAATATTATACTATTTATTAGAAAATTAGAAATGATTTGTAACTTAATAAATCTCTAAAAGTAGTCCATAGTTATTGTAAAAATGTTAATAATTGTACTCACAATCCAACTACACAATTAAGTTTTTTTACGTTTGTGTGTTTGTATCAAAAAGAGTGTATCATTTCAACATTGACTACGGGCCTAATTAATGAATTTTAAATAATTTATTATTTGATGCGCTTAATACAAATGTATTTAAATTAATTTTTTGTAATTTAAATAAAAAATTCCCAGATTTCGTTTATATTGACACTTCAAACAAAAACTACTATGTTTCAAGTTGCGAATGAAAATAACACTTCAGCTTGGATAACAAAGGGTTTAAGTAGCTAAAAAGTGCTATTTTTTTAAGTAATGTCAATATAATGTAAATTTATCTTTAGGTTGTAACAGGCCCGTAGCCAGAGGGGGTGTTATAGTTATAGTAACACCTATAACACCCCCCCCCCTGGCTATGCGCCTGGGTTTAAATAATTAAACCACAATAACTGCCATAAAATAGTAACTAGATATTAACAAAAAATATAATACTACTAAGTTGCAAGTAATATGATTCATTAATTTTTTTTTAGTTTAAGGAATAAATACTTTTTAGTTTTTTTTTAATTTTGGCTAATTAACTATTATTTTTTTACTAACCTGGAAATCAGTAGTAAATGCTTCAGGTATAAAATTATGTCTTTGTACAACTTGATACAGCATTTCATGTGTTTCTATTGCTGGTTTTATATCACCACTGAGTACTTGCAATCCTGGCCAAAAAGCTAATAATGCGTCCATGAAATTTTTGGAATTTATTTGAGGTCTATGCATATGTACGTCTAATAACATTGGTCCTTGACTTATATACTTCATAATTGCAGCATAATGCTATAAAATTATTATTTATACTATTATTAATTGTATAACCTCTTCCCCCTATTTATCCAAGGCACCGAAGTCCGCAATATCAAATGATAGGGATTCAATTAAGGCTGATTCAAGTAGGTATTCATTTTCTTTACAATGAACCCAAAATAGCTATTTTTGATAATTGCACCAGACATGCTCTAAAGATTAGCTAACTATACTCTGTACCACCAGAGAGAATAGTGCACAGAACCCAAAACACATTAATCCTGACTGCACAGGAGCATATTAATAGAGAAACAATTTTACTAGATAACCAGAATTCAAATGAAACTATTACATAGAACATTAGTTTCGATCTACTCAACCACAGGCGATTTTTAAATTTAATAAAATAGGAATAAAAATGTTTGAACCTTATTAAATCTTGACAAATAGCGGCTCTCTCCAAGTAGGACGTATGCTTTCAAACAGTACTCATAATATGAATCAATACCAGCACCAACGCCTGAATCTCTTCGAATCCAGTCACCAGAATCAACATTTAAAACTGTTCCCATAAGATTGGATGAACGGTGTCTAAGACTCCACAAGCTATCCATGGATTTATGTGCTTTTTCCTAAAAAAATATAAATTAATTATATTTATATAATACAAAATATTTATAAACAGTGACCAAGATTCAATTATGAGAATGGTTTAATTAGTTTATAAAAGTTTTTGGATCTTAGTTTACCAGAAATATTTATATTATAATTTCTTGTATTATACATATTTAAAAACATAAGCAAGACAGCTGGAAAGATGCGTTATTGTAATATTAATACATATGGGGTATTCTAAATTAAACCTCGCATGACCTCCTCAAAATTATTCGGAAATTTTTGAAATATTCTTTTGGTCTAATATAAGTCATTTTTTTTTTTAATTTTTATCACTTATATTTATCCCTAAAATAGAGGTTTTTTAAAGTTATTTTTCCCAAAAAATCGATTTTGACTAGTTTTAAAATTCTAAAATTTTATCATAAAACGAGGGACTCAAATCAAATATGTTGGTCTAATAATGGGAATAGGCGAACATTTATTTCTAAAAACCTTTATTTTAAAAGTAAATATGAGTGATAAAAATTTCAAAAAAATAAATTCCTTATATTAGACCAAAAGAAGTTTTAAAAAATTTTTTTCGAAAAATGTAGAGGAGGGTGATAGCTGCATAGTTTGACTCTGAATGTCTCATATACATATATGAGGAATGAGGGTTATTAATTAAAATTCAAACACTTAAAGCGTAAAAATAATATTAAAAAATATAAATTGACAACAACATTTGTGTTACAAAAAATGAATAACACATAGTTTTTTATTTTAAATAAAATATGACTATAAGTTATATTGTGATCAATTTGAAAATTAATGGTTTAGGTATAATAGAAAAGTTAAGAGAAATGTGTCAAGTTTAAAATAAATAATTAAATTAATTATAAATCAATCAAAGTTATGTAAAATATTGAGGGGCAGATTATATATATTGTATGTATTATTGTGTACCTCAAAAATTGGTATAGCAGTCAAACGAGATAAAGCAGCCATTTCTAAAATCATAGATCCAGCACAAGCTGTACAGGTTTCTTGGAAATAATGTAGTTGATCCTTTTTAATTCCATACTTTAAATTTATCTGATACCCAGAAATAAGAAGGTATAAATGCATGTAAAATATAATATAAATTAAATAATATAATATAAATTATTTATACCCTTGAATATGGAATTCCTGTTGTTGTGTTAAAAGCTGGTAATAATCTGTATCCTAAATCTTTAGCCATGTTTAAAAGTTCTCCGTTATACCATTGCAGATAATTTGAATTCTCTTTAAAATATTGTGCAAAAATATGACCAGATAATAAGCCTCTGAAAATTAAAATTGGAATATATATTACTAATATAGTAAAAATTTGTCCCGCAATTAGAGCCAAGTCAGTCCATGGATAACTTGGGTGTAAACCATAAAAGCCAAGAAACACCTAATATAGTAATATATTACTAGATGGAGAATTCTATTAGAATTCAACAAAAAATACATTTTTATATTTTGTAAACAATAATTTATATTTTCCATAAATTAAAAATATAAAAGTACCATAAGCATATTGTTAAACAATTTAATGCTAAGAGATTTAAATTCCAAATCATAAACTTAAAATGTTTAAATTATATTAGTTTTTATTTTAGACTAAAATACTTATTTTTTATATTATAATATTAATAGCATAATCATAAAGTAAACATTTTTTCATTTTAATAAACTGATATTACTCAACAACTATGTCCTTTTGTTTTAAAAAAAAGATGACCAAAATCAAATATTAAATTTAGGTAAATAAAGCATGCACAGTGGAACAGGGCATACTAAAGATGGAGCATATTGGGTCCGAGGAGATTATAGGTTTTCAGGAAGTTTTATAACTAAAAACCCTTTGTTGTGAATCTGTAGATGGTAGGAATTTATAATACCAATAATAGTATTGTGGATACAAAAATGAGTTAAAACATTTTTTTTAGTATCGGGCACAATTAGGGTTGATTGTATGTTCCTAATAATTTGTTGCTGTTGTTACAAATAGATAAATCAAAAACATAATGAAAATATTTTTCAGACACCTGTTGACTGTTGATTTATTTTCATACAGCAACCTAGAAATTGAAGGACACTCAAGTATATATATATTTTTTCTTTTCTTTAATAAAAAAAAGTGGTTAAAAATTTTGTTAAAATTCTAAATGTTATAACCCCACTCTACCTTTACATCTATCATCAGACTAATTTTCAGGCATTAAGCCCTAGAACTGCACCTAAAAAAAACGCAATGAAGAAAAAGTTTTTCCTCATTCTGGGAAAAAAGTTTTTGATATTTTTTTCATTCTTTAACGTATATCAATAGTACTATACCTAAAGAATATTCTATACAAATTTGGAAGTGATTTGACTATTTTTAAAGAAGGTATATGGCACTGTAATTTTAAGTTGAATATATGTAATTTTTTTGGATGTTTTTTTGTTTTTAAAAGTAGTAGGTGTGAATTTTTACATATTTGGCCCAATAAAGTATGTTTTTAAGTAAGATTTCTGATCTACAGACTTGCTATAAGTAATATGATGGAATCAGATCAGCAGTTAAAAATATAATTTGAGTTCACACAAAAAAAAAAAAAAAACAGCATTGTATACAATAACTTCTCAGCTCCGCATCATAGCTAAAAGGAAGTGATCCCATAGATCTGTATATTTAATGTGCTCATTGTTATAATTATTTTTATTATAGGCCTATTAGGTAATGTAATGTAATAAACATTTTTAAAAATCTATATTTCATGATTTCAAAAATAATAGTTAAAAATAAATACTTACCCTAAAACCCTGATGTTTATCTCAAAAACTGAAACTACAACATCTCTGTCGAAATATACATCTGCAACAACTTTTGATACGGCGTGGTCAAACTCTGGTATATCGCCAAGTACAACGAGCGTATCCAGAGTGTCAATTAAAGTTAAAGAATAATTTCCTAAAACGTCATCCATATCACCTCGATTATTCTCTTTAGTGCGCCATCGGCCTTTGCAACTTAATGGCATTAGCTCATCAGCCGGATAAGCATTGTCCATATAATTGTTGTAAGCATGGTAAAACATTTCTTTTGCTTCATTCATCAATCCTCGTTTTTCTTCTTTACTCATAAAAGGTCCTGTGAATGGTTGATCACGAGAAGCTGTGGCAGACGCCACAAGGCCAACAATACATAGTAACAGCATCATGATAGTGATTTAGGAGCTGTCAACTTGATTTGAGGATAAATGTTGAAGTCATATTGAAAAGTAAGGTATTAATAGCTTACACTGTAAAATTAACACTTTCTACATAAATAACTACGTTTAAGAATCTACACTTCTTTCATTAATATTTTCTAAATATTAACAGTAATACTTAAGTACTACGTTACAAAATAATAATCCAGAACTATTGTTGATAAGTTTTAAAGAGATTAGAATACAATACTAGGCTACTTAGTACTTCATTTTATTTAGCAGACTAATTACTACTACGTATACATTTTATAATTTATTATTTGCCTGTATTTATGATGTGGATTATCTTTTTATTCATTTAATATTTTCATTAACAAAACTACAAGTAGATAAAAACCCAAAGAAACCAGTGTGACCGTGTTCGTAAACATAAATTATTAGTTATTATGTTATGGTTATTTTTAAAAGATATTTTAAGTAGACTCCAATAATTATACATTATTTATATTATAATACATATTATGTATTTGTAATGGGAAAAATGACAATTTGTAATGATGTTTACAATAATATTAGAATACAAGCAAAAACTAAAAATATATTTTGATCGATACACCAATCAAGTATTGAAGAATCTATATCTGATCACGCGTTTCGGAATTCGGAGTATGGTTAAAATTAGAAACTAGAATGAGTTGATTTTGATAAAAAGTACGCAAGTGTAGTGACATCTTAAGTATACTTTAAAATCAATGAATTATTATTAATTTTTTTTTAGCCTTTATATTTACCCGTATAGAGATTTTAAAGAGGTTGATTGGTTCTGTATAGGGTTACTCTATGGTATGCTTCAATAAATTAATTTTTGTTATGGATTTATAAATTTTAAAATGGTTTTGAGCCGAATATTCAACGTACTTAATTATACATCACACGAAAGCCAAACAATATTTACCAGTGCACTTATTAGGTGAATTTTTTTAACTGGAATATTATACGATTATAAACTAATTGGAAAATTTAACAAAGAAAATCAATTAAGGATTATATTTTAAAGCTAAAATACACTGTTTTAGTGTCAAGTACTTTGTACTTTTTTTCCTCATTAATGTCCACTTAAAAGTTGAAAATATTTGATTTGGAAACCTATTTTATACAGTTCCTTATATTAATTTAATACGAAAAAATTGAACTCCATTTAAAGTATCTTTTTTTGCTCAATCAATTTCATTAAAAAAACTCATTGTCCTAAAACCAAACTCATTTCTAATACATTATTTCACTCATTTTTCTATAGGCAGCTGCCTCGTTTAATATACCTTTTCAATGGCCCTGTTTAAAATAATAACAATACAAATTCAATATAAATAAATGAATAATAGCAATTAAGTATATTTACTAAGTTTCAATAATATCGTATAACTTAAATAATAAAATTAATTCCAAATATGTGGAATTACAAAATATAATTTTATGTTTTATAATTAAAAAAAAGTAGGGGATATCCACATAGTTTATATTTTATAATATTATCAGTGACAATGTTCAGTGACATCAACAACAACAGATTTTTTCCAACCAAATAAAAAGTATCCTAAAGTAGCACCAAACAGAACAGCTAAACATAACCATATGTTATAAGTCATAAATATTAACATTAATAAGTAGCTTATAGATATCTGGATAATGTGTAGGAGTGTTTGAAGAAAGTGTGTTGAACTTAACATTGTTGGTCTGAAAAAAAAAATATTAAATCAGCAAAATATTATTAATAACTATTATAGTTAAATCTTAATATATATATAATATAATAATAATATAATATATATACATAAATAAAATTGATAAAATAACTATTTATTATACTCAATTTATAATGAAAATAAATTTAACTAAAAATTATTTTTCAACAAAGCAATAAATATAAATAAATAAGTACAATAAACACCCAAAAACTAAAAAAAATCGTACAAACTAAAAATGAAAAAATCACAATAATTGGACTTAATACAAGAAAAATACAGATAATTTCGTTTTAAAAAAATTAAAAATATTCTTTAAGCAGCATGCATTTTTAAAATATTTTTAGAAGTGTAGCAAATTTCCTTTAAGCAGCTTTTAAAAAAATATTTTATATAATTTATTTACGTAAGGAATAACAATGTAAATTTAAATTTCATCAAAAATTAAAATAAATAAATGTTGAATAAATTAAATTTAACCAACAATTAAAATAAAGTGCAGACAACATAATTATTATTTTTTAACTATGTTTCCAACCCTGATTAATGATTTGGCCTCTCTTGCAATTCAAATTCTTGCGACGAGGGCCCTTTTCCTTTTCCGCCTCACATTTAGTAAAAAAATGTTGAGTTTTTGTTCTACCATTGCTTATAAATAATGGCTCATTAAAATTTAACGAGTTACAATTAATTTTGTTCCTGTTAGGTTTGGAAACAGTGAAGGAGCAAATTTTTTCACTAAAATGTTGTGGTGGTTAATCCATCTAGCAATGCTGGTTGCAGCTTAAACTTTGAGCGCTTGTTAAAAAAGTATATTTTCGTTCGCGTGGGGGCATTTATACTGCTTTCAATTTTTTGTGGGAAAATTTACAATTATATGCATAAACAAATATAATATGCATTTGATTTCTCAATATAGAAGTCCTTAATACAATGATTTTGTTATTATCTAAAATATATTTAATGGATCTAAGCACTGAATTAATATTATCCAGTAATTAATTAAATTCTAATTCTAATGTATATTAACATAACACACAGATATGTCTATTGTTACTAATATAATTAATATACTATTTTATAAATTATAACAAAAAAAACATGCAGAATTGTTAACACCTCTCTATTTAACTTACAGCGGTTGTTTAAAAAGCACCTTGCCAACTATTCTGTAAATAAAATTAGTATTTAAATGCAAAATTATGTTTGGTTGAAAACCATTCTGGTTAAAGGTCAGCATATACTTTAAAATTAATTTAGTGACATAAGTGGTGAAAAAAAAGAAAAATGTAATTAAGTTTTAAAGTTTATTTAGGTATAAAAATAAAGTATTGACTTAATATTTGGCATCTGCTTTGTTCCTAATATAATATCTTGTGATATGAGTATGAAATCTTTTAATATTTTAATTTTAATGCCTCCTTTTATATTGTGATTTGGGATGACATAATTATAACTCTACAAACAAATGTATACAATGAAATGAAGCAGAATAACTTTTTAATCGTTTTTTTTTAAATTCAAAAATCAATAAGCCCCTTTATTTTTTTCTCAAAACATAAATCCCAGGAAATCTTAAATTATTACTATTACCTAATCTACTTTTGTAAAAAGAAATATATTTCTAAGTTAAAATATGTAGAATTATAAATTATCATGAGAAAACAGCAAACACATGTTTTTATTTTATGATAGTTTAAAATAACCTATCAAACAATTCATTATTATTATTAGTTAAATGTCATTGTTTTTAATTACTTCTAATAATTAAGGCATGTATATAAATTAGGTAATCTTACTGTGAAACAGGATCACTTGGTCCTTTTTCTAATGGGATTTGCACTGATCTGTATTGTATAGCATTGTAAGATTTCCAAAATAAATATTCTCTAAATAAATAATAAATTATTATCATAAAAAAACTGATAATTAAAATACACATTTCAAGTAAAATGCAATGGAACTTACCTAAAATATTTCAAACCTTCATACAAAGTAGCCATCAAAAATATTCCTACCATGGAGTATATAAGACCGCTAGTAGTATTAAATTTCCACCAATCAAATAAGACAGTTTCATCTGTACCAAAATGAAAGGACATCTATAAAAATAATTAAGGGTTATTATTGATTTAAATAGTAACTAAGATACTGGTTCTATGTATTTTTAAAGGTTAGCATATTGTATACAAACATATTTTCTGCTAAATAAATTTCTTGGACAAACATATACATATTATTTGTTTTAGCTAAATATGGCACATTTTGTAGAAAAAAATGTAATACTTTTTAAACTTGTAATTTTTAGTTTTCATTAGATAATATTATTTTATTCTTTATAAAATAAAAATAAAATTTTTTAAACATAATTAAGTGTTTCTTCGCGAACTATCCTCATATAGAGGGGAAATAAATATTAGGTCTCCTGACACTCGAGGCTCTAGTTAAACCACTATAGAGCTCAAGAGGGGGGAGGATAGAACGCAGGATATATAAAAAAATATTACCATCCCTCTAATACTTGATTACAATAATTAATCTTAGATACAACCCATTTAACCTAATGCAAGCTTTAAACCTTAGTATCTACCAGTCAATTTAAATAATGTAGTCGTGTAAGAATTAAATAATCAAGTTATAGATTCTTTATCATAACCAACTAATCTAGGTATTAATTTAATTTCATAAAATCATTCTGCCTATAAACTAATTTATAGTGCCAATTTTTTTTAACCCTTGGGCACCAGCTCCTTCTACTAGATACTCTTACCCGCGGAAACATGCAACATATAGTTCCTTCGTGAGAGTGCCCGAGGGTTATGTACAATTTTTGAAAATAATACTTACAGACATCATGTGATGCACCATATTATGGTCCGTTCCATTTTCTGAAGGAGTGTCACAACAACCATTTCCAACAAGTGGATTCAATGTTGAAGAATCTGTTTCATCCATATGGTGGTGATTATGGTGATCCATTTTTCAAAACTATAAAACATCCAAAATATAAAATAGCTTGTATTAACTAACTAATAGTTAAATGTATAGAAAATCGTTTTTTCTAAAAAAGATATAAATATTTAAAAAACTGTTAAACTTTAAGAAAATATTTGTAAATACTATTGTTTTGTATAGTAGGCAACTTTTAATTGAAGTAACATATTGGTTTTTTTTAATACTTGATAATATTAAAGAACATAAGATAAGAACTACTCAAAAATTGAATTATTCACACCTAGATAGTTAATATCTATAATATTAATATTTACCTAGTAGGTACTTGAGAATTCTATGCTCTCTGATAAGTCTCTGGTTTTACTATTTTAGTAGGTATTCAACTGTTAGTTAATATTTAACTTAAGCCGATTAGTTATAATTTTAAAAAAGCATAGAAGCTAAAATACAAATAAATAAAAAAAGTTATAGCTTGTCAAATTGATTTGTTGAATTGTTATCTAAAAAAGTATTGTAGCAGTATAACAGGAAACCATTTTTTTAAACAAAACCACAGGTTGTTTATTTATTCTTTGAATATAATGTTTTCTGGTTAGATATTTTATTAATTTGACAATAATTTATGATTATTTCTACATAATATACTACAAAATAATAATGTAATAATTTTACAAAAATAATACATTTTTTTTTTTTATATTGCCTTGATATCTATGGTTATTAGCTTGGTTAGGTTTATGTAAATATGAAACACGTGTAGTAGGGACATGACATTGGCCCTTAGTTACTCATCCAGATTTAGGCAGTGATAGACTCAACTTAACCACACGTGCCATGGAAACCTTTACGCCATGCCATACCCCTAAGAATAACATATATTTTGTTTTAAAACTGAAATTATTAAATAATTAAATAAATAATTAAACTTAAAAAAACAACTATTATTATTTAACAATAAACACTCTATACTTTAAGACAAGTTATCAATTCTTTTTTTTAAATATTTATAGTATTTTCATACAAATATTATTCTCTAAGCAGTAATTTTATAATTAAATTTAAATGTCCAAGTAGTTATTTAAAATATTGATTCCAAATATAATAAACTATGATTAAGTTTAATTTGTTTTTAAAAACCTGCAACAATGGTTAATATAATTTATAACATATTAAGTTACATACTAATTAGACATGATTAAAACTTTCATCTTTTGCAAAAAATGTTAAGCAATTTGTTTTTATTATAGATACAACCCAAAACATAATTTTTAGGCCACATTAAATAAATAATACAGAAATAAAACCATAATACCAAACCACATATAAATATCAACTTAGGAGTATTTCACTACTTAAATACTTTTACTAACCCAATTTATTTATTATGGATTTTTTGTAGCTTAACGATCACTTGTGGTCATATTTTTTTTTATAAAATTACCACTAAAATGAATTGAATATATGTCATATAAAAATAGCATACTATGAAGAGTAACACGATTAGGCTTTTGGGAATCAACATTACTTATTTTAGATATTTATTGGAATACTTCAAAAGAGAGACAGTGGAGGCCTTCAAAAGCAAAATATGGTCCATAAGCTAAATTCCAATACTCTATTCTTCCAATGTTAAATTTCTAAATAAACCTCTAAAGCTTCTTTTTTTCGGGATTTTGCCAACAGGTTAGGATCAGATTTTAACTATTGTATTTAAAACCAAAAGCAAGTAGTTATTAAATATATTGGCAATAATTTCCTAAATTTACATGTGCAGTTAAAAGCCATTTAAAATTAAAGTAGTTTTACTTTGTATCGTAAAAATATCTAAAATTAAATTAGAACTGAAGCTTCACAAAATAAAAAAAATGTATATACATATTTGCTGCCGAAATACGTATATGCTATAGAGGATTATTATTTTGGCTGTGTTTATTTAAATATATAACTATTTTATAATATATAACCACAAATGTGGCTTACAATTTTCTTGCTTATTTATTTTTCTACACGTAAACAAAATTTGTTTTGCAAACTGTGTTACATTTTATGGGATTCCTTTTTACGGAAATATTCTAATGACATTAAATACAGATCCAAATTAAATACTACAAAACTCACTTTTACTATGCTCCGTTTTTTTTAATTTTAAAATCATTTCCTGGATGTATCTAAGTAAAAAAGTTTTTTATTTAAATAATTTTTATATAAAAAATAAAAACGCAGATAGGTTTGGCCAAAAATGATAAACATATAGGTAATGGAAGTGATGTTATAACCCAAGTCAATAAAAAATAGAAATATGGTGTAACTATGTAAGAGACTGTAGAAATCAGACAAATGGAATTAAATTGAAGTAAGAATGTGATTAACGACAAGGTATGCTTGAGACATACCCAGACGGATCATTTATATTGACATTTTCGGTTGGTGGCACATTTAGGCATTCGAAATATTTTCACGAGCACGACACGGCACATCCTGCAATGAAGTTAAAATAATGGTACAAAACGAACCCACAGCTCCTTTATCAATGTATAGATTAGCAAAAATAAAATGAAGTGGTGACGGACTCGAGAAATTATAATAATAATAATGGCGAAATATGAAAGTTAAGTCGAACTATATCGATTATCGGTACTTAAAACTTGGTTACTACTCGAGATTGTTGTATACTTAACGAGTAAAAAGCTAATGTAGATAACTTCTAATCTATTATTTCAAGATATTATTTCTGAAAAGTATATACTAAAAAAAGATACGTCAGGTACAATTTAAAAAATATGCGCGACATAACTAGATTGAGACCAACTAATTTTTTTTAATTTCAGGGTCCAAAAATATCAATTAAGCATAGTATACGACCCCAATTGAAGGGGTCCGTGCAAAAACGAGACAACTCCAATTTTGGCAAAAATGGGTTTTTGGCCGTTTCCAATTAAGAAAAATTTGACGAGTATATCTGTGTAAGAACGAGACAAATCCGACCACCGGTAAAGGAAATATAATGGAACTGGAGCTGTCTGGTTTTTTTTTCCATTGAAAAACCAGATAGCTCCGGAGTTATCTGGTTTTTGCGCCGAATGTTGTCTACACTAAAATCAGTTGTCTTAAAGTAAGAATAAATAATATTAATAATTTTTTGATAAACAAAAAAATTGAAATAATAAATACAAAGTTCGGGTCAAAAAACAAGATAGCTCCAACAATTTTGGGTTAATTTTAGCTCACATCTCAAATCAAAAACCTTAATCAAATCACGTACTACGTCATCTTTTTCATCATGGTCTAATATATATTAATTGATATTAACATTAGTTTTAACTTAAACTCAATATTTTTAAAATAGTTTTTTTTGTTTCTTGAAAAGTTTAAAAAAATAGAGTTGTCTCGTTTTTGCACGGACCCCTTCAATTATAGATAGTCGCCATATTTGAAAAATAGCAGTTAATTTGTATTTTCCTTAATTAAACTTACAATTGAAATGTGTAAAACGATTGTTCGATATTGAAAAAATTTTAATTTCGGAAAAAAACATTTTTTTAATTGGCGAGGAATTGTTAATTATACTCATAACACAACACTCCAGCATAGAAAAAGTAGAAGAATAGTGTTGTTTTTCGATACGCACATGAAACGTGGGGGTTTTTGGGTCGAGGTACAAGAATTTTTTTTTTTTACAAAGAAAATATTAGTTACATTTGTTCCGTTTGTTTATAATTACCCTCACTTAACCCTATGAGTACTAAGCAATGCCCACACAATATACATTATAACAAAATGTCATAGCATCAATTATAATTTAACACAGCGGTCTTCAACCTTTTTTTACGGCGGGCTGGATCTGAGATACGTTTCTACATGGCCAGCTATAATAGTTTGGGAGGCGGGGACCAGGGTATTTACCAGTATACATTTTTTTATTATCAGAACATATAAATTTATATTATCTATAAACCTTGGGCCGGAATCAGTCCGCGGGCCATAGGTTGGAAACCCCTGATTTAAATTTAATTTTGATGCAATGTTTAAATGCAAAGTAATAATTGTAATTAAAAATTTTGAGCAAATGGTAAAGTAACAGTCTTTAATGAGTGGATACTAAGTAGTAGGAAAAACATTATCTATGTCTTAACAGTAAGTTTTTGGGATTTTGAGACTAACCCTTAGGAAGTAGGAACTAAATTTTATTTACGGTAAAGTTGTCAAGTCTACCAAAATTGAAAAAAAAAAAAAAAGATAAATCAATAATAATGAAATTTAATACATACTTAATATCGAAAAATAGTAAAAAAGAAGTGTTCTATAATAATATAAAAAGAAAAAATTGCTTAATTTATCAGATCTAAAAAAAAAATGTAAGTTAGCAGTAGCGGTTTTTAATAAACATTATCATAACAAAAACTGTGAAAAATAGGAATGGGCATTGCAAACAAAATTTATGAAAGACAAAAATAACCCATCATTGGTCAACTAGCTGTGGATTAGTGTAGTTTATTTAAATAAATTTACAGGGGTGGTTTTGGACGATGCCCATTTTATGTTTTACTAATATTTTATTATGTAACAAAATAGTTTAATTCTTAAAGAATGTCCTAATAACATAACCTTATCCAATTTAGAGCGATGAGTTATCAGTTAATAATATGATAATCAAGCTATTAAAGTAAAACAAATTACTAATTACTAATTACAATGATAACACTATTTGTAAGCATTTATTTGTTCACCATAAAACTTCTACTAAAAAATAGTTACTAAAAGAACTTTACACTAGGATAATTTAGAATACTTAGTAAATATTTTAAAATATAAATTTAATAACCTTCTTTTTTTTATAGTTTTACTTTAATTTTTTTATATACTGGAGGAAAATAATGGTCTAAAAAAAACATTAATTTGAAATTAAGTGTTAAACAAATTAATATAGAAATTATCTATATATAAACATAGAATATATTTTCATATTTCATCAAAGCTTAATGGGCATTTAGAGCCCAACAACGCTGCCATCATGAGATGATGATTTCTAGACAGATTTGCTATCCGGAATGGGTCATTAGACTGTCGCCAGAGAGGGGGATGGCGATTCCTATTCATCGGACGATTGCCTGACCGGCAAATGGAGCGCCCATGACCAAGTGTCAAACTGGCGACAGTAAGCTCTAACACACTGTCGCCTTATCAACTTGGCTACTCCTTTTCCTATTGTCATATTTAGTTTGGTGAAAATATTATAGTTCTAAAAACAGTATGCTTGAGTATTATTGAAAGTGTAGAAGCACATTTGCTTTGAGGGACCATTTTAAGTTTAGACATTCAAGTATGAAACTGTATATAAAACATAAAATGAACCAAATGAACGAAATTATACTGTTAATTATAGGCTTAAAAAATATCTTTATTATTTAATAATTGTTTATGACTATTTGAGTCTTAAATAAACATGCCAACTATTTTTAACCGAACCTATAGATTATATTAATGACAAAGGTGGCACATATGCAACTTGCACAGGTGTCATAAGTCATAGGTGTCATAAGTTATGTATTGATACAATAATAATAATAATAATAGCAATATCAATATCAATACAATAACATACAACATACAGCCCATTGGTTCAAATATAAGAAGCATGAGATTCATAGTTTTGATGTTAGAGAACATTGAAGTCAATTAAATACATGCAATGATAAGGTATTATGAATTTTAAAACATTGTTCCTATGAAATGTTAAAATATGCACTTGAGCTATACCTGCACAATACCATTGATATAGGAATTGCAGCAATGTGTTTTTTTTATATATTTATAACATTTATACTGCTACCCCCGCAAATAAGCAGAGAATGAATATAATATGTATTATACTTAATTGTTATGTAAACTCTATTAATTTTAGTATAATGCAGAGGATAGTAACAAAACCAATAGTTTTTATTTAGTGTTCCTCTTTAGTGTCTCGTATATGTGCAAGTGTAGCACGAAAATGGCATTTCCATTTCACATGTAATTGTGGGTGTAGCAGTGAAGGATTAAACCAATTACGTTAGGTTTATGCTATATAAAACAAATTTTACTATGCAGTGTTAAAAATAACATACTTTAAATATTTTTTGAGGTGATTTGACTGAGTTTTCTTAGTGTTAGTATCATTAAAACACTAGAAACTAACATAAATTACAAAAATACATAAATTAATTTTTCTCATTTAACCATTAAAAAAAATCAAATTTGTATTAAATTTAATCCTTTATTTAAAACAACTAAGGTTTTTGAACTATTAACAATAGTATTACATTGTTAGTAACATACAAATAGGTTCCAACATTTTTTGTAGTGGAACCCTTTTTAAATAGTTTGTTAGAGAAGTTTCAAGTTAATAAAATTATAATAGTTTAAAAATAAAAATATATTTTGGACTCCTTATTACAATAAAAATTAGGAGTTAACCAGTACCTTGAAACAAATGCTAAAATCTGGCTGTGATTTGTAGGTAACTATAAGTATGAATCCTTTATACTAATAAAAATCTGTCTTGAATTAAGACTTGTCTTAATTAAATTATCATTTTTATTTTGGTTATTTGTTTATCATTCACTGAGATACTGTTCTTTATATTTTTACCCCTGAAATTGTTACAATGAAGTAAGTCTTAAATCACTATTTACAATCATTAAAAAGGTTTTTTACATAAATGATAAATATATTTAGTCATAACTTAATAATAAACCTAATTTATTAATATTTATTTAATTTAAAAATAATAAGAGAATTCCTTTTATGAAAATAGAACAACCAATAATAATAGTTATTATACAAATTTGAGCAGTTCTACTGAACTTTAAAATATTAAAATTACCGAGTCTGTGAAATCCTTAAGATCTTCAATAGTCGATTATGTTGTCAAATTGTTATTACGCAATGGATGTGAATGCAAGTCAACAGCAGTCTGTGGAATGGAAAACTAAGAAAATAACCTTCACTCAACTCAGATACATTTCTTTTTTTTGGGCTCTGGCGCTCATGCTTCACGCTTCGACAATCGACATGCCACCTCTTTAGAATGACTGTCGAAGTAATATTAAAATACACTCACTTTCTATAGCACATTATCTCAACGATAGATAAATGTTATCAGTTATCACTACTCAAAACTTAACCAAGGGGGAAGATAATGAGGCAAGAACGGAATTAAATAGGTCAAGTCAACTGCAGCTGCTATAGGGTACAATGAAACATCGACTTTCGACTTATATAATTCAGAAAGTAATGCCGTATCACAGGATATAGATTAGTCTACTCTGTGACCGTATTATGTATATTATAATACAATGTATGTATGAATGAGATACAATTGGATACACAGAGTAATATTTATATTATAGAGGGGCGGCCGTTCCCTCACTTAGATTTCACATTGCTTTGACAAGTAACAGGTGACTTCTTTTTCCAGTTGGTTAATAACCATAGATGTTTTTATTATCTATGTTATTAACATAAAAGAAATTACACCTGTAAAAATTATGTACTGATAACCTGCCACAGAAATCTCAAATCAGAATGGACACTTATAACAAATTACACGAGCAGCATATGCCCAATGCCACGCAACGCCTCATATATGTGTATTTTTCATATATTATACATATCGTCGCTGATACTGCTACAGCGCGTATCTCAATTCCAAGTATTTTCAGGCGAAGCAAAATAAGTTATTTAAATGAATAGGTTTTGATATAAGCTGTGTTGTCATTATTATGATTTACAGTGCAACCACGATGTAGAGAAGATAAGGTGACGCCACTCAACTTCTTATCAGTAAAAATTTGGGGTCGAATGCTTCCACCACAGATATATATAATAAACTAGATTGTTAACTGTATATACCACCAATAGAGAAGATTGAAGCAGCCACTTTCCGCCATCCTGGTGGGAATTAGAACCTTATCACGCGGGAATAATATATGTTTATAACAATCACATATATGTATATATATATTTTATTGATATAATAATATATACATATATATTACATGCATTGATAACACACCTAAATCCCACCAGAATGGCGGACCGTCGACTTCAATTCTTATCGCTAGTTGGCAATCTAGTTTATTATGTATATCTGTGTATATAATTTTATTATAGGTATATGATAGACTGTGCTACAACCGTGGTTACAAACAAGTGTACTCAAATTAGTTGATATCAGCTAACCTTAAATTTTTAAATGATAGAATTAAAAGGTGAACATAAATCCGTAATACGGCATGCTAAAATAATGTACTTAGTACTTACATACTACTGAGTTCTGAGTAGTAAGTATGTGCTGCCGTCTAGACAATACAGTATAAAAGAATATAATCCTGTTGTGTATTGTTAGTATTTAGTCGTATGATAGTGATTATTGTTTAGACATTAGTGTGCAATTTATCTTTCTTTCATTAATTAACATTAGTATTTTCCTAGAAAAGAAACAAAGATATCATCACCATGGAAGATGAACCATTGGTATGTAAATTATATAGTAATATGTATACTTTGTTTTAATGTTAGGTGCAAAAAATTGAAAGGATAGGTACAACATGAAAGAATCGTAATTTCTAAAATATCTTATGTTAGACAAGGTAATCATTTTCCTTAGAAGTTTGATAGTTACCTATTATATATTGGGTGAAGTACAGGAGAAGAGTGTAAAATAATTGCCTGGACAAGATTTTTTTGAAGAAATGATATATTAAAGTTAGAGAAGATATAAATGAACATGTAGAAGTGAGCTTTATGATAGGGAACTGAAGAAGTAGAGGTTTGTTTTGGTATCTAGAATGAAGTGATAATATAATTTTGTATTTACAAAGGTAAAATATTATGATCTGGCTGAATTGATTATAAATGAGGAGAGCATTAAAAAAAATTGATGAGAATTCAGAAATGAGAGAATTAGGATTTTTGTCCGGTTTCTAAAGCACTTGTAGTGTTGTTTGGCAGTTTCAGTCACAGTTTTTAGGTATTTGTGAATAGAGTGATTGGAAACGTAATATGGGGCTTTACAAATAGAAAGTAGGGCTTTAGATTGGAATCTCTGGATACAGTTAGTGTTGGAGACAATAAGTTAGTTAGTTATTACTTATTAGGAATGAATAAATTAGAGATGGAGGTAAAAAATCTGTTATACTTAGAAATCAAGTGCTAAAAGTAATGAGTTAACAATTTCAATTTTTTAGGATAAGTTTCATTATTAAGAATGGAATAAGGTTTAATATTTTTAGGCTTTAGATTTTACTATCCACTTAATATTCAATGAGTATTTTGTTAATATATTAGGTACACTGTTAATTATAATTTAATAAAATATATTATATTTAAAATGTTTAGGAACATCAACCCGAATTGCCTAAATTGTCTAGAAAAAAGCCAAGAGGGCTTTTAAGACAAGAAAAATTAAAGGATCTAAAAAATAAAAAAAAACAGCAAAAAAAGGACAGAAAGTTTAGAAAAGCAAGTGGTGATCCTAAGCAGATACCTCGTACAATTGAAAACACAAGGGAACACGATTCAACAATTTTCCATTCTGATGATGAAGACTATGACACTAAGGCTGAAGATCTAGCTGCTGAATTTGAAAATGACGAGTTTGCCGAGTACTACACCAAACTTTATAAACCTAAAGTATTAATTACATATAAAGAAAAACCTCTTAGGAAAGTTAGAGAATTTGGAAAAATTTTAACTGAAATTATTCCTAACTCTGTTAGAGTGTTTCGTCGCGATGCTTCAGTAAAAGAAACAATGCAAGCTGCTATTAATAAAGGTTATACAGATTTGATTGTTTTAAATGAAGACCGTAATGAACCAAATGGTCTTATACTTGTACATTTGCCTAATGGTCCAACAGCTTATTTTCGTTTAAGTAACGTAATATTTCCAAACAAACGACAACGTAAAGAATTTACTAATCATAGACCTGAAGTGATAACTACTAATTTCACAACTGGGTTAGGTAAAACTGTTGCACGGATGTTAGGCGCTGTTTTCCATCAAGATGCAGAGTTTAAAGGAAGACATGTAGTTACTATGCACAATCAAAGAGATTATATATTTGTCCGCCATCATAGATACAAGTTTCTAAAAAACAAACCGTCACTCAGGGAACTTGGACCTAAGTTTACTATGCGGTTACAATATATTCAAGAAGGTTTATATGACCCAAAATGTGGAGAATATAGATGGATTATGACTGATAAGAGACATAAAATTGAAACCAGTCGCAGAAGATTTTTTTTGTGATTATTTCTATTTGTATTTTTATTAAAGAATTTAAAATGATTATAAAAATTGACAAACTAAATAAAAAAATGTAAAATTATGAATACTTTTTTCAAATATTTCTAGGTATTAAACTTATTATAATTCTAGACATACTTTATTTTAAATGATGTTATGAAAAAATTGTTAGAAAATCACCTGTCATAATAGCAAATAGTAACAATTTGAATAGTAAATTGTTTTTTCAGACATTTTACAGGTAATTTGAATCACTAAGTTTGTTATACTATTAGAAATTTAATCAGAGTAAAAATTAGTAGATTATAAAATAAATATAACATTAGGTAGTTAATTTATTTTATTTTGACAACTAGCTTGTCTCATTAGGTTAGATTTCATCTTAGAGAATAGAAAGATAGGCTAAATGTTTTTTTAACGTGAGATGAGATTCATGGTGAGCTTTGCTCTGCATATCTCCTTATTTTCTTACTTTAAATGTATTCTATTTTATTACTTTCATCATGCAAATTAAATATATCTTTAAGTTGAACCTCCGAAATCATCATTATAATATTTTAAATGTTAGTCTTGCATTTATAATTATTTCAAAAATTTTAATGAATATTTATTGTTAGTATTAATATGTTAAATAATAATAGCTTATAGATTACTATAGCTATATATTTTTTTTCAATCGTGGATTATATTAAAAATTATTAGTTTTAGTAAGTATTACAATTAGTGAGACACTTTTAAATAGCATGTGTTGAGTAGTAGCGATCACTGTATACTGCATAGTATATACTATAAAAAGAATACCCTAGTTAAAAAAATTGAAGTTAAAGAGATTTAGTATGAAACTGATCATTGGGAAAGTGTACAATGGAAAAAATGGCCCTTCGTAACGTTAGAAATTTGGGAAAATTGGTGTTATCCTCAATTAATTATACATATAAAATACATACAATCATTCTCGATATCGGCCGATTATTAGTGGTATCGGTTTATTTTGGAAACCGATACCAACAAAAAAAAGAAGCATTCACAAACTTAAATGGGTGGTACATTATACTATTTAATGTTAATTGGTAAGGCTGATTGGCTTATATAATCTACTAATACGATTCATCTATTATTTTTGTGTAATGAGCTTTATTATTTTTTATGTATCATATTATATGTTCCATTTTGCTGATTTTCGGATATATCCACGTTAGTATTTTTAGGTCGAAACGTCGACCTACAAATACTAACTACTTTAACGCATTCATATATTATATGTTTTTCATTTGTTACCTATGTTAAAAAAAAAAACATTGTATTATTAATACATCTCTCATTGTATATAGTTACTAATTACTGATAAATTTATTTTTTACGATTGTAATTTGTGTATAAATCCGTTTTTGTTTTTACAATTGAAGGCATAGAAAAGAGATTAAATTGATTCAAGAGGTCCGTGCAAAAACGAGACAACTCCAATTTTGGCAAAAATGGGTTTTTGGCCGTTTCCAATTAAGAAAAATTTGACGAGTATATCTGTGTAAGAACGAGACTAATCCGACCACCGGTAAAGGAAATATAATGGAACTGGAGCTGTCTGGTTTTTTTTTCCATTGAAAAACCAGATAGCTCCGGAGTTATCTGGTTTTTGCGCCGAATGTTGTCTACACTGTAGTCGACACATGTTTTTTGTAAAAGTAAGAATAAATAATATTAATAATTTTTTGATAAAAAAAAATTGAAATAATAAATACAAAGTTCGGGTCAAAAAACAAGATAGCTCCAACAATTTTGGGTAAATTTTAGCTCACATCTCAAATCAAAAACCTTAATCAAATCACGTACTACGTCATCTTTTTCATCATGGTCTAATATATATTAATTGACATTAACATTAGTTTTACCTTAAACTCAATATTTTTAAAATAGTTTTTTTTGTTTCTTGAAAAGTTTAAAAAAATGGAGTTGTCTCGTTTTTGCACGGGCCCCTTCAATTTTTATCTAATAGTTAATACCATTGTTTTTATAAACAATAAACACGTTATCATTTTTTGGAAGAACTACCCCCAACTCGTTTATAAATATTATACATAACCCACAGAGACAAATTTTAGTTCTGTACGCCAACGCGGGACGGGCGCTAGCCAATCGTTTTCAATGAAAATGTTACTACTTGGCACTAACGCCCGTACTGTGTCGGTATACAGACCTAAAATTTGTCTTGGTGGGATTGAATTCTTATAAGTTATATAAAGTATTTGGGATTCCATATAAATGAGTCCTATTTACATACTTATTATCTCAACATCTGAAAAAAAACCTTATATTATTTTTACAGTATATAATAAATTGATGCATGTTTGAAAATAGGGTCCGATGAGTGGTGATATGAGAGAAGGAAAGGCTCATGGGCTATGCGTGAAGAAGTTGGAAAGTACGTCAAAATCTTTCAGCAAGCATCTCTAAACATACCGTGGCCTTAATAAATCTATCCGTCCCTCTAAACTATACTTCTTAAATTGCATTAAAAAACAAATGTAAAACCACATTCTTAAATCCTAATAATTATAGAAATAATATACATACGATTTAAGATTAAAAACATAATTTATTTTTGTTCGCTAATTAAGGCGTTGCGTCGTCTGCAACAGTGTAATGTCAAAAAAAGTAACAATGACATATCATATTATTTAAAAATATTTCCAAACCATTTTCATTAATATTTAATTAATTAAGTTTTACATCTTTCATTTGATCAAGTTTATTTTGATCAAGATTATTTTTATATTAAATAATTGTTTGAATAAAACGCATGTGCATACTGGACGAGCTACTAGTAATATTATAGTACTGTAGTAATATAGTAATATACACCCTTCTATCAACCACAATAACTCTGTCAATTAATTCAATCTATGCTAAATTAATATTATTAATGTAAATCAAATTTTGTGTTCAAAGAGATCCTTTATTATATATAATATATAATATAATATAGGATCTCCTTGAACACAAAATTTGCAAACCTTTGCTGACTCTATGTGAGTTTTTAACTGCTGAAAACAATTCGTTTCTATGTTAACTTCTGCTTGTTGTTTGAATAACAAGACGTAGCAATTGTATATTGACAGAATATTAAAAGTCAATACTTAGATTTTAATATTTTCAGCGAACAATATGCATTGTGTCGAAGCGTTCTGCAGATATATTTTACGTTAAAACGATTACTTTTTCGAACGACTTAAACATTACTGTCATGTTCTACCATAAGTTTGGACGTAACTTCAAGCTATTTAAAAAAAAAATCCGAAGGCGATCAAAAACTCAAAAGGGGTTTAGCCTGGAGACTTGATGGTAAGTATTTATAAGAACACTTGGAATTTTAAAAGTTGGTGAATTAATTTAAGCATTTGAGAGTCTAACAGGGTGATTTCACATTTGGGCTTCAGAGTAGGTAATGCAAAAACCCAGCATGCTGTGTAGAAATCTCTTAATATATAATAATTTAGATACCAAATCTAAAGTCCAAATCCAATTATTACTAAATACTATTTACTAATATTATGTTAAATTTTTTTTTTAGATTGCAATTATTTACACGTGGCGGTCGATCATACATTTCCTAATAAGTATAAATAATACGAAGTTACCCGTAAGCAAAACATGTAGTAATTTATTTTAATTATTAATAATAATTTAATTGTAGGTATACAGCTGTAAGGGTCCGGAATTAACTACAGACGAAATAATTGTACTTAAGTTTCTCTGCTCAGTAAAATTCTTACATATTATATATAAATTCAAAATAAAATAATCGAAAAAACATTTTTTTTTATAAGACTGGTTTGTTAATTCTAGACCTTTTTCTAGTGCTTGATAACCTCCTTCGTACTCTCTTATACGCAAAGTCTGTCGATACCGGGATATTTTAGTCATTAAGTTAGTCATAAGTTATGCCCGGATCGGCTTCGATGCGTAAGTCCACCATTGTCTGTTGTGTGGCCGCCCAGTCTGTCGATACCGGGATATTTTAGTCATTAAGTTAGTCATAAGTTATGCCCGGATCGACTTCGATGCGTAAGTCCACCATTGTCTGTTGTGTGGCCGCCCAGTCTGTCGATACCGGGATATTTTAGTCATTAAGTTAGTCATAAGTTAGTCTTAAGTTATGCCCGGATCGACATCTATGCGTAAGTCCACAATTGCTTGAAACGCCCCTAACACACATTTCTGGTGGTTGTACAGTAAATACAATTTGAGCATCATCGTAGATGGAGATACCACATTAAAAAAAAACGAGCCAAATACTCTACCTCACAGGTGGTTTGGAAACGAGTATACAATCCCTAATACGAAGTAATTGGTAAGCAAAACATGTAGTAGGTAATTTATTTTAAATATTAATAATAATTTAATTATATACAGCTGTAAGGGTCCGGAATTAACTACAGACGAAATAATGGTATTTAAGTTTCTCTGCTCAGTAAAATTCTTACTATTTAAATTCAAAATAAAATAATTGAAAACATTTTTTTTTTATATGTCTATTTTGTTAATTCTAGACATAAAAGACATAAAGAATAGATAATACAAATAATTTTCGATGAAATTTCGGGGGGGGGGGGTTTGAACCCGGAAAACCCCTCCCCTGAATACGGTCATGGTTCTTTATCGGCAACATATATCGGGTATCGGTAAAAAAAAGGTATCGGCCCATCCTTATTATTTACTACTAAATATTTGTTTACACGTTTTGTCCATTTGTGGTATAAAATATGTGGAATTAAAAACAAAATATTTTGATTTTTGTTGGTGGTCACACTGTGAAATATCATCCTTTTGCGCATCAATCATCGGGGGAACGGCAGCTCTATATTACCACAGATTATCTAAAAATGAATTTCATATAATCTGTGATACTACTCGGTGATACCATTTAAGATGTTAAATAGGGGGCGTGGTATCAAAACAGAATACATAAAAGCAGAATGGTCATTCTCAATGTAAGCAAAAAAGTGACGACCTATTAAGGTGTAGCCCAAGGTGGATCTAGATACACCTTGGTATAGCCTTAAGAAAACGGCCGCTGGGCGCTGCGTTTCTGTGTGATAATTATCTTCCCCTTAAAAAAAATATAGTGTCCGGGTCCTTGTATCTAGTATCGATCCTATTTTATGTAAGTGATAAAAAACCATATGTCTATGTAAAAACCAGCTGTAGTCTGCACTCTGGAGGTGCAGTATAATCAACTGTTCAAGTAAAAATTTAGACCTCGGCCTTTGTAAGTGTAACGAAGTGTAGTACTATTATTATTTGTTTATAAACACAACGATATGAATATAAGCAATTAAGCATTTTATAAATAATTGGATTTATTATTATAGTGTTTACTCGTAAAATATAATAATAAGAGGCTTAAAGAATTTATACTTGTAAAATGTAATGCCTATACTTTTAATGATTTATGAACATTCTTAAAATTTATCTATTTTATTTAGTTCCCGATAATAAAACAACAAATTGAAAAAAATTGTAAAGGTATGTAGTATTATAATACTATGTATAAATAAAATAAATTATAATGCTAGCCTAATTATGTTTTTAATCTATAGTAAAATGTATATTATGCTTTTTTTATTCATTATTGATTATTTATTATTATTTATAGTAGGTATTTTTAACTGTTAAGGAAATGTTTACTTGTTCAATTTGTCAAGAAGTTTTTGACGGAAATAATAATTCTATTTCTACTACTACATGTGGACATGTATTTCATCACGGATGCCTTGATACATGGTTAAAAAGGTTATTTATTTTAATTTTTAAGTTTTATATCAATTTTTTATTTGAAACAATTAAAAATAAATTTTTTTTTTTTTATGACAGGTCTAAAAGTTGTCCACATTGTCGTGCACCTACTGTTAATGATCAGCTTATACGATTATTTTTACAAAGAGACCCTAATGCTCATTTAATAGTTTGGGATAGAAAATTTGATATAGATTTGCGGACATTACGGTAAAATATAATAATAATGATAATTGTCATTTTAATTTAATTTTCTAATATGATATTATATTACCCTAATTCTTCTTATTCACTTTATGTCTTACAAATGGAGTTAGCCAGACAAATCTATTCTCTCCAAAAATGTCTATTTATGTCTTTATTTATCACATAGACTTCTTCTTTGGTTTACCTAAACCTCTAAATTCTTTGATCGTAATCTTATTAATTAATTTAAATATTTCTCTGGGTGTTGATAAATTGACAGTCTTGAATGAATCTTATTCATTTGAGTCTTAAATGAATTGAATGATTTCAAAAGCGGTAAATTGAGTTTCAAGTATTAAAACAAAAACGGTAAAAACATTTAATAAAAATGTTTAAACATGAAATTCATGGTTAGACTTTCTTTTTTCATACATGCAAATAATATTTTAAGATGAATGATTAAAACATAGTTATTGATTGTTGTATAAATCATAAACATAATCAAATGTTCAAGGATATATATGTCTTAAAACATATATTGCTGCAGATTCTGTATTTTCCCCCAATATTTTTGGTAACCTGAAATCATAAAAAAATAGTTGTGAGCTGTTTCACGTAAAGCTAAATACTTAGTATTTAAATTTTTATAATTCCATCAAAATATTAATTGATAGATTAATATTTGAATATTATTATTTTTATTATTGATGATGCTATCAAAGTATACAAATCAAATATTTACATTCAAGTAAGAAGTAAAGAGTTAAATAAAAAATCGAAACAAAATATTGAAAAAGAGAATATATTAAGAGAACAAATGACGAAGTTCACGAAAAAAAGTATTTCTAGACTTGACCTAATTAATTCTGTATTATTTAAATATTTACTTATTAAATAACTATTAATTTATATTTAAAATATAGAACAATATAAAAAATAAGATAAATAGTGGGTAAAAAATTAAATGTTAGTATTAGTTGTATACTAAAAAACAAAAATGTTGCAAAACTTTTTAGTCTACTTCCGTTGTTGTGTGTCCTGGGTAATTTGAATAGGCTGGATTATTTTATTTTTATTTGAAATTCAGTTTCCACAACCCTTTTCCCAGCTAGAACTGCGTTTATCTAAAAATTTTAAAATAATACTTTATTTATGAAATCCGATTTCACTACCTTTCCTTCCTTTAACATGCCCTTTTTTAATCATTCCTTTTCCCGCTATTGACCCAGCTTCCAAACTTCCTATTTTACACTCATTTCTTATGAGGCTTACCTATAGTTTAATGGGTAAAAATTATTCTATATTAACTAAAAACGATGCTTAATTTCTAGAGCTCAGAACAAAGTACTACAGGATAAAGAAACTAACAATAAATGTACAATTACTAAGCTTGAATTAGAAATAGGAACTATAAAGTCCAAGCTGCATCAGGAGAATCAACTAAAAGGACAGTTGGAACAATTACAAGTGTAAGTTTAATTTTTAAAAAATAATTTATTTATTTAATTATGTCTTGTAAAAGTGTGCAACAGTGAAAATAAATTATAATGTTTCAGTTATAGTTAAATAGGTTTTAAATAATCATAATTTATACATATTTAATTTATTAGTAATTGCAATTATGTATCAACATTTATAATTTCTTTAAAGTTTAACAATCTTATAAAGTCGTATGATGATAAACATAATATGTGGTAAGTTTCAAAATAAATCACATTTATCAAAAATCAAAGCCAAATACAGTATTAACCAGTACAGAAATAAAAATTGTATTGAACATTTTTAAGTTTAAATGAAAGCTCTCAACTATAAGATATTAATGTATTATACCTGTGGTTCCCAACATTTTTTGACTCGTTGAGCCCTTTTTTAAATGAGGTTTCTCAAGCGCAATTCCTTAAGTCAAAACATGAAAAATCACAAAGAAAAAAAAAATTAATAAAAACCCGAAAAATGTATTTTTAGACCAGATAATATTCTGTGGCGGGACCCCTGTAGGTTAGGTTAGATAAAACATAAATTTGTTGGTTTTATTCTATAAAAAAAAATTTGCATTTAGATTTTCTCCAAATAGATCTTAAAAAATTTGAAAAAAATCAAATGAGTCAAAATTATTTTGACTTGTGTAAAAATACACTTTTAATAATAGACTTTTTTTTTATAATATACATATCACCTTTATTATATAATATTTAGCTCCATGTACTTATTTGCTTAAATTATTAAACTCCACTTATAGAACCGTAACTACAAGAATTTGTGAAAATTAAACTTATGTTTTAGAAATTATCATATATTGGAAGACCATAAAAATAACTTAGAATTACAATTGCAATTGGAAAAGGCCAAGTGTGTTTCATTAGATAACAGTATATATGAATTGCATTCTGTCAATACAGTTGTTATTGAGTAAGATTTTAGTTCAATTCCTGTATCAAAACATGAGTAAAACAAATTATTTCTCTTAGAAAACTTAGACGTGAACTTGCTGATTCAAGAGCTAAAAGTGCATATTTTAAAAAAAGATGCCAGGAATTAAGAGATGAAAATTTTCTGTATGTACAATGCAGTTCTAAATCATTTCAAAACGTAGATAAGGTAAGTCCCTTTACATAATATAATTGTTGACAAATATAATGTATACTAATAAATTTTACATTAAAACAACTAGTTACTCTTGAACACAACATCAAATTTCAAGTATGATATTAATGTATTGCAATTTCATTAGAAGTTATCTTATGAAACTTATCTCGCAATTTTATTTTAATTTTTTTATAGAGGGTAATATCTCCTAGGCTTATTAAATTGTTCAAATTCTGGTTTTTATAAATAATGTTATTATTTAAAATATACAAGTTTCTTTAAGGGCACCACATTTTAAATTTGTTTGTATTTTTAATACATCACTTACCTGTAATTTGATGTTGTTTTAAAAAATATATATTTTTTACTTAAATGATATGTAAATTTTCTTAAAGGCCAATACAGAAGAAAGCAATATTTCTTCTCAAGTTGACCATATTAAACCTGAATATTATGGACACGATTCAAATTTAAAATGTAAGATTTATAGTTTATTTTTTACTCTTAACAGATTGGAATTTTTATTTTCATTGTAAAAAAAATAGGACAAGACTGGTAGTTTTTCATTATTGTATATGATAATTAATATCATATAAATGATCATATATATATATAGTTATATAAATGTATTTGTTATTAGATAAAAATTAGTGAGTACGATTTTCTAACTATTCATTTTAGAAGCTGTAACAAAAACATAGGAAATTAGTTGTCAAGAGATTAAGTTTTAAAATATAGCTTAAATTATTTCTTTTTAATTGAAGAGTAAAAAAAATAACTTGCAAAATAACTAAGTAAATAACTCTAATTTTTTAGAGTACAATAGGTACAATAAGTTAGAAATTAGTAAAATTACTATACATTTTTGTTTTTTCGTTTATTAAAATGTTTTTTAAGTTAGTTTTATTTATGTTGTATACATATATCTTATTTACTTTCTGCTTAAGGAGGGTTTTATTCTTTTTCATTCTATTTTGGCTTATGATATAAACAATCAAATAGATTAAACCAATTTGGACTTTAACTCTAAAAGATAAACAATTTTAAAGTAGAATCTTCCAAATATAAATAAATTTTTCTGGGATCTTAGAGAAAATCAAATAAACAAATATTTCCTCCCTCCTTCTTCAAAAAAAAATTTTAGTGATGTAAACTATGTTTTATACTACAAGTAAAAAGCTAAAATACGTGGCAATAAAATATAAACTATTTTTGTGTTCTTACTTCTTGCTTAACAATTTTTTATAGATTTTAATTTTGAGTTTAAAATATTACTAAATACATATTTAACTATTTTGTTTACAGTGTCTTCAAAAAATTGCCTGTTAGGTTGTGTTTTTTTAATTGTCGATGATTATCATCAATGGGAAGATATATGTAGTGATGTGTCTATGAGTAAACTAAGTATTATTGAACACGGTGGAACAATTGTACAAGATTATTCATCACGTATTACACACATAATTTGTACTACTCAAAAACATAGCATTGTAGATCAGGTAAGTAAGTAAAAAAACAATTTCTTATCATGTTAGTAAACTTAAACTTCGTTGTTTGTAGGGTATAAAAGATCATAAAAGATGCGTGACTCGTTTCTGGCTTACTGATGTCATTGCCAAAGAAACTATGCTACCTCCATGGTTTGCTCATCACTTCCCCACTCCATTCGAGTATTTATAATATTTAAAATTAAAATAATCTAATTAATGTTTTTCATAAAGAAATTTTCAATCTGGAGGGGCAAATGTTCAGTTTTATCACATAAAAATGATATAATAACAATAAATTATAATAGTAGTATGTTTTTTTTATTTTGTAGCAACAGAGAAAATTTACCGTGTCAACATTTAAAAATAGCTATAGCTGAATTTGAAGTTAACGAGTATTATAGAGTTAAGGCTATGGTTGAACTAACAGGAGCTCAAGTTGTTAATGAAGTAACTTCCCGAACGGATATTATAGTTAGTAAAAGGTCAGGATTTTCAATCTATATAATAATTTATTTACTATTGTAAACTTTTTTTGACATTTTCATGTCTTAGCTCTGGCACATAACCGAAAAAAGCATTACCATAAAAGCGTTACCAAAAGAGCGTAACGAAAAAAGCATAAGGGTTGGGGACGGGAGTGGAATAGGGGGTAGGAGATAAGGGTGAGATTTAGCTGGTAAATAAAAGCGTTACGCTGTTACGCGCCGCAATGTAACAAAAACTACAAAGCGATGACGAAAGACAATTATCGGAATGACCATTTCGGATCTATTTCGAATGTTAATCTGTTACGCTGTTATCTGATTTGAGATAAGAGATATGTTGTACGTTCAACGTTCAAATTAGAACTAAATAATAAATTCAAAACAGTTTAAGGGCCCAATTTCTCTATGAATTGTTTTAAGCCAGATAATAAACACTACAATTTTAGCCAGAAACTTGACGTTTTATTATACTAGCTTGTTACCGCTCGTTAATATACTATATCATTATCTATAATTCCACAACTAATCTATATTTATTCGGTACTTCAACGAGACATGAAAATGCTCTTTCGTGGTTGCAGACTCGGCTGAAAAACTTTTTAGTATACCTCTGACAAACCTCGATATTTTCATTTAAAAAAACAAATTACAAATATTTATTTGAAAATAATGTGTTATTAAAAGTATATTTTAATTTAGTGTTTCAAAAAAGCTACTTGATTTTATTCTTTAATCTTTTATTTTAAACAATTTTTTATTTTAATTACTATTACCATTTTTATTTAAAAAAAAAATTGTTTAGTTACAAATAAAAATGTATTTATTCCTTTTTATTTGAAATTGTTTAAATAAAAATTGATATGAAATTATTATTTAGATATTTATACAGACAAAAATAAAATTTTATTTTTTTATTTAAATAATGACCTTACTAATAATATTTATTTACATATTATTTAATAATGTGTAATTTGCATGATTATTTGTAGAAATCACGGTGAAACACTTGATATTGCGTATGCCCTAAATAGACCTGTAGTCAATGTTGAATGGTTAAATGATATACTCTTTGGAGCTCAATACTGTATAAGTCATCCAGATAGTCCTAAATACCAACAATTTAAATTAATTGATACATTTAATGTGAACTACGATATGATACCGCATTTAATGGGTATACATTTATGCAATACTTAATAATTAATATAGTATAAAAATGTTTGTTAAGGTTTTGTTTCAAAAACGCATACAAATTACTTCTCTTACCGACAAATTAAAGTTGTATAATAATTTTTTCTTTTTTAGAAGCGTGGAAAACTCCTGTTTTATATTTAAAAAACCAACAAGTTTGTGATTTAACCAGTCCAACAAAAAACTTAAAACGTAAACGACAAAATCTTTCTATCGACAATTGTAATCCAGAATTAATAGATTTAACTGATAACGATGAAACAAGTTCTAATGATATAGTTATTACATACATAAGCAATGCATTTAAGCCGTGTGTTATGTTAAATGGCTTTTCAAAATTAAAACAAAGGGAGCTGGAACAGGTATAAAGTAATTCAAATGTAAATCTGTATCACCATTATATATAGAAATGTTTAGCGATCTGAGCTATTTTTTAAAAATTATTACAGATTTTCATTGTTATTTTGTTTTAAATTTAATTTAATATATTACTGCTTTCATGGTGACCCAGACATCATAGTGCTGTTGTTCTTATACTCTTTTTTTGTATTTAATTAATTTTTTTAATGTTTAGATTGTATTGCAACTAAATGGTACAATAGCCAAGCAGTGTAACGAAGCAACTCACCTAATTATGGAAGAACCAAAATTAACCCTTAAGTTTTTATGTTGTCTGTCAACTGTTAATCAGATTTTAAATCCAACTTGGCTGTACCATTCCCTAGATGAATTAAAGTTTACGGGTATTATTAAAGTTCATGGATATTATTAAACCCTTACAGTTCATATGTTCTAGTTATAATAAACATTCGGTACACTTTTGCAGATGAGAATCGTTTTATTATATCGGAAATATTTCATGAAAATAATATTATATGTAAAGTACCTGACGTTCTTGCTTGTACAAGACGCCAACAACTGTTCAAAAACTTGATTTTTTTCATTACCTCTGGAATAATATACCCACCTTATTCACGAGTGGAACAAATGATTTTATCTGCAGGTGGTATGGTTGAAAAAGAAATAAGATCTTTGCATAGTGTTCAACAACTAGAGCCCAACAAATATGTCATTATCTCTTGTTCAGAAGATCTATATTTGGTCAATGACTTTTTGAAAATAGGCTATGGTAATTAACAAATTTTTAGAAATAGTTACTGATTATTTATTTTATTTTATACTGAATAAATTAATGTTAAACTGTGTTTATTATTTCAGCTATCCATTGTACTGAATTTATTACAAATTCTATTATGACACAAATTGTTCAAATGGATAATAATGTCATATATTCAGCTGCGCTAGAATAAATATTTTGAAAATACATTCAAGTAATGATTGACTGATTTTCTCTTTGATGCGAAGCTGAGAAGGTAGTTTTTATTACTTATTGTGTAATAAACGAATGTAATGTTTAAGTAGAAAATATTTCATTTTATGAAATTTTAATTCTCAAATTAGTTAGTTTAGTGAAAAATAATTATTTTTAACTTTATGCATTATTTGTTTATTTTTAAACTTAAAAAAAATATATAAAGTTGTATATAAATCATTTTTGTATCATTATAACTTGGTAATGTCAAATTTGAAAAATAATAAGACTTATTAAGTTGGTCATAAATTGTGAACAGCTTTTTGACAGATGCAGTAAAGTTGAGCTAAATTCAATTAAAATTAAAAAATTGTAGATAATATTTTACAAATAAATAATATAGGAGTATATGTATATGATTTTTTTTATAACTTAAATAGCCTATTTAGAACAACCATAGTCTCTTTCAAGTAGGAAGTTTCTCAATGCATTCACTAATAACTATTTTGGTCAGATTGCTGGTTCTGATATGAATGGGTTATAGCTTTCATAGATTGAAATAAAATGTGGATAATTGTCAGATGTTTTCACAGTGACTGAAGATGAACTTTACAACGAGTCTGAAACGTCAACGGAAAACTGAAACATGGATACATCTGAAAATAATCCACATAAGGTTGTTAGTCCATTGCTGTCTGCTGAAAAGGAGTATGGTCGCCATCTGCTTCAATAAGTTATTAAAAAATGGTTTTATTTTATTATATTCAGAAGCAGATTTAAAGATAATGAGAGAAATGGATGTTAAGGATTACATTTTCAACACTGAAGTTATTCAAACATTTATAAATGAATAGTTAACATAATTTGTTATAATATGTATTATAAACTTTTAAGTATGTAAAAAACATCTACTTATTAATATACTATAGGTACATAAATAAATGGTACAATGATATGCATATAAATATATATTTATGTGCATATTATTGTTTAATTATAATAAATATTAGTTAATAAACATTAGGTTATATCATTGTTTTATAATATAATTATACTATAAAATTAATGGTTATATATTACATTATAACATAATTGACTCTTTGTATTTCATAAAACATCTTTATAAGTATATAAGTACTTAAACAATAATATAATAGTTATGTAATTTTGAGCAGTACACATAACATTATAGGACTTAGAGCACAGCTGAATTGTAACAATACTAATGTAATCCAATACTTGGATTATAAAATTGATTGTTTATCTTCATTAATTTGATTTTTGTTATTCATAATTATTGACGTTTCGATAAAATATTATGTTAGTTGTATTTTGTGTTTAGTTTGTATAGTAACCCAAATATGTGTACCTAATAAAATGTATGAACTTGAATTTAAGTATCATTTAAGATCTTGATCAAACATTTTGAGTAGTTGTTTTCAGGGTCTGCAGCTATCTAAGAAAATATTTTATAATTTATTATGTTAGATACATAGAAAAAAAGTAAAAAATTATGCTCCAGGCTATCTCCACTAAGCTTGATCGCCATCTTTAATTCTGCTGTTTGTTAAACTGTTACTAACAATACCGTTTCTGAACAATTTTTATAATCAATAATATATATTAATTCAAATAATTAAGAAGTTACCTATCTAAAACAAAATAGGCTTGTGTTGTATGGAACAAATATGTAGCCCTAAATATTATTTTCAGATTTTAAAAGCAACATTTGTTGTAATAGTTTAACTCGATTTTGTATGAAATAACAAATTATGATTTAACGCCTTCTGAACTCATTGTTCGCCAAATAGAGTTCAAGAACTGCCTAACCCACTCCTAACAGTATAAAAACAATTTCTACACAACTAAAAATATTAATTGTATGATATGTTGCATAAATAGGTAAATAGCACCAGGAGATTTAGGTATCACCGAGTGTTCATTTTTGGAAGATTCATCTTTAAAATGCCTAGTTGGTGGGTAGCAGTTAAATAGAATATCTGTCCTATTTAAATTTCATAGTAATCAAGCTTCATTTAAAGTTTAGTCGACACGATACTGTTTTCTTATTTAGAAAGATGTGGGATTATACATTATTCTCTTCAGGTTGCCGACTATAAGAGATCCTTATTTTTAATAAGAGCTGAATTATGTACCCTTAATGTTCACATTAATATATAAACATGAATTAGCACTATTTCCCTGATCTTGTTTATGAGAATATTCAGACTTAAAAGTTACAATTTTGTCGACTACTTGTGCTGTATTAAGAGTATAATTGAAGGGTGCGATAAGTAACAACCATTTATTAATATTTCCATTTTTTTTTATGTGTTCAAGACGACAAAAATAAAATACACTGTCCTATTATTATTTGTTACCACTATTTGGTAGGGGGTGGGGTTGGAAAGCGTTTTGTGCATTTTTGTAAGTAATAGTACATTCTCGAAAAAGCAATTTTGTTTTATAATTAGAAATGCTGGTTAATTAACCGGACCCTACAATTTTACTTTTTTGATATGGCTGAACTGTATAATTGTTAGTGAAGACATATAGGTACTTAAATATAAGATTTTTAGCATATTCTCGATCGTAACTAGTATTTTATCTGAAGTATTTAAGTCCAGTTACTACAAGAAATTTTTCAATAAATAAGTCCGAGTCCAAAACAGCAATATGAGCGGCACGTCCTATCAAAGAATTGGCCGTATTGGGTAGTGCGTGGTGTACATCATATCGAATAAAGGTGACGTCTGGTTTATTGATTATTGGACACAATATGTTGTTCGCCATTTCTCGATACGCTAGACCTACAAAACATACACACACGGTTGGTCTTCTATTGGTGTAATTAAATAAATAACAATAAAAGGTATTACCTGTAGATGTTGTGTCTTTAATGGCTGCTTTGCACAGTTCGATTCTGGCCGAATGTGGAGGTACGTATCTGTCTTGTGACGAACCGAACAAAAGAACGTGTTTGAAGTAGCTTAGATGACAATTTTGAGCTAGTTTGTATAAAAACGTTTGTCGAATGTCCGTAGCATCCTTTAACGACAGTTGCAACAGCGTACCGCTTTTTTTCACTTTTTGAATGAACCATAAGCCTAAAAATCATTGTATAGGTACAATATTAATTGTATTATACAGATAAAAATTATATACGTGAATTAAAAATAATATTTTATATAGTTTTGAAAAATATATTACATCCGTTATCAACTAGACTACTTTAAACGTAGTTGTATAAATATATAATGTTTTTGCTTTTATTATATGGGGGCGAGGACGTGAAAGGAGCCTTCTCATTAAATGTTCTTGACTGAAAACAGCTTTCTAACTCATACCATTCTTTTCAAATTCAGGCCTCCTCAACACAACTCAATAATTGTTAAAATTTTACCATACAGTTTTTGATAGCGTTAGTAATGTTGATGATAAACTAGAAAAAACTGTTAAGCAAACTTATAGTTAAATATATAGTAAAGATATAAAATCTACTTGAACCCTAAACCAAACAAATTATACACTTCTTGCGTACACGTGTTACGACAACGATGTTGTCATCTTCAGCGCTAACAACAGACTAGTTAGGGTTGATGATAAACCCTAACTAAAAATTACTGTAGAAGGGCATTTTCATTTACCGCTGAATTTGACTTAAACTAAAGAGTCCTTAAATATTCTAGTTTACTGAAATAATAATCATGTTGAAGAGTCATCGAAAATACCATTACATAATTATTCTGTTAAAAATCGTAAAAAAATAGCACCACTTAATTTTTAATGGTCGTTTCACCGTCTATGTATGCATATTTTTCTTACCCATATTCACTAAGCCGCTTGTATTATACAGTGTACCCAAGTGAGGACCGGATAACGATAGAAATGTGTGCAATTTGGGCAACAAGTGTTTCATTTGTGGTCGTGCAATTGCCGCTCGGATGATGATTGTACCCAAAGAGTGACCGACAAAGCTTATCCGAGTGGGGTAAGAAGCCAAATGATACGAAGCTATGTGACTGAGAATTTCATTAACTAGTCGGTCTGTCATGCGTTCGAAGTCAGAAAACGTATCACCCTGTAAAATCATTGAATGTGTTCATAATTTGTCAAATTTTATATGTAATTTTAAATACGTTAAAAAAATACACTACTTGGTTTCTTTCAGACATCAGAAATTCCAAGTGAGCTCCCGGTAAACCCAATTTGATGTATGTTTTCACTAGACGTAGATCAGCCGAATTTCCGTCAAGTCCGTGAACGCAGACTATTAGATGAACACCTTCCGGCGAAAACATACGCAAGTCCTCGCTGATATGAAAATACGGTAATGTTGAAGCTAATATGGGGGTATCGCTGCAAATATTATCGACATTTTTATATTATATTTTATTGTTTTTTTACTTAGTCGTATGTGCTACATCCAGTGGCGTCGTTAAAAGGGTGTCCTAAGGTTAAAACAACCCTCAATTTTATATACCATGTATGATTTCGATAAACTTTGGGGAGGGCAATAAAATATTAGGGTGTAGTATGTGAGAAGTGATAACCCTGTAATATGGAGTTTAATATTGGTAAGACACTCACCAAAAAAGTCAAAATAACGCCACTGACTACATCTTAAATACATACGCAACATTTTAGGATAGAGATTTCAAAATTAAAAATTAGTAAACTTTGCGATTCCCGCATGTGCTACCACTACTATCATTTACCTGTAGATCATTCCTGTAAAACTCAGCTGCTTTTTAAATTGTTCCTTGTACTTTTGAAACATGGAATTTTCTTCTACGCTATTATACGAATGAATTCGATCATCGGGGTTTCCGTCTTTATGTATGTCGTCCTCGTAGTATTCAGGCTCTGAGTTATTTCTTTTTGTTCTAAAGAAAAACAAATAGGTGCGAAAAGATTTTGTGTCGTGTATTGCTTAAACTGTACCTTAGTAATAAGTACATTTGAGTTATCTTGCACATACCTAGTTACGGGTTTCTTTAGGTTTTCAGAAAATCTCTGTTTCATTACTAACCGATGCTCGTCGTTCCATCGCGCTTCTTTGACTGTTTCATACATGTGATACAACAAATTATCTACAGAATCCGGAGGTGGTGCTGCATCTCTAAAAGGTTCGGGAGGAAGTGGTATATCTCGGAATTGTCTTGGAGGGGGTAGTCGCACTTCTTCATAAAGTTGATCATTTATAACAGGTTTAACCGTTTCAAATTTATTTTTTTTTCGCGCAACTACTTTTTTATTCAGAGGTGTCGCTCTTCTGTTGGGTGATTCTTCTAACAATTTCAGTAATCTTTTTTGAAGCTCCCTCCCCATTAACAAGTCTTGCTTTGTTCCATATGGGTCTTCCACTTTTTAAAATAACATTAAACACACTATTACGACGAAAAATAAAGTAGGTAATATTCAATACATATTAGCACAAAACATACCTTTTGGTGTGATTTCGGCAGAAAGCGAAGACACTGAAGACCGGCGACTGGATACCCATCCACTCTGTTCAGACGTAATATCACTATCAGACACACAAGGAAAACGAGTGACAATGGCAGACGCGAGATCCGGCATCGACTCGCTACTATTTGCCACACTTGGGATCGTCTTTTCGTTTACCACATCTGGTATCGAAGTCGTGCTATTTGTATACTTTATAGTCACAGGAGACGTGTTTGTATCTCCCAACTGCATCGGCACGCTGATACTCGTTCCTAACCTCGACGTTGGTGATTCTTCCCCAGACGAAGGAGAATTTTTTTGATTTGACGTCGTTTGAATTTTTTCTCTTCTGTTCATCGATCGGTAATTCCGTTTTTCGTTTTTTCTCAATGGCAGAGAAGCGTAACCATTCATTTGAACTCTGAACTCTGACGGTTTAACGTTTTTTCTTTCGCGACGAGGTAACGTCATATTCTCATGTCGTAAAATATTTGGTGTTGCTTTATGTACTAATTTCTTAGATTGTAGTGACCGTTCAACCGGACTTATGTTATTATTGGGTTCAAATGTTCTTGAAAAACTTAAAGGTAACGATAGCATTGGTGTTTCCATCACTGTTGATCTCAATAATTGGTCTAACGATTTACTGTGTCTTGTTTTAATTCGAGAGTTATCCGGTTTTTGTTCGCCATACGATCCTGTTAACAAAACGTTTTGAAAATTTATCCTATCACTTTTCATACTACAGAGTGTGCTAAATTGAAACATTTAAGTCAAAATAAGAAAATAATAGATAAATAAATTACTGGAAGTTGGAACTAGAAGACTAATTTACAAAAGTGGGTTACGTAAAAGCAATAAGATAATTAGATAAGGTAAACTTGATATGTGTGTGGAGATTGTAGATCGGAAAGACTCAGGATTCAGGCAAATAAGATAAAGATAAAGCTTAAAACGACCCAGATTATATTTTAGACAAAGGTAATGATTTTGAAAGAAGCGACGAAATAAAAAATCGGATAGTATGATTATTGGGTTATGTCTAAATACTAGTAGAGGTTGACAAATAAAGAAGAATTGGAATGTTTAATTACTTTCTATGTATTCAATAAGGGGAAAATACTACACTTAATATTTTTAAAAACGTGTGTGTTATATAACTATTCATTATACTATTCATATAACACGCGCATTTACCTTGTTTTTTTACTAATTTCCCCGTCGATGCCAATTGGCTGCATCTTCTCGACTCCAATATTGCTGCAATACCACAACTACAGTCTTCATTAAATAACAGTGTAGATCGTATTGCGTTCATTTGAGCATCGCAGACATTTATAAAAGAGTCTTAATAACAAAAATAAAAACATATAAAACATGTATGTTTGTATCCTTCAATTACTAATTACCACTATCTATACGTCTACTGATAGATCCTGGTTTTGTGTACTGATCTTCGAATATTACTGGCAAAGTGATCGGATCTCCATCTGTAGCAGAACAATGAACCGGCAAAGGAGGTAAAGAAGCTAAATATCTTGACCTTCTAGCCGCTTCGGAGACTGCCCGATAGTGTTGATAGTTGTTGTGATCGTCATAACATCCCGTTGCACTTTGTCTTGGATTTTCTAATACGAAAAATGCTTCGGCGAATCTCCTAACCTACCAATGACAGGTGAAAAGTTGATTACAATTCATTAATATTCCGACTTTCAATTAAACAATAAGTTAGGTACTCGGAGTTGATGGTGTTTTTTTGAAAGATGTTGGTTGATAGCTTGTTTTTTTGTAAAATTATCCAGAAAATGGTGCCAAAGCAATATATTTTGAGCACATAATTGAGCTATGCTACTGTTCGCTAAAGCTAGAAATTCGTCTTCGTCTAGGATCTAAAACAAACCTCATGTATGGTTTACATTTTGGATTGGGAAAATCAATTAAACATAAAATGGTAAATTTATTAACTTGCCTTATTAGTTTGTGGGATTATAACGGCATTTTTGAGATCAGCCGGTGTTTCAACTTGTTGCCATACTGGCATTATCCTATTATATTGAGCAATTGTGGAATGAAGGTTGTCGAAAGCCTCCGACAACAACGAGCATACCTCGCGGTGTATAAGACGAGCGTTAAGCATTCGGCTGACATGGTTCGCGTTGGTATTACTACCAGAACTTCCAACACATTTTGTAGTTCCATTTTGTTGACCATTCTGTAAAAAAAAAAATGAAGTGGAATAATTCCGCATGTGGTTGTAAACTAAGAGGCTTATAATTTATTTACCGCACTGCCAAAAAATATCGATTCTATAGAATGCGATGGTCTAAAGTTAAATCGATTTGTATTATTAGCCAACCACGTTTTACTAGTTCTCGGAGCGCTGTTGGACAAAATAATAACAAACTTGTTATATTTGAAAACACTATTAACATTAAAAAAAAAAATTGTTTTACCAGCTCTGCATGTAACTCAATATGCTTTTCCTAAAATTAAAACAGATAAATCGGGATTAAAATAAAATATATCAAGCAAATTAAAACGCTCTCTTTACTTTATATACGGTTGATGCAAAGCAACTAGATTTGCGTGAATGGTTAATGTTACAGCTGATAAATGGAAGTAGTCAAATAACACTGGTAAATGGTAGTGCAACCCTCGAGATGGACAAACGTGCAACTGTAGACTCCTAGTGGAAACACAGCACATGGAGCCGTTTTCTCCGAACCATAATTCAACATTTAAAATAAACCCTGCTCGTTCGAGGCTATCTTGGAGCTGTTAAAACGTTGAAAATAATCTTATAAATAAATATCAATAATAACACAAGTAAAATAATGTTACTTTGTGACTGTCCACGAGTACATGAGCTTTAAACAAAATAATATCGTCAAGCAGGATTTCTTCGTGTCTGTAAAGTATTCGAAAAGTTTTGCTAACTCCTAGATCTTCGCAATTTTCCACATAGTAAAGTTGAGGATTTTTTTGATTCTCGTGTCCTGTAAATTTGAGTTATTGAATGACACATGAAAAAGTGGTATAAGGTTTTCATTGTTGTCTTAAATAAAACGTAACGCATTTATAGAAACACTATACCTAAGGGACATAGATCGTTTTCTGTTTTAACGATTTTAATCAAAACCGCGATGTACTCCGTTCGCCGATAATATAACGTACTCGCGTTTTTGATTCATTAGTTAATAAAACGAGTGGCCGATTGGGTAAGGCGTCAGTGTGTTTAGCGCCCACTGTCGCCGGTTCGACACTTGATCACGGGCACTCCATTTGCCACAAGCCCGCTTCTTTACGGGAAAGAAATCGTCTAGTAAAAAGGAGCCACCACTCCCCTAATACAACGACCCCCCAACCCGGGCAGCAAATTCGTTTAGAAACCACCATCTCATGATGGCAGCGCTGGGTCTACAAGGGTCATTAAGCTTACACGATGATGATGAACAGCTATATTCTATAACAATTATTGATACCTAACTTAACTTGTTTAGATAAAATTATTAATTAAAATATATTATGTATAATACGTTGATACTTACTTTGTTGGTGCTTTTTCAAACTAACTTCTACTTGAACAGATAGCTTAGGAGAGACTTTGAGCTCGGTTCGTATGCGATATAATCTAAAAATAAATAGCATTATATGATGAAATAGTGTTTTAAAACTACTTAGCTGTGCATACGGCTTCATCCGTCTGTCTGCCATTGACCTTACATGGCTATATTTAAACTTAGCTTAACATATTTTTAAACAGTACTAGATGCTAACAGGGGAAAGAATACTACTAAATAATATTTTTTTTACAAAGGACAGATTTACCTTCTTCTTCATTGGCATTTAGCATAATATGTTTATACTTAATTCATACCTAACTAATAAGTAATAACATACACTGTTACTGATCATAGCTATCAGTACAAATACATATTGTTATTTATATTTTAAAAAAGGGGCAAATTTTAAAGGGGCAGCGATGAAACCACAATCCCCTTTCCCCTCAATCAACCCGATGGGGTATTAAAAAAAATGTGTTTACGCATTTATTAAAATTATTATAATTTCAGTGGAATTTTAAAGATCATCAATATTTATTGAAAACTGAATAACAAATAATGAAAAAATGTATTATTGTAATATAATTATTCCACACTTTTTAAGTATACCCTTTAAAATGCTTTTAATATTCGCACTCTCGGCCTTTGGAATTTCAAACCCTTTGGATACGATGCTGAAACTGATGTTTTTTACTTTATTAATATAAGTTATCTTTTAGTAGAACAGGAAATTAAAAACAGACGCAAACCCGAAACAATTAGTTACAATCGTTCTCCAATTACTTACAGTTTCGTGTAAAACATTATTCAAAAGTAACCTAATAATTGACATTTGCTATACTATATATACCATCCCCCACGCATCTTTTGGGTTTATACTAAAGTTTATATTGAACAACTTTAATAAATTTTAAGAAAATATTTTTTCAAATTTTTTTGAAGGAATTTTTTCTATTAAAAGTGAAAAATACACAACTTGTTTATTATTATTATTTTTAATAAAATATACCTACGCCCTTGTCAACGCATAGAGAAGAATTTGCCGATTTTCATCATTTCCGTCACTAATAATTTAATTTAATTATTTAGGTACTTATAACTTATAAGCTAAGTCATAATATCTTTTACAGTTAAGTTATCTTTTTCTCAAAAAGCTATGAAACTAATTCCTGTATACATTTTTGGCCTACATTACCAAAAAGTACAACGAGAGGCTATTTTTTAGAAAAATGTTAATAATTGAGGCTGTAATAATTTTATGTTACAGGTTAATATCAATAAAAAATCCTCACGATTTTGCTAATAAGTATGGTACATAGACTACATAGACTAAATAGTTTTAATTTAAAAAAAAATTTGTACACAAATTAATCCTATACGTAAAAATCTTAAAAATATAAACTATATTTAATGTATAATTTATTCTACTTACCCTCGTTGAAATAGATCTATGTTGTAAAATTTGCAGTATTCAATAGCGAATTCTACGGTTGCTTGCAGTTCACTCATATTAGCGCGATATTTGCTGTTTTCAATTTCATTTCATAGAATTCGAGTGGGGTCAATTTACTTAAATGAGTATTCCAGACGTACGTTTAGGCGTGCCCAAATTACTGGTATCTTAAAGGCAGTATATATAACGTTTTGTTTTAAGAGCGAAGTGTAAACGTGTCCGGCCACTTGATACATCTAAAAAATATAACGTAGGTATAATATGTATTTTAATAGTTTTAAAAACATTCATGTAAACTTATGAAACTCTAAATGTAAATAAAAAAAAAACAACAATTGTTATTTAAATAAAAAATGCCCAAGTTTAGAGATGACCAAAATATACTGATAAAGTACAAAGCCTATACTTGTATCGTGTAAAACTAGTTGGATTTCAATCAGTTACTAAGCTCTAACTGCGATTAGCAGTAAATATTCACATCCTTTGACTTTTATCATTTACGAACTATGCGAGACTCTAGGCGTTTTCCAAATTAGGAATTCGAATTAATGAATCACCTTTTACTTTTTAGTGGCTCCGCCAAATACAATATTGAGTATTTTATAACTAGGCTGGGCCTGGTACAAGCATTCAATTATTATGATATCGATACGATAAAATGTTGATTAATCGCACTTACCTTTGTGATAAGCTGAGCGTTTCGTCGAAACGGCCGTCATACGCGCAACTACTGTAATACGGTCCGCACTAAATCGAAACTAAACAGACATTTTAAATTTTCATTTTTCCGCATCGCACCCACAACGTTAATAAGTTATCTCTTTCTCAAGAGTAATTTTAAGAACAAAAAAAACTTCGTAATCGCTTTAAACGCCAGGCGAAACTTGTACTCGTCCAACGTGCGTTTGACCCATATTCTTCCCGGTCAGACCACCGATTATGCACTCGAACGCTAGGACCGATCACTGCGAACAGGGACTGCCGTCAGGTGGCGCTCGAGGGACAAGTGTATATTTATTTTCAATGGGAGATGTGTTACCCTGACAACACACGGCAAGGCAATAACCGTGGTGCCGGGGAGCTTTCTGTTGTTTAGTACGGGAAAAAAGCTCGCTTTGCCGATCAAACATCAGCTACGTCGTAGTATTTTCATAATCTACATTCTACAATCGTTATATATATTATTTTCATCTCGTACCCTTAAGACGAGTACAGCTGTTACATATGCATTGGGTAACATTTACAGTGGTTTTACACGTGCAATCCACTTTTCTTGAAAACAACACACGACGTATAACACGCACTCGTTTTTCCTATTGTTTGATTTCTTCAGTTTATCTTCTCTTGGAAATTATTACTTCGTTGATGTGTATCTCACACAGATTAGGCTATTTGCACTGCTTTATCGAAAGTGGCATTAGATCCTTGTTGTAATCTCTCTTTAATATTAATGTCCTTCATTCCGCGTACAAAATGACAATGTAGTCGCACAGATTGGGGTCGGACATATTATATGGTTATTTAACAATGTAATAAGTTTATCAAATTGTATTGACTTTGGTTGCTCAAGTGTTGTAAGATCTGTTAATAGTTAAAAATATTTTTGGTAGCAGCTAATGATTACCTAGCTGTTACGTCATCTTTTTCCGTTAGGTTATTTAGTTAAATTAGTTTTCTAATATTTGTAAGCATGTGTTCAGTGGCGTACTTCAATCTTGCTCTGGGGGAGGGGCTTAAAAAAATAATACTACCTAACCAGATGTCCCTCCCAGATACTACCTCCCACAAAAAAAGAATTATCAATTAAGTGATTTGGTGGAATATTTTTCCGAAAAAAAACTCGATAGTTCGATTTCAAGAAATAACGAAATTTCTGGACTTAAAATTCCGAAGATATTTTAATTAGGTGGCCGCGATTCCGCCCACCTTCCCCTAATTTAAAAATACAAAATTTTACACATTTTTACTCCCTGATTTTAAATGCAATTCGGTAACTATTTTACCCATCTCTGATAATATATTGATAAATACAAATTAATAATCACAATAGTTATTATTGTGTATTTCCAGCATAGTCAACGAGCTATATACCCTTATATACTGGAATAAAATAAATTTATATAGAAACACTAGTCTTTTAAAGTTAGCAATAACTCATTATAGTTAAATATTTGTAGGTATAACAATGGTTAGTTTAAACGTTTACTGCAAAACTTAGTGTTAACGGGAATAAAAAAAAAAGTGTAAAAAACGAGTTGAAGACTAAATTAGTAGAAATTCGTAAATCGAAGCGTGTGACTACTGACTATGTGTTATATTATCGACACAAAATAAAATTACAAAAATAAAAAAACAATGTATTTTGAAAAAAAATGTGTTCTATATTAACTGAAAATGTATAGAAGATAAATCATGTGACCCGACGTATGTATTATGGCCAAAATAAGACGATCAGTATTCAGTAGTAATGAAAGTAAAAGAATAAGAGAAGATATAAAAATTAACTGTTTCGAATTTTGAAATTTAGATTTTTGATATAGGGCTATGCTTACAATTGTAATTGTGTATCGTCGGATTTTCAGATGTCTGTTTTAAGCAATTAAAGCCTGAGATAAGTATTACAAATTATAGAAGCTAACCTACCGAGTATAGTTCAGTTTATAACGCAGATTGCACGAGGAACTTGGGTATTATATCATTAAGACTTTCAAGGCAAACGGCTTTTGACTTATGTGAAGGATTCGCTTTTCGTATAGTATGATTCTATGAACAGTAGAAATTGTACCTCTTGGAAACGAATAGCCAATCCCTACCAATGACAAAATTTAATTTAAAAAAAATATGGAAAATAACAGATTTTTTTTGCGAAAAGTTTTACTTTGCGTTAATGGGGAACTAAATTGCGTACGCGGTATCAGACTGGAGACAATATGTTATAATTTTTCATACCTAATAATCAAAATTATATATGAAGAAAAGAACTTCTATGTATCATTATATGAAGCATAGTCCTCGACAATGCATAGGCTAGAGGAAAAATGGAGGCTTTCGAATTTTGGCGCAGAACATTTCCTACTAAAAGAAGATTGTACCGAAGAACTGTAAAAAAAAAATCAGTAGATATTGTAATAGTAGACTGTACGCTGGAAATGACGATGACAATAATAATACGGTCACTGTTTATATTTAAATTTCAATCATTTTTTCAATTTTAAAACATCTGCCAACGCCTAGATCAAACAAGATAATATGTTATATCACTGTTAATTATTTTATAGATGTAGTGTGGTGAGAGTCTTCAGAGAACTTATACATTTTGTAAATAAAAAAAACATAAGTAGACATTGGTACGTCCATAGTTTTATATGTTTCTGAGACATTGTCATTTAGATAGACAGAGGCAAGCAGATTAGGTGTATTTGAGAGGAAAAATCTGAGAGGAATATATGTGTCGACACCCAAACAGGAGTACGTAGAAAAAGGAATTATATAAGCTATTCAAATAAGTTTTTTCAAAGGCCGGATTTCTAAAAGAAATTTCAAAGAAAAGACTCGTGTAGGCCGGTCATGCGTATAGAAAACGAGGTTTTTTATTAAGGGCAAAAATCGAGTAAAAGATCACCGGTAAGCGGCCTTTGGGAAGACTACGTCTTCGATGGAAAGATTGTTTTAAACATGATGTAAAAAAAGTCGAACCCGATTTGCAGTGGAGGATAGTAATAGAGATTATCATAATAAGTAACACTAATAATAATATTAGACGTTAATAATAATTTTATAAAAAAGTAATAACAGTAATAATTTTAATTTACGTTACATTATACATACCCCATTCAGATGATCAGCAAACACATTATGTGTCTCTTCTATTCATCCAACATCCATTATTCATCGTCTAGTTTCTGGTTTCAATTAAGTAGGTAATTAAAAAAAAGTTTGATAAACTTCCAATCGCGTCTTTTCATGTTAAAAACTAACAACTTTTCAAAACTAAAACAAAACGTTATTTTATCTCCGATTGTGCTACTAAAATAACAATTAATAATGTACTTAGCAACCGTCAACAAATCAAATGATTTATTTATAATATTTGCGATAGGTCGTTAAGGCCTTGCATTATATTATAGACAATATTAAAACGGTTATTATGCAATTCTAAAACACAAATTGTAAATTAAATTTGAAGTATATTGTATTTTAATATGACTTTGAACATATTTATTGAAAAAGTGGATTAGCAAATTTTTGCGAATTATGACTATTAGACGACATTTGTTTGTACATGATTTCGTTTTATTATTATACGATTACGAATGTTTAATTTATTGAATTAATAACTTATATGTGTCAGTGGAGTAATAAAGTATATTCTAAACAGGTTACACTCATAATATGTTGAACGTTTAATTTTCTTTTTTAAAAGGTTCTAGGCGTTAGCCTTGTAGGAAAAACTGACTTTACTGCATCACTCGAGTGCTGAGCGGACATAGTTTCTTTCAGAATAGCTACTAGCTAGTAACGCCTCATCGACTTCCTCCGTCTTTGTTGTCCTTATTATAATTCAATAGATTTTTGTTATACTTGATGATTACGTGCATTAATTATACATTAAAGTTCTGTGTTGTATATAGTATGATTTGACTATTTTAGCACAGTTTTTTTCCTAAACTTAAAAATGAATAACGTTATTAGATAACATATGTATCAAACTAAGGTACATATTAACATTTTGAATGACCAACCAAAACAATGACATGGTAGAAAACGACACTTGCCTTCCTCATTCTCGGATGAATGTGAGCCACCCCTTATCGTGTAGGCATCTCCAAAATTAAAAAAACGAATGTGTTATAATCATGACAAATTAATTAAGTTTCAGCTTATAATGCGTAGTCGAATACCAAATATTTATTATTTTTAAGTTATTTCAAAGAAATATTTGCGTATAATCTGTATAATAATTGACAGTAATTAAACTCAATATACATTTATAAGTTAAGTAGTTCATGTAACAATGTGATACGGCAATGCAAGTTTAGCTAATGTTGTCCATCTTCATAGATGGACAAAATTCTTCAGAACTGCTAGTTATTCATATAAATAGAAGTTTTTTTTAATTTTTTTTTTTACACTAAATCATTAATATCAACAAAATAGTTGTATCTTACTTTTACAACTTTTGAAATTATTCTGATTTTCTAATTTTTTCAACATTTCAAAAAAGAAAAATCTAGATGCGACCATTTTCATTTGAGGTATCGAAGTGTAGATTCATTGATAGTATGAATTTATATATATATATATATATATATATATATGTATTTTTTTTATGTATAATTTATGTAAGGTTCATTAAAAAAACACGAAACAACTCATTAAAGTATTGAACATGAAAATTAAAATTTAATCAACATTATTAACAACGATTAACAATTAATAAGAGTTGAATATTATCATCACTATCACCGTTGTGTTATTAAAATATAAAATAAATATTAGATACATCAGCTGTCGTATGGCTCAAGAAGGGTCAATATCGCTTTTTGACCAATATGATTTATAATATTTTGAACATTGATTTCCTTTATTCATAAGCATAACACCGTTTGACCGTCATTAACTGAATGTAGCTCGAAGTAACAATTAACATTGACTCTTCTTGACCCAAATCACATTTACAGTTTTATAATATATCCAATATGTATTTCAATATGTTTTTATAAGTATACATTTTTTTAACACTATTATAATGCGAACTGAAAAATAAGTTAATAGTAATCTTACATTAGTTTGATTAAGAAATTCTAAAACCGTGTTATAAACTATAAGTAAGAACCATGACCAGAAAAATACTAATAAAATGTGCTAATTTATGGAAAAATAGCAGTATAATATCGCATTCGGCACTGTCAAATGTAATTTTAGAGATAGGCAAACAGCGATGAAGCTCCGACCTAACTGCATTGCTAAATTATCGGTTAAAATATACAAAAATAAACAAGATGCATATTATTTCTACTTAAATCCGTATATAATATTAATATTCCAGTCTGTGTAACGAGTTATAATAATACAGTAGATAGAAAAAATGATAGTAAATATTACTATTAATTTATATAATATATATAACAAGTACACGTACTACGTACGAAAAAAACAATATAATAAATTGTAAAATATTAAATACACGATGTCCCACGGTTAGTAAACACTCACTGTAATAGTTCTCTCAAGACTCAGATATATAATGATTTATACATTTAAAAACGTTTCAAAAAAAAATGTATATACGTTACTAAAAATGAAAAATGCAAATGAAACAAGAGAATGCCATTTCGTCCCTTATAAACATTTGCTAACGTTTTCAATCGCTAGTTTAAAATAATATAGGTACTTTTATATTTACCAATATAAATATCTCTAAAATCGTAATAGTTGGGATTTACCGTTTTCTTGAGGTAACACTGTTCCATTACTTATTTATTTTAAAATGTATCAGTTCATAAAATATATCTTTATTAAAATTATTGTTTGTGAAATTTTATCGTAGATAGAAAATCATAATTTGAAAATATACAAGTTAAAGTCATTGATAGTCTAGAAATGTATAGATTACTCAAAAGTTACCGGAAACTAGAATATATAGTTCAATGGGCGCTATGCTATAAGATATCTATTGTTTTCCATGGTGTAATTTACCACGGATTTTTTTGAAAGTGATGCTGCTAAAAAAAAAGTACAGTCGGAACGCGTTAAAATCTTTTTTTATCTAAGAGAGCTACAACAGGAATCTATCAATTCACGACGTGGGACACCCTGTTGTCCTGTTAGCCGGAGAGATCACTCTTCGGTTTCTTCTTGACCGATGTCGATTGTCTGAACTGTGCTGCTGTCTTCGGGCAGCAACCTTAGTTTTTCGGGTTCTGCGTCTGGCATTATGATGCACATGAACGTTTTGCCAGAATGTTTGTCACGCGGATAAACTGTGACGGGTGTGAACGACAAGGCGTTCGGCCCTTCAACGTACTCCAAAAGTTTCTGGTAAACGTCAGGGAAATGTTGACGAAGCTCGACACCCCTTTGCCGCAGATGCCTTTGTATGTTGGTGAAGCAAACCTGACGCGACTTGTGGACACCGCGCTTGCGTCCCGGCAACGAGGTCAAGATAAGCGTGTCCGGGCCGCTGATGTCTGCAGCGGAATTACGTCGGCTAGGGCCGTCGCCGCCGTAGTTGACAGTGCGTAGGTTTTTGCTCAGTCGGAGCTTAACGAATTTATAGACTACGTGTCGCTCCCACTGCACGGGCCCGGGCCCGGGCACCTCGCTTTGCACGCACACTGACACGTACAGCACAAACCGCGTGTCAGGGTTATACGTTTTGCACAGCTGCTCGAGCCGATCCAGTTCTGGGTCGATTTCCGTCCACTTGGCATATACCGGTTCGCACTGCTGATTGCCGCCGTCCCGCACGAACTTGCCGGCCAGTTCTATGCCGGAAAAATGGCATTTTACAGCCCCGCGCCCATGTGAAAGAAAACCGCGTCGCGCTATAGTCGATAGTCGGTCCAAGCACGCCTCATTGCCTTTGACCGCGTCTACTACCGACTGGCAAAGCGTGGCCGTACGCCTGTTCAGACATATCTTCCGGTGGTCCTGCCAATGGGCGCGACGGCATCGCCGCGAACAGTACATATGGTTGCAGTTGTGGCACGTCTTAAACGTACGCCGTGCCTCGGCTACCGTCGCAGAACGCTGGCACTCAGAGTTCCGGCAGCGGATAGTGCCTGGCTCGTAAGCGACGCAATTCAGATCTTCACTCGAGCGCCCGGGCCGTTGTTGCTGTGCGTTATCTGAAACTATCAACCGCGTATTGTATTAGTACAATCCAGTTACAATGGTATGACCGACTACAAATGCAATCGAATATTCTGTAGGCCATAAAGCTACTCAGCGGCCTGCGGCTCCGAAATTTTAGTTGGCTAATTTTTTTAGTCGAATTTATTGGGTCCTACTAAAGACGAAGAATTTGCGGCTAAGGGGTGTGGGGTTTATTAAATAAGTACTAACATTTTTTTTCTAGAGTCTTGACTCTACGCCTACGTACAAAATTATATAATTTGGCCTAGTTTTAAAGAAATGTGTATACAGTTTTGCCTATAAAATTATTCATTTAATTGTTCTAAGGATCATTCATAGTTCAAAAATCACATGGTAAAAGATTCGTTTAATAATTTATTGGTGGACGATCGTGCTATTCGGCAAAGTTGATGAGTGTAAATGTGTTCGAAAGCAAGAAGATCAGATCAGGGCATATCCATCAGTGCCGGATTTAAAGATGTAGAAGCAGGGCCTGATAAATACTTCTCCAAACCTTTTTCTCTATTTACTATTTTATTACCACTACTAGGTCCCTTAAAAGTCAATAATGCCGAATATTATGAAACGGTAGCGTTAACATAATGTTAAATTTTTACCTTCCCAGCTGATCCATTTATGTCACCCATACCACATTTAAATTTGAACCCCTATTTTTTTAGCCACTCATAAAGTATATTAAAAAAACATCTATGGGTTTTTCTATATTTATTTTCTTCTTGGCCTAATTTATATAGCTGTTTCTTCGTATAAAAATAGAAATCGTTCGACTTTACACCTCTCCATAAACGAGACACTTTATAGTTATTTTGCCCTCATAAACTGGATATTAGCCTCATGTAATAACTATAAACTAATAATGATATTTTTCACACAGCTAGTTATATTATTACTATTAGGAATAGCCTTCTAACGTTCAAACTTGTGTGGTTTTAAACTGTATTCAAACTGATTAATTTTTTAACTTAGAAGTTGTACATAATATTTTAATATATTTTTATTCTGCGTATTATTTTATTTTTTTATTGTACTGTGGTTGTGCTACTTAGGCTCCCTTTAGTATTAAGTTTAATTGATTAAACCATTTTGAATTCATTTTATATTATTTATTGTATTTTGTTTACGTGTGTGATTTTTGAGCGCCCTCGCGCAGTGTTAGGTACCTCTAGAGTAAACTGCAAAACTATAGTCTAGACTTAAAGTTCAATTAGAGCGGCTAATCCTCCAGCCAATTGTAAAAGGGTGTTAGCGACCATAACAAATTAATATGCATAATATTATATAGTGTTGTACACAAATGACAAAAATAATGTTTGCCTCAACGCATACAGCTTTTCCTTAAATCTGGATCTACATTGAACAAAAAATAAATAGATAATATGGTAGCTCTTCAATACTTTGCGGGAAGGCCCCTAAATCGGGGTTTGACTGCCATTCTTGAGAGCCACATCCCTGTAAGCCGGGACTGTATGGCTAGGCCTCCCACTACTGTAGTTAGAGTGGAGAGGGGAGGGAGGGTTGTTAGCATTGAAATAGCTAGACTAAAATGTAGAATCTAATTTGAGCGCTACCGAGCCAAAAAAAAAATTAAATAATTATATTAAAAACTAATCTAGACGACGAAATCACATACATACAAAAAAAAAAAAAAACATAACTCTACGATGCATTAACATAATTATACTTTTAACTAATACTGTAATCGCAAGTATTTCGCACGGCGTTAAATGATATTATCCACGCGTTACATAAGCAGCAGCATGACCTATGATCATATTATTACAGCCGTCGAGTAATGTAATATGTTTTATGTAAAGAAACGTTTATCGAAATATTAGCTTAGCGGACCGTCTGACATAGGCGCTGATGTGTATTTCTCAGTATAGCATAGACTTACATGTCGGACATGCCCGAAGCAGCGTAGGGCTGACTTCGGTTCATCGTGTTGCCGCTGCTTCGACGCCGATGGTATCTAAACGTGTTGTTGTTGTTGATATTGTTAGGTACTTGCAGACCTAACAACGAGTTAAGCACGTCTTCCATCGTGGTCGAACCGGGGCTCGGCCGATCTGCAATATTTTATAATTTGTGCTCAAAAAAATAGTGAATTCTCAACCATTTTAATTATACGGTATATGGTGTCATTTGCCGAGAACTATAAAATGTTATGAAAATAAGAAGAAGAAAAAGTTTAATAAGAAATTAAGCTTATCGTTACACAGCGGCGCGGATGAAAAACAACAATGAATAAATAGACATCATAAAATAATGCGTACAGCGTAAAAGTATACAAATGTCGCAATAATATATAGTGAAATGGTAAAATAAAAATGAAGTAAAAGTAACAATAACAATAACAATTAACAGTACTATATAATATATTATAATGCGATTTAGTATGTATGTTGAGAAAACACATGCACGGAGTGGCACACTAAGAGAGATATGGCAGACTGTATAACACGTCATACAAATATGTTGTATTCAAAGGCCTAACCTTGATTTGAGCAAAATCGCCATGGTAATTTATCCTAAATCGAATTTGGGCATTATTTCAATTTTTTTCTTAATAAAAGTTCAAATAGTTAATAAAAAAAAACTAATATTAAATGAAATTGTATTTTTTTTCAACAAATTTTAACAAAAATAAATCATTCCTCCAAATGGTAGTTGTTTAAAAAAAAATAAGAAAACATTTTTTTCTACTTTAATTTTGGTGAAAACTGCACTTAAAAAGTTGTTCTTTAAGAAAACTAATCGATCGATAAAAAAATGTATTCCCAATAAAGCATCCTCAAACTGTCCTAATAAGTATATAAAACAAATGTAGCTCTAAACTGTTTTTGTAAAAAAAATTGTCTATACCGAATGCCTTAAGCGGTAGTTTATGAAACGTTGTCTTAAAAATTAAATATATGTAACTTTTATTTCAAAATTGTAAAAAAAATATATTATTTTATTAATTATTTTTTTCATCTCATATTTTAGTGACCTAGGTACTTTAGTTTAAATACTTTAATGTTTTTTAAAAATGAGATTTAAACCATAAAATATTATTTAAAATTTGCACTGTCACTGCAGTCTGCAATATCACATAACTACAAAAATGCAAAGTATCCAGGAGAAACAAAAAAACGTATTAAAAATACAATTTTGCTCTCGTCTGAGTTATACAAAACTCACTTATATTTTTTTGGTTTTTATTATTTAAAATACAAAAGTAAATTTAAAAATTCAACGTTTTATTGCATCTTAGCCTTGAGTAAGCTTGTATTGTTTTTTTACACATAAAAATGATAAATAAAGTACATGTATTAATATATTATACAACACAATATTGTCTTAAATTTTTGGAAAATGGGGAAACAAACAAGTGTATTATGGTTTATAAAAAAATAAAATAATTTAACAACAATATGTTGATAATGATGTAAATAAATATTAACAACAATAATACATTTGGTGACAAAATAAGTATACATTTAAATTATACTATATAACTATTAAATTTGCAACTATATAATCGCATCAATAAATAAATACACAATTTATAATAACGAAATTTATAATAAATTCTAATTTTAACCATTTTATTAGTAAAATAATATGAATAAAATATATTAAATTCAAACCAATTAAGTATACTTAAATAACATATTATTAAAACAATTTATTTCATAGTCTTGATAATTAATTAATAAAGAAGAATAGTTAACGCTTAAGTTTTAATGTTATATTATTAATTTAAATAAACAAATTATTGAAACAAGCAAATTTAGTTTTAATAAAAACTTTAATATTAATATATATATATTTGTATGTTTATTTTATTTATTTATCTTAAAGTAAATCGAGTTTCTTTGATCAAATTTGACTTATAAACTTAAATATAACACCACAAATTGTTGGAAATAAGAATTAAGTGTTATACTTTTAATTACCTAGTTACTCCAAATAGCTACTTTGACTGGAGTATAACATAATACAATTTCATAAAAAAATCTTTAAAACACATTAATGTCATATTTATAATATTGTACATTAAATATAACATTATCATTGCAAGAGCACAATTTGTTTATTTTAATTTTAATGAATACAAATTTTATAACAATTATTATAATATGATCATGTATTGTTATAATGTAAAGTAAGAACACTAGTTATTATAATTTAACTTGATGTAATAAAATAACGTTTAAAAATTAATATAATATTGGGTTCACTTAATATAAAAATATTTACCGAAGAAATTGAGTTTATTAAAATTGATTATAAGAAAATATTTAATGGTAGAAAAAAATAATAAATTTTTCTGAACGAAATAATTAAAGATATGTGACAGTAAACAAATGTGTTTATCGGTACTTAGCAGAGGCAGAAACTGCAAATTCCAATGAAATTAGTAATTTCAAATTACACAACCGAACATTTAACAAGTTGAAATAATAGTTAATTGCTATTGTCAGTAATAATGTATGCAACATTTTATTGTAAATTTTGGAATGTAAATCCAAAAGTTTGGTTTTTAAGAAAAGCAACAGTATTCAACTTTCAAACATATTTTTGTAAATGAATCACAGTTTATGTTGAATGCAGTATATTTTATATTAGTTTCTTTCAGTTAGCGAATCTTATACGTATAATATTGGTTTTATCTTAAACAAAAAATATAAAACCGTAATAAGTAGAATATATGCGTCATTATAGTAAGTTTAATATTAAATGTATACTTAACTTGTTTCTTTCCTTTCAAGAACGTCAACATTTTAATATTTTATGTCGTATAGATGATTTTAATAATAAATCAACTAATACTTTCTTTCTTATTTAAAGAATAGTATTAACAAAAAATAAAATTCACATTTCAAATGCCCAAGTAATTAACTCAGATATTGAAATCATCTATTTTTATCATTTGTATTAACCTATAGAGCCAATTTAACATTTTAATAATGCTAAGAAAATTAAACATACAAAAAATATTCACAGTACTTGTCATGCTCTATGTTTTACATACAAAAAAAAAAAAAAAAAATAATAATAATAATAAAAATAATAATGAAAATAATTACTTTTCTAAAGTTTCAAACTTTGCTTAAGTGTGATATACATAAAAAATAATAAGAAACATTTAACAACTAAATTGGCTTAAACAAAAAACGAAAACGAAAGTTACAAAATAAATAAAATCTAAAAGGTAGTCCAACATAAGCTGTCAAGTGCTGATGCATTTTTTCAGCTTCTACATTGCAGGCAGTGTCCGATTTTTGTACTTGGCAGCAAGCCGTGTCTACGTATAATCACACTCACCATTGACCCATCCACTTGCTTTTTGGGTCGGCTTGGTGGGTACAGTCGTCTTATATGGTTGCGGTGGTGTCCTATTTTCTGATGGAGGTGTATCCCTAGTTAGACTCGGTCTTTTGTTACCCACAAATGAGCTCTCTAGCCAACATAAACGACCTGTGCTGCCTCTGAGAGATGGACATCTATAAAATTGAAAACAAATGGTCATCAAAGTTTTATCACACAAGTAAATAAGTTTGAACGGTGACTAATAATTACCGCGAAGAGGTGTCATGGTAGTCTGTATTTAATCTTTCTTTACTACCATCTGGAGATGAGGAAGATACATAATTAGCAATGGCTGACGTCACTTCCTTTATCGATGATTGTACTTCCGACAAGTTGGCTTGACTGGTCTGAAAAAGGTAAAAACAATGTAGTACTTAGAACCTTACTTTGTTGAAACAGGGTTAATATACGTTAATTATAATATTATTATAGTTGTAATGTTTAAAGCGAACAATTTCTTTAAATTTGATTAATAAACTGAAAATTAAAAATATTAATAGGTAACCCTAACATCATGTCAATGAACATAATATAATTATTATATCCATTACCAAATAAACAAACAAGCACAAACTTTTCTTAGTACATTTAAACACTTGTCCCAGTCATGGAAGATGTTATAACGAGAAGTTAACAACACAGTAATCCTTCTTTTTTTAAGTCTGGGGAAGAATTATCCTGCACAATATTATCTAGGGAGCATGCATGTTAAGTGTTTATTCAGTCATGGCTATATCAATATTGATGAACAAAAAAAAATGAACTATAAGAAACCAACATTTCCTTAAATATTATTTACACGAAAGCATTTTTTGTCAATGTTATAACATGTTTGAACAAAAGAATCACTTATGTCTTAAAAGTTATTAATGTTAAGCAATAATTTTTTGCCAAGCCACTCTTTGAAATAATATCTTATATTCTTTATCTATTACCTGTTCATGATGTTGTTGAGCAAGTAGTCCTGCGGCGAGTCGTTCAGCCGGAGTTCTAGGCTTGGACAATTTCTCTTGAGACCTCCAACCCAAATAGGGTTGTCGATAATTAAACGACGATCGTGTTGAGCTACAAGGAGATGTACTATTTGAATGTGTTCCTCCATTGAGACGGCTAGTACTCCAGCGCGAGAAGTTTTTGGTCGCAGCATGCGTTTGGGGACTAAGCAGCGACGAATTATCTAAAAATTAAAATTTCCAAACGATTTTTTAATCATAAAACATTTGTCACAGTACAATATACTAATATAATACTCACTGTGATTAGAATGTGCTTTAGGAGACTGCGACTGGGTGGACGACAAACTCGACATGCTAGTCGTATGACCGGCATCACTGTGCCTTTTCAACAAAAACCCTTGAGCGGGCACGTGGTTTGTCTTGTACCATTCAGGAAGATTTAGCCGTTGTAACGAACGTTGGATACGTAGTTCATGTTCAGACAGCATACGCTCGCCTCGGTTGACTGTCCCTTTGCGGAGTTCATTTTCTGGTACCTAAAACAAAAAACAAACAACATTTTTACTTGATTATTTAATTTAAATATAAAAAAAAAAAAAAAAACATTATCAAAATCATATCAAATTGTACTCAAAACTAACGCTAAAGCGGTAAACGGGTTGTTCGATACGTTTTTTCTTCACACGAAATACCGACTTGGGAATGCGTTTCAGGTCCCAAATTATACGACTTTCGATATAAGCGTGCATGGATTTCGTGTACAAGTAATCGTCGGTGTCCAACCATTTGTCGATTCTGTCCATTGTGATGGCAAATCAACAGGAATTAATTCAACAAAAAAACAAAGGCGAATTCGGACCGACCCGGTCAACAGAGCAAACGTGAATGTGCAAACCAACGTGTTGTTAACCGAATAGGCAACGATAATTTTAAATACATGTAAAGTGACCGTTATTAAACTTTGATTCGTTATCTACATTTGTATACGCCCTCTCCATCCTCCTCCGTGTATACTTTAACTTATATTTTGTTACAATAACAAATAATACGTTCTACTATTTCCGACTTATTGATAATAAATAAATATAAAACTATAAATAAACCGATAATATTGGTCGCTGATAAAGCCTGGCTATGTCTCGACTAGTAACGGACCGTCATTATCGTTATCATTTTTATTTTCAAACATTTATCTCATGTCCTCACATAATATAATATTATAATTCACAGACATATTAATAATATGAAATATAAAATAAATGTTGCCACCACCGCCCTCCCACTTCACGGCAATGTACGGTATCCGATTTCAGGTTAAAACAATTTTAAAAATTGAAATTATATGATATTAATAATTATACCTACTTTGTACAGTAGATTGTAAATGAATATAAAATAGTCAAAACAATTTTACCTATTTTATTTTATTCAAATAAAATTGTACTTTAATAAATTATTAAACGCAACAATTATTCAAATTCAATTTAATTTACATACAATTTTTTAAGAATAAATTATTTCTATTCGTTATAACTTATAAATATAGTAATTTTGGATATCACTTATTTTTTTCAATTTAATATTATTTTTAGTTCAATAAAATATGTACGGTAACTATGAATGAAGAACATTAAATACATTTTGTTATTTACGCAAATTATTATTTAATTTATAATTCTCATTTTTTTTATTGCGTTTGTATTCGTGAATAATGTTATTATGTTATTACAATAAAATTTGTCCAACACTATTTAATTTTTAATAGTAACATATAAAAATGTGTTAATACGTTTCAATAAATCAACTTAACTAATTATTAGATTAGATTACTAGACATTTAATTAGGCACAATTTAAAATTGAACGCACCTATGTTACATTATGTTATTCTAAATTAAAAACAAGACTAAATTTAATTTGATCGGATTCCGTGTTTATTTTAATATGTATCGATGTCGTGTTTTTAAGTTATTACAAATGATATAATCTTGTGACAGTATAAAAGGCATATAAGATGTGTAGTCCTAAGTAATTAGTTAATAGAATTTTAATGGGAAATTAAATATTTGAAATAAATCGTGTAAATGGGAAGTGTCAAACTCCAAAGAATCTTACTATTAGGCATTGAATCACTTCAATAAGTATTCAAAGGTCAACTATAAATTAGAATCTTCCATATTATATTATAACATAACCCGGTTTTAAAATTTAATTGGTTTATATTATCTCAAATTACCTTTTTCCTAACTACTGAAAACGTTAAGTTAAGATATGTTAATTAATTTAGAAAAAATCTGCAGTTAAATGATTTAAGTAACAAAACAAGTATGAAAACTCGCGAAATTTATTATACGTCGTAATTTGTTAGTTGTTAAAATTGTTCATTAAATTAGAACTTAATTACAGTATTATAAGTGTATACTGTATAGTTAATATTCAAAAAAACAACCAAACAGACAATGCGACAAATGAATTCATGTCTTTAAATTATTTATTCATTATATATAATTTATAAGAAATTTAGTTCAATTTATATATTTACATACTAACACATACAAACTTACATTGTTTTACTAAAATATTAATTACATAATAAGGGAAGTAGTCCAATTTTTCAATTTCTAGATAATGACACCAATTAATGGTACATTCATAATTGGACTACTGCCCTTCTTCCTCTGTGCCCTTCATATGTAGTATAATATTATAGTTCGTATTGACCACAGACTTTTTTTAAATTACTATTTAATTAATTTCAGTTTGACACAGTGATCATTTATTTGTATTCGCTTTAATTCGCTTGCAAATAGTCTCTATTAGGGTTGGGCCTATCCGGATAATTCGGATACAGATATCCGAAATCCGGATAGTTTCGGATATCCGGATAATCGATCAACTATCCGGATATCCGAAACTATCCGGATAGTTAAAAATTATCCGGATAGTTTCAGATATTCATTTCATTTTTATAAGACAAATATACCTTAATAATATAGTGTTTTTAAACATACCGAATAATAAAATAATGACACCTAATTAAATTTTACTATCACATGAATGATTTTTAGATATATCCGTGTCAGTGGTTGTTAACCGACTCTTTGCAGAGTCCATCCTCAGGGTTGTCACGACTGTTTTGCTGCCGGTTAATAACCACTGATACGGATATATCTGAAAATCATCCACGTGATATTTCAACTCGTGAAAATTTCAAAAAATACATAAATTTGAGTACTCAAAAAAATATATTCGGCTGGTTAAAAATTAAATGAATATCCCAAACTATCCGGATAATTTTTAACTATTCTGATAGTTTTGGTTCTACGAATAATTGAAATATTATTTGATATCCGAAACTATCCGGATAGTTTCGGATATCCGGATAGTTGATCAATTATCCGGATATCCGTATCCGAATTATCCGGATATCAAATAATCCGGATATCCGCAAAATCCGAATATTAGTCCCAACCCTAGTCTCTATATCCAGAAATTATCGATTTCCCCTTATCACACTACCGTTCCTATTCCCTCCCCAATATGTTACAAAGAAACCTCGAACATTTTCGACAGACTTGTCTTCAAGAGAAAAAACAGGCTTGTTATTTTGTCAAAATTCGCAAACGAGAGTGAAAAATTAAAAATCCGGCATTGAGGTGCATTCGGGGGATTCGGACCCTTCCGTCTACGTTTGTTCAAAATTCTAGATCTCTGCGAGCTGTATATTTGCCTGGGCATAGCAGATAAAACATGCATACATGCAAAAATACAATGCGAATCATGTATGTAGACAATTGATTAATATACATAATTGAATAAGGAATGCGATTTTGAAATTTACACTACGAAGAGTTGTCAGCTCAAAATATAATATTTACCATGTTTTAATTTTCGGTTTTTTATTTTTATAGGGACGATGATATTTTTATACTTCTATGCTATACGACGCAGTCAACTTTGGAACTGTTATGCGCTTTATATAGTAGTTTCGAATATTCCAGTCGAACGACTCCAGCTGATGATGCAAACGAGCAGACAAACAGACAAAAACGGATGAGCGTAGGACGGAATTCAGGAGGCGACACGACATATAATAATATTGTAAAGAATGCTCAACCCAAAATAGAAACTATTTTTAACAGCAATCGCAGTGTTCCGGGTTTATGTTTCATCTGAGCACTTGATTAGTGTATTACACACATTTTTATATTAAGCTACCCTGAAAATTTAACGACCATACTGGTTGTGAGACTCGTATCAAGTTCCACGACCAAGTGTTGAAATATTTACACTTCACACTGCAAACATTAAAAATACAATTTTTATTTTGCTGTTTCGTAAAATCTTATGTTTACTTAAAATCACTTGTATCCTTTTGATTCTCGCAATTTAAAAATATTAACGTAAAGTTACTGTCTATATACACGTATCATTCAATGTATTTTATCATTATATGGTAATGATAACAAAAATACCGACATTGTTCAAACTTTTACCGTGTATTGTTATGTTTGCTATATTGAAATATTGTGACAAACTACTAACACCTTAGTTTTTATTAAATTGTACATGTCAAAACAATTTTAAAATCCTCTACAGGTGTAACTCTATGATAAGTGATAACTATTAAAATTCTATTGGAGAAATTTTATAATCTCTGTTAACTTAACTTAACCGATAACAAATTAATAAGTTGAAAATGTTCACAACGTTTCAAAAATCGTATTATTATTTTTTTTTTATATATATATATTACTATATATATCATATTACCATATATTATTATTATCATTATATATTATTATTGTTATTTTCTATCATCTTGCATGCCAAAGACGATCGAAGAGATGATATGGATTTTCAGAAACATTATTTTCTACACTATTATAAACAATGTACAATATTTATTATTGTTTGTACAGCTCTTTACAAATGGTACATACCGTTAAGGTCGGCATAAAGTATAATATGGTGCTATTGACGGTAGGAGACAACATCAGCAACACTACTGCTGCGTTCCAATCGATTTTTCATCTATGTCTCACAATAATGTTATAGTAAAACCGACACACACATAATAATATACTGCATAGCATGCTGCAATGTCCCTGACCACGGCGTGACCCCAATCATGCGACGTATGAATTCATATAAACAAGTTAGTATTAGTGTTAAAATGATGTCACCGGTAGCGTCGGAATATGAGACACGAATCGAAACGATATGGTAATTAACTTATTCAATGTCAAAATTCAACGCTATCGAAAATAATACTACCTACAACATACTTGAAAAACGACTGAAGTAGATTTTCGTAAATATTATACACGAGACACAGTAAACAGTTAACTCAAATATAGTCATGTCATTAATATGAATTGTTTATTACTTTTATGATTTTTTTCTCACATGCAGTTAATAATTTATATCTACTCGTGGGCTGAAAGCTGATGATTGCGTATTCCAGTGTAGTTCCCAGATGAATAACAAAATCGATTTATCTCTCGCATGACTCTGTGCGGCTTTTCTTTCGCTAAACTTTATAGGTTTATAACTTAAAAAACGTTTTAAACCACAGAAAATCAGGAATGACAAATCAACGTTCAATCTTGGGCGTGTTTAAACGTAGGTATATCACAGACGTTTACCTACAATGATACATTTAGTGTAGATTAATAGGTACAAAACATTGTCAAACACTGAAAACATTATTCGTAATCTGTTTATATTATTTGTTAAAGTACATTATCCTGCAGTTATTATTTTATAAACCCTGTCTAAAATGTTGATAAGTGATAGGGTTTTCTATGATTTATAGCAAAATTAAAACAAAATTGGGGATTATTTTCGAGGTTTTCGTTTTTCGTGTGTACGTGTTAACTATACTAAATCTAGTTAAAGTTAAAATATTTTAATATACGCTATGATTATGACATAAAGCAGACGGTACCGCAAAACATTTAGGTCGACGTTTTCCAGAACAGTTTAGTGTATACGCAAATAAAAAACCCACTCACTCAAATACTGTGAGAAACTTTTAACTAATATAAGTTCAACACGCCACGGCAGCGTGTAGGCGTATATAAAAGTAAAAATCATGAGAAATTCGATCACCGCACCACCTTCCTACAATCAAAATTGACGGTGCCAAAAAATTGGACACCAAAAACTACGTCTGTTGTCTACCTATTACGATTTCGAAGAAACCATCGCCAAAATATGGATCATAAAAATAAAATAACAACCCCTCCTCCCCGTGAGAGCTCAATACACGGGCAAGAACAAAAATATACATATAGGTACCTATATATACGTACTTATACGACGAGGCCACAATATTATTGACATTTCTATTACGAAACATTATTTTAAAAAGGAAGGAGCACTGAGCACTTAAACGTTTAAGATGTCTAAAAACTAAAAATCATAACTTAGTAACTTATAACTTATTGACTCCATTCGGAATAGTATTTTAATGTTAAATGCATTTGTGTTCCATACGTTCATATATTTTATTTTCTATATTGTCACTATTTAAAAGAAAATAGATATAGAAATAAAATGTCTCTCAAAATCGGCTAAGTAAAGTTTCTAAGAATTACCATCAATAACTTAATATGCAAGTAATAAAATATACTTGTACCCGTTGAGTTCGTTGTTTGTTAAAATTCAAATGTACCTATCTACGAATAATAAAAAGGAAAATGATTTGTTATTTAAATAACGAATAATTTCACTTTAATCAGAATTTGTCATAGTTAAATTGTAGTCCTAATGACACAAATATTACATATTATTTTCTCAGGTGTTAAAGAATTCAACGAATATACGTAGGTAAATAATTTTTTTTTTTTACATTTTAAACTATGGATGTAGTGCTTAACATTTTAAAACTAGTTTGATCGAGCCAAATTCGTATACTAAATAAGTGCTTGGTCAAATTATTAAAATATCAACTTGGCTTCTATTTTGCACACATGCTTAAAAAAGTTTTTTTTTGTTATATACACAATCAAAAAATAATAATGTAGACAAGAATGTTCATAACAGTTCTTGGCGTAGTTCAGCTGACTGGGTCACACTGTGTTAGTGCAAATGACATACCTAAGTTATGTTATCATTTATCAATATTAACATAGACAAAACATAGTATTATAAGAGATACCTGGAGATCCGTTATCCTACAGCGGTACAGATAGCACGGTTGTCTGATCTGATAGAAATACTGCATTTTCGGTAGGAATATTAGCAGGTATTAGCAGCTATTAGTGTTGCACTACAAAGACTGAAGCGTTTGCTGCTAGGAGAGTGAAAAATACCTGCAGCTAAAGACAATATAAAATATTATACACGACCGTTTGACAGTAATCAGCCCAGCAAACTCCGCCCATTAGGCTTTTGTCTTTAATATAATAGCGTGCAAGAGTATAATATTTCTCCTCGATATATTCTACAGGGTAATTTCAAACACCAGTATTTTGACAAAAGTACTAGGCAAGACAATAGCCGCTAATAGAAAAACGATTAATAACAACTCTAAAATCTTACCAGACTAAATTTGTGTTTTAGAATGTTTTAAATAATAAATTTGCTATTAAAATTTTAGTATTAAGTTATTATCTCTAAACACAACAGAAAGATATTTTTAGTACATTTAAAATAACAGTGAACAACACAATTTGGCAACAAGAACCCATGTATCTATTTTTTTGTTTTTACCGCTGAATCTGAATCTAGCCTCAGAGTTATTTGTCTAGAGCTTCTATTTATTTTTTAAATCAACTCTTAAGTTGTAACATAACGTTTTGAAATATTTTTCAGCGTTTTTGTAAGTTTAAAAGTTTTTAAAAATTTATTTAAAATTGAGCTTTTGGTTTTTTTTTGCTGAATTTAGAAACAGAATCAATGAATTATTTTTTAATATACAAAAGAAAATTTGAAAATTCTTTTTTTTTTTAGTTAACAACAAGTTTAAAATTATTACTAGATGTGCTAAATTAATTTTGGTGAATCGAATCCGGGGTATGTATTCTGGTTTTCAAAAAAAGATAACATTTTGTTGTTTAATTTAATCAATGTATCCAAAGGTCGACTTCAGGCAAACCAAAGTTGTTATAATTATTTTTTGCCAGAAAATAAAGTATTAAGAGTTGACCTCCAAATTACGGACATGGGTTAATAATTAATGTCATAACAATAGCCATACGCGCGCAACAAAGACTGTAATGTGTATATTGTGTTGTTTGATAGTATCGTCACCCCCTGTATAGCCTCGTTCCAAACTACCGGGTACCGCCTACCTGTCACGACGACGCGACGAGCCCTAGTTTTAAGCTGACAGAAACACGGTGCTGTGTGACAAACTACAGATGGAGACAGCAAAGTGAACTTTTTATGGGCTAGCACAATACTGATGCGCTTGCAGCTGTCGATAAAACACGTTTTTATACTACTAACAGCAAAGGAGGGTGATATTTTGCGTACCAACGGTTCATCAATATAAACTTTGTACGGTTATCATGCATATAATATATATTATATACATATATATGCACAGGTATGCGTATGTAGGTCAAACATACCAGTGACCGTTGGCACTAAACTATTACATGATTATAGTTTCGAACGGTTATCAAAAAAGAATTTTGTTATGTTATCATTATTATTATACCAATCGAGGTAATCCTGGACTCATCGTAGGCGTTAATTGGGCCTTATAAATGCTTAGTCCTCTTCTAGCAGAAGCAAAATTTAAAATGAATACATTACACTTATTGCGTCCCGATCAGAACCTAATATATTAAGCTCTTATACAAGGTCATCAGAATTTCATGAGTGTTAAACTTTTTTTTTTAGTCTGATGCTAGATTTATAGGGAGGGGGTAACTTTTGAAACTTAAATAATAATGTATTTAATTTTTGTTTTAATTAAAAACAATCATTTTGACTGGTCGATAACCAGTTTTGAGTTATTACTTTTAAAGTTATTAGAGCTTTAGACTCTAATAACTAGAATTGGAGGGAAGGTATAGTGTAGAATAATTTTAATTGGTTTTCAGTGAGGATATGTAAACGAGTATATTTCAGAATTGTTAATATTTTAAACACTGGGAATTATATCTCTTTATATATACACTATTGTCGATCGACGTTATATTAACAATAATTACACATCAATAAAGCTCTCGACGTCACATTGCTCTTTTTGCTCTTTTACTGCAATTTGTTTCGATATTATTATATTATCTTTTAGATATCGACGAAATAGTAGCTAAAGTATGACGTTTGTCGGATTAATTACCTACACGTTACATTGTGCCAGACCCACACCACACCAGTCATGTGGTGTTCTGGATTTGGCATCAAGTCTTAAAAACTACTTTCCCGTCGTCGCGCCGTACAAAAATAAATACCGGTAAACAGTGCAAAATCAAAATGTACAAGTCTCTACGTTATATATTGTACATTCCCTCGGCATGATAAAAGCTAACGTGTGTTGACAAAAACGCCCAAAGGAGATAGGAATGGTAGGCGTATAACAAAGTTCAAAATAGAAATTATTGATTGGCCTAAATGCAAGCACATTGAGGTCTTATAAACGTTACTATTTTTTAACAATTATTATTCTGATTATATGTTACTGGTTCGACATACCTCAAATAGAGTCCTAACGCTTAACTCGATGTATGTTGTAACACTACAAGTTTTTAAAATATCCCTTTCGAGACATATGCGTATAAATGTATAACCTAAAAATTAAAAATAATATTAGCATACGTATTAGCTGAACTAACTCAAAAAATTAATAGCAAAACCACAAATTTACAAAACAGATTTTTTAGTCCTTTCGGAACATTATTAATTAGGTATTAATTATATGAATTTGTCATTACTATTATTATTTAAAAAGTTAGAATATTAACTTACATATTTGTATAACTAACTAATAATACATATAAACAAGCTTATTATTAATTAGTAAGATATACTTAATATGTATTAATGTCTCCATAAGTTGTTCAGTGGGTCTAATTATTTTCCATGAGGGCCATAGTAAAAAAAACGGTTAAAATTTTCGGTGGTATAATGAGGGGTATGTGTAGAAGGGGGGTAGGTGGGGAATAACTCCTTCTGAAATGTCTTTCTACGGGAAATGTATTATAACAAATTATTTATTTTAACTATTATTAACAATAAAATAACTATTGAAATATTAAAATTATATTTTAAAAAACTTTTGTAATTTTATCGAATTTATTTTACATAAGATATATTATTGTATTTATATTTATTTAACAAAATAAGTATATGAATTAATTATTTTTTAAAATATGCAGACCGCACTTGCGACCGTATAATACACATCACATCACGTCTCAAACTATACTATGAATAATATATTGTTTTCATACACGAGCGATATGTAAGGTTTACAATTTAAGATCAACCAAAAACTTAAGGCAACAATGAAATTGATATTAGAAGAAAAATGACGTCGCCTGTAATGCATATTATTATTGTACAACATGATGTGGGTCCTGGCGAGTACTCGATGCCTTTAATATAAAATTATAATATACTTCTATACCACGTTCGGGTGGGCGGATGCGGTATATATAGTGAATAATTTAGAGAAGGCGGAGGTGGTGACCACATATGTTGTGCAGGAGAAACCTTCTTGATTTTTTTTTTAAATAATAATGTGTTACTAGCGTTGGAATATAAATATATCGTTTTAACTTGTTTACATTTTTTTAATGCAATTATTGTCTGACGTCGCTTGTAAATAAGGCAGTGTAACAACAGTGTGTGAAAGTTATTAAAAAATTACCCATCAAAATCGTCAGGTAAGTCTTACGAGCAAAGCAGAATTCATTCAATAAGGAAATCTGTTCGATTGAGAAAATAAAATAATTTTTTATTTGATTACATAACAACAATGTTAATAGGTTTTTATGACCAACCAACACGCGTTACTATCTGCAGGTTTTATCATAATATCCACTGTCGCCATGAACAACGTGCAAACCGAAAATAAATGTTCAGATGAAACAATTAACAGCGTCTTCATATTATAATAAAGAGTAATAATTACCGAAGTGATGAAATAAAACGACTGAGACAACGCGATACAAACAATACATTAAAGATCACATTATTAATATCACATTTAGGTGTTCACAAAAAGAAAAAAAAACCAAAAAGTAATAGTGGGTCATTCTATTTTTTGTGGTATACACGACACCATTTCGGGTCAGAGAAATGAAACACGAGCGTTTTTTTCTGCACGACAACCGCATAAATATTATACTACTAAATGTGTAGTTGGGCATTTTAGAACTTTTGTCCGTATAATATATCATTACATAAAATAATTGTTACGCAGGTACTATCCAAACAAATATAAACGTTTATACAATGTTTCTATGCAGATATTATTATGTCAAAACAGTGACAGTTTAAAATAATTATTGATAAAAGTGTATGGTTCGAAAAGTACAACAATGTACCACTGCGAAATAATATTAATCTTAAAACTTTAAGATTACTTAAAACCTTTAAAAAAAACTAGGGAAAAAGAAAAAAAGACAAAAAACAATTGCCCTGTTTTTGGGGAAAAAAGAATATTAAAATATTTTGTTTAGCTATAAATTGTATATTCATGTACTTAGCGCCCTTACAACTATTGCTTTTATAATACTACCTGAGCAATATTATTCAATATTCAGACAAAAATAAAATACCCGATAATTTTCATTAACTTACAAACTTGCTTTACTTGTTTAACACATAAAAAAATATTATAATATAATAATGCAATTTTATTATGAAGAACACATTATTGTACGGGGGTTCTCTAGGTATTTCCACAAGGCATTGCGGTCGTACTACTTGTTTTCTCATGAAAAAACTTTGTTGAACTGTATAAAGTATGAACTATAGGTACACAAAATAAACACATCCCAGTCCTCTAAGGCGCCATGGTATACACAAACGCGGATCTACTGCTGTTGATGATTATTTTTTGTGAACTCTATTAGCAAAACAAAACCAACGAGCCTAGAATATTTTATTAAATTTAAAAACTAAATAGGATAATAATTGTATGCTGTGTGCTGAGAATGTCAAACGTCAAATAGGCACATTATTCATTACTGCGACGTCGGTAGCAACGGTATAATATTATTCGTACGCAGTCGTCTAATAAAAACAATAATATAATAATTATATATTCAGCTGAAATACCGACTACAGGCCAACCGACTTCTGGCGGCATAAAATATTGTATTTATGTCGTATCTAATCAATATGAATGCAGTGTGTTCCTATTGGCAAGGCATTGCCGCAATAATAATATGTAGCTGAAATGTGTTGCGGTGGACTTGTTTTTGATATTTTACACACACACAATGTGTGATCACAATTTGTGCAATAGGCGATTGTTTAGAAACAAAAAAAAAATTAAGACTACTAAAAGTTAGTTATTGTTATTATTTTTAAAAGACTAGTGGCGTTATAAATTATGTGTTTGTATATTCCGGTATTCACGGTCGAACCACTAACGATTAATGAATAGTCGTGCTAATAAACAATAAACCCGTTATAGTACAGTAAACTCAATTAATACGATGTGTACTTAAGGTTCACATCGATATCCGTGTATAACACCGGAAACTATTACATTAATTATTAATATAGCACACTATCTAGACTCTAGAGTCTGTCATTTAAAAGCGTATTTCGACACTATAACCATTACAGCTAGTCTAAGCTACGTTTTACAACGCGTGCAAATTCGACATTCAAGACTCCAAACACTTAAGGTAATAATAGTTAATCATTTTTTAGTCTTGAAATAAGGGTTACAATAGTCCTCTTATGATCAAACTTTTAGCCAAATTATAATTTCACTATCAAGTATTACCATTATACTATCACTAGGCACTATCATTATAATATTAATTAACACATTAATTACACTGCACAACACGTTTTTGGAAAATTGAGTAGTTTTAGCATATGCTTACCTACGAATAAAATTAAAGATAAAGATTTGATCTACATATTTGGTAAAGGGTTCTTTTACGATAATGTTACTAGGAACCAAGTCATAGTATTTGAGATATGCTATAAATTCAACGATAAAACTCAATAAGTTATGCTAAAGCTAAGTTGCACGACATTTATAAACATAAAGGCTCATTACATTATTCAAAGTTAGGAACTGCTAAATACTTGAAAATCTGATAAACTCTTCAATGGTCGCCTGTGCAGTAGTTCAGCATAACACAGAGTGTAATAAGATTCTCAAAAAAAGTATCTTGTTACAGTTCTCTTAGGAATATCTTAAATTAGATTTTAGTTATAGAATGTCTTTTTATTTGTAACAATCTCAACCAACATGGCGATACATTTAACGTTTGCTGTAACCGGCATTGTATAATCTTACCAAGTATAATATAACTCTGTGATAATTACTACTATCTATCTCAGCCTATCAATTTTGGTGATATTTTGAACGTTACAATATATTCAGTATACTGGCAAAGAGCTGGTAACAATATTATGTATGCGTATATTAGCTATAATACAATAATAATAATAACACAAACAAAACATTGCAGATCATTGAATAGAATCGGTTGAGAGCACGTGTGGAGTAGGCATACACGCATGACGGACTATCCGGTAAAAGGGTTCAACTACAACGTGCATAGTTAACAGCTATAATAAAAATTTAAAAAAACATACTCAACTCATCGTTAAGTGTTAACAATACACGACCGTGTTTCGCGATGAACGTTTTTTTGAACAGATATGAGCATGTTTAACACGGCGACCGTTTGAGAAAAAGGCAGTGACTATGATGCATCATTTATACATAGATACAGATACAAAAATATCGGTGTCTATATTATACAACTTTATTTGTTGATCAAAAAAAGGCTATCATTTCAAATATGAATAATCATTCAAAAATATTCATCTCGATTAGTGACGATCAATTCGAATAGGCCACGTCATTTCTTAATAGTATTCGCATATAGTGATCGATTCATTGCTAAAATAACATACGTAGGCCGAAATACAATGGTAATGGAAAAATAAACGTCAAAATATTATTATAAAATAATCGAGATATTACTGATCTATAGGCCGTTATTATCAATATCTAAAATTCGCAATAATAATTTAATTTCTCGATCCAAAACATATGAATTTGTTCGGAAAATGAGCAGTACATTATTTCTACTCGAAAACGACGATAAAGTTTGACAACAGACATATTATATTAAGTTATCTCATGGACTTCTCGAGATAACAATTTTATTTATTGCGCACTCGCTGATAGACAAACACTTCTCACCAAGGCCACAAAAATGTAATTAAAAAAAACAGAAATTGCAGTTTTTACAACTTTTAAACTTTTATACCTAAAATTAGTTTTCTATAATACTTCTTTGATTAAAACTAGTTTAAAACTTATATTCGATTATTACCAATAGGCGTTTTATAATAAATTCCTTCTATTAAATTGGTGCCTAATATAGCAATTATAATTAATAATAAGTGGTATTTCTTTAACGACTCCAAAATTTGTTTAATTAGTCTTGAGATGTCATGTTATACACCCAGTTACATGCACATGTTTGATATACTTGGAGAAATACAGCTAATGGTTGAAGTTTTACTTTATATTACTTAAATTAGGGACGCTTAAAGACCGACAATAGTATGAAGTCCCTTAAATAGAAATTAATGTATAAAACAATTTTAACGGTACGAAACACACCCACAACCCTTTCATATTTTATTAATTAAACAACTATATCCAAATGAACGTTTTTTTGAGAAAAGATCTCTTATACTAACATTTTTTTATTAAAGAATGCTTTAAGAGATATTGTATTATAATGCTATAAAATTAGATATTGTTATTATTATTTGTAATTTTTTGAGATAATTTACGTTGCTAAACTTTTCAAACATACTATACAACATTTTATAATTATATATCTACCTAATATATTTTTATCACCAGTGGTTATCGGTCGTTTTACAAGCAACGTAAGTCATGATTTTAATAAATGTCGGTTTTTAAGAATCGAAATATATGTATAATATGTAGGTTTGAAGGCGTTTAAAATATCGATGAAAGGAGAAATTACACTAGTCAGTGACTTATGTTGTTTGAACAGGGGAACCACTTTTCCAAACCTATCAAGTCATACATTGGAAAAACAATAAGTGAAGCAAATAATAAATCGAATACCACCCTGTGACTAGTTATTTTTTTTCATAGGATTAGTTTATACTCAGTTTTTAATCTTAAATGGAAGTCGAGAGCTAGTAATAATAATATTACTGTGTCGCCAGACGTGATATATTCGAGTCGCGATGCTGTACTGCGGCGTATTGATTGTATTCAGACGCACAGTCCGTCCCTTCTCCTCACGTGGGTCGGATGACCCACAAAATTCACTACCACCCTGCTAACCCACATATTGGCACGGTGCTGCAGTTGAGAAAGAGCGGCGTGGCGGGCGGTTTATATTTAAAAGCGTGTGTTTAAAACGAGTAATCGGTTCACCTTCATGTATATTTTCACCAAGCTTAAGTTCTACTATTCAGGACTGTGTTATTAGTCCGAGCATTAAGTTATTAAAGTTACCGTAGGTACACGTTGCCGTTAAAATGTGTAACAATTCAATTTTTGTATATAAACAAGAATAAAAACAGCATTAAAAGATTAACATCGTTTTTGGAACTGTTCTAGAGATAATTTAGTCAATGCTAATAGCAGTAAGCGGGAATAAATTGCAACTGTCGGTTTTTGGAAAAGGGGGCCAGCCAACTATAACGTAGGAACCTTAATGAGACCTTTGGACCGATTACAGTTATGTTCATAATATTATTGTACCCGAATACCGCAACTAAACGTAATTGAGATTATATTATAAAGAACACTTATTGATTGTACCTGAACGGCCGCTTGGTTTTCTTTGTCCAGTAGAAATTCCATTGATTTGGCCCGATATTCCGCCGAAGGCGACGCTTCGACGGGTTGCCTGCTGAGGTCGGTGGGCGCCAGCGACAGTTTGCCAGACGACGCGCCCAGGTCGAGAAGGCTGCGTGCCTTTTTGTTGGGACTGCATCCGCCGCCTATCGTTAAAGACGATGACGAAGTCCTGGTGACGTTCGAGTCCAAGTCGGTCTCAAGTAGACCGGCCCGGCGATCGGGTCGCGACATGACAGCGGCGGGCGACCGCGACTGTAGGGACGCACGACTGCCGGCAGACGGCAGCGGCGGTGGTGGCGGAAGTCGGCCACCGCGATTTTCCTCGTACACTAGGCGTCGGCGCGTAGTAAAACCGTCGCCCGCCGTCGCCACAGGCGCGTGAGGGGGTAAAGGCGGTTTTTTACCCCTGTCGACTGCAGTGGCAGCTTTGGAGACCGCGCCGACGACAGGTTGACGGGACGAAGCGGGCGGGGGAGGTGGCGGCGTATCTGGTCTACTGAGTGCTGGCGCCGCAGCCGAGACCGTTTCGCTGTCAGATTTGGTTTTTTTCTTGTCTTTACTACGCCGGCCGCTCAGCCTGCGTAACGAGAACCGTTGGAAAAATCCACCGAGTTTTCCGCCGATCGATTTCGATTTGGACATGGTGACCGTAGAACTATCGATGTCGTTGGCTCGCGATTGTGCACTGCGGTTGTTGTTGCCGCCGCCATCGACGGCCACCGCCGCCGTCGAACCGGTAGTAGTGGTGGGCGCGCCGCCGCCGCCAATCCTATGCGAAACTGGTGGGGATCCGCCGGTAATGAAATCGAGTCGTTCGCGCAGCTGTTGCTTTTCCGCTAGGCTGGGCTGTTTAGTTCCCGACGAAAGACCGGTCAAAAGTTTCATTACCATAGTATCGATGTTATCGTCTTCCGCTTCGTTTTCCTCTTCTTCCGTTTCCGGAGCGGATGAGACAACTTCGTCAGTCGTGCTGCTGAAACTCTCGCGCCAATTCACTTCAGACACGACCGGACAGAAGTGCACACCTTTGTTGGTGGATGGAGGTACCGCGAGATTGACAAAACTGGTGGTCATCAATAAATTGCTACCCCGGGACGAAGTGGCGCTTAGCGCCGATTCGCTTTCGTAATATATGCGTTTCAGCGAGTGCGATCTGTTAAGCGAAACGGTCGAGTCTATAAATTTTTTTGAACGCAGATAATCGCCAGTGGTCACATCCAAATCTCCGGAGCACAGATTTGGCGTGCTGGACATGGGCAAACGGGACGCCATACTGCCGTGATCGTGGTCGTCGTCGGTGTCGGAGTCCGGGTTCACTGACGACCGTTCTCCCAGATCGGGATAGCTACGCCAGGCAGGGCTAAATTTAGACTTGGTGTCGTACAACGAGTCGACGTTGTCGCCGCCGGTCCCCTTCTCCGGGCCGAGCGCTGCCACATCCCTGCCGTCACCGCAATCTTCAGTTGCCGCCGCCGCTGCCGCATTGGCGAGTATGCTTTTAGTAGACATCTCAAAATAGTTTTCGTCCTCGGCAATCGGTTTGTACGTTTGATGGACGGCCGGTCCTCTGGGCACCTGATCGCCGAAACCGCTATCTTCGCTCAGGTTTTCCGACGACCTCTGTTGTTTGCCGACGGCCGCCAGTTCTTCAGCCTTCTTACAACCGTCCGTCGCGTCTACCATATTTTGTTTCCTAAACGTCGCCGGATCGATAAGGCAGTCTACCGTCTTGTACATGCCGGTACCCACAGGCGAGTTGACCGCGTCGTACTGTTCGTCGTCCCGGCGCAGGTCTTCTAAGCTCTGCGTAACGTCCATGACGATACTATCCCTTTTCCGTTTTTTGCTGGCCGCCGAGTGCACGCTCTCCATGCTCTTGCTCAAGGACTTTACGCTGGAACCGTCGCCAGCTCCATAACTTGAGAACGGCGTACTGCATAGTGTGGTCTCGTCCTCGTCATATTCGTCGCAATCGTCATTCTGTTGTTGGTGTTTCCAACTGTGACGGCGCGACGATACCGCTGATGTTGTCCGTTGGCCGTTCAGCGATTCTGCACTGTTGGTCATGAATGGAGCCGAAGTGGCCGTTGTACGGAACACAGTTTGTTCACATTGTTTTTCTAAGTTTTCGAACTGCAACAGACTGCCACCTCCTGCGTTCACGGTGGTGGGCCACCCTTGTTGGTCCTGAAAGTTACTCCTAAAGAACACGTTGTCGTCGTCGTCGTGTACACCTGGGTCGTTGTTGTCGTATACCGCGAGCGCCACAGCTTTATTGTTGAACAAGTTGAACGGGTCTCGATTAGGTGCTGTCCAGTTGTCCTCTTTGATGAAATCTGTAAAATATTATTAGAAAATGGCATTAGAAAATGTTCTTAGACCCACACACGAAAAAGTACTACTAACTACCAGAAAACGTCATAAGAGTATTATTAAAAATTGACCGAGCAGTCCACGTACTTTGACCAAGGTTAACCAATTTTGGTATTTTACAACGATCATACGGAAGAAATGATATATTTTTTTTTGTTTTCAATTGATAGTATAAATGAGGCGTCTAGTTTCAGAAGCAGCTATACAATTTTTGAACATTTTCACAAAACAACAAATAATTTCTTTAGAACCAACCAAGATTTTCAAACAAATACAGTTTGAATTAGTTGTACTCTTTATTTGATATTCAATCACAGTTTTACATAACATGTAATACATCGTGGTCATTTAAAAAACAAACACGTTGTCAAAATGTCTTAGGGCTGGTTTTGAAACTAGATGCCTCGAATGTTAAAATGTAAAGACTTAATAAGGTAAAATAATTTGACATTTATGTAAATAATTATAAAAAGCTTCACAATATTGACATAAAATTGAGCAATATATGAAAATGAAAAGATACAACTAAAAGGATACAAGAAAACGAAAGTAAATCTACTAAGATAAAATCACAAATAAGCAGTAAACAACGAAAATACAGAGCTGCTAAAGAGAGAAGACTGGTCTCATCTTTGGAGCAAATGAGATGACTATAACTTACCTCTATTATGAATAAAAAATCATTTAATAAATTATAATTAAATTTTTTAGTATTGAAGTAAAGTCCAAATTATATTATTATGATTATGAATGAGGTTTTACACTGGATCGGGCGGTTTAAAGTCAACATACAATATTATAAGGAATATAGTTATTGTGTACGAAGGATGGACGTTAACCGGAGTCTGGTTGTTATAAATATCAATAACACCCCTCTTCAAATCACGTGTTGCACACGTTCCAGAAGAAACGCTCGAGGCCATTAGGGTCGTAATATGAACAGTTAGTAACCACATCCAACACCACGCTATTCGTTTAAGCCACGAGAGATCCATCATCAGGGATGCCTAAACGACACTAAAATGTGTTTACTTTTATATAGTAGTACAACCATAACTTTTGTATAAAAACCAAAAAGTTTTAATTATTAAAATCATTGTGTACACACTTGGCGATCAATTAATATAAGATACTTTATAATTATTAATCAAGGTAGTAGGTTATTATAAATGTTTTCCAAATATTTACAAAAAAATAAGCAGGACAATTCTGTTTTTTTATAAGTTAATATAAAAACTAAAAATATAATGTACATTATGCAGTTGGAAGCTTGTCTTATTTTTTGACAACTATTACTAGTACAAACGAAGAAAAATGTTGTAAATAGATGCTATCATAGTCTAGTAAATAAATTAACTATCAATAGAGACTTAACATTACAGAACTAATAAATGTACTGTAGTATACCATCCTTTATTAAAAATAAAATTCTGTTAAAAAATGACAGTAATGAAACGCTTAATAGATTTGATAAATGTTTGACATTCTTACGGTTACATGCCATTTTATTCGTGCACGAGTTAGAAATTAACATTTGTAAACATGTTCTGAACATATTTATTATGTTATAAACGTTGAAGTTAACATTAATAGAAAGTGAAGACTAATATTATTATACCTTTCGAAGTGTTTCTTTTTAATTTCATTATTACTTTTTTATGTACATTAAATTGAAAACTAAAAATAAAAATTATTTTCCAAAACTCAAATAATGATTTAAATCGGAAAACAATATTTAAAAACTTCACGGGAAGACAGTTTAAGTTCTTGTCTTTTTAAAAAGGTAAACAAATATTTTCTATTTTAATTTTCGAGACAACTGTACTCGAAAAACAACAGGCTTTTGTTTTTTTAATCATTATCAATGAAGGATGTGACAGTTTAAAAAATAAAAAACTACCAAAACTGTATTGTCAATAAATGAACAAAATAGTTACATAAGTTACTACGAAAAATTAACCAAACCAAACCGCCTTAATAAGTAGTATGTGTAACGTCCGCTTAATAGTTAAGAAGTGTGGAAATTATTTGACATGATCAATGTTACATTTAAAGTTCTCGAAAAAAAAAACAATTATTGATAATAAAATATTGAACGGTTAACTATCAATTTAACACAATCAATAGAAAATTTAAGGACGGCCCTGCAATTCCTACTGTAAATTAAACAATATAGTGTACACACAACCGAGTAACGTTGAATCTTCCTACAATACAGCTGCTTCCATCGCGTCTGTCGGATGTGTATGGTAAACGGGGAAAAGGGAGAGGGGAATCCATTAAAAAAAATGTTTCGAAAGCTTTTTGGGCCCTGTTTCAATTTGCGTCAGTGTTTTTGTTTTATAAACCATTATCAAAACAAACATTTACCATACTGATGTACATAAACATAATAAAAAGGGGCACGGCGGGAGTTAGTGTTTGCTGGTACCGGATACACGTCAACGAAATAAAATTGCTCTGGCTTTTTTCCGGGTGGCTACTCTCGACGCGATGTGATGTGATGCGTACAAGTATGCTTGCGAGCTGCTTAGGTTGCCCGCTTTGTTCATTTTAAGGGGCTCTCCTGTACATGTCTTATTATTATTATTAATAATTGAGCGCATGGTTGTGTATATACATATGCATACATACACTATGTATGTAATAGTAGACGAGGCGAATGGAATTTTTTTTTAACAAACCGCGGAATGTGTACACCGACGGACGTTGAGTCATTTACCTCTGTGTTATGTCCCACTGCTGCTACACAACAAGACTGCCCCCGCCCATTCGACTCAGTTATCGTAAAGGAAAATAAATATATATAACCCATATACGCCCGCCTTATCGCTAATCTAACTCCTACAATCATACGATACGACAAAAATACAAGAAGGATGGTCAAAAATAAATACAATTACCTAAGGACAATAAATATCTATCGCTATATAAAATTGATTTTTGTATTGACACAAAAAATTGGGTATGAAAAATTGAACTACTACCTTTGAACAGTCGGACGAATTTAAATAAGATAATAAAATAACTTGAATAATATATTTAATATTTATCTATCATAGTAGATCATTTTTGATTCGTATATAACATTATTTATGACTCAATAAATAAAATACAGTTAATTTATATTTATAAATAACGATTATCTTAGAATTATTTTATATATAATATATTTGTGAATATTTTAGACATTCAAATAAATAATAAATGGCAATTAATTTAAATTAAAAATAATTTTTCCACCTTCATCTAGATGAGAAATGTCAACTTTGTCAATATCAATGCAATATCAGTTGCATTTTTTGAGCATAAACAATCTTTTTTTGGAAGTGAGGAACGTATTACAATAATTTATTATCATAAAGTGTTTACAATTTGTTTTTGCTTAACCAGTGGCATTTGATATTGGTAATTTATTTTTCAGGTCATTTTTTAAATATCACTTGTCCTCTACTTGACCAATTATTATAGCCTCTATAATGTAGTGTCCCTTCAAACAAAAATGTTTTGAATTCACTTTTGTGTGCACTACCTACATAATATAAAATCACTGATTTATTATGATTAACATAATGCGAGAAATGTTTTGTGCATAATATCATCGCGGCTATTAAGCAAACAGGTTTTTTTTTGTGTTTATTTTGCGTAGAGCAGTGGTAGTAGAGAACGAGCCGCGTAGGCGTTTTCCAATTTAACGACGAAGGGCGAAGAAAAAAATGTGTTCTTTATTTTTTGCACTATTAACGTTTACAAACTGTAAAAACGTCATAGAATTAAGCTACACGTATAATACACTTACCCGTTATAACGTTGATGAACGCACAAGTATTTCTTCTTTATCTATCAAGCTTTATTTAGTTTTCCATAATACATTTATTGAATCATTTAATAACCATCATTATTGGTCAAATAAGGTTAGGTGTTGTATTTTCGTGTAGTACACGACGAATAAAATCAAATGTGACGAATTCAACTGAGAATTGGCCGACGGTGGATCTCTATAGAGTAATGATTTAAGCATGTAGAGTAATGCAAATTTTAAATTGTAATTATAATGATTATACAGGAATTACCTAATGCATTAAGTATTTCGATTAAAATCATTTTCGATATACTGTTAATTAGTGAAACAAACAAGGCATCTTAAACGACTCGGTTCGTATAAACAACTCTAGCAATTCATTATCAATAATATGACCAGACCAGTATTTACATTGTACATCAATCGCCACACTATACATTCACTATAGCCAATACAGAACGAAACTATTTCTGCTAGGTGACGTATTAAAGAATTTGGCACGAGGTAGAACGAGATCATTTGTCTTAGACCGACTTGGCTTTGGGTTGCTTTGAACGTCATACTCCACAATCGTACAGACATCCCATATTATAGCCTTTTTAGATCGTTTTCATCAAACAAAACCGTCAGCCTATTTAGCCAAAGGACGTATCTCCACAGAAATCAATTTTCGGTATATTACACACACTATTTGAAAGAAAAAAAACTATGCGTCGGCTGGTAGGTATAATAATGATTATATTTCAGTGTTTTTTTCCCATGAAACGTGTGATAATAAACAGTAAGCAACTGTCATTAAAATGTATAGAGCAAATTTAACATTTTTTTTTTTATTTTAGAGTGAAAATTGGTATTTTGGAGTTACGCCCATTGCTAAATAGACTGACGAAATGTGGCATTATATTGAAAAATATTTTAAACGAAACGTTTAGTTGTAAAGTATGATTATTACATCAAATTCGTTTAAGATTTGTGGTATTTTGCCTAGGGAACGACGAACTTTTCAGTGTATATACTACTATGATAAATAGTAATATTAAAAAAGTGTACAAGCTATGGCGTTTGCGGGCGTATACGAACTTCAAGGTCAGATAAATATTATTCACGGGCGTGTCGGATTTTGTATTAGCGTTATTTTTAATAGCATACGGTGTTATATTTTGACCGTCCACGTCGAGATGGTCACCGCAGTAAATTATCGCTTGTTTTTTTTTTTTAATTAATACAACGTCTTAAATGTTAATTACCTTCTTCGCTGCTTCTCTCAGAGTCGGTTCGCAAATCGTCGGATGTTTCTTCGAGGATTGTCTCCAGGAAAATATACGACGTGCTTCTACCAATATTGCCGCCGTAATTGCTCTGATTAAACGAAGACCAGCTATCATCGTCACCTTCGCCAAGATCGTCGTCTATGTGCAACACAACAAACAAATAAACACAATTATTTTTCTGATAATACAAAAAAAAAAAAAATGATGTTTTCAGCGTAAAAACAATTTTAAATCGTCAATTAAAAAGACAGCGCAAGTAATATACATTTGTGACGACAGTTGTAACTTGTAGGCAACTAAGTGCACACACAAAAACAAACATTATGATGAGTTACTTGTTCCCCATTAGTCATTACAAACAAATATATGCATTAGGTAACAATTGAAAAAAAACTATTGATACGATTGTAAGTTAAGAATACATTAACGGGTGTACGTCAAATGGAAAACGCATACCTTAAGGTAAGGTTCAAATATTGTTCGTCCAAAGTCTAAGCATGTGTGACTATCGTACTGCGAGTCAAAATTAATTTTGTAAAATTTCTCTTTAAACCTTAATGACCCAAACTTTAAACTCCAAGTACACAAATGTTCAAAATTTTTTTATTAAAAAATTATACATGTAAACAAAATGGTATGTTTTAGTAGATACTAATATATTATATGTCAATATAATCAAAACATATTAGTATGTTAATTAATTCCTTTATTTTTGTTGATAATAAATGTTGTCTGCGTTAAAATACGAAATGTATAATATTAATTATATTAGGTCTAATAATTCTACATTTTGTTATCTTTTACATAACAAAGTAATTTTAAGAACATATTATTGTATTACATATTTTTATATATTATTGTATACATAAGTTAGTAATAAGAGTTCTGAAAAATAATATTTTATTTTTGCGGTTACTCCTATTTGTATGATGTGTAAAGCGACAAAATTTCTTTGACATTATACTTTGTCTTTAAAACACATCAATGCCCGGTACTAATATCTGACCGTGTGAACATTAGGTATATTACTAAGTCATGTTATATCGAGAGCCGAAACATTTTAATAATGTATTCAATTTTGTTGTTTTGAAGTTACAAAATGTATACACCATGTACACATCCAAAAAACCATAATTATTGTTTATAATAATTTATCAGCTAATGATACCAGAGAGCGAGGGAGAGAAAGAAAGAGAGAGAGAATAAAAAACTAAAAACAGAGAGATATTAAGTTCTTGGAAGTGTAAAAACCAAAGACCCTATTAAATTTCTTTGGCAAAAGATGTTCCGTAGTTTTTTTTTCCAAGATAAAATCCATCAGATTGAATCGTTACTCTCTGGAAAACGACGAACGGCCATTGAATTCTATAATATTATATTGCTGATAATGATGACACGTATTATGCCAGTTATGTTACAATAATGTTATTCTATTAAATGCCATATTTATTTATTATTAATAACTGTGGACGTTAGTTATTTTGCGGCGGTGCAAGTATGTCTTTTCATTGCGGCGTTGGACTATTTAACGCGGTAAGTAGGTCGTTGTACAGTAAACCCATCGGCCGAACGCGGACTTTGTGCACCGCAGTCAAGGCTGACCAGAAAAAGCCGGAGGAACCGATCAACAACGCGCCGTTAAAGGATGAGGACAGGATATTCACGAACATCTACGGACAACGGCCGTGGAGCCTGAAGTGTGCGATGGAACGCGGCGACTGGTACAAAACCAAAGAGCTGATTCTGCGCGGACAAGATTGGATAATCGATGAGATAAAGGCGTCCGGCCTCCGTGGACGAGGTGGCGCTGGTTTTCCGACGGGCGTCAAGTGGAGTTTCATGAAGACGCCGCCGGACGGCCGGCCCAAGTACTTGGTCATCAACGCGGACGAAGGCGAACCCGGCACGTCCAAAGACAGACACATACTGCGGTACGAACCACACAAGCTGATCGAAGGTTGCGTACTGGCGGCCAGGGCAATGGGCTCGTCCACGGTGTACATATACGTGCGGGGCGAGTACTACACGGAGACCGTCAACTTGCAGCGTGCGATAGCCGAGGCGTACGCCGCAGGCCTGGTCGGGACTAACGCGTGCGGTTCGGGTTACGCAGTCGACATTTTCGTCCAACGTGGCGCCGGGGCGTACATATGCGGCGAAGAGACGGCACTGATCGAGTCGATCGAAGGCAAAGCCGGCAAGCCGAGGTTGAAGCCTCCGTTTCCGGCGGCCGTCGGTCTGTTCGGGTGTCCGACTACGGTTACCAACGTTGAAACTGTAGCGGTGGCACCGACTATATTGCGACGCGGTGGTCCTTGGTTCGCCGGGTTTGGTCGCAATAAGGACACGGGCACAAAACTGTTCTGTTTCTCGGGACACATCAACCAACAGTGTGTAGTCGAGGAGACTATGTCCATGCCGTTGAAAGAGCTCATAGAACGACACGCGGGCGGCGTGATGGGCGGCTGGGATAATTTAAAGGCCGTCATACCGGGCGGATCGTCCGTACCCATGCTCACACGTCACGACGCCTCAGACGTGCTTACTGACTACACGGGGCTATTGGCAGCCGGCAGCGGACTGGGCACCGGTGCGATCATTGTCATGAAGAACGACACCGACGTCATTAGAGCCGTGGCTCGGCTAAGTTTGTTCTACAAACGGGAGTCATGCGGCCAGTGTACGCCATGTCGGGAAGGCACCCACTGGCTGGTATCCATCATAGACAGGCTGGTCGTAGGAAACGCCAAGCCTGCCGAAATAGATATGCTTCTCGAGCTAACCAAACAAATGGAGGGCCGAACGATATGCGCTCTGGCAGACGCGGCCGCATGGCCTGTGCAAGGATTGATAAAGAACTTTAGACATGAAATCGAAGAACGCATCAAAATATATAACGACAAAAAAATGCTTCCTGAAAAAAATAAGTTGTCTTGTTCGTAAATCGACATTACATATATTTTATTATAGGCATTTTGCGTTAATAATAAAAAATAAACTTTATTTTGTGAATATAAATATTAAAAATTCAAAAGTAACATTAATTTCCGTATTCTATTAGTCGGAGTGAAACATTAAGTTTTAGTTAAATAAGTAATGAATTCGTATCACAAAATAATGGACGATTATTCAATATATTTATTATTAATATTATTAAGTAATGACATCTTATAAAAAGTTCTTTATACACTGTACAACACAATTTAAAAACAAAAATAATTTTTTAATTTTGTATACTGTTTCTTCATTTACGACCTTATAGGTCGATTTGACAACTCGTTTTAAGAGAGATAAAGTGCGGTTGAGTAATGCATGCAGATAAATATACTAGTACACCCCACCCTTCCTCTTAAAATTCCTCTTTAAAATCTAATAACTTTAAAAAAACTGATTTAAGACTGGTTATGGACCAGTTCAAAATGTCAGCAAATTAATCCTAATAAAAAAAAGTAATTAAATGTACCTACTTATTACCATTTAAGATTCAAAAGTTACACTCTTCTCCTACCCCCATCAATCTGACTTCCTACTGAAAATTTGTTTTTAAAACTTTAAATTATTGTTTTGATGAAAACAAAAAATGTATCAAATGTTATTTTTTTTAAAAAAATTTAAAAATTAAGTGATCAAAAGATTAGGTGTAAGAACTAAGATGTTTGAACGATCGTGAGACAAATATTTTTGAATGAATGTAACTGATAAAAATGTAGACAAGAAAATAGGGCAGCGTATATTATTATATTGCCAAGTAATTAGAGGCGATAGCAATAAACCTTGGATCGTAGGAGTGTCCAAAGAAAAATGCTAAGAGTAAATAGGATTGAGATAATTCGAGTATTACAAGAAAATGTACTCATCTTAAATTCCTAACTACGTAACATATTATTATTAATATAAAATGATATAGTTATGATGAATTGTTAATATTGTGTATTATTTGACATTGTATGATTAAAATACAGTAGTAGATAAGGTAAAACAGATTAGGACAAACCGAAAAAAAAATATGATCGGAGTTAACCGAGAAGGTTTTTCAGTTAATTAAGCCAGATGTTTTTATGGAATAATGTTGTATGTCGAAGGTGAAGATTATGGACTGTCCCGCATCAAATATTAAAGGAAAAGAGGCAAAGTAGAATAATAAATGACTTCCAACGATTTAGGATAAAACAGTTTTTCTAAATGTATATTGCCATAAATAACAATTATTTTTAACTGCGTTAATCGCAACCAATTGACAAGGTTGCGAGATCACGATTTGTATCATAAGTCGTTGATTATTCGTTATTATTACATTTGTATACTAATCCGCGCACTGCTTTGTATTCACAGCACAGTTTGCAATTGTTGCAATTTCATAGGATTTCCCATCGTTAAACTAAAATTATTTTTCATTTTTTTATTTTATCAACGTAGTGCATAAACATATAACTATGTACGCGTGGGCTTACGATGCATTGTTCTCGGAAATTACATTTTTAGTGTATGTTTTTTTATATTTTTTAAATTAATAATAAAACTCACATGAAAACACACACACTGTTTGGGTTTTTATAACTTTCATTTTTTTTTTATCATACATAATAATTTATCATAATTATTTGTATGTACCAATAACGGTTATTCCGCCAAACTAATTATTATACAAATGTTTATAGGAAACATTATGTAGAAACAAAACGGCTTTTCAAAGAATAAAATGATTATTATTTTTTTATTATTCATTTCTTGAATATATGTGTTAAGTGACGTAGTATATGAGTTTAGTGGCGTAGAATATTTAAGCTTTTAAAGTCCTATATTGCTTCGTGAATATGATAAACTGATTAATTTGGAATGCACAACACTTTATTGGTTCCATAAACCCTCATTGGAACACTGTGGTTAGAATTAATTATACTCAACAAATTATTTAGGAAAATCCTAACCGATTGCGACATAACGTCATCGAAACTGAGTTTATAAAACGCATAGAATAATTATGTAAAAAATCCTAATTTGTTTTTTTTTTTTTTGTAGTTAGTTATATCCGTTTCTACCGTCTGCGTTCTATTTTTAATTTACAAAATACCGTTTAACATTTTTTTTTTTAATCGACAACCTATAGTAAAACATATTATTCCACGTTGTCAAGTCATTGCAGTGGCAATCAAAACGCGGAGCATGTTGCCTCGGCCTAAGGTCATCTCATCATCACTGATCGCAGACCATGAACGCAACAATATTAATAATAATACCTACGAATTATTAACGTTAGTATATAATAATAATATAATATACGTTATATTAATACAGGTGATTTGTTTAAATGACCCCATACCGTAGGGTTTAATTAGTAATTACAATTTTTATTTCCGTAGTGTTTTGATCTCAATGAATCATAATTTTTAATGTTTATAAGTCCCCTCTAAAGTTAATGATTTTTACATAAACTTATAAAATTATAAATAATTAGATAGGTAGTTAATGTATAAGGTAACCCGTTTTTGTTTGGTCGGCGTTTACATTATACGGTACTTAACTGGAACCTATAAGGTCACCCATGAAGTTGTGATAAGATTGATTGACCAATAGGCAGTGATTACATAAGCTATATAAAATAATATTAGAAAAGATACGAACTCCCAAGTAGAATAAGTTAAGTTAGCATAATACTGGTCGACATTTCTCGAACTCTCTAATTCATTTTTTGTTACATTCTTCTAAATTAACATGCAAAACCATTTCGTTTAGAGTAATGAATTTATGTAATGTTATTTGTTCAGCCGAACAATATGTTTTCTGTACTTAAAAGTTGTACTCAGTCGTTGGGCGGTCAACCGACTAAAGAAAGAGATGGGCACCCGACTGGTGAGGAAAGGAAAGGTAAAACCACCGCACCATAAATCCCCGTACCCCCGGGATCTCGTTAAAAACAGGAGTTATCAAAACCTATCTATAAGTTTGTAGGAAAAAAATAAGATCACCACGTTGTTGCATGCCATTCAATCACGAAATGTTCCAGAAACTACTACTTCAGTGTATATTTTAAAGTGATGTTAGTATACAATAATGTATGTACCTATAGAATATGTACTATAGGTATAAGTTTCGTCCATTATCGTTAATAAGCTTAGCCCAGCCGCCCCGTAATTAAAAAAAACATCAACTAGTTTTTATCTGAAGTAAAAATAATAATTTTGAATTTAAATGCAAAAAATGTGTTTTGTTGTTTTGGTAATCGTATAATCTGTTATCTATACATTGTTTTTTTTAACTTGAAGAAAGTCTTCAAAGAAACGTTTTATTTTTTATTTACCCTATAAAACCACAAAGTTAAAATTATTTTTATGGTACAGTTTTACAGATAATAAACTATTATCCAGACAGAGTCAACGTTATGGTTTTGTAGAGTTGGTTTTGAACACTAAAAGCAATTTGAAAAAAAAAATGGTAATTTTAACTCTTATTGCGGCAAATCAAAATTGAAAATATTTTTAGAATACACAAACATTTAATTTCTATTTATAATATCATTAGTTATAATTTAATTTATTTATTGTATGATAATTATTAAAGATGAAATGTCCATGTAAATTTCTTATTACCAAATTTTATTGAGTGGATTTACCATCGTACATTTAATGGAATAATTTAAATATACTGTGATACACCGTGTAAATGTGTAAATAGAGATTTATATAAAATCATATAACTACCCGATTACCGAATCTTTCCCTAACAATACAAATATTAGTACTTGTAAGTGATCTTGGCAATTTATTTGCCGAACCAAATTATTGTTATATTATAGACTTTAGGTTTGCCGATCATGGCACGAAGACGGTGTTCGGTTATTTCGTTTAATGATCATAAAAAAACTGGCACGCAGTGAACGGCAACGGCGGCGGCGTTGGCGGCACAAGGAGTGGAATGAATTTAAAAACTGCAAGTAGTTGTAGTTTCCGTGAAACCAACTAACGGTAGTAATACACAGACTCCACTCTGCCCCGTTGCTTCTCTCGTTGGCCTCTTTCTATATAATACAGATACCGCAGCTCTCTTCCACAAACATTTTTTTATCTTTTTCTTTTTTTGCCCCGACCATAAACTACATTATTAGTTATTACTCACTCGCTTGCGCTCCGATGAACCAAGCTTGACAATAAATCGCGTACAGCTGTTCAAACAAACAGGTATACAATCCGTCGCGTTCGTCTAAGCTTTAGGCTGTTGTAGTAAAGCCATTATATTATTATATCAAGCATAATGTCTAAATTTTAAAAAAATAATCGATTTTGCATTATAATATATATATTGACAGCTATAATATGTAAACTGAATAAATAACAAAAGGTTTTCAGTGGATTTATATAATATAATATATTCAAAGCTTTGACCGAGTGGCAGAAAATGAGCCGGATGACCGTTTCATACCTATGACAATGTGTGATTTGCACACACATTAAACGGTTATATTTCGTAGAGAGTTGGCAAAAAATACAAAAAACCGAATGGGCCAGAAAATGCCTAAAAGGTTCCCAGGTGCAAACCCAAAAAAAAGGTCAGACTTTTAAAAACACCGGGTTATTGTCAACTCGTATTTATTATAGTTTGCATATAGGTAAATTTAAAATTAAAAATAACTCGTGTCTAAACATCAGAATCGTTACCCTTTCGAAAATTAAAATAACTTATGGAATTTATGAACAATATATAAATACTATATATTATATACATACTGATTCCCGGGCACCTTTAAAGTCTCAATCCGTGTGGGAAACTAATAAATGGCGATTTTATTTTCGAGGCAAGTACACGCCTCGAAGAAAATACATTTTTAATAAGTATTAAGACATACATTGACAGATTAATTAATCTCTACCTAACCTAACCACATTTTTAAATCCTGTTTTTCTCTTATAATCGTATACTACTAGAAGGTCAAGGACGCTTCGAAGTGCTACCAGTTATGAGCTAATATAATTACTCGATAAACAAAATATGACAGTTATTTTCTTTAACATCTGGATTTCGGCACTATGCATTTTACACTATCATCTTTCTGCTGGGTAAGCTCGAGTGGAGATGTTTTATTTAGCGGACTATGATTTCAGCTGAATACTACTCTAACAAGTTTCAGTTAATTTTTACACAATCATCAGTCTCAACTCGACTCGTCACCAAAATAGTCATCAAAATCATTTCTTAATTTTTAAGAAATTTATAATTGTTGCAGGTACATACTATTATATTTTAAATATTGATTTCGAGCCTTAATTTAAACTACACATATTTTCTTATGTAATATATTAATGTTTGGTAAAATGCCATTAGCACGAATACAATATATTTTTCAATATTAATACAATATTTCCAGTAAATCATTTTTTTCTACAAAAAATCGTTTAAAAATTTACGGGAATGGAATTATTATGTGTTAGACTTCAAATAAAAGAGAAGATACTGATGAACTAATAATGTGGTTGCGCTGCTAATTCGTTCGTTTAAAAATATATATCAGCAAATTTCCAAACGACTGGCCCGATTAACTAGGCCTATAATGACTGCTTGAGTGATTACAATTACGGAGGAATTCACCTCTAAACGTTTAATTCTTTTTTTTTTCCTAAACATTCTAACTCCCAAGTTTTAAGTTTTTCAATACGTTTTTGTATAATTACCTATCCCTTTCTCGCAAATTGATTAGCCGTCAATACATAAAACACAATCTCTCGTAATGATCAAATAATAAATCGTTACAATAATAAAGAAGAAATTGGACTTGGCCAGTCATTCGATTCAGAATAATTATAAATGACGCAGCTTCAACATTTCACTATATTCTTATTGTTTAAATAAAAAGCAGAAAACTTTATCAATAGACGGTTGAATAAACAGTACCGATACGGTACTGAGTTACCAGTTACATTTACGGTTTTTAAATAGGATTATCTCATTTTTTTTTTTTACAAAGATACCAGAGTTTTGTTTAACTTTGTATGGTATAAATTTCAATAGCAGACTCGGTGATTTCAATCGTGTCTATGTTCCGTTATCTCGGCCAACTTCTGGTAAGGACAAAGGAATTATTATTATTTGACCTGTGGCCGCAATTTTATATTCTAAGTGTGTGTTAACGCTCTTCATTTCCTTGTACGATAACTTTCACTAGTGTCTTTTCGTGTTTTAATGGAATAGATAATAAATACCTACATTGGACTTTTTTTTCGTCCGAACGTGTGCCACTACAGATCGCTATGATTAGAGACTGGTACAGTCGATGCCAAACGCCAAAGAAGAATGCGCGAAGAACGTAGTCGTTGCAGTCATCAATCATCGGACTCGAGTTAATAGCCACGACAACTTGTTAAAAATCTTCTATGTCAGTACTGAAATTGCATACCTACATTTTGAGTCCAGCCATCGTTTCCGGGCGAGTTGGCAATAACCCGCCGGTTTTTTTTTTTAAAGCCTGATACAATTATGTTTTTACTCTTTTCGGTATATCTAAGTCAAATAAAACCCTTTGAAAAGCCCGCTAGGTAAAGTGTTTTTTTGGTAACTGAAGCCGACTTGACACCCACGTCTTCTAGTGTGTTATAGAACTATTATGTCCTCGTGAGACAGAAGAGGTTCAACGCACTCGACGTTACAACAATATGATTGGACATGCGGTACGGCAACATTCACTATAATTTTGCTTAGTACTCGATATTATAAATATATATATATATATATATATACCTTATTATTGTATTATATGCACGCATAAACAAGCGTGTTGCGTTACTCTATCCGCAAGTACTCATACAGGTAATAATAATATTAATAAATGTTAAACGGCTACTATAATGGCTGTTTAACCGTTGTAGTGAGACAAACGAAATGGATTAATATAATTTAATTATAATACGACTAAAAAAGAAAATATTTTCAGAGCGCCTTTAATCAAGTAAATCGACTATATTTAGATTCCTCATACGGTCACTTTTTGTATTGTCACATTTTTTCACCTAGTATGTTACTATTATCAGCTACCCAAGTATGATATATTATTTAATAATTATCCTGCACAAAAAAGTATTGGAACAAAAATCATAATATATACATTTTAACACAGCAATTTATTCTTTTAATCGCCTTTAAGTTATAAACAACTTGCAGAATAAAAACCTAATTTAAGTAATATTTTTCAAACTGTACTAACACAAAACGAAAAAACCCTTAAATGAAGTGGCGAGAGCCCAAAGGGTATTAGTGACTGTCATAGAATTTTACAGGAGAGCAAAATAAAAATAATTACTTCCGTGAACTTAAGTTGGTGATATTTATCAGTACAAACTTTTAATTTATATTAGAATAGGATTTATAACAGAAATAGGATACATTGACAAATAACATAAAACCAAAAACTTGTTTTTAAATGTCACTTCAATATCCTTGGTTTTCAACACTTTATATTTTTAGGCGTTTAAGAGCAACTGTACAGCTCGTTTTCCTCATGGGCTTCACGTGGAAAATGAAAAATTGTCGCCAGTGGTTAGGTTTTTTGTCCATGTACGAACGGCAATGACACAAAACGCCAACAGAGAACGTCGTCAACCGTTTAAAATAATGAACGCCGCGCACCAACGACAGCGTTTGTTACAAATACACTTGTCCTTTGAGTTATATACAATAACAACAACAATAATATAATATAATATATATATATATATTGTATATTTATACGTGTGTAAAAATATATCATGTATAATATAATAGTTATTACCATTGTTGTCGTCGTCGTCTCCGTTGTAATAGTCCGCCTGATCAACGGAATCAAATGTGATATGATCGTTTTGTTGGCCGTGGTGGAGATGGCGGTGACCACCACTTCCACTACCTATGACTGTCGGTTGCTGGAGCCCGTACGCAGGAAGCCAGTGATTAGTTCCAGCAGTGTCAAGCTTTTCCGACCAGTCACTGAACGCGATATTTTCGGCCATAGTATCCACTGCACAGTAGTTAACGGCCTGCGAACAATAAACACACACACACACATATGAGTATTATAATATATTATAACCAAAACGATTATTTTTTAATACAATCTAACGAAATCTACTTCATAAACTATACGTAGTAAATACAAAAAAAATACAGCGGGTAATTAACAATCCACACATTTTTTTCTAATAATAATTGCAATTTTGTAATTTTTCTTTGTGATAACGATTTTGCTTATACTATACAATTTATCTATTTATTATTAGTGGCATTAAGTTCTGGTTATCATTATGGAGTATCTTAGGATAAGTCCTAATGGTGTCAACCATTTTCTCAAAAATTAGCTTTCAGCATAAGAAATAATATAATGTATTTTAAATAGTCAACGGCAGAACGCATTTAATAATGACGGTTTACTAAGGTATCTAGGATGTCTAGGAATCTAGTTCTGACGTAAAATCACCAGCGTACCACGATAGACGTCATTTACTGTGACGCAATGGAAGACAACAGATATCCTCGAGTAAAAATATAGTATGGTTATATTAGTTCAAACCTCATACGCGGAGCACACCACTTGCTATTTTTTTTTTAAAAAAGATTTATTACATTTTAATTTTTTCTTTTTACAATACTAGATCCTTTATGAAACGAAAATGCTAAAAATTAATCATTGAGAATTACCTCCATACCCAGAACGTTTACATTTTTTATCATCAAGTTAAAACCAATACTTTCTCAGCTATCGAAACTAAAAAACGTTATTGAGATTTTACAGTTTGTAAATAAAATGTTAATAACATACTTAGTAGAATTCAAATGTTTTAATAATTTTTATAGGTTTGTTAAAGAAATTGACTAGGTCATTTAATTTAGATACCTGGTTTTTTTGGTTTGTTTCGTAACATTATAAAAATACCGTGATCGGTGTTTTTTTTATAAATAGGTACTATTATTACTTTATAACAATATATAACAATACTTCAGTACGGCAAAGAGCTAAGGCTATATTGCATCATGCTGTAGTATAGGAAATGCATATATTACAATATTGTGTGTAAAATATGCGCGAAACAATGTTTCGAGTATTTACTTATATGTTTTATTGCGCTATAAAATCGAAATATGTACAACCGACAACGTATTATTTATTATACCAGGTCAAAGTGGTTCTTGAAATGCGATGGGACAAAAAAAACAGTAGCGGTAGAGAATTGTATTTTTATAACGAAAACATAATTAATACATATTTATTTTTATGCCGTATAGCACAAACAATTGATAAAATTAACGGTTAGTTAAAAATTAGTAGGTTAATTAGGGATAAATGAATAATTCTATGTTTTTGGTAATTAGGAATAGATTTTTAAAAATTCTCAAAGAACAACGTTCGTGTAAGCATTTAAAAAAAATCGCAATATTGACATAATAAATAAGTAAACAAAAAATGATTAGGGAACACTTGACTCAAGTAAATTCGATGATAAGAAAACATAACGAAATTTAATTGGTTATTAATTATTATTTAGAGTCTAGTATTGATTAATAAGTTTACTGCTATTAATCTGACACAATTGAAATATTTAATCGATTAAAGGGCACTGCGGTAAATATATTAACAAATAATAAAGCGGTTCTCACGGCCTAACATATTTAAACGGTTGTTGGACACGTCATAATTTCAATAAAATCGCACAGAGGAACTAGTGGGGTAAAATGCATTAAGCGTTCGTCAAAATAGTTCTTATACGCAAATTATTAGTAAATGTACCACTCCTCCGAGTAGGATGTCAACTTTAAACAAATTTTCGAATAAATAATAAAAGATTTGGTTTTACAGAAGAACTACAAAAACTAAAATTTAGGACGATTTAAAAAAATGTAAAACAAATACAACTAGCCCAGGTTAGATATCTAAACATTTGGTGGAAAAATATATTTTATGTACTGTATGTTGATAATTTGAATGTTCAAAATATTAATTTAAACAATTTTCTCTAGACTAGAACTGATAGAAGTTGCAAGTAAAAAACAAATTATAACAATAAAGTTTTATATCAGGAAATGCACGTGAACACTTGGCTGTCTTCTAAATCCGTTCCAGTTAAAAGATTACATTTTACATCAGAGTATGCAAAAAAACCTAAACCAAAAAATATAAAATTAACCAAAATATAAAACATTTTTTTTTATATAAAATCCGGATTGTTGCCAACTCTGTTTTATATGCTAGATTTTCAATTGTGGTTTTATTTTTGCAAGTCATAATGCATAATATCCGAAACATGCACATGACGTCTATACGATTCATTTAATTTCAAAGACTAAAGTTGATATCTAAGTACCAAATAAGCCATATGGATTGGTGTCGGCGGTAAGTATTTCAAAGAGATCATTATAGTTCGAAAGTGGTACCTTTTACATTTGAAACTGACAAATGACACTAATTACAAAAAAACGTTCCTATATAAGAAATAGTGAAATAAAGCGAAAATGAATCTTAATGCAATAAGATGAAATTCGAACCATGAATTGAAAGAAGCGAATATGGTTGAGAAACCGACAAAAAAAATCTACATTGCAATACCAACACTTTCCCTGACCGGTAACAAAAGTGGTTACAACGATTAAACAATATTATTTGGGGAACAATTTAGAAAAACTTAAGGTTTTTAAAAATACCAATGTGTTGTTAAAAGAAGAGGTACCTACCTAATATTTTATGACGACTTAAATTATTACAGTAATTATTGTTATATTGTTTATTGCTACATGGTCTTTGTTGGAATAAATAACATTATAATATATAGTATTGACTCAGTGTACTCATAAATCAATAAAAAAAAAAGATAAGTAATAAATTATTTCCTACCTTATAAACTTTTAAAATAAAATAATACGTCTTAAAAAATAGCACAGTACACACAATTTACATAACCTCTTGTTAATTTTTGTAACTTTCCTAAAATCAATTATTATTTATTGGAGTGGGTTTTATTCCCCTACTTATTAAGTTCTTCTACAATCCCCAAATCCTCTGTCTTATAACTTCTATCATATTAATAAGATACACAGGATGGAGGAAGTGATAAGAAGAATAAAATAAGAATAGAGAATTATAATCAAAGAGATAATCCGCCCTCAATACAATACTATAGAGATATAATACAAGACGATATTGATATTAATTACATTGATGAGTTTATATATTTTGTCTTCGTTCTGTGTGATATACAAAGCTTACTACGAGTCAGTGATTACCGGGAAAGGCGGATTTCGTAAGAGCAAGGTTAGATAGAATAAACTTAACATTAATGGATATTACATTAATTGAACACATTTACTAGTTATTACCGTTACAAATGACATAATGTATTTTTTTGATAGAATAAAAACAAGACGAAGAGATTTATTGAGTCCGACCATAACGAGTTACACGATTATTGTAAGTTGTATAATAATTTTAAATGTCAAAATTGCGATTACCCTATAAATAAAAGTGCGAACCTATAATTGACAAGATTCGTGTTACCATTAAGTTTACAAGGTGTCTCACGTTATGTTGACAATTTGACACAGAAAAATCATATTTATGCAAAATTGTTACACGACGTGAGACACCTAGTTCTTGTACATTACACAATCGAAGCTCAATGCTATAATTTTATTACCATGTCGCGGTTGTCAGTTTCAATAGTTAATTAAACCCATTTTTTTAATTATCAACCGTCCAATATTAAGTGCAACCATTGTATTCGCAGTAAACAGACCACCTGAGCTAGTTTATAAATAGTAAGGTTGGGATATTGAAACTGGAGATAGTAGAATCGAGTGAAAGTTTTCAAACAATACATATTCAGGTCGTGAGAACGTTTACTTTTTATACAATTTTTAATGTACATAGTAAAGGGAAGAATTTATTATTATAAAATCCAAGATCACTGTTTTTCTCTTTCAAAAAACTTTTTTTTAATGGAATTAAAAAAGCAAAATCGGTGTCTAAATAATTGTAAAAATCAATTGACAAAACAAACACCCAAACTCAACAGGTTTAATTTTTGTAGCAAATGTTTAGTATTTACCCGAAAATATGGGTTTTAAAAATACCGGAAAACCTTATTAACAAGATCGGATTTTTAAAACACTCGGGTTGCTTCTAACTGTAATTGATATATATGGTTTTTTTGTTTATAATAATAATATGCGATTTCTGGTTTACGTTAAAATAACCTAACCAGAGATAGAACCCTCTTCAAAAAAAAATAATTTTTACTACATTTTAAGTGGTCCCGAGTCGAAACACATTGCACTCAATAGCAGGTGTGGCCCCGGCTGTTGTTAGTTGAAACAGTGGGGTTGTTTTAATGTCTGCACGAATATTAGTTCAGAAAAATGTCCACTAGAATAATATAATAATATTATTATATTGGTAATAATGTATAGGTGTAATAAACACAATAATATAATAAAAACTACCGCATCAGCTGTCCCGTACGGACACAACAAACAAAATATAACCGACACTAATTATTAACGTATTTCGAGTAAATCGATTGAAAATATTTTATAGTAAAAAATATACGTCAGGCTCTGTACCTATTATTTATTTTATATAAATAAGAACGGCAATGGTAAATTGTCTGAAATAAAATTTAACTAAAAAAACATATTTTAAGTTTTTACGTTCAAAAAGAAAACCTAATGTTCTAATCGTTTTTCCATCATTTTCTCGAAGCAGATTATTAAATCCAATCACTTAAATACATTATATAATAGATCATTATAACTTAAATTTTAAACAATTTTTGTAGAGAAAGTTGTTGTTTTTTACACAATATGAAAGTAATAGTATGTATTTTGAGAATTAATAGTTTGCGAAAAAAAAATCGGGGAGTTTTTGTACGTCCAGCATTTTTTAGTATAGTAATTACCCAAAAATATGGGTTTTATAGTGTGTATTTTTAAAAAATTATTGTTACTGTAAAATAAAAATAAAAAATAATTTCTAAACCTGTGTATTAGCTCTATTATTATTCCGTAGGAAAAAATTATACTTAATAGTTGTATATTTACAGTTGGCGGGTAAACAAAAAAAAAATCTTAAGGGTTGATAAGACACATCGTACCTACAAATGTTCAATATTATTGTTTAACTATTGTTTGTTTAGATGTTTCTATTTCTATGTACTATATACATGGTGAATACTACCAGTGCCTGCGATTGCTTAGACAATAGGATATTGTTCATATTTCTAGTACAGAATCTAACCTAGTCACATCACCTAATACCTGTAGAAAAATGTAACGAAATAAGAATACGTTATGCTCAAAATCGGCGACAGTTATGACAAAAAATCCGTCAACTAATACAGAAAACAAATAAAAAAGTTTAACGAAACTTTTTGGCACGTCCGGTTGAGTTTACTACGGCGGTTAATCTGTCTCCAAAAACGAATTTAAACCTATAAATAATAATCAAACAGGACCAAAAAGTCGACTTAGCCAGACAAAAACACTTGAAAAATTAAGTAAACCGATAAAAAAAAACGTTTAGGTATGTAATATGAATGTAATTATGGGTGAAAAGGTACACGTTACTTACGTAGATAATGTTAATCGGCCGGTATACGCGGCTCTTCAGGTGAATATCCTGTTCATGTGTACATTCTTGTACCCCAGTTGAGGTCACTGTATCCCGCGAGCCATCGTCTGCCACACAAAGCACAAGGAAAACTTCCCGAGTTAAACTGCACAACAAAACAATAATTACACAAACCGACGAACAGGCCGTGGGAACGGCGAAACGGTCATTCGATTGTAATATTATAATATTATATTATATTTCGGCGTTTTTTGTTATTGGTTTACCGCCGTTCGCGGTACAGACGATTGCCGCCGCCGTTCTTCTTGCCGCACAACACAACACACACGGGACACGGGCCGCGCCAACCAATACCGAAAACAAAACACGAATGGACAACGTCGCCCCGGCAGTCGGTGTAAACCGGTCCTGGGCCATACGCTTTACAGTGATGCCAGATGGTCGCACGATAATTACCGTGCGCACCGCGTAAAGTGGGAGGTTGTACAATAATTTCAGCATGCAATACTTCATGTTAGGAACAAATGCCATTCAGTTTCCACTGATTTTTCAAAAATTGTTTTTTTATATTTATATGTTTAAATAATGTCGCGTCACGTCGCCGACAACATCTGCATGGTGCCGTATACTGTTATATACGAAAAAGTTCAAAGTTCAAGTAGCTATAACTTTTAAACTTGAGAAATCCGCGGATTTCTGGATATAAAATAAATTGCACCAAATAAGCGTGTCCAGTAAAGTATATTTGTTCCACACTTATTGCAAATAACTCAAAAAGTAATTACGCTAGGTACTTCTGATTTTACCAAAAACCATTTTTCATTTAAAAACAAGTATAATGAAAAAAAAGGTTAAAATATATTAATTTTTAAGTTATTGCGTTTTTAAAAAATAATTACGAAAATGAAGTCTTTGCTTATAACTTGAACAGTAAGCCTGACTCCACCATGGTTTTCATTGTAAAAAAATGCATATACTCCAAACAAAATTTTTAAAAAAAGCGACTGGGAACAATTGCATTTGTCCCAGAAATTACAATTTTAAATATTTCATTTTTTTAAAAATGTATAGACTGATTTATCGTAATGATAATTTGAATTTTATTTTTTTAATAAATAACAAACTGCATAAATTAATTATGAATTATAGATTTTTTATGTAAATAAAAAAACAAGTAAACAAAATACTCGTGTAATTAAGAGTATTAAATACTTTTAAATAAAATAAAGTGATACCTACACAATTATTATTAAATAATTTATTTCATATTTATATTGTTTTAATGGGATTGAAAGCGAACAGTTTTTAAGGGGTTTTATGTAGGCAATATTTAAGAAAAAAGTGGTTTAAATAAATTACGACCATGTCGATTTATTTTTAAGATAATTTGGATAAGCTTCAGAGTTCAGGGTATAATTTTAAATGTATACAATTTGTTCTACAAGTAAAAGCCATTTTTTTCTTACAAGAAATTAATTTAAACTTAAAAGCCTGACAAAACTACGCCTACTAAAGCGACCCATACACTACGATAAAACACGTCGGTCAAAACCGAAGTGTATGAACAAAAACCGACGACGAAACACCACAGCTTTTATATATGTATGGGCCCCTTTAAAATTATCGGATTTTAGTTTGGTAAAAATATTTAAGCTCGTCGACCTTTTTCCCAGGTTATTGTGGAAGTAGGTTTTTGAATAACTATTTCGTTTACTTAAAAAATAATAATAATGGGAATACTACAAATTTGAACAATTTGAGAAATTCAAGTAAGATTTAAACACAATTTTAATTGAAATATCAAAAATCGATCCCCACAATAACCTAGAAAAGAGGTCGGTTAACTCAAATATGTTTACAGAATTAAAATCGAACCACCATAAGTAGGCGTAATTTTGTCAGGCTTCTAGGTCTAAAACGTCCAATAAACAAACAACTTTCAATCCTCTTAATCGGTTTTCTTAATTATTTGACTACATTTTGTTTTACAGTTTTGATTTTTAATTAGATAGATAAAAAAAGCATATTTAAGAGATTATTTGTTAACATTTAAGATTAATTATCTTCTGTAATTTATATGGTGCCGTTATTTCTAGTGTTAGGTACTAATTAATAAAAAGGTCACGTTCAGGCAACTAAGTGGAAAGAAAATAATTGGATAGGGTTATAAGACAATGTCCTTAAACATGGAATGTTGTAGGAGTAATAGTGGATGAAGATATAAAAAGTAAAGTTGCAGACGTATTAGTAAAAACTAATAGAAATGTAGATTACCTAATAGCGGTGAAAATAATTTTAGAGGGAAAATTACTGAATGTAGTGAGTATTAATGCTCCACAATTAGGTTGTAAAGAAAGAAATAAGGTTTTAGCGAGACATGGAAAGTAGTGCATAAAAATAAAAAGAACGGTGGGAAAAGAAATCAGGATGAAATTACAGGAGACAAAGAAAAAAAATTATTTAGAAGAAATAAGGGCCATGGGGAATGTTGAGGGAAATATAAACAAGGTATGGAAAAGGATAGCTACTTGTGTAAACAGTACCACATAGGAGATTGTTGGGGAGAGTAGGAGTAATATGCTAGAAAACAAGGAAATGTGGTGGTGGAATAAAGAAGTTCAGATTTATAATAAGTAAGAAAAAATATTGAATTATCTTAAGTTTAAATTTTATTTAGTGATGTCTTCCTTAGTTTTGACATCTTATATCTAAGTCCTTGCCCAGGCCTAAACAGTGTAACCATTAGGTTACTTAGGTAATATATTAATATTACTGAACTCTTGTAAATATTCTTTGTCTATTCTTGTTCAACAAATATTTAGCTAATCACTTAAATAGGGTATTGTATCTTTAAAAAGAAAAACTAGTTTCGTTTCTCCTATTAAGAAGTTTGGAGGAAAAAATTCTGTATTGAATTATAGACCAATTCCTAATTTATCCTCTTTGTTTTAACTCTTGGAAAAACGAATTACTCCATACCTAACTTGTTCCTTTAAAAATGTTCTTAGTTTGAATCAGCATGGTTTCAGGATAGTTAGATCAAATGAATAATGATACTAATTCACTTTGCTTTTATACAGATTTAATCCAAACTGCTGAATCAGGATATCAGACTAATGTTATCTATACCGATATCAGCAAAGCTTTTGACTTAGTTAACCACTCTTTACTTCTCTCCAAATTATTTTCTTGCGGTATTTCGGATCCTTTATTGTCTTGTTCGATTCTTATCTCCGCGGTAGATCCCAGCAAGTCAAAGTTGATAGTCATCACTCATCTGCCAGTTCTGTCTAATCCTTTTTCAACTTCTGGTGTCGCCTAAGGCGGCCATATTTTCCCTCTATTTTTTTTTATTTTTTTAGCGGACATAAACTCTTGTTACCATTTTTTATTATTTACACTTTGCAGATGACTTAAAATTATATTCAACAATAACTTCGGACCTTGATTGTATTAAACTACAGGTTGACCTTATAAGGTTGGGTAATTTGTGCACAGTTAATAGTTTAAAAATTAATAATTCAAAATGTGTTAAAATTTCTTTTACTCGTTCAGAAAATAAAATTTGTTTTTATTATGCTATTTTCAATTAACGTCTATGTGAGGTGTCTACCTGTCTATGATTAAGGTATTATGTTACAAACAAATCTTTTGTTCACATCCCATATTGAACATGGAAAGTCAAAAGCTTCGAGGACTTTTGTTTTTATCTTTCGTAATACGAGTAATTCGTAGAGTTTGATAATACTTTATATTGCTTTGGTAAGGTTTATTATTGAGTATGGTTCCATTGTATGAATTCCAGCTCAAATTGGATTAATAGTATCACTGGAAAGAATTCAGAGACGTTCTTTGCTTTTTATTTATTTTAAAGAAACTATTCCAATATACATTCTAACATTCCATTATGTGATGTTCAAAATAGTTTAAATTTAGATTCCTTTTCTTGACGGAGAAAATATATTGATAATTCTTTTATCTTTAAACTTTTAAATGGCAAAATATTGTGTCCAGATTTATTAAAATTAGTCTCTTTTCGTGTTCTTCAATTCTATTCACGTTCTAGCCCTACTTTCTCCTTGCCTTTCCACATAACGTCGTATGGTTAGGTTTAAATAAATATGGTTTAAATAAAATAAAATAATATATAAGCTATGGCAGGAGAGAATATTGTATAAAGTACAAAAGTTTGTCTTAGGAATCTAAGAGCGTGGTAATCAAAGCGAAGTTAAATAACGAGTTGAGTAGTTCAAGTGGCTAGGAATAAGGGAAGGCGAAAAAGACTTTTATTTTAGCGGTTAATTATTCATTATTTTAATATATTCGTTATCAGTACTATACAACACTAACAAAAAAACGGTTGCAATAATTGAATAATAATAATAAAAATAATGGAATTTTAGAGCCAACTCCAAAATAAATGTACAACAATATTGTACCTAAATATAATACTGTATACCGTTATTAGGCGCATAGGATACAGTTTGTACCCCAATACTACTTAAATTCTCGATCATTCAAAATGGACTTTCAATTTTTTTTTGAAATTAATTTGTTCTTATTTTGAAACATATGGAAAACATTGATAACATGGGGATGTATCTCACGTGACTAACGGAGGGTTAAATATTTAATATAAAACGTATATTAAAAATATATGCAATATAATTTTATCCTTATTATTATTTAATTTATAACTTATAAGCCTTATAATTAGTGCAAAACGTCAACAAAGTATACCTATATTTATGTACTAGATTCTAGACATAGATATTTCCATAGAAATATCAATGTATCTTTCTGTCAAGAGGTGTATTAATTTTAATATATAGAAATGTAGAATTACAAATATTGATAACAGCATTGTAATGACAATAACTTGTGCGGAAAAACGGTGATAATATTTATTAGGATTATCAACATATATTGATAATACAAGGTCTAAAGAATATTACATTCAAATGTGGAACTCATTCCGCTTTCGACTATTTTTAGAAAAGCAATAATGCGTCATAATTTTAAGTTGAAAAATATGTAAATTTGTTGGGTACTTTTCTCGATTTTAAAGGGGAAATGATGAACTTTTTAAATTATTGGCCTATTAAAGTACCTTTCGTGTACGATTTCTGATTTACAAAGTTGATAGACCATACATGAAGAAATCGGTTAAGCGGTGTACAAGATAACGTGGGTCAAGTCACAAAAAGAAAATTATAAATAAAATCATATCACAGTAAAAACAATACCTACTCAGCTTAGCATCAAAGCAAAAATAACCATTAATTATTTTGCATCATAGTGAATTAATAGACTCATCTGCTGTAGTATCACATACTCAGGTTTGATTACTATGCAATTGTAAATTTGTACTAAACAAAATAGTAATAAGTATTAGGTTAATTTTTTTACCTCAAGTTATTATAAAAGAGTAAGGAGAGAAAATGAAGTCGTATACAAAATTGTTTACACCTTATTCTTTAATAAATATAAAGTGTGTGGTATCCTTACAAGAAATCTGCTATAGTGTTATACATAATAAATTATGGAACAAAAAAAAATTGATTTAAATTACAAATACAAATTCAATTGTAAAACATTGAATATATATCTCATACAGTCTCATCTCCAACTCAAAGCTAAAATTATAATAATTCTCGCCATAAAATAAAAACTCTCCTTAACTAACGAACTTAGGCTACTTGAGAACTTACCCTACAAATCCATGGTGTTGTATATAATATTTTTCAACACATAACATCATCATGTATTATATTCAGAATTTATATTATGTTGAATATATTTTCAACATAAATTTCAAATAAAACTTTTAAAAGAACAAAAAATAAACTAACAAAATACTTCTAATCATTTATTATTTATTTTTATACAATTTATATTTATTATTTTGAGTTGAAAATATATAGGATATTGGGTAAACACCAATTAATAATTGTTTTTGTTTTTAATTAAAAAATCTAAATTTAAATAACTCAACTCAAAATTATACAAAATATGACAATACGTAATATTTTTCATTAGTAATTATAAAATTATTTTAGGTTTAAAACACATTTTATTACATTTTTTTTTAAAATAAATTGAAATTGAAAATATTAACAGTAATATACTAATGTTATAATTATCAATTTAATAATAGGTCTAGTAAAACTAGGTATGGCTTATCAATTTACAAAAAAACATAAAAATTATAATTAATTATTTATATTGAATCCTTTAAAAATAATATTTAGCATGCTTCTTATATCTAATATTTAAGTAGGTTAATGTCTTTTAATATAATAACTGCATATAATTCTAATGCATAAGTCTCATATTGAACAACTATAGTTTTAAAATAATGAATGACTTTAATTGGGGTCTTTATTTTTTCATAATTAAATCGCCAACCGAAGAAAGGAGACAAGTCAATTTTTATCAATTTTGATTTTATTATCATTTTGTTCTAAGCACACATATATACATTATTTACTGTGGTCATGTCATACTTAGTCTTTCGTTTTTCAAGAACAATTAGAAAAAGTAAACTTGTCCCCTTCCTGCAGTTAGCGATTTAATTAGGAATCAATTAATTTGTATATCAATAATCATAAAGACAAGTTATAAATAGTAATAATTTTTAATTTTTAAACGACACCGGAAATTTCGAGTTTATAACTAAATACATTGAATTTTTACATACATATAAAATAAAATAAAAAAAATTTTAACCGCGATTTTAATTTAAAAAGGAAAAGAAAGGAGTACTAATATTTTATCATAAGACTAAATACAAAATTGGTTTAAAAGTCAGTTACAAAATTTAAAATAATAATTATACAATTTGAACTAGCCAATTTATTATATAAATATCATTTAAACTTCAGTTATTATTACTCTAAATTCTGAATTTTTTAAACTACGTGTCAACTTAGATATGATATTTTATTATTTTAAAATTGTATCGCCAAATCATTCAATTTAAGACAACTATTGGAGTACAATAGTACTTTGACCAATTTAATAAATAACTTAATTACTCAGTCTTTAATCAATAATGTTCTAAACAAGCGTGTTTTTAAAAATGTATTTTATACACAGAATGAGGTTTTTCGAGACACAATTAAATTGATCATATTTCACTTGACTTTGTGTTAAAATAATGTTTCTGTGTTCTGTTTATGAATGAACACAAAATATAATTAAAAACTACAAGTAATCTTTATCTATATACTTTTTAACGATTGACAGTCCTTAATAAAATAAGTCTTTTAACTTAAATCATACATTGTCATAATAAATTTTTAATTAAACATAATTTTTTCATACTAAATGGCGAACAAATAGCTATCATACTATGTATATAGTATAAATAATAAAACTAAGCATAATTTAGTATTTGTATTATAAAATAACTACTATTAAACTTATATTATATTATACAATTTCCATAATAAATTTATTTGGATAATACTCAAGTGACTTACTAGACTAGATGCTTAAATGTAATCTAAAAATACTGGTAAGATATCTAATCGACGTCTAAAAAGACAAATTACATAATGTGTAATCAAAAAAAAAGATCATGTTATGTGTAACGTATAAACATAATAGGTTGTTTTGGCTAAATAAAATACAGTATTAACTATTAACAGTCAGTATTATTACTATTCAAGTGAGTTAAATATTTTAACCCTGTACTATCCATTATATCTAGTCTAACAATATCAGTATAATTACATTTTCAACAAGCTAATGTTTTCCTATTCAGTTTTAACAAAAACTATTTAGTTTTTTCCTTTATATATATTTTACGTAACAATATTAAATCAAATTAAAAATTTGCAAAAAGTGTTGGTAAATAATTATTATCTATTGTGTGTACAATAGCACCAAGTATATGATAACCAATACACAGCTAACGTATAACCTAATTAGTAATTATAATAATAAATTATATTAAGTGTTAAAATAAAACCAATTAGTCCGATTTTGTAGCTACCACTTAATATGCATACTATTAGCTTTGATTTATTAATTTGTATTTTAATTTTTGAACTAAAATGTTTTGTAATTTAAAGTTAATTTATTAAATGTTGAAAATATGTGTATTTTAATTCTATCAATTGTTGTGTTAAAAATATAAGGTTATGATGAATTGGATTGAAATTCATCAAACATAATTAAGTTCTATGATGAGGTAAGCACATTTAGAAGTAAAAATAAATTAAATAAATAGCTAAATTACCTTAAAAAAACAAATTGACAATATAAATAAGATATAAAACAATTAGTCACATTTTATCATTTCCCCTCAATAAATTATAATAACTATAAGATGTGTATTATATTAATATTTATAATCTTATTATATGGCTATTGATTATATTTGTTACTATAGACACACAAGTTATGTTGTTTATCATAATAAAAATAAAATGAATGACTAAGTTATTACTAAAATTATTATTTTGCAGATGGCTAACTTTCATAAATGTAACAATATGAAATTTGTATTTTATAAATATGGCCAAATCTCGAAACAGTTATAGAAGTACATATTATACATGTACATAATACAATTATCACATTACAGTTGTCATCTATCCTAATTTTACTTACATACTGGTAAGTAGTTATTAAATCACACTTGTCGTTCTTGTTCGAAACTATAATTGTACTAAAATAAACAAACAACAAATTTATCAATATTTAAATTAAATTAATATCTATCGATTAAACATAATAGCAATATACATTACTTGTAAATCAAGATCCTCCAAAGTTTTGACTTTAATTTCAGGTATATTCTAAAATGTTATTTAAAACACATTTTTAATATAAAAGTATTTAGTAACACTATTATTTTACATTACCTTTAAACTGTACTTGTTATCGACAACAAAGTTTGGGTTCAATACAAACGGAATTCCTTCTAGCCCTAAAAAAAATAATAATAATAAATTCACATTTATACTATTGATATTTCAAATCAGTAACCTTGTAAAGAGTTTAATGTGGAATAATTGGAAGACGAGTATGTTGGTGTTGGTAATTTCGGTGCTGGTCGAGTAGGTTTTAGTGATAAAAGACGATCATAATCATGTGTCAATGAATTTGCACTCATATCCAAACTAGGGTACGACTCTAAAGAACCATTACCGTTGGGGAGGTTTTCTGTAGCTTGGGATGGTGCTAACCTAAAAGAATTTTTTACAACCAATGAAAACTTATTATAATACTTTTCTCATAAAATTCAATTAGTTCAAAGTACCCGTATGATAAAGGCGACAGCGGAACATTGACTGGTGATTGAGAACTAGTCTTGTAACAAAGTGTTAAGCCGTTTAAGTCCCTAAAACAATTTAAAAACTTTAAAATACTATTATTTAATTTAAAATAAATAAAATACATACCCAACATAGTTGAAGCCGTCTGGAGCTTTCTTTGATCGGCTTAACAATATAATATCAGTTATTGCATGTGATGCCAAATTTCTCCTGGACAATTTGTAACATAGTTGACGTTTTCGCCAAGCTTTTTGATCTATACATATCGTTTTTTCAGGATATTTTTTAAAAATGTTCTACAAATGCTTCCTTACCGTTGTCTATAGTTCTAGAGATTAAACAATAGCCGTCCGGGGGACCTTCTTTTTCATTGATCAAGACAATATTGACCACTATGTAATCCGATATACCTTCTGTTTTTGATATACACAAATATCTCGTAATTTTGCGACCAATAAAAACTGATTCCTTCCACGACTGCAAATGCAAATCGGCATCAGAATCTTGATCATGAGTTTTTAGTATCTAAAAATATTATTAAAAATAAATCAAATATTTAGAAAAAACATTCAGAACACTTGTGGTTATATATTATAAAATATTTAAATAAACCCATAATCACAAAAAAAAATCCTCTATAGCTTATACTACAGACTGAGTATGCGCCGATGATGGTAACATTGGGGACAAATTTGCCAAATAGATTAAGGTGGCGGTGCCATCGCACACTGTCACCTGATCGAATACAGCCACGGGCAGTCTTGCACACTAGTCAGAGCAACTTGGTTATGAGAAGACACTGCCATCCCCCCGCTTACTCATGGCAGAATTTTAAAATGTGCAATTTTTTCCATTTTGCAACAAATTATACTAGCTTATGTATAATTAATAAACTAAAAATTGGTACATTGGTGTAAAATATATAGTTTGGATTTTTTAATTTTACTACCAGTTTTTGTATATGTAGACAGACCATAAACAAAATATTTGTTTAGTTCATTAGCTTTAAAAAACAAAAAGTAACTAACAAAAAAGTTACAAAAAACTGAACTTTTTACTTTTTTAGAAGTTAATGCCCAGCCTTGAATATTAGCATTGAATTTGTTGTAAAACCGCTTAGACTGAAGGTTAATAAGATTACCGTAATTTTTGTAAATAGTATTTACAAAATAAACTGCTTTTTACAAATTGTAAATAGTTAAAAGAAATATTTTTATTTATATCATAATGTTTTCTGATAATTGATGACTAATGAATTAACATTAGTTATATAATATAGATGATGCAAGCAAAATAAAAGACAAATCATCAAACTTACAGGACTATAACCAGCAGGACATTTTGAGACGTCTTCCACAACACACAAAGCAGATATAGGTTTATTGTCTGGAAACGATTTAATTACTTGTTTGATCATTTTCACTAATTATTTAATAAATGTATATATTAATGAAGTTTTTCAATTATAACAGCTCGCGTCTTCTTAGTTCTTATGATAATTAAATCTTTTTAGGTAAATGTAAATAATAAAATTAATAAATAATAAAAAATAAAATATATAATACGGACGTCTGTAATGTGTTGTGTAGTATAATTAATAATTACTAAATAAAATACTGTAGTTTGTACAGTATAAGAATATCAACAATGAGAATGAAACTTTATTGATATTGGATAGTCGATAGAGGGGAGAATGTCTAGGGCGACAGGATGATGATGTTATCTTCGTGACAAAATAAACAGGTATGTCTACAACTTGTGTTATCAATTTTTACAATATGGTAGCCGGTAATCTTTCGTAAGAAACGCTCGGCCGCCGACAAAACCGGCAGCCATATTGTGATTATCACAAGTTTCCGATGTACCTATATTTACTTCATCGTGGATAACGCCATAATATTGTTGTCAAAAGATAACCGTCGGTGATAACTTGTGTCAAGAACTCTTAATAATATGAATTATGTTATGGTTTTTTTTCTTAATAAAATGATTTAACAATGATTGCCAGTTCTAAGTGTAACCTGTTGATCCACTTATTATAATTTGTATTTTATTAACTGAAAATAATTTATTTATTTATTTTAATCGTGAATGCCATCAACACCATAGACTAAAGTCTAATTGTTTAATCTAATGGTGTGTATTTAGTAATATGGGGAATACTGCAAGCTTAAAAAACCATATAGAAACATCCAAAAAAACAGGTGTGTTAAATTTATCAGATAATCATCTCAAACAATATCCGGACACCATTGACGTATTACATCCATTTTTAAGAACATTGGACTTGTCGAAAAATAAACTCAAAACATTACCCAAAACTGTGGGTCATTTTAAAGAGTTGAAAATATTGAACGTTAGCAATAATTCACTAGAATATTTACCGAGTGAAATAAATTGCTTGATAAAACTTGAAACGCTACAAGCCAGTTACAATATTTTAAAAACGCTTCCTATGTTTACTAATCTGTCAAATCTGAAGCGTGTGTCCCTCGAAGATAACCAACTTACTGAGTTTCCAGAATTTTTGTGTCAATTAAAGCATTTGGAAGCATTGGATTTGTCGAAAAACAAAATTACTCAAGTACCTGAATGCATTAAAGAGTCAAGGTTAGTAGAACTCAACCTCAACCAAAATCAAATAAGAAAATTGCCAACTACTCTTGCTGAATGTACAAGATTAAAGACGTTAAGAATAGAAGAAAATTGTTTGGAGCTTGTCGATATACCCAAAGAATTGTTAACATCATCTAAAATTTCATTGTTATGTACTGATGGAAATTTATTTGACATGAAGACATTAATGGCACTCGAAGAATATAGTATTTATATGGCCAGATACACAGAAGTGAAAAAAAAAATGTTTTAACGTTGTATTTTACCATTTTTTTTTTTTTTTAACTTATGTAACTGGTTTTATTTTATATGTAACATTTTTTTCATAACAGTATGTAAGTATTCTAATTCAATATTAAAAATATTTATGCACAATTTATTTTTTTGTATTAAACAAACACGCTTGTTATGTACCTACTCGTGTATTTAATTATTATGTTTATTTATTGTTACAACATTTTATTAAGTCTAAGCCACCATTTGTATTTTATTATTGTTTAAATTTATTTATTAATTGTTCATATAGAATTTGTGTTTCATTATTGACATCTCTTAATAATATTATATTTTTAAACATAAATAATAACATTATTTTTTATTAATTATTATTCTTAGGAATAATAATTTTAAAAAAATCAACTTAAAAGTTGTATGAAAAAAAAAAATATATATATATATAAATACGAGAATACTGCATAACTCGTAGCACATTTCAATTTAATTTTTGCGTGTTATACTTATTATAGTAATTAACCTATGATGTAAAACGTTTTTATATATTATTTGAATTATTTTTCTGTTTTGTCCACAGAAAATAAATAATAATAAAAGCTTCAAAATACTAATGGGCTGCTTTAGTCAATAACACTATAATAATACCTTGTACATACTAACCTACATCTAACGTCTCCATAAATCAATATTTATACTCTCTGTATAGATCAAACACTCAAGCCACTTGAGTACTTTATAATTTAGCCCATTAGGAAAAAAAACCCTGTGTGGTCTCAGAAAAGAAATTTGACTACAGATTTTTGAAAATAGTTTGTGTGTTATTACTTACTAGGGCCACACTAGATTTACTTTCAGTTTAATTTTCAGACCTAAAGTTTTAATACCATAAAATAAAAAGGCGAAATAAAGAAAAAGTCTACCCTTATGAGAGGAAAGGGTTAATGATATTTTCTTGATTTGTCACTGCATATTGGTAGTACTAATCTACTTATTTAAATCTAGGAAAAGATCAAAGAAAAAACGTATATTTTATAACTTGATAACTTATTTATTTGTTAATAATTTTATAAATAATATAACGCTTTGATGCTAAAATAAAATATAAATAAACACAAATGTTAGCAGCAGTCGGCGATGTGACGCGGGTAGAGCAAACTAGGCAAAGAAGTGGGCAGTAGAAAACTAGGTGACACAATTTTTCCTAGCACATTTGAAATGTACTGGCGAGAAGTTTTATTTATTTAAAAACCCTTTTATTATTCTGTCAAACCAATTTACATGTGAGAATGTGTTTTTTTATTATTTTCATTTGACTTTATGAGAAGACAAATCTTTAATGGATCCTAGTGACTCGGTTAGGTTAGGTGACACCGCTGACACGTGTATGAAAACCCCGTGGACACTTGTCATGCAGTGAGAGCAGAAATGCATACCATAATGGTCAATGAGCCTTTCTTGACTTAATAAGTTGAGATAGGTAAGTATGGGCACATACCCGCTAGAAAATAGCAGATCGGCCTCCTAATGACTAATCCCCAGTGTCAAGCTAGAGGGCATCCTCCGGATTAACTTATAATACATCTTTAATTTTTTGTTTCAGACTCGTTTAATATTTCGTTTATATCTCACTTTGGTATTCATCTCTAAAACCTTCATTCCTATCTTTTTTCTTCTTCAAACACCATGTTTTTTTTGCAGTCGTTTTATAAATCACTTAAGAGTTAAAAGCGGCATTTAGCTTTCCAGTTTTATAATGCGACAATAATACGTATGGCTGCAAATAATTTAAACCCTAGTTAAATATCAGTAATATTTGAGGAAATTGAATTGAATGATAAATATATCTATAATTAATTACTCCATTAGCTGGATATTTTCTATTCACTCGAGTGTCATTACTGTTCGTTTGAAAACGACCGTGAACACGATCAATTATTATTTCTGTATAATGGTTCGCAAACACATTTGTACACATTATAATCTTGGGACCATTAGGTCTCATTCAAAAGAGTGTAACGCCAATTCAGGTAATCAAATATAGGCGCAATCGTCATGTTAAGGTAATTAAGAAGGTAAACCTGACACGGCTTACCTCGATCCCTTAAAAGCTACGAGTCAAAATATTGTATTCTACGTTTATTTATAATGATTTAGTATTAATAATTTAAATAGAACCTGTTTGCGGAACATTCATAATTTTGTTATTTCGTTTTTTAAAAGTAATTTCTATACCTAATCTTAATACTTGTATTATATTATAATAATTCGATTTTAGTGGATTAAATAAATCTTATTTGGATAAGATCCTTCCTGCCGAATTTATCATGACGTTCGATAATTTTGATAAATAAGTGTGACATTTTAAAAACGAAAAAGAATATTTTGATTTATAAATTGTACAAGTAGTTGTTAATATGAAATATCCACTGAAAAACTTCCGGCTTCCCCCCCCCCCCGCATAACCCGTCACACTATTCATACTTAAATAATTAAAATAAAAACTTTTAATTCTTTCAAATATCCCTTATATTTTTATAGAATATAGTAGTATTTGACAATTGACGGTATTTATTGTACTGTAATTAAGTTTTTCTAATAACCTACAAATATGGTTTTTTAACTATAGCAGACTAGCGCTCAACGTTAAGGTGTTAAATTCCGTAAACGTTTTTATGCAGAATTGTCGAGTTAGTGAGAGAAAAGTGGAGTTAACTGACCTTATCAGCTGCAGTCGAAGGCCGTGTTTTTTAGTATTTCCATGACGGAAATCTGTTATCATAAATTACTAGCTTCGGGTAGATTTACTACGATACCGGCATGGCACAAATTATTCTACTCTCAGCACATTACAATTAATTTAATCGAAAAAACCTTAGTCAAGTATTGGATATAACATGTCATCTCGAATATCTTCGGTTTCATGTCTTAAGTATTTGAATAGGCGTAAACCCTTTAAAAAGATGTACGTATAAATTTAATATAGTAATTTATGTGACAACATGAGCCTGTGATAAATCAATCATAATGTTCTAAACTGTTATAATTGTAAGATAAAAATTAACGCTTTTGAATTTGACCAAAGTTACTAGGTGTGCAACTCGACAAAAAAAAAAAGTGTGAACAATTATTTATATTACCTATTAAGTCATTCCCAATTTAATTGGTTGCATCCTTTGTGGATTTGGTCCATTTTGCTATGTTTAGTAGTAAGCAAAATGTGCTATAATATTTGGACCTGAGCTTTTAGGTACTACTGTGTTTGGTGTGTATACATTTATATCTTAGTTAGACCGGGCTTAGATGTTTCTCTACATAAATGTGCTGATTGTTTTTTGGCAAAAATTAATAAGTGTATTACTAATTTTTTTTAGAAATGCTTCATGCAAGTTTTCATCAGACGTTCAAAAGACTGATTCTTTCAAGCAGCCACCACTTACAGAACCATTGCCAAACCTTCCCAACGTAATTTATAGTAAAAAAAATTTTAAATCTGAGAAAACGGAGCTTACTAAATTGTCAAATGGAATAAGAGTGGCTACTGAAGCTTCGCATGGTGAATTCTGTACTGTTGGAGGTATAATATATAACAACATATTATGATTTAAAAACAGAAATTGTTTGTATTTATTATATTATGCTTGTATTCCATATTATTAGTGGCAATAAGTTCTGGATGCCGTTATGAAGTACCTTACCCTAATGGTATCAACCATTTTCTCGAAAAATTAGCTTTCAGTGTAAGAATATAATTTATTATATTAAAATGTATATGACATGCTATTAACATTCTTTTTCTTTTTCATATCAGACAACTGTAAATTTTCCTGGTGATAATCAAATAGTGGATGAAATTGAAAAATATAATGGATTATGTGATGCACAATGTTCCAGGTATAGTTGAATTTATTATAATAAGACTTTTGGAATTAATTTATTATCACTCTTCATTAGAGACGTTGCAATGTATGCTGCAAGTTTTAATAGAAAGCACGTGGATGAGATGATTAAAGTCTTGGCAGATGTAGTATTACGATCTAGAATGACAGATGAAGAGGTAATTAATTTTAATATTGTGATTAACTTTTTAAAATTACACTAAATCACCCATTTCTCACACAATCCATCCCATGTTAACTTTAAACATTAATAACTAAAAGTAATTTTTGAAAATTAATAATCAAACAGGTACATTTTTAGTACTTAAATTATTTTTGATTAATAAAGTTAACCAAATTTATAATATGTTCCCATTTTTGTTTCTAAAGTTGATTTGAATTTTATAAATACCTTAAAAGTTAAATTTACACACTAGCTAACCGAACTCCCAACTGCAATGTTAATGTCTCACACCTGAATGTTGTAGCAACCTATACATAAAAGGTTTGTCAACCAGTGTGCAACATTCAGCTGTAACATATTTACTACTATTTATTTAAAATTGTATGCCTTGTAGTAAATTTATTTTATTTTGTATTGGTCATTTTAGAGTTTAATCTTTTAATTGTTGAAAACGTTTATAGATATCGTCTGCTAGGAAAATGATCCAATTTGAACATGATACACTAAAGTTAAGACCCGAACAAGACGTACTTCTAGAAAATCTAGTCCATATGGTACTTTATCACTATTACTATAGTTTTAAAAAACCATATAGTTATATTTGGCAATTTAATTTATTGTAATTTATTCTTAGGCGGCTTTTAAATGCAATACATTAGGTATGTCTAAACTATGTCCACCTGAAAATATTCCAAAAATTGACCGCCAAATCCTTCTAACATATATGAAAAATCATTACGAACCTGAAAGAATTGTTGTTGGTGGTGTCGGCGTCAACCATGAAAAGCTGGTCGATAGTGTTCAAAAGTAATTATATATAAATTTTAAAATATATATATTTTTTATAATACATTGTACTTATTGTTTGTTAGATACTTTGTAGATCAAAAACCAATTTGGAACAATGAAAAACTAGATACAATCACTGTTGACAATTCCATACCACAGTATACAGGCGGAATAATTATGGTTCGTATCTTTATGAAAATTCCATTTATGCAGGCATGAGTTAAGCAGACGATTAACCTGAAGTGCATGCTAAGCGGCACTACATACCTTATTTTGTCATGATTTTGTATAGGGGTTAAATATGTGTGTATATAAGAGTTAAAAAAAAAAACGTACAGTGAAATCTGTCAAAACAGAATAATACAGGAACATACACAAAATATGTATTACTCAGTTTTCAGTTTTTTCAGCATCCGTCTTGGTAATAGTCAGTAACTTAATATGACAGGTTTCACCGTGCTTGAAATTTGTAAAAAAAATATTTATTTTTTAACCATAATAAAACCAAATTATTTTTTTACATTCTAAATGAAATTTTTTACTATGACACTTCGCTACTTTATTTACGAATAAACTTAAACGAGATTAACACAACATTTTTTTAAAAAGGACGCATGTGAAATTCCACCATTTCCGGGTCCATCTGGTTTGGCAGTTTTGTCGCACTTGGTAGTTGGTCTTGAATCTGTACCAATGATAAAAAATCAACAAGATTTTATCGCATCTTGCGTAATAAATATTATAATGGGAGGCGGTGGAGCGTTTAGTGCTGGAGGTCCCGGTAAAGGAATGTACACCAGACTATATAGAAATGTATTAAATAGGTAATTATTCTATAATATTTATATTTCAAAAACAAATTCTAAAATATATATTTTTTTTTTAATAGGTATGGTTGGCTATTTAGTGCAACTGCTTACAATTATGCTTATGTTGACAGTGGATTATTCTGCATTCACGCGAGTACAGAACCAAAATATGTTAGTGAAATGGTTAAAGTCATCGTGTCAGAAATGGTCAACATGGCCGGTAGTATTCAAAGGGAAGAATTTTCCGTAAGTCTAAAATCAGTGGTGTAGTCGTCCTAAGCGTATAAGTTGTGTGTACCTAGCTCCCACTTTTTTATGTATTGGCGTGTACTCTCGCATAAAAATCATTTACTCTATCCGGTAGGTTATTTTTTAAATTAATATGTGCATACTTAGAAAAGTGGGAGGGGGTACCCCCCACAGCATATACCCAGCAACTTCACCACTGTCTAAAGTTATAAATTAGGTTTTGGTTCTATTATAATAAAATCAACATTTAATATACAAATAGAGAGCAAAAAAACAATTACAATCTTTGTTGTTAATGAATTTGGAAGCGCGCCCAATAATATTTGAAGATATGGTAAGACAAGTGTTGGCAAGTGGCTATAGGAAACGACCAGAAGAACTCCTCCAAGACATTGGTGAGTCTTATTTTAATACACCTCAACAGATATATTTTTATTATATATTCATGAAATTATATTAATGCATTTTAGAAAATGTTACTGAAGAAGACATCATAAAAGTGGCCAAACAAATGTTGGATACTCCTATTACCGTTGTTGCACGTGGGGATATTTCAAGACTGCCACCAATAGAACAAATTCAGGAGCTGCTTACTCTTAAACCTCAAGGAAAATTTTTCGGTCGCTTTTAAATTGCTTAACCATTTATAAACTCTGTTGGAACACGACTATATTATAGTTTTTTTGTCTAGACTCTGAATGTTATATGAATACAATGTGCATTAAATTCTAATAATGTTAAAATAAAATGTAAATTTACTATTTTCGTGTTTAATACAAATTTTATCCCTTAAAGAAAGATGTTGATAAAACCATTTTATAGTTATTAGGTTTTGCCGTGTCTTTCTTTTGTTTAAAAATTTGTGGATATAGAAAAATATTTAAGTTTTTAACAATGCATTAATTTGGTCTGGTTTCCTTTTTTATAAACAAAAATGCAGCTGTCATCTTTTTGTGAGCATATCAGCTTAGTATTATAACCAAGCAATATTATTCTTGTTGTGTATATGTTTGTTATATATAAATATAGCCAATGAGAAAGTAGCCATCGCGTATTTGTTTACATTTGAAGTAACTTTTGTTTTCATCTATTCTGTGATTTTACACACCCGCATCAAAGAAATAAGTTTTACAATTGTGTGTTTTTAATTTTATGTGGCTTGACCACGATGTATTCTAAACTACCTAACCGATTTTTATTACAATTAGAACCCGAAGGTAATTCTTGTAGGCTAAAAGCTAAAAAAGCCTCCACTTTCATTCAAAATAGGAAAAATTACATATATTTTCTATTTAGTATTATGGCACGCTATAAACTGGAAAAATAGTCAAGTTAATACTCTTAAACTTGTGTGGGATATTCATTAGCTCTACTTAAAAAGAAATTTATTTTGACTCCATCCCCTGGTGAGTTTTTTAAATAATGATAGTTTTTTTAAAAAATATATACATTTTTGTTAGTTTTTTTAATATTTATTAAACATTTTCAATCATTCAGTCTCAATGTTCAGAAGAACATATAAATGTATTTTTTTTATTAAGATATTGATATGTATGATATTTAATTGTCTTAAGGACCTGTTTAATTGACCTGGCAAAAAATGGCCGAACAAAATTCTGAATTTTTCTCAAGACAATCAAGTAATCATTATTTTGTGCAGTTCATTTTTGATTATAATATAATTTTATTATAATATGTAATAATAGGCTATTTTCTCACAGATTATTTAGTTTTTGCGCCTTATATTGCATGCATACAATATACATAATTTAGCAATAAATTGCCTATGCATTTGCCTTACTATAACCCAACATTGTTCAACTATGTTTATTAAGAACTAAGAAAAATGTTAATGAAGGTTGTGATTTCGATGTACAATTATGTATAAACAATATAACAGATAAAAAAAAATGTACGACTCAACGTCATCCTCGTACTATTTGTTCATTATTTTCATAAATCATTATTATCGTTAATATGTAAGTATTTATAGAATCCATTAAAAATCCTGCATTACTATGAAATTACTATGAATTAGTAACCAATATACTATAAGAATTAAGATGTAGATGTTAAGTTTATAGAGGTTGAAGGTAAATATAGCTCGAACACATAGATGAAAAAATCAATAATCCACCGTTGGAAAACCTACACCTTCACAGTTCCATGAAGTCGTAAACATTAATAAATTAAGAAGAGAAAATATTATTCTGTTGGCGTTTTAATGTCAAACATTTCAGTCGACATAAAAATTTAAAAAATACCTAACAACGCGCTTTTCGACGGCACTGCTACCATTAACCAAATGAAATCACATGACAACATTCACTTAATTATATAAAAAATATTTAAAAATTAAAATAATATCATGATTTCATGTTTTTTCCGAAACCGCTGAATTTTTAAATCTATTCTCGTAAAAATAATCAATACGTTAATACTTAATAATATTTTTTCCTGAGCAATTTGCAAACGATTGAATTTGCATGAAAAAAAATCATTGAGTATTACTGCGCATTACATGAACCAATCAATTGTCTTTTTGTAAAATACTTTGAAGTGTAAATTGTGACATTCGATATTTTTATATGGGGCTTTTTTTTAGGGGGAGGGGAGATAGATGCTCAAAAATTAACGCATAAATATGTTATTACAAAAAAAATAACGATGTCATAGCTTTTTTTCCAGTAGACACAGCTAGTCTTAATGATAATCATGATGATTTACCTATTTTAAAATGACTTCTTATTATAACACTTGGGCTAATACTCTCCATTTCGTTTAGCCGGTACTTAGGTATTATAACACATCCGCTTCGAAACTGGTGACGCGACGATCCGGTCTGCATATAGGTACATACTTACATACATATATGTATAATACAATTATTGTGTACAATGTACATAAAGGTATAATATATTGGTTGGCAGTGCACAGTCTACAGATATCGAAAGTGGTCTTACCTATGTGTGCAGCATCGTATGCCCACTTGTCAGCATATAGTAGCAACGGCAGCGACCAAGAAACAAATTTCTCCTTCTACCAAAGTCTTCACACGACCCAACGCGCCATCAGTATCAAGTATAATCGTGCACGAAGTGTATTAGCCGTATCGTCACAGCGCTTTTGTGGGTATCGCTCCACCGTGGGTAGTTTTTGTAGTTTTAAAAAAATAATAACATATAGCACAAGCGCGATTCAACTGTGTATTATTTTTTATTTTTTTTTGTCAATTTTAAACATTTCTTTTAACAACACAAAGTTGTCAATAATATCACGCCAATATGAATATTTGGACAGATACGAAGAATCTGATATCCTTTCTAACGCTGTTTGTGTGCTTTTTTTCGACACAAAGTCAAACAATCACTTCCAGAACAGCGCATAAAATCAACAACGAGCAACCAGGTAAATTCTTTAATTATGTATAACTATTTTCGTATCTTTGTTTTAGAGTAACAAATAATAATACTGAAAATTTTATAAAAAAAATCGTAGAGTTAGCGTTTACCAATTACAAATTAATTTCAAAATTCTGCCATAAAAATGTATAATGTAGAAAAAATACAATAAAAATCAAAATGGTTTAAAGACTTGGACGCTTTTTTATTATTATTAAAAATACAAAATTAAAGCACTGCATACATTTAAAAAGCAAGTGCATACATTCCTATATTGTGTTATTACTTATTTTTAGCATTTCTAAAAATAGTAAGTACATATTTTTAACCGGCAATTTTCGAATTATAGGTAGGTAGAACCTTGAAATTCGGTTTATGGACTTACATAATATTACACGTATAACGTAATATATTTATATAATAAATACTGTGTGTAAAATAAATGTATGTAAATTAATAACAGACTGGTTCATTTAATAGTAATAAACATAATAAAAGCAATTAAACTTTTTGGTTATATTAACTTGGATATTATTTTTTAACTAGCTGGATAATCAACTACTTAACTTAATTATATATAACTATGTGATCAAACTTTAACACAACTTTAATTTGTGAATAATATTAAGTTTAATTTAATGAAATAAATGAGAACAAATCTCAAAAGAGATTTTATTTGCTCAGTCAAATGCAGTTTTACCAACATCTAAAGAAAGTTACTTGAGCCTATACTGATCCAGCTTTTTTACTAATCCTAAAAATTGGTCAAAATCTTGACAATTGGTTAATTATATATTTTTATATAGACTAAAGTGACTCGTGTAGCGGTTCATAGTAACCAAAAAGTAGTTGAAAATATTAAAATGTATCTTGGCTATTTTAGTGACCAGTTTCCACGTTAATTATTATTATAATTTATAACTTTCAATAAACGCATATTTGTTCAAAGGCGGGTGATATTAACATATTATGAAGTATGTTTTATTATTGAGCGAGTCTTTTTAAAATCTAAGATGTTGTCAGCGAATGCTTCACGTATTACGTTGGTCAAATAAATGTATTGTTATCTCAAGGATATGGAATGTATACAGTAAAATATACATTTACTGAAATACTTAGTTTGAAAAATGAAAAATGCAATACCAACGTATTATCGAGATGTTGTGACCAGAGCGATAGCCGATACAATAGTGGTTGCAAGGCCTTGGCAAGACTTCATATTATGCCTTATGTTAAAGTTATATAATAATACATAATAATAGTGTAAGTATATATAATAGGTGTATAGCTTGGTATAATATATAAGAAAATTAAACGTTTGATTCAATAGAAAGATCTATTTGCAAATACTGTAGGCGCACGTGCTGTTAATAATATATACAATGTACACCATTTATACACTGCATTTACAAGTATCTATTCAATGTGTATACAGGTGTCAGTAAATATGTTTTAAGTTTATTTTTTCTTATAATGGATGTAATTACAGAGTGATAACTAATAGAATCTATTTTTTAAAAAAAATACCTTCTTAGCTTCAGATTAATATTTAATCTCTTATTTCAGTCGCATAACGCTAGAAAAGCAAAACCTACACATTCATTATTTTAAGAAAAGCCCAATAATTATAATTTTAAAATGCCTTTGTTTAAATGACAATTTCATACAAATTAAGTTCTGCCATTTAATGAATAAATTTGTTCAGGTTTAGTTTTGGAATATTATACTATTCTAAAATGTTTGATGCAAAAAACGAAATTAAATGTTTTGTGGGTCAAGCTTTTCTGTCGCTATGCACCTCATTTGTGTTTATAGTTTTATTAATTCTTAGTTGAGTACATATCGCACACCTAGATCAAAACTATAGCAACTTAAAAAACATCTTTTTTCAGAAATTTCAAAAAACGATATATTAATATGTATGTTGGTATGAACTTATATACTATTATTTTATAGGTCATACATTAAATTGTTATTTGAAAAAATTAATACCTATATCTAAATAGTAGTTAGTAGGTATATAATTAAATCATACTCTGTACTGAACGCTTCCAGTGGTAGGTATTTTTCACTTAATTGCGAAACGGAATTTACTTTTTCTGTTAGGACGACGCTAATAGAAGGAAAGTACCAGCTTTGGATCATTTTTCAACTGCAATTGTCTTACAAACAAGTAAAACCGTAGTCGGTATGTAATTAGATATTGTGTAGTGTAGATTTTATAGCCTGCCTGCTCCTACTTATCAGCAAACATGTGTTGTACGGACTACGGTGTACCTAAATCATTAAACACTGACAGAAGACAGGGTTTTTAATAGTACCAAACAAAAATAAGATGCGTTCACTTTTATAATCTCAAAATGGACATAAATGGAGGAAGAATGACATAAAAATAAGAAAAAAGAAAAAGAATACTACCATAAAAACCCACTAGGACTAGATGATTCAGTAATGGGGATTCGGGTTGTTTCAAAGTTAAAAGCAAATAGAAAATTTGAGGGTATTTGCTGACCAATGTTGGCCAATCATCCTGCATACGGAAAATAATCAATCTAGAAGTAATAATTATTACAAATGATATTATACAATCAAATCAAATATGAAATGAAAACATAATAAAAAAATAAAACTCTTTTTATGTCTGATACATTAATAGTCACGTGTCTGTACATAGTTAGATTCGATACGACAGCAGAGAAGGTATTAATGTACAAATTACAATAAATCGCCGTCTTGATAATATACCTATTATTTTAAACCAGAATCCGGTTCATTTCCGTGTTTTACTCAAGACTGCGTTTATTTATACTGAGCTCTGACGGCGATTAACGACAACTGTTAAAGAAATATCCAGACTAGAATGATCTACGCTAATAAGTATAGTGACCGTCACGCGCTGCACCTAGTGCATGCAAGACCCTCTCGTTTTGATTACTATAATATAACGACTTGCGACAAACGCTATAGGCCGAGGAGTTTCTGTAATAGTAAACCGTTGTTATCGCAAACGTAATCATGACTGAGAATTGTATAATTATTGTTATTACCGTCATAAGAAAGCGGTAAAAACAAGGGGAAAAAAAGTTTTAATGTTCTGGGCATAGCGTTTGTCTGATTCGGTTTGAGGCGTTTTTGAGTGAACGCGCGATGGCCGATGGCTAGCATTCATATATCAACACTGGACTCGATCGAAGGTCGTGACCAGCACCTATCTTCATCTTTCTATTATGCGTGGATAGTATAATAACACCTTATATACCTATTTTTATTTATTTTGGGAATGTAATATGTATACGTGTAATTTTGTGTACTTGCATTGGTAAGGGAACGTCCATTGTGTAATACGGTAACGACCGCGTGCTCGAATGCCATCAGAGAGCATAATTTCTTAGTATATCTATACAAATATGTCTCCCAGCAAAAGAAGGTCCCTCGTTCTAGCCACCTGACTCGTTAAGAGAAAGTAGGTAACATTATCATTATTACCCGTTCGAGTAATTTTGTCTCCAGACTCATTTTCACGCCAAGCGCTTGACTCTGGTCTTTCAAAATTCGAACAGATTAAAAAAATAAAATTTTCAGCTGTCGCGAACAACTATAAAAAAAGAAAATCATAATCGTAACAATGAAAATATTTTTACCGCTATCGCAGTATTGACCAATATTGTTCAGTGAAATGTCATTTATAATAGACATCATATAGGTCATATAATTTAATCGACAATTATGCCATGTCTACGCAGAACTACAATATAATATAGGTACGCACAGATTATATAACAATATTTGTCTAAGTATATTATACAAAAAAATGTAAACAAATAGTTCTTTTTTTTATGCTAAACAACTATATAAATATGTTTATAATGTTGGTCCAGGGTAATAGAGAAAGTATCGTATGGTTAGCCGTTAAGAACAATGTGCAAATTGCTCATGGACTACATTGCTGGAACGACTAGGATGGTTAAACAATATATTATTACATACATAAATAGTTACAGAAAAATGCGTCAAAAATTATGAATCGATATGACAAAAACGTAACTCCATTAAACTCGACTCGTAATAATAATAATTCCTAATAAATAATAACAGTAAAAACGTATAATATAAATATGGTTCGTTGAATAATACCTTAATTTTTTTTTAGTTTTTTGTTTCTTCCCAAAATAATTGGTCAGTGAATTCGATCTTGGTGAGCACGTAGGAGGCAAGGGGAGAGAGCACAGGAGTGCAATTTCATTCCCTCGAAAGTATCTATTTGCTCACTTCTTTTTTATTGCATTTGCATTTATGATATAACAACATCGACAATGGCAAATTAATAACTAACATAAAATACTACATACCAAATAAATATAAAATATATCAACTACAAACTATTGACAACAAAGATTGGACATCAAATAAAGTAATGATACAAACATTAATATCATATCATACTTCAATAAATTTAAATCGACAATAACTACACATATATCTAAAGAAACAAGTGATCAGTTTTTAAGTTGTTCGGCCACTCTAAAGCATCTGGATACCTTTATGAAATAATCAAACCCTGTATCCTCGCTGTTGGGTTCGTATTGTGTAGAATTTCGGCATCCGGAATTCAACCGGACTCCAAACCTGGAGAAAACGGTGGTTAGAATCGGATTTCTGCACTTCAGCTTCTTGAGTGGTTCGCATGATGTAGTGTAATTTCGCATGAAAGTAACTAATTACATTTCACAGTTCAGGTCATAGCCTAATACTTGACGTTTTATATATGTATACAATCATTAGTGTTTGTTCAAGTTTTTTAAAAAAGTACCTACTTGCAGTAATAAATTTGTTGTGTTCAAATTATTTTAACTGGGTCGAAGAGCGAGAGGGTCACCACCTTCAGAGCCACTGATATCTTGGCCTCTTCAGGTCATTAAATCTGCTATTTCTAATAGAGTAGGGCTGATTGTTCTGTAATTAGTGGAGTAAATTGTTTACGATATTTTATCTCAGTCCACCTATCGTTAAATATATTATGTATTCTATAAAAACTTTGCTGATTTAAATTTGAAATGTGTATTTTTCGTTTACAACCCGTTGAAAAAAATTGTTTTAGGATTTAAATAAAAAAGTCAATTTTGTTTATGATATTATATATGCTAATAAATATATACCAAACCCTGCGTTCATATTTATTCTTACTTATCGAGTAAAAAAAAACGCAATATCAATAAAATTTATTCAAATACTAAGTACATTTCAAACTGGTTAAACTTCATTTACGAAAATTATAAATGTTTAGTGTACAATGGTTCATAATTTTATTACAACATTTCCCAATAGAGAGGCCACATATAAAAATTTACATAGTACATTTTTAACCTCCGAACCCTGTAAGTGAATTATTATTAACTGAGAATATTATTTTTTAACGCGATCCTACAATATTTCAATGCAACTATCTTGCATATGAATTCTGATCACGCTTCTAATTTGTTCCCATTAGTCATTAATCCCGTATAACACATAAATATATTATGCTCAGTTGAATAATGATGTACAGATTTAGCAAACATTCTTTTATAAACACCGCAGTATAATGTCTACGGGTTTCAGAGCCATTTCTACGAGTACGAGTAGCGAATACGTAATCGATTTGATCGCTTCATAATAATAATTTATCATGTCACCTTAAACTGTGATCAAACTCAAAGTAATTTTGAAGCTGACATAGTTATACCTAGTGTAACTACTTGGTAGTGTGCGTTTTATTTACCTACCGTTATATACTAAATATTTCACGAGTATTGGAAAACTGAAACCCCGACAAGTTGTAGATGTAACGCGAGAATAAATTTTTCAAAATTAAATTTTCGTACAAGCTTACACTATATTAATTTCTATGCCTTTCTTCGATAATTATGAATCATTTTATTATTTTGTGTTAAAAGTACGTAATATTGTAATAATGTAACATATTTAATATTTCTTTATATTGTTCAAGCAGATAAGAAAACCACCACAAGGTATAATAGAAACTAATAATAATACGGATATATGTTCGAAAGTGGAATCAGAAATTATATACTCACACGGTATAGGCTATAGTGTAATGCATAATATTATTCTGAGCAGCTGGACCGCCTCCACTTTCCACTCGACTTAAACTACTTTATACGGCCCGTTTGTTATTAACTATTGTATTATTTAAAATACAATAATTAAATACGCATGAATAATTACAATGAAAATACAACAACAAAATCACGATTTTAATGGTGGGCTTTTCTGAATTTTTCTAAAAAATTTAGATTTTTAAGAACTTCCTGAACTTGTGTCTAAAGTTTGTACAAATTTCATTCCCGCCTATGGATGGATTATATAGACGTAAGACGTGAAAAAATAAATAATTAGGTAAATCGATCCCTAGATTGAGTAATTTCTTTAGAAAAGTTTCATATAAAAGTTTTTTATTTCAAACTTTTCTTCAAAGCTTTTCTAATAACTTCTTTAAAATAATTAAAAAAAAAAAAATTAATAACAATTAAAATAGAACTCTTTTAAAAAAGTTCTGAAAGTATGTAAACCCTAATTTAAACGGTTTTAAATCAGAATGTATAGTTTTAATGATCAAAACCGACTTGCAAATTTTACAGGATAACTTATAAACATATTGTTTTATAACTAGTTTTATCATTATTAGTCGCCAAAAAAAAGTCTGTACTAGTATCATACTTTATAGAATCAACGTGAAATTGTTATGAAATACTTATCTACATTGCGAAGCTTAAAAATGTGTTAGTTTTTTACCAAATCGGTGCATTAAATTAACGTAATGAAGCTAAGGTCTTAAATCAGCAAACAAAATGTACATTGATTTGTAATTAGGTATTGGTTGATGAAAGTTAATAAAATGCGGAATCTTCTTCAACATTACCCGAAAAGTAGATACTTAATGACATACTCGAAAAAAAAGAGAAGTATGCATAATTAGTAAATTTGTTTTTAAAACAACGTATTCAGCCTCGTTGACAGAGGCACGACAAAAAAACATGATAAATGGATGCGGTCTTCAACCTACTAAATCATATTTGGAACCCTTTATAAAGAGGATCGAGTGAATAATTACTTGTAAACATTTCAACCGGTCTGGGATATTTTTTTCAGTCACGCCTGCAGCTAATAGAGAATCGTTAATTTTTTTTTCATGCTTGCATCTTAAATATAGAATTTTGATTTCTCATTACGTTTATCATGAATAAGTCGCGTATAATCAGTATCCTTATGCTTTTCTCTTAATGGCCTCATGAATTACGATTATCTAGCATTTTTAAAACTTAAAACTAAAAAGTCATTATGTAGTTTTATAGTATTTGTGCGGTATTGCATAATAAACAAATATATGATACGTGTAATAGAGGGTGATCATTTTATCGTGCACCACTCAATATCTCATTGAGTTTAATAAATAATATAATTTATTTTATTTTTATGCGATGTGGTATCAATTTTTCACATTTTGTTTTTGTTTTCCTCCCTCTCAACTTAGCTTTTTTTATTGTAACTTTTGAAACTTAAACGGTAACGCATACATTTTATTAAATGTATTGAGAATAATGTATTAAACATTTTGACTGGTCGATCACCAGTTTTAGATAATTATTTTTGAAGTTTAGGGCGGGAGGAAAGGTGAAGCATAGTATTATTTTTATCTGCGCGCACTTCCCAACCGTGGTCCGTGATCGGTAACTATAAAAGTAGTTGTTCTAAACTGATTTCCAGATCAACCAGTAAACACTTTTAGTCTATTATTCTAAATTTAAAAAGTTAATGAAATGTATGCATTACCGCTTAAGTTTCAAAAGTTGCAATAAGAAAACTAAGTTAAGAGGGGGGGGGGAACAAAAAAAATGTGAAAAATTGAGATCACATTGTACAAAAACCATATGGAAAAATTAATTAAATTTTATATTAAACCCTATGAGATATTGAGTGGTGCACGATAAAATGATCACTCTGTATGTAGTATATTATTTTTGCCTTTAGCGAATAGCGACGGAAAAGATCAAACATGTGTATGCAATATGAAATTTCGAAACGAGTGCATGATGTTATTTTAAAATCTCTATTATATCCGGAATGATCATTTGGAACCAGCCTGTAACGTGAGACTTTATTGTTTGTGTGTAGGTGTTGTCGATTTAGCAAAGCAGAATAGTATTACACAGCAAATATTGGCACAATACCTGCAAAAACGTTTGACCAGAGCAGGCCTGAACCAGCAACCACCGCTGGGTGTCGTTGATAACAATAAGAAACTCGGCGAAAATCCTTACACCGAACTACCTAACGAAGAGGATTTGACCAAAGGTGCCCAAACGGAACTCTATCAAGGTCAGAAGATTATCATGAAATTTGGGAAACTATATTTAACAAGTGTTAAATCATTTATTAAAAAAAAATCGATGCGAAACCTATGCTAGGCATATCCAATATCCATCAATCTATCTTTTTTTTAGTCTTACAACTCTGTAACGAGTCTCGTTACTTAATGATAGTTTTTTTCGGGATTGATATAAAATGGCAGATTTCCCCGATTTTTGCTTGTCATTATAATAGTTGACACTTGACATGGTAATGGACAGCTGCTGCCCTGTTTCATACACCTGTACCCGAATATGGACCTTTGCAAGTCTCTTGGCTCTCTGGAGTATGAACGGTCAAAAAAGTTGAAGACGCATATAATAAAAGAGTTTCATACAATAAATTATTATCTCATCTATAAAAACTACAGTTATTAAAAATTATTTATAACTAAATTGTCTTACGTATTTTGCAAGTTTCTAGATCAGCTAAGAGTAATTTATTTAGTTTGGAATGAAAAACATTTTAAACCACGCGATCTTTTTTGTACTTCAAAAGTTTATACATAAACCATCTCATGTATTTACTAATTTTGAGCTGCGCTTTAAAACAAATCAAAATAATCAATCTTAGCCGGACTAATAAAATTATCGGAACGATCTAAGTTCTAATTGGGCTTAAAATCTTCAACGCTTTTGTGTAATTAACGAAGATTGCCTTGGTGGCGGACGACAAGGTGAAACTCGAGCGTTTTCATTATTAATGTAGAAATATATAAATAGCTTATTGTCTATGATTTATGTTTTGGTACAAGATTTATAATTACCGATCTATATGTTATATTTAATCTGACCTTAAACAGAGTATATTGTAATGGACTAAGGAATTCTACTGTTCGTTTACACTTAATAGATAATTCGTGTGTGGGTAGGGTAAATTCTGTATGTGTTTATACATATATAATATGTGTATGGGAGTATTTAATAAATGACATTGTCCGTTGAGTTCAGGTCACGATCAAGTTTTTATGGATAGCCCTTGACCAGTTTAGTAAAATTGCTGAATACTCTATTCGTATTGTTACATAGCGCGTCACGAGTCCGTTTAGACAATCCTGTGTTCTAAAATGGTGGTTAACACTGACAAATGTATATATATATATATATATATATATATTTTAATAATAACGCAAATATAGTTAGTTATTATATTAATTAATATAAATACTCAAGGTATATTCACTAATAAACTATTACTATATTAACTACTTATAACTTTAAACTAGATGTATACATTATTCATTTGTATACCTAATGTAAAGATACAACTTATTTACTTAATGTAATTATAATTACATTAAGATCGTAGATAATCTTAAAACATCAACAAAACATTTAACACATGAATAAAATTACAGAATTATGTTACTAAGTACTTAGTCCACATGGTCGATTTTTGCTAATGTTACTATAAACAAAGTTCTAGATTTAGAAAATCATTAATAGCACGAACAATGTGATGGTCTAATAAAAAATTAACTACCTATAAATACTTTAAATATTTTTAATACCTTCTATACTATCCTAATAAAATGAATAACAAAATAAATGTGACTCTAAATCACTTTTCTGCAAAAAATTGCTTGAACTGAATTCCCTGAAAGTAACTCGTGTGTCCTCTTCTTAATACGTTTGATTTGTATAGTTCTCTACTATTGCGTAGCTCGAATATCGAAGTAAGATAATAAAATGTGTATTACGAGCAGAACGACAGACAAAGCGTGTGGACCATTATATAGATAGATACTAATCTAATATTACTATGTATCTATTATGATTATCTAATGTACTTATCTGTACATCATGTTTAAGTTGCACAAGACAATGAAAAACACATCACATTTTCGTTTTTATTACACGTCCCAATAATTTTACCGACGATATTGTATAGGTAGATCTTATCGTAAATTACAAATAATGTTGGTCGTATATCATAAAAAAAAAAGTAGGTAGCCAATACACTAGCTACTGTCCAAAATATGGAGTTACGAAATTCAATGCAAGTAGCTCACATCTATTGTTCGATGTATTACACTGAACATGTTATTATTTATTATTTATGTATACAAAAATAGACAAGATTGTTTTTAAAAAAAATCCTATATAATTTTTTCACAATTTATCTTATACTACAAATTTCTATGAATATGTATACGCAACGCATACACATATAAAATATTATTATATACAAAAATATAAGATAACTAGGTTCGGTTTTTTTATTTAGACATGCCTAATATTTAATATTAATTACCTAGACGTTACATATTATAGAATATAGTTTTATGTATAGATTTCTTGTACAGGCACAAGACACTATTATGTGTATATATTAATATATTAATGATTATACAACATAAAAGTGTAGTATTTACCTATAGTTGAATAGAAATACATCTAATATGTAATACTAGTTATGGTGGACGTATTTTGTCGTATGAATACGAATTAATTAGGTATCGTGAATATGAATATATCATATCTCGTTAAACCAGCATAAAAATAACATCCATATTTAATCAGGTGATTTATTCATTTCATAAATAATATGGAGATCTTTTATGAAAAGATAAATTTGAGGTTTACATAACTGCCACAGTGAAACAAATTTCCCAGTAAACGTATTGAAAACTTGCAGTGTGGATTTATGTTAGGGTTAATTAATATACTATTTATAAAATTATTGTTTTGTTCATTGACTTATTGACAGGATATTAACTAAGTCAGGATCTAACAGTCTATAACAGGGTTTCTACAGGAAATTTTCGTGATCGTGTCATGTAAAAGTGACAAGTGTAAAGTGGCTAAATAAAAGTCCAAAATTTAATATTATAGGACGTTTATTTACACAATATTTTCAATTTTTTTCCCCATCATAACGTTTTACACCACGTTGAAAAGTATGTTTTCATTGTATTTGGTAAAACAAATGGAATTTTCAATTAAAAAAAATAATTTTGTCATATCATTTGGATAGGAGTATACATCTGAATCTACATTTCAACAATTATATTATGCCTGATATACATTTATGTATTTTAAATTAATTTTCTTGGCTAAAGATGTTAATTTTACCTGAACTACGAGTATATTATTAGTAGTTCAAATTAAATGGCTCTGCTTTTATATGTACCTCAGTTTAAGAGGACGTTACACCTATACATCTTTTTTACATCTGTATGTAAAAACACCTATTACAAAACCTGAAAAATGTAATATTCTTGAGTACTGTACACTGATAGATTTTCAAAACTGCATTTCATAACTTATAATAATTAGTTCCTAAAGCTATTTAAAAATGTTTTCTAGGTAGGTTTTTGTTAGTAGAAAATCTTTCCAATTTATCAAAAAATCGTCAACTTTTTAGGTTAGAAAAATACTTACAAGAACATTATTACCTATATTATGGTCGCTGTGGCTTTTATGAATGAAGAATCCTCCTTGTAAATGCTAATAGGTGTACACTTTAGTTTTAGCTCAAAATTACGATTTTGTGAAAAATTTCCTATACCAAATCTGTTAATACTAATAGGGTGTGTATAGCATCATTTCCTTATACTCTGTATAAAACTACCTATAAAATTATGGATTCAACTATTTTTTTCAAGTTTTCATTAATACAGTTTTTTTTAAATATAGGCGCTTTCGTTTGAACATCATAATAATAGATTCAGCAAATACCTAAACAGTTTTAACTGTTATTGTTGGCATTGCTGCTGGATTTTTTCCACCCAAATTTGTTATAGGGTTGCGGTTACCTCCTCCCCCCACAACTATTTTAGAACTCGTTGAGTTAATAAACATAATTATAGTCTCAAAATCCACTGATTATTCTTAATAATTATTATTATTTTCGTGGTACCTTATTCTTACACAACGCATAGAAAGTAGTTTGACGAGCATATTTAGTTTAAATAGCAACAACAAAATAAACTTGTTCACAAATAACTGTATACTATGTACAAAACAAATTACCCAATTACAAACATTTTTATAGTTATATTTTACACTTTTGCTACATTTTTTAAGCGTTTCTATTAGTTTTTAATCTATAAACGACGCTTCCGTCATCTATGTGTAATTAAATTTGAATATTCAAATGTAACATTCTATGTTTCAACTCGGTGATTACGTTAAAATAACGAGATTACTTATTTATATGTTATTTTTACTATAACAGTTCGTTGACACCGATCATGATCATTTGCTATAAATCTATAATATGTATGTAAATAAACTATTTTTTCACCAAAGTTGTCGACCTTCTCACGTCTAAAAAAACAAAGTTTTGTAATTCTAGTCAGTCATCCATTGTGAGCATTCGATTAAAACCGGTAATTCAACTAAAGATTATTATATTAAAACATCAAGTGTCTAATAAAATGCATTATATTTACTCACATCACACATGCGAGCGAGGACGTAACATTGTAAAGATATTTTCTAGATGTATTGGTATTTGGTTATCGGAGTGTATATAAAAATGAGGTATGCAGGATTTGTTTTCGACTACCATTTTTATTAAACCTTGAAAGATAAACTGTAACAAATACCTACCCTAAGGCGCTGAAAAAGTTTTCATGGTCTAACCATAATGAAAGGTCGCTATTATATCGTAGATTGACATATTATTTGCGATTCTCTTATAGTAAAATAATAAATTATTAATTGTCTTCTTAAATATAGAATGTTACTAAAAAAATTCCATGTTTTTTATCCATCAATTCATCAAAAAAAAAAAACACAAAAAATAATGAAAAGTCTACCGGATTTAAAAAAAAAAAAAATAATTAAAGGTAATTTATAAATTGGATTCTTGGTTAATAAGAAGCATTGAACACAATATAAAATTATGGTTATTAAATAAAAAAATAGGAAATTGGAGAAATATTATCGGTTTTTTTATTCGCAGTTTTGACTTTTTAAAAACTTTTTCATAAAATATTTTTTCATGTGCTACTATTTATATTGACTTTTTATTTAATTTAAAAATCACCACTATATTTTTTATGTAAAATTTAAAAAATAACTTTTATTAATTTCAGGAGAATGTAGTAGTAGCAACTGTGTAGATTCAGATACAGTTTCAGTAAATAAGTTATCGTTGCAACTGTTGCGGTCTGGTGAAAAAAAGTTATACTTGGGCATTTTCTTTAAGGTGAATGATATTTTATTAGAACAACATAAACACTAAAAAATAAATTATGAATCATTAGTCAAAATATTTATTAATTACTAAACTATGAATTACGATAATTTGTCTCTTTAGGCTAATTGGTACAAAGCCGCACAATACTGCAGATATCATGGTATGCATTTGGCCAGCATTAGCAGCCAAGAAGAAAATGACAAATTAGAAAAATACATTAAAGATTTTGGTAAGTCACTGGTTTTTAATTTAAACGAAACAGAAAAGTAAATCTTTTTTATTGTTTTATTTAAAGGTATGGGCCATGAACATTTTTGGACATCCGGCACCGATCAGGCAGAGGAAGGTTCATTCTTTTGGTTAGCAAACGGCAGACCTATTGGATTTACCAATTGGAACGCTGGCGAACCGAATAACTTCAAATATGAAAACGGCGAAGAAGAACATTGCTTAGAGCTTTGGAACCGAGATGGTAAAGGCTTGAAGTGGAACGACTCGCCGTGTTCTTTTGAAACTTTTTTCGTGTGCGAAATGTAAATTTAAAAAGTTGATAGACATTTTTTTTCATATTAGGCATTAGTTAATTTTACAGAATACAATTTTACTCATGTTTAAACTTAAACATTAGGTAGTTGTTGTGTGTACATACTGTACATGGACTTTTGTCAAGTGTTTGGATGCGTTCATTTTTTCATAGAAAAATAACCATTGATGTCAACCTCAAATTTGAAAGTGTTTGCCAATGTGTCCAGAGAGACGTTCAAAAAATATACTTGGTCTTTGAAACACTTCTTTTGTCATATTGTTCTCACATTCATTTTGTTTTCATTCAAATCACTATTTTTAATTAAAAACAATTTTGTATGTTTGTAAAAAGTTAAATTATATAATATATTGTACCAATACAAGTTTAATAGTAAGTAAAACTCGTTTAAATTAATTAATTTATAGAAATATAATATTATTTTTTATAATTACAATCAAATACTTAAAATTAAAACTCTCCAAAGCTTTAAACAATATATATATATATATATATTAATATTTAATTGTATGTTATTGTTACCTATTATTTGAATTGCATACAATTAATAATTTATCACAAATATTTGGAGGGCTTTTTACACTGTTACAACATTATTAAGTAAAATAAGTAATTTTAACATGATTTATATAAATATATATATAATACAATTAAAAAAAATAAATTTACTATACATACATAGTGCATCACTAGTGAGTTGTTTGCCAAAAACGTGGCTTACAATATAAAATTACACAATTCCTCCACTTGGTTAAAAAAAAATTAATCAATTATTGTTTTTTAATTACACCGTTGTGAGATAATTCTATGTACAATTGCGGTAAGTATAAACTAACTAAAATATAATTTTCTCTCTATATTAACCCTGTAAAATTATTTTGGACGGAATAAAGTTTTGTTTATTATGACAGTCTAACATAATAATATAATTGCTATAATTTATCACAGAAGAGAGAATAAAAAATGACACACAGTAGTAATAATGACTACATATGATGTCCAATGAACAACACAATTAAGTAATAATTCACCTTAGCAAATACTATACCCAAATATTAAAAAAATATTGCATTATTTAATTCCTCAATCATTAAAATAAAGTTAAATATACTGAAAACTGATACAAAATGTTAAAATCGTCATATTATGAAAAAAAGAAAAAAAAACATTATTTGAAAACAACTGCAAAATTCAAAAATAAATTTTCTAAAATAGAATTTTAGGAAATAGAAAAATATATTTCTTAAGAAAATTAAAATATACTAGATATATCAATAATTTATTTGTGATAATAGTATTGCAGTATTAGACAAATTAAATGTTGAGTTAAACCCTTGTATAAATTGTAACTAAATTATAGTACATAATATATAAAATAAGAGTAATTTGGTTTTTTTTTGTTCTAAGGTCAGATTTTTATAAATAAAAAAATCTTAATACTTATTCAATTGCTCGGTCTTTCAAAAAAAAGTGAAAAGTTTGTTTCAATATTATTAATTTAATTTAAATTTGTCAAAACGTTTTTACATATTTTTAATACTATAAACATTTTGTTGGTCTTTTACTTAAAAAATAATTAAATATTAATACTTCGGATATTACACAACATAAATGAACAACACACAAATAAAAAAAATCGAATCAAATATTGAAAAATATTGTTGTTTACACAATTATCAGTGAAATACATAAATTGCTTGTAAAAAGTAAAAATGGCCGCTATGCAAAAAAAAAAAATAAAAAAATAATAAGGAGATCATAATGATAGAATTAAAATTAAACGAGGCTACGAAAATTATAGTTAGTGATTATAGTAAAAAATACATATTACAAAACAATAATACTTATATTAATCGTTCTTCTGGAGGAGGCTTTAGTACATTATCCAGCTCCACTCTTGGGTTACAATATTCTTGACAACTAGGGCTGTAAGTACCCCTCGTAGCTCTTTTCTTGCGTGCCATCATCAAGAGCACAAACAAGCTACCCATACCGCCGATAAGAAGAATAAGTAGTATTGGTCCTACGATTAAAGCAATGTCCGCATAATTGTGACCCGCAAAAACGGGTAACTAAAAAAAAAAAAAAAATTATTTAGATAAATAGAGTGATATGTTTTCTTCAGCCAAGTGTTGCACAATTTTCTAATTTTAAAATGACATCATTTAAAGAAGTGAATGGCTTAGTCCACGAAACCAGCCCAGATATTTGATACAGCAAAGAAAACCACCAAAAATATACAAAGAACCAAAATCGTATAATGCCTGAAGTAATGCCTAATCGGTAGTATTTGTAAATACCGAAGTTAAAAACCGGATGTTGTAAATGAATATAAAAAAAAAAATCTCAGTTTAGTATTAATATCGAAATCATATAGTTTTTAATATCTATAACATTTTATTGTAAATTATATTGAACTTTACCTTCAATGCAGAGCAGGGAAGGTTTTTTTTTTTTTACTATGATGTATTTTTTCTATATTTTTATGTTTGGATCTATAAAAACTTCCAAATCGCTAAACCAATTTCTTCATAAAGCATATCTAATCATGAAAAATTGTACTCAAAATACACTTTTTGAGACAAAAAATGAAAAATTTATAACTGTACTCTTTCAAAATTGAGAAAACGCCAAAAAATCAATTTGTTTTCCTCTCAAAATTATGGCAAGCTATAACTTTTTGAAAAAAAAAACTCAAATTAGTTCCATAGACTTTCCTATAACTATTGTTAATAGCTATAGATTCAAAATTGTATGAAAATCATACTTTGGTTGGTCAAAAGTTGAAAAGTTAAATCCTTTAAATCTTTTAACTTTAGCTTTTGACTTACACATTATATTTTGTAAAAAAAAAAAAAAAAATGGTAGGATCCATTTGAAATTTGTACGGAACAATTAAACAGTTATTAGGCATTTCCTAGAGAAAGGAGGGCTAAGTTAAGTCTCATCCATATTAGTTATATCTTATTTATTCACATTTTACGTCTGTGTATCCCCTACTAATTGGAGCTAAGATGATTTATACCAACCTAACACCAAACTAGTTAAGCACACAAGAGAGGTTGCCTATAAAGCCTAAAGGAGGTTGCCTAAAGAAACATATTTGTTAAATATTGTGTAAAAATTTGTCATATGTATGAAATTATCAGTAATTATAAAAAAAAAAAGTTTTTATAACAAGATTGTGTATTCAGTGTTAATTCATAACCAGTATTAAAAGAAAATAATTTTAAAAATCTGGAATCCACACATATTGCTTTAAAGCAATAATTCTAACAAAAAATCCAGATAAATCGTTATTTACCTCGGTACAATTTTTTCCAACATATCCGTTAATACAAATGCACTCGTAGTCAATTGTTTCAGTACAACGTTCTTGACAAGTACCTCCATTACTACAAGGTGATTCCTAGAAAAAAAAATTTGAAGAATGATTTTTTACCCGGTACAATTGGTGCAATTTATCAATAAGTCAACAAATAATTTACTGTTAAACACGGATTAATTAAATGGCAACTGTGTCCACAAAATCCTTCTTCGCAAAGGCAACTGTACGATCCTGGTGAGTTTTTACATTCTCCTCGATGGCCACAACGAACATTGAGTTCAACACATTCGTCGATATCTATACTGCAGTCATCACCCGTGTAACCTAAAAGTAATTATTATTATTAAAAATAATTATATTGTGACGTGCAGTGATGGGCAAAATACTTAACATTAAATACTTAAATTATAAAATACAAATTAATGTGATAAAATATACTTAAAATACCAACTATTAAATAGGTATTTTAAGTTAAAATTCTCATAACTTGTAATTGATTTTATTTTCAGCGAAAATTTAAAATTTATTATGCAAAGTACTATTTAATAGTACCCAGGTTTGATTTTAAATCTTGAAGTAAAATATTGCCTATTCCTGGTAAGTTACAAATAAAACTTGTACCTGTTTCGGTGCAATTACACGTATATTCATTTATTCCATCAATGCACTGACCGCCATTAAGGCATTTGTGTTGGTTGCCATTTTCGATGCAGTCATCAATATTTTGTTCACAAAGTTTTCCCTTAAAACCAACAGGGCATTCACAAAACGGAGATTCCTGTGAATTTAAGATTTAGTTTAGCCAATTTTATTTCTGAAATATTTTTATATTAAACCACATATTACCTTAGGTTTGCAAACACCATTGTTTTGACATTGATTATCATTACAAAATGCTGTATCACAAGTCGCACCCAAGAAACCGTCCATGCACGAACAAGTGAAATTATTACCAGTCAAATGATCTGTAATGTAAAAGGTAAATATAATTTCTTTAAATATTAAATAGTACTGTATGGAAAAACCATACCATACAATTTTGGAATGCCAGTATTTGGAATATTCACCCAAAAAGTGTTTTAAAATTTGAATGCGTTAAAAATTGTACCAGTTTTTTCAAAACACTGTTTTTAACTATAATATTTTACCTGGAATGTCATCACAGTTGCCGTTATTTTTACACGGCATGTTATTACAAGTCACTAATTTTAACTGTTCACACGTCTGCCCTTCGTATTCATTAGTGCAGTTACATTCAAACTCGCCAAGACGGTCAATGCATAGTCCGTCATGTTGACATGGATATGAAGCGCACTCGTTGATATCAATTTCACAGCTAAAATACATAATATACATATTACATATTGGATTGGCGAACTTAAAGGTCAAAATATTAATTATGTAAATTTAAACTTACTGAAGACCAGTCCAACCAATTTTGCATTCACAAGTGTAGTTAGCAATACCGTCGATACATTCTGCTCCATTTTGGCATTGATTAGAAATACACTCGTTAATGTTCACCGAACAATCTTCAGCTTCATAACCGGCCGGACATTCACATAAGTATGATTCTGTAGCTTTTTTACACCTGAAAGTATAATAATAATTTAGTTAAAAATGTACATTAACATATCTACATAACAAATTTGTCTCAAGTAAATAAATAAAAATGTATATACACAGTACCTTCCATTATTTTTACAATCTGTGTCATAGCAAAGTAAGCAGTCTAAATCAAATGTATCTGTGGACGATGATGACAACACAAAATGATCAGTTTGATTGTTTGTATTAAGCTGAGATGGTGTAAAATATGGTAATAGTAAACTACCCATACGAATTTCACCAAGACAACCCTTAAAAAGTTACAAGTTATTGTTTAAAATTTTCAACAAGTAATCTTAATATAAACATAGTTTTAATCAGTGTTTGGAACGTTCACTAATATGCTTACATTAATTTTTCCAAATTGAAGCATTCGTGTTCTTCTTCTAAAAAAAGAAGACTTTTGGTTGTAATTTTTTTTCTTTTCAAAATAGTCCATAAAGTAGGTAAACAAGTTTAAGTTATTACTATGTCATAATCAATTGATAATATTCACAGTACAAGTGCATCATAATATTGTAAATTAAGTAAAAAGAAAGAGAAATATTTTTAATAATAGTATCTTTAATACTTATGAAAAAACCTGGCCTGACCAATTAAAATACATAACCTAATACATTTACAGTAACGTGACCTATGTGCGTGGCGTTAACTAGGTTAAATGAATGAGAAAATCATTTATATTCAATAAAAAGCTAAACGCCTCCACCTTCTTATAATTTGTGTATAAACACATTCATAAGCATTCATTGAAAAAGAATGTGTTCTTTCCAAACACTGATTAGATTTAATGAAGTTTAAGCAAATACCTTGTAAAAACCACCCGCCGAAGTTATATCATGTTGAATAGCATCCTCAAGGTGTAATCCCAAATCGGAATCGATCATATCTAAAGAATTTGTTTCAGCATCAGTTATATAAGTTGCATGGTCTACGTTAGTACCGGACATGTCACTGTGGTAGTGTTCTCCTCTTCCTAAAAATTAAATCAAAAACTATAACAACATAATCAACAGTTTTGTCAACCCCACTAGGATTTTGTTTGTGCTAATTGATTGAAACATATTATAATAGAAATTATGTATACCAATAAGTATTGGGTTTGATGTAACCAATTCGACCCAATTAACCAATGAAAAATTGCCCGCAACTATGAACTGATTGGTGTCGTCTATCGCGCCGACTAAGCCACCTTGAATTTTATTGTCCGCTAATTTAAAAAGCATAGTTGTCCATTCTGAATCCGAATGATCTTTGTGTACGTGTTTTAAATTTATAGATCCGTCTTTTTCTAATTTCCACGCAATGATGAACTACAAATACATTATTTAAATAAATGATACTATTACTTATATTTGAAATAAATATGTCTTAACTTACTTGATCTTTGAATGCAATCATGGTAAAAAAATTGAATTCGGTATCGCTAGCTTTCTTTTTGTTTGAAACATACATGATTGTTCCGCCAGTCCTAGTTCTATAGCTCACTTCAATATGTGTCAAAGGAATAGCTTGCTGTCCTCTTACAAAGTAATATTGCAATAGCGGTTCTGAGGTGTTCTGACCAACTAACGTTACATTGGCTACACACTCGTATCCGTGGTTCAAATTACGGCATTCACTACCCAGCGGGCAGTCTTGTAACTGACAGAACTCCATTTCTTGACACTGTTTGCCTTTATATCCCAATGGGCATTTACAAATAAAGTCGTTCCATGTTACCGAGCATTCACCGTCATTGTGACAAGGATTTGAGCGACAAGCATCGTCAGACAAAATACCCTCGAGAACTTCTTCTTGATTAAAAGATACAGTACCAAATGCTTTCGGAACTACCAAATCTTTGTGTACGCCCAATTGATAAAATTCTACAACCATGATGTAAGATCCATTGCTTATCTAAAACACACAAGTAATATAAAATAACTTTATTCAGACAATATCAATTGACTGCTATAGAAGAGGCTTGATTCATGTTTAAAATCATAACTTAGTTAATAATAATTGTCAGGGCTTTGAATCCGAAATAAAACTGAAAATCCATAAAACACCCTAAGTAAGGAAATTTCAATTTCTGATTGTTTTCTTAAATACCCAAAATCAAAAACCAAAGACATTAAATAATATCAGATGCTTAATGATGAAGATAAGCGCAGTTTTCCTAGGCTAAAAAAAAGGGATGTTCAACTATGACCTTCAGATCTCAAAACTACTACACAAAAATATTATAGTAAATTTCATAGTAACCTATTTATGTTGATAATAAAAAAAACACAAATTTAATTTAATGAAAAACTACAAATATGTTTTAGCTTTGACTGGTAGCTGAGAAGGTATTCTTTTTATAACATTTTTTATTTTTTGTGTAAGGAACACCATATATTTTAAATACTTTATTAGGCTAACATTTTTAAAGCCACCCCTAACATTTTAAAATTGAAAAAACATCTTAAATAATAGCATATTTTTTAACTTTAATTTACGTGTTAGGTATAACTTTTTCAAAAAAATAGTCAAATTAGCTCTAAATTTCTATGGAATATTCTTACTATTAAAATATCAAAAACCCTTTCCCGAGTAAAAACTTCCTTATTTCATTTATTTGGACGTAAATTTAGGACATCTAATCAAGAAGATTTGATGGAGCGTAGATCTAGATTGGGACTATAACATATACAATAACTTTCTTAAAAATCTATAATCAAACTTTTTTTTTAAGTGCAAAAAAAAAGGGGGCAACTGACTGTAGTAAATTTCTAGGTTGCCATTTGGGAATAATTCAACAGCCACAGGTACCGATACAATATTTGCTATTATGTTTATATGCCTATTAAAAATGCAATTAATTATTAGGAATGACAGACAATTAAGTCTAACATAAATAAAAAATAAAATTCAAAAGTATAAAAAGGATTTGGAAATCAGATTTTCTCCTTCATAAAGTATTGAAAACCAGTATTCAGTACCTGAACATCTTGTATGATCCCTTTGAAGTGTGGTATGCTTTCAAACTTATCAGCGGTCGTCTGACGAATGTGTCTTTCGATAGTATTAGGCCGCGGTAAAATTGTATCCATAGCAGCTTGTGTGTCTGGTATATCTCTTTTTGTCGGTTTTGAAGACGGAAACCCACCTAAGTATAAAACTTGAACATCTAATTGACCTGTTGCACTGATGGTTTTTCTAAAATATTCCGTGCCATTGATTTTAACTTGGACCAAAGTAATATTACGAACCACCTAAATTCAATATAGAGTAAATAAAAAACGAATACAAATAACAATATCACAAATTTACCTGAATTAAGTGATTATGACCATCATCCAGTTTCACGCCTCCCACTGTATACGATTCTGGCGTTGCGTTAAACTGTATTCTCACCAGGAGCTCGCCACCTTCAAGTTCGGCAGCAATGTGAGTTTCCTCGGAGAACGTTACACTTCCCGGCATAGATCCCAAATAAAATATTGCTCCGCGTGTTTGACGGGTTCTGATAAACATTGAAATATCTACAATATTTCTTACTGCTCGTTTTGCTACCGCAAACACGTTTACAGTAACAAGACCATTGGTGATATTTTCATGGCCAAATGTTGCCGCCGGAAAACCTGATAAAAAAAAAAAATTTGATAAATGTTTTTCTCTGAAATAATAATAAAGTTTATAATTTTATTCTCATACTATATTGGCATGTATTTCCTAAGTACGGTCGTTCACACGTGCAGCTGAACGTTTTCCATAAATCAGTACAATGGCCGCTATTGTGACAAGGATTGGGATTACATTGATCGTTTCTTTGACAACCAATATCAATGTTGGTCAAACCTATTGTTTCTACTTTTTCATCAGGTAAAACCTAAACATCAATGGTACAATAAGATATTATAAAAAAATTATTTGAATACTTGAAACAGGTATACTAAAATAATTATTTCACCTCATACATAATATATATTTTTTAATTTTTTATTTAAACTAATTTAAGCTAATTAAACAGTAATATTTGAATAACTTTTTTAATCAAACAGTATAATCTATATTAGTATTACCTATATTAGTTCATTTAAAAAGTAATTATTTGAATAATCTGGCATTATAATTTTTTAATTGGTGCCTTACCCATTGTCCATTTATTAAAAGATTTTCTATACAGCCAATGAAAAATGGAGGACCATGAGGTAAAAGTCTCAAATTTGATATTGTTCCGCCAATGTAGGTAGTAGGGAAACTGGTATGTGTTGGATTCGCTCCTTCGTTTAGGTTAATAGGGTAAATGGTTTGTTCTTCGTTAGCCGACAGTACTAAATGTGATGAATTTATAGCGACAAATACCTAAATAATAATAAACCAAAGTGAGTTAAGTGTCATGGGAATATTTCAAAAATAGATGTCTACCTTTTGCCATTGACTGTTATTTAGCTCAGAGCCAATAAATACCCCTTCCCACTTATTTAATAAACTGGAATGTAGATTCAAACGGCCTTTGACCAACTCTAAAATGTAAAATGTTGAACCGCCGCCGATCGCCAACAAACCACTGGGCAATGTGGTTTTGAATCTAAATGATATGTCATAACCTTCTTCTCTTGTGGTGTTAACTACAATACGTGATTCGCCTGCCAGAGACATAGTTGTGGTCTGAAATAAAAATTAACATATTTTTAGTTTTTAGTTTATACAACTGAGACACTGGAAGTCTATAGGTTCCTTTTTCTTAAGTTCTTGGTGGTAAAAAGAGACACTAACATAAGAAGTAAAAGGAGCTGCAAGAGATAACAAAATTACTGTGGATAACAAATTATAAAGGGCAGAGACTGCTATGTTTTAAACATGCAATGTGCAGGAAAAAGGAAGAACTCTGATCAGCTATGGAATGAAGACTAACAGATAAAAGGCCAAGGAGGAGACTCAGAAAGCTTTTGATGAGTGGATTCAAAGAAGACCTGGAGAAAATGGGAAATATTAATTGGGAATAAGTATATAGAGATGGAAAGAAGTTGTGTTGACGCTGTGATCACAAACTGTTAAACAAAAGAAGAAGTTTATTATGTAATACTAATATACATTATAACTTACTTTATCGCATATATCACCGTGGAATCCGTAAGGACAAGTACAATTATATCGATGCTCAGTTTCGTCAACCAAGTATGGCCTACAAGTACCATTATTTAAACAAGTGTGAGGCCCTTGGCACCCGATCAATTCCACTGAACAATTTTTTCCGCCATACTTTGGAGCACAGTCGCAATAATAACCGGCACGTCTATCGATGCATGTCCCGTGTTCACAAGGTCTTTAATCACAATAAAGAACACGTTATTAAAATATATTTTACACAAAAGAAAATAATGGTTATAACATACTTAAATCTTTCACACTCATCAATTTCAATTTCACAATACACTCCTTCAAATCCATCATCACACAAGCAGGCATATCCACCGATTCGGTTATCACAGCTTCCCCAACGACATGGATTACTATCGCATTCATTTATATCAATTTCACATTTCACTCCTGTAGTGCCAGGCATACAAAGACATTCGTATCTGAAATACATGATGATTAATACAAACTTATACACATTAATTAACTTATAGTTTTCAAACCATATTTCAATGACAACAAAAAAATATAATTATAACAGTTTATAAAACTATATATTGACGATCCTTAAAAAATATAATGTGACTTCTTGCTACGAAAGATAGTATATTTCAACATCAGTAGGGAAGTTGCATTAAGTACAAAATATAAAAAATGAGCAAAACGTGTTATAATATAACATTTTTTCACTGAGATCTGTATTTTTTAAAGATTTTGTTGTTTACAATAAAAAAATTGAGATCATTTAGTATAAAAACACTAAGGAAAAAAATTAAAAACTGATTAAATATAACTGATATAAAAAGTAGCATGCAACTTTAAATAGTTTTTTTTTTTTTGTTTAATTGGCATTATTTCAACTCACCCACTAGCAGTAGCGTAATTGAATTCCTGTTGAAATATTGAAGATAAATTTCTTTTGTCAGTGTGATTGTACAGCAATAAGTTAGATCGTTCTAGACAAGTCCCTCCGAATTGACAAGGGTTATTCTCACACTCATTTATATCAATATCACAATTTTTCCCTATAAAATTATAATTGATTATCATTTAACAATCAATAAATAGTTAACAAATATAACAAACAGATAACAATACATATTTAGTAATATTGTTGGCTAATTTTTTCTTTTTATATTTTTGAGTAATTGCTGGCCAGAATTTTACCAATTTTAATTTTTACATTCTTACCGGTGTATCCTTGGTAACATTTACAGGAATAATCTTTAACTCCGTCCACACAAGTTCCGTTATTGGTACAAGGATTATGAATACAATCGTTAATGTTAATTTCACAGTGATTTCCTAAATTACAAACATAATTGTGAATACATATTAACTAGGTTGACATAATTTACAACTTTGTTTTAATAATATTATTATATTGTATACCTTCAAAGCCAGTGTCCGTACAGTTGCATTCGTAGCTGTTGATACCATCTATACACATTCCTGAATTCTGACAAGGCGATGACTAGAAATACATTTTAACATTGTTTAAATTGGATAATAATTTTACTATAATATAAAATATGTGTTACCTCGCAATCATTTATATTTGTTTCACACAGTTTTCCCGTTAGACCAACAGGGCATGTACAAGTAAATGACGCTATTCCGTCAACACATGTAGCACCGTTCCGACAGGGATTAGAATTACACTCATTTATGTCCATACTACAAACTTTTCCTAAAGAGGAAAAAAATAAGTATAATTAATAACCGTAGTAGTTTTCAACAATATCATCGATATTTAATTTATTGTGATTCAGAGATAGAAAAACTTTTAATTGATAATACACTTAAAAATTATTGATTGTTCTTTAATGTATACTATATTTTTTTATAGTTGCAACTTACCGCTAAATCCAGGAGGGCATATGCAATTGAAACCATTAATTTTATTTTCACAGATCGCTCCATTAAAACATGGCTGTGATAAACATTCATCAAAATCTACATCACAGTTGTCACCAGAAAAACCAGGACGACAAAAACATTGGTAGCTACCTAAATAATGACATTAAAATATAAAAAACAAGTATGAATACGAGAAAAATGATTATGTTTAAAGGAGTTATGTTTAGGTTATGTTTTAAGGGGTATTAAAATACTTTGGTGCTCAGGAAATGAGTATTTAGTACCTAGCACCAATGCAATTGTATTAAATTTCAAAACCGTAACCTCAAACATCCCTCATTTTGTTTGATATACGTACCATTAGTATTTACGCAGATTCCATAATTACATACTTCCTTGTTAACTTCACATTCGTTTATATCTTGTTCGCAATGTACACCTTTAGAAATCCAAAAGTAGTTTTATATTAAAACAGTGTTATGGAATTAATTAACAAATACCCAATTAAAAATGAATTAAAAAAAAAAAATTATATTAATGTAATGGTCACATAAAATTGCCAAGGACCATCATAGCCAATCTCAAAAAATGTAAAATTGAGTTTTAGATATCATGTTTTTAAGATGACCGTGTTAGTAATGTCATTTTGTGGACTTCCTGAATTCATGACAAATGATTACAAATCCTACAGAAGGATACACACGGGAAGAAAGCCATTCCAATACAAAGTTTCTAAAAACTTTTACGACTCTGTACTCTGATGAAACACAAAAAGACACATACTTATGACAGGCTATTTCAATTTGCTTTCGATCAGGAACTATGAAAAGCAACCCATGGAAAAACACTTACGCATAATATTCTAGGTTCTTTTATTATGATACTAAAGATCAATCTATGGGTTTTAAATCTTTTTTCTGCGCCTTATTAGCATGTCAATATTTCTCTATTATTCTTTTACAATATAATACTTAAATTTTTGGTAAGAGATGTGTTACATGCATGATAATGGGTACAGATTGCAGCTAATTTAGAATATTATAAACAAGTGATAACGGGCGGAAAAATGCGACCATTACAGCAGAAAGTATAATAATTACCTGTATAACCAGTATGGCACTGGCAAGAATATCCATCAATATTATCCACACAAGTAGCATTATTTTTACAGGGTCGATCTTTACAGTCTTTTAATGGTTTTGAACAGTCGTCACCAGTAAAACCTTCGGGGCACCTGCACTCGTACGTGTTAACGCCATCAATGCATGTTTTTCCTGGCGGACACGTCACCATTAAACAATCATTAATGTTCAACTCACAATTTTTACCCTCAAATCCTAAATAACAAAAAAAAAATTGTTCATAACATTAACATTTAAAACATAATTCATTAGTTTTATTATATTATATGATAATAATAATTTACCTAAAGGACACATGCAAGTGTAATCCTTAAGTGAAGATGTTTTGTGGATACAAGACCCATTGTTAAGGCACGGTCCAGGAATTTTGGCACAAGTGTCAAAAGGCAATTGACAGTACGTACCCATAAAATTGTCTGTACAATCGCAACGGAAACCATTTATAAGATCGTTGCATATGCCGCCATTCAAACAAGGTTTAGACAAACACTCGTCAATATCTATTTGACACGTTTGGCCTGTAATATAGTTATAATAATGTATAATAAATTGCATAAATACACATAGAGAAGTCAATTGTTTTTATCTATGTTAAATATAGACCTCATACTAATAGATCAGCTATACAGTTTATAGTTTTTCAGTTATATAATGTATAAAAAAAAAAATAGTGTGATGTAGCCCATTAGTGACTTTATTATAGCCCGTCTAGTTGTTAAAAGTAAGCAATTATACTTAATGTTAATATTATAATTAAATAATTCACCTTTAAGTATTATGAACTTATACATAAACATATTAAGTATTTCTAATTTTAACCGTTAGGAGACGTCTTAAAATACCAAAACCCAAACAGATACAATAAACCAATATATAAAAACACTTAAAACATGTTATATACATTACTATCCATAAGTAAAAAGTATGTACATTGGTACATAAGTTATTAATGATTCTATAATAATAATAGCACTTAAAAATAATAAGAAATACATATTATTTTTATTTCATTAATTTAGAAGTATTTACATCATAAACTGATATTTTGACGAATAATGAATACGTTTTTATTTACGTCTAAAATGATTTGTAACTCAATTAATAATTGATAATCTTATTTAGTTTATTATTTATAGAAAACATATTGTCTAAATTAATTTCAAATTATTTAAAATACATTTTCATAAATAATCAATAAAAATTAAGTTCAGTATATATATATTTTTTTTTTTTTAATTATTTTTAATAGTGATGCATAATTTGAAATAGTGAAATAATTTAAAATGTATATATTTTTTTAAAAATGTATTTATAACACATAAATTGTTTGATCAAAAATAGATAGCAAATAAATTTAAAAAAAATATATATATTTTTATCATAAATAATTGAAAAATAAATATTGGTGGAACTAGAGACTTTAAGAGACTTTAAGAACTCTTAAAGCTCCCTCAGAATTTCAGTAACAATAAAAAAATGGCTTCATAGTTATATCTGATTGAATGCTGACATTATTCTGAGACTAAAGAAGTTAAAAAGGATTTTAACATTTCTAGCTCTTTCCTCTAGTTGCGTTAATATTTAAATAAAATATATTTTTAATTTAATGCTTCATCTAGATAGAAAAGGACTCAAGTAAAGTCAAACTCTGAACATAGAAGACACTGAGACGGTGTCTCATATATAGATTCATATCTATTGAGTTAATACTGTGTTGTAGAAGGAATATATGCTGTCTATAAGTATAAGATCCATGAAATTTTCATTCTATTTGTTTTAACTTTTCACGTTTTTATTTAAAATTATTTTCAATATTTATTTTAGATTTTTATTTTTACCAGTAAAGCCTGGCGGACAATCGCAATGGAAAAGATCAACTTGTCCAGTAAGTGTAGTGCAAGATCCACCGTGAGCACAAGTGTGAGGACCACAAGCATGAATGAGATCACCGATACGCTGATTACATTGTGGCCCTGACCAACCAGATTCGCATTCACAATAATACCCACCAGCCTACATACAAGTGACAAAAAAAGTTAACGTGATACTACATTAAGTGCAGAAATATTTAGGCAAAAAGGAGTTCGAATAAATAAATAAAACATTCGCAAGACTTATAAAGCCATTCTCGCCAGTTTGACTTAACATTTAAGTAATGTTTAGCCTTTAATTTTAATATCTAAGCTATAATTAAATGTTAAGCTTAAATGGTGAGAACGGGTGAAAGACAATGAGAAAATTAACATTCTAAATAAAAAAATGCAGTCTTGGGCATGAAGCTTTTGTAATATATCAAAATTATTTATAAAAAAAAAAAATTGTTGAGATTACTAAAAGTTGTATTGATATTTTTTTTAAATTTTAGTAATAGGCTTGACAACATTTAATTTTTATTAACTAAATGGTTAGTACTAAATAGTCAAAGATGATGTTTTTAAAGTGAAATTTTTCAATACTTTAAAATGAACCAAAACAAAAATTCAGTAACTTACTTATTTTCAAAATAATAACTTTTGAAATGGGTTTTTATTTCCGATTACTTATAAAAAGTAATGGATTTACTCAGCAGAAAATGTAATAATATATTGGAACATGGTACTTTCGTTAAATTACTACCCAAGACTGATTTAAAACGTTTATGAAAGGATTATTGGATTTGTATAACGAGACGACAATTGTTGACTTACATAGTCATGACAAGACACAGCATGCTGACAAGGATCAGCGTTACACTTTAAAGTCATCTCACAATTCCGACCAGTAAAGCCGGTAGGACATTTACATTCATAGTTAGATCCTTGAGTTATGCAAGTGCCAGAATTGAGACAAGGCATGAGAACACACACATCATCGGCATGCGAACGAGCTACGATGTTACCATGCTCACAATAAGCGCCTGTAATATTGTGTGAATACTGTACCCATGCTTATTGTGCATTAAAACATAAAAACTAGTGCATCTGTCACAAAAACTAAAACATATTCAGTGGTGTAGTCATATGGGTATACACTGAGTGTGGTTCACCCGTCAGCCACTTTTATGAATACTGAATACACGCATACTAAAAAAATGAGATGTGTTATACACATACTACGAATACCCTATGACTACACCACTGAACATATCTACAAACTATTTTACATCTAAAACATTTAGTTTTATTACGTAATCATATAACTAATTAAAAAAAAAACAAGTAAGAATAACAAAAAACCCAAAAATTACCATACATAAATGTATTAAATACCTGTATATCCTGGTAAACATGAACAGTTGTATTGATTATTTCCTATTAAATTACACGATCCTCCATTTTGACAAGGACTACTATTACAAATTGTAACTTCCGTACAATTTGGAGGTGAACCTAATCAAAAGAATTATAATAATTTTACTCAATTGTAAATCTCCAAATATATACCACGAGTACAGAAATTGAATTTTCTGTAGTAACATGGGACTATACTCCATGAGAGGTGCTAAAAATAGATGTTCAGTCATTTTCTTTCCACTTAATGCATTTAGGGTTTTTTTCTATAAAATGGTGATTTAAATAAAAAATTAATATTTTTTTTTTATTTTCTTGAAAAAAATGGACTTTTTTGACATTTATTTTATCTAATGAAATTATTTTTATTCAAAAAATAAATATTCGTGGGATAAAAAGGGACATATTGTCACAAAAATAAAATTTTGTGTTATTGGTTATTCCAATTCTAAACGTTTTTGAGACCAGAATTGATTTGGATTCTTGCTTCCCTTTCCGTCTCATATTCGTTAACAGAATCCTTATTCTCTTATATCGTCGCCATCGTGCCAAAAGTGACCAAGTGCAAAAACATGTTTAAATTAATTTTTGTATCCTTACAACTACGTGGAAAAAGTTTCACAAAAATTACAAAAAAACACTTGGCCACTTTTGGCATGATGGCGACAATATATTTTATAGTGACGAATTTGTAAAAAAATATGGCAGAAAATAGTATGGAATTTTTTTTTATTTACATCAATATTTTATGATAAAAATGGAAAAACCCATTGTTTTGAGATAGAAAGATGTTCTAAAATATCTATTTTTATCACATCTTATGGAATGCGACATTAAATTCCAAAAACTTTAATGTAAAGACAATTTGTTTTTTTAATTATACCTATATATCCTGATTTGCAATGACAAGTATAAGACGCAATTCCATCAATACATAAAGAATTTGGCGGACAAACTGCTGACTCACAGTCATCAACATCAATCTCACAGTTTCTACCTAAAAATCCTGGAGCGCATCGACATTCATAACTTCCGACTTGATCACGGCACTGACCACCATTTTGACATGGATTCGATATGCATTCATTGAGATCCTGGAAAGTATTTGATTAGATTAGTTTGTTATTTGAATTACTAAATTATTGGTAGTCGTTTACAAATTCACAGTTGACGCCACCAAAACCCGATTGACATTGACAAGTATAACTGCCATAATTATCAAAACATACACCCTGGTTAGAACATGGATTCATTTCACACTCATTTATGTTAGTCTCACAGTTTCTCCCTTTATATCTAAACAAACATTTAGAAATTTATTGATAACATGATTAAAATTGTTTTAAATGTAAAAAAAAATACCCTGTTTTACTGCAGCTGCACGTATAGTTATTCACACCATCGATACATATACCTCCGTGTTGACAAGGACTTGATAGACATTCATTTATATTTATTTCACAATCGTCTCCTTTAAAACCTGCATTATAAGTATTTAAATAAAATTAATAATATTATAACTAAAAAACAACATATCGACAATTGCATTACAAAAAGACTTGAGCAATCTTTTTAAAATATCCTTTTTTACATTTAATCAACTGCTCCAATTTCATACCAACATCACTTTACTTTTTATGTAAAAATTTACTTTCATTTTGTCGTAAGCAACTTCATTAGAATTTTAGTTAGGAATAACGTACAAAATATAGAGTAAGCAACAATTTCTGGATCCAAGTGTATGTGACATTATTTTACTAAAAGTCATGAACAATAATTGATTTATTAAAATTAATTTATTAGTTTAAAAAAATATTACTGTCTCAGCTGAGATAACTGATGGCTTCCATTCAATAAATTATGTGTAGATTGAATAAAAAAAAAATACCCATACTTTCAATGTTTAACCTTATAAGAGTTATGGCGTTTACACCCGTTTTAAAATTTCTCGTATGGCTTACACAGTATTACGCTTGAACTGCTGAGGCACCCACACATCTTTTCAAACAGTTGTTTTTAAAAACAGTGAAATAAAATATGTTTTATAACGAACATTTGTTTTTTTTCTCCCATTTAGTAGCAAAATGTTGTATATGATCTAAAGACCTTTGCCGATTATTAACAATTTCTACTAGTTCTAGCATGGTTTAACACTTAACATAAATTTACAATCCATTTTGATAACATCTAATTACCTGGAGCACAGACACATTCGTAGTTTTTCCCACCAGGGATATATTTACAAGTGCCATTGTTTCTGCATGGATTGTTATCACAAATGTGAGCAGATAATTCAATTTCACAAAATTTTCCTACACAATAAAACGTTAAAAATTAAACTTAATAAATTCTAATAAAATAATTATTACAATAATATAAAATATATAATAATACCGGTGTATCCTTTATCGCAATGGCACATAAAATCTTCTCCGTGTTTTACTTCTTCGCACAATCCATGCATACAACGGTTGTTTTGTTTAGAACACGGAGATCCTTAAATAAATTTTAATATTAATTATTAGCACACAGATTTACAACCACGAACCCAGAACAAGTTCCATGCAAAATTCACTAGAATTTTTTTGTTTCTTAAATAAAATATATTTTTTGAATTGTACAATAATTTTACATAGTAAAAAAAGATAAAAACCAAATATTTTTGTGTTCTAGTTATTCTCTTATTGGTTCCAAAAATGTCTCGGAAACTCACTAAAAAAATTGTTTTAATAATCAGATTCTAAAAAATAAATTTTATTTTAGAAACATTTTTTTTTTTTGAACTAAACCCTTTTTAAAACCATTAATATATATTTTACCATTGTCTATTTCACAATTATTTCCAGAATATCTCGGATGACATATACAGTGATATTTGTTCTCTTTGGGTATGCAAACTCCATGTGTCATACAAGGGGCATGTGAACAATAATCGATACCAGTGCCTGAACAATTTTAAAATATTCTATTGAAATAGCTCAGTTTTTTTTAATTTAAGATTTGTAAGTTTTGACTCTAACATACATGACTGACTGCTTAATGGGCACTGCCCCCAAATGATTTTGTATCCTTGGTTTAACGACGAGTTAAAAATAAAATTGGGTCCTTCTAACAGACATCCTTCAAATCCGTCACCCACTCTTAATATCGATTGTTCGACAGATAAATCAGCAGTTAAAATTTCAGTGTTGAATGTTGAGTTAGCAATAACCTAAATAAAAATGTCAAAACAATGAATTATAAATGTATCTGAATAATTTTTGTTTGCATTAGTATAATTTTATTGGATTTCTACGTCAAACAGTACAACTTTTGACTATTGCATTTGCTGGTTTTCTGAAATTTTGTTCACTTTTAGTTCATGATGAATTATCACAAAAAAGGCTTCCTAATTTTTTTCAAATTTTTATCTTAACTGTCAATGTCTTACATATTTTTTTTAATTTAACTTAATGGAAGATTACTAACTAAAATTCAAATTTTTGTTTCATCTGTTATTTTATCATTTTAGGATTGATTTTTTTTTCATAGTGTATATAACACTTGATTTTGTCCAACATTTTTGTGACATATTATTATTAAACATATGTTCACCAATTTTAATAATCTAATTATGAGTTAACAACATTTTCTATACATTTTTTATATTAGTTTGTTAACACGTTGACTGCCAACTATGAGATAACTCCTAGTTTAAATGGTACTATTCAGTACCGTGGTAGTTAATGAGTTAAAAAAATCAAATATTAAACAAGGAAATTAATAATAAATAAATTAAGTCCAAATTTTTAAGAACATAAATTTTGTGTTTACAAACATCATAAAAATGCAGTAGTAAAAAATGTAAGAAAAATTAAATTATTAAATGGTTTCCGTTATGGTATGGAATACACAAGATTTAAATAAGATACAAAATGTTTTAAATTATTTACCTGTTGAAAGCTATCAATTGACATGGTCAATTCCCCGAGTTTATACATTAAATTGACATTATGCCAAGTATTGTCGAAAAAATCTCCTGCCATTTTTGACTCATAATGTCTTTTGTCGATTAACGCGTTAAATGTCAAGCCATCGTGAAAAACACTCATACCAATTTGGGTATACGGCATTTCAATAGACCCAACCGTTTGTGAAAATATTTGTCCACCTGAACATGTCCTGAAGCTAAAGCCAACATGTTTATGTAGTGAAATGGCGGGAAACATATGCAGCCATGATGAACTGTTAAAATAGCCTTCTCTGTCAAAGCCTCCAATTCGTTGCGTATTTGTACATATCAAATGCACAAATAGATATGCTGAAAACAAATAATTAGAACCTAGAGAATTATGTGTAAAATAGTATACAATAATTGTAAAAATATGCTATCTTTATTTTGTTCATTAAAACACAGTTTTTGAAAAATACAAATTGTGTAAGGTAAATTAACATTGTTGTTTCTTCAACTATTTTGCTGACTGCAGATATTGTGCAGCATTTAATTTTTAAACATAACATGTTTTATTCCTTATAACATATAATTTTCCTATTGTAAATAAAAACTTATTGTGCTAACAAGGAAACTCAAAGGATGAAATAAAAATTTAAAAAAAAACCCTAAAATATTTATATATATATCATATGTTGATTTGAATACAAAACTTTCAAAACTGCCAAGAGTTTAAATTTTAGAAATATGCCATACCGCTTACTATTTACATTTATAACAAGTCGAGGGTTAATATGAAATATTTTTTTAGTCTTGTATGATTCTGTTTTAGACAGGTTTTACTGTACATAAATACACTGTATAGTGTATTTGAATTAAAAACTTTACAAGTATATTTTTAAATAGTTCTAGTATCCAAAAATGAGAAAAAAATTATAAATATTTCCCTTCCTTTAAATCTTCTTGAAGTCATATATATATATGTGTTTGTAGTGTTTTTAAATGATTATTAGTACAATTGCTATTTATTTCATTATATGGTCAATGTACTACATTTCCTGTTACATTTCATGCTTCAAGAATTTCTTAAGTATTTATCAACCTTGCCAATTCGGTTGTCTAGCATAGGTCTTCTTCATAGTTACTTTTGTCATCCGTTATTCTATTGTGTAAAAACATGAAGGTCATTCCACTGGCTATACAAATTCTATTTTATACAATAACAATAGGTGTTATTAACTCTATATTATATCCGATCAATAAACACATATTGTTGACCTCAACACATAATTCATCTTAGCATCTGCACATAATTGTACAGAAGTTTTGAAAGACCCAAACAAATTAATTTGTTTTTCAATTATCCAAAATTTTATAATAACATACATAAATTCCTACATTTTTTAATATGTAGTCACATTTTCAAATAGTAATAGATTAGCTGTACCAAATACTACCTACATGTAATATGGATTAATAAAATCAAGTTGAACATACATTTAAACATTACAACTGAACATAAAATACCTATAATATACGACTAACTAGTTTTAAATAGTTTATAATGATGACATTTTAAGTTACTTTAATAACAAAATCTAAGTCTGGCTAGCTTTGGCAAATATAAATAAGCAATTAATAGTTTTAACAATTAGAACCCTTTCATATTACATAAGAATTTTAAATAATCTTGATAATGACACTGTTCAATAAAATATAACATTTTTTTGGAACAAGAATCAAAATCTCTATTTATAACTAAATTCAGAACTGGTCTCGAAATTAATGTAACATTATAGTTTTTTTTTTTTTTATAAACAAAATAAAATTCAGATATTTTTGTAAGCAAATATATGAGGCTAGCTAGATCCGGGTAACTGTTCAGGGAAAACATTTTTTACAAAATGTACATAGTTCCATTATTTCCAAAAAAAAAGGTCAGGTTTTGTTGTATAATGTAACAAATTGAATTTAAACTATACACCTATATAATATAAAGGGAGCTATTCAATTATATTAACAACAATATTCTGAAAAGATTCTTTTAAACGAAAGTGATACATTCTCCCAATGTGTTGTTCTAGCAATTTAGGAAACTAAATGCTGTGTCTAAAGAAAATCAGAAACAAAAATAAAATAGTTATTGTCAATGGATAATAAATATTGTCAATTTCATATAAGGCCACATATAAAAACCTATGTAGAGTCAAACGTATTACTTTTTGTAGCAAAGATTGAAACTTATTAGATTTTATCATTGAAGGCGCAAATGTATTATATTTCACATGAATGTTGATTTACCTTACAAGTACTACTAATCGTAAGGTAAATGAAGCATTTTAGTATTCATAACTTCATAAAATTTGTAGATTAAATAACTGTAATGAACAAAACCAGTTTACGATAAATATAAAAGACTACCCAACTGATTTTTTGTACTAGTCATAATATCAGACCCCATTTTTCAACAGATAATCTTCAATCATACTTTTGATAATTATATAGGCACCATTCAATTTAATAACTGCTACAAATTATAAAATAAGAAATAAATGCCAACTAAGAAAAAATCTACCATTATTTTATCACTGCACTATTTGTATCGCAAATACTACTTTGTACTTTTTATTTATCGTTAATGAATTTAAAAGCATGTAAATAAAAAAATCTATGTTTTATTTATGAAATGTTTGGTCAAATAAGTCAATCAAAGTTCAACGTTTCTATAAATCATCAAGTTCGTCACTTTGTGTAGGTATTTCTATATTAATACAGGTCATCAACACAGCCTAGTTTTTATTATGATTAATTATAACAACAAAGCGACGATTAATCTGGAGTGTTTATTATTATTATTAAAAACATTACAAACAGTTCTTACCAATTAAAATAATAATCCGCATTATTTCTTTAGTGTTTCACTGAACGTAACATAGTTGTCGGAAAAACGTCAATCCGTGATACCTACGTCTCGCGAGTGTGTGGCAAAACTCAAATGGACAGCGGCATGACCATCACGTAACAAACAATTAATTAATAATATAAGCTGTTTGATCCGTGTACAAATTTAAAAACTAAACAATAACTATAAAATCTAAAAAGTAAACAATCTTAAAACGGAGACGTTAATTACGGTTTATGACACTTGAGTCTTGACTCTTGAGACAAGGTGTAATTAACTTGTGTTGGTAGTATTATTATGAATGAACGATAAACGGAAAGATAAACACTACAATGTTTTTGTTTTTTATCAAAGATATTTTAAACAATTCTATAGTATAGCTCTTTGGAGCTTATCACTAAAACATTATTATGGATCACCTATCCGAGATTTTAAAAATGAGATAGCACCACTTTAACCAAAACCATTAAACTCCAATAGACAACTGTTCTAATAATCATTTTTCACCAATAACCTAATAGCCAAGGTGGATTTTATAATCCACTTTGCTAATAGCCTTTAGAGAAAGAAAAAGAGAGAGAAAAAAACCGAATACCTTTTTAATTTTTTTCTTTAAAATCAAAAAAAATTAGATACATATTATATAAAAATTGTTTTATTTGAAGTTGTTGATATTCGGGCCTCGGGGTACAGTTGTTGCCAGATAAGTTGGCACCATAGACCTATAAAGATAGGTCTTTATAGGTCTATGGTTGGCACAGCGACGGAGGCGTTTATCAGCAAGTGTATTCCAATAGTTATTTTATCAATAAATTTGATAAGGGAAAAAGCCGATAATAGTTATATAAATCTTGACGTATTACATATTTATATTTTATTATTTAAAAATTGAAATGATATACTAAATATTTTTTATTTTGTTTTTTAGGAAAATACGTAGACTATAGTAATTGTTTTTTGAATATTTAAAAATTACAAGCTTTTAATAATAATATGTTGGTCAAGCGATTTACAACCCAAACACATTTTCGTCATGTGTTATTTCAACTAAAATACTACTCTACTAAAACACACAATAACGGTGTAAATCTTGACTTTATAGTAGTTGACGGTAAACAGTACACCAAAGATGAGTATACAAACGTTACCCCAAAAATATTATCCTACATCGGAATGAACAAACACAACCAACCAAATCACCCGTTATTCTTGTTTAAAAACCGGATTATCGACTACTTTTATGGTAATTTTAAAGGTCGGACAGGAAATCCAATTTTTTCTATGTATGACAAAATCAGTCCTGTCGTAACAATTAATGAAAATTTTGATTCACTGCTTGTTTCTGAGCAACATCCAAGCAGAAATAAAACAGATTCTTATTACCTTAATGAACGACATATGCTTAGAGCACACGCTACTGCCCATCAATCCGAACTGATTAAAATAGGTTTAGATAACTTTGTAGTCTTTGGTGATGTTTACAGAAGGGATGAAATTGATTCTACCCATTTTCCAGTTTTTCACCAAGCCGATGGTGTACACATATTTACACCAAACGAATTGGAATTAATAAATGGAAATGAAGTAAATATATTTGATCAATATAAAAACGAGACTAATGATAAACAAGATATTTATTCAAAAGAAGCAAGTGAAATAGTAGTAAATCATTTGAAAAATACACTGTTATCGATGATTAAAGAAATATTTGGTGAAAATATTCCATATCGATGGGTTTCTGAATATTTCCCATTCACACATCCCTCGTTTGAATTAGAGATTAAATTTAATGATAAGTGGATTGAAGCATTAGGATGTGGTGTTATCAGGCATGAAATCTTAAAGAACTCTGGAGCTGGCAATCGGATTGGTTGGGCATTTGGTCTTGGTTTAGAACGATTAGCCATGCCGTTTTATTCCATACCAGATATACGTTTATTCTGGTCAAATGATTCAGGATTCCTTAATCAATTTGTCAATACTTCCAATGATGGCCGAATCAAGTATAAACCGGTTAGTATTTATCCTCAATGCATTAACGACATAAGTTTTTGGTTGCCCAAAGATCAATCTTATTGTTCAAATGATTTTTATGAACTCGTCGGAGAATGTGGTGGACCCATAGTTGAACAAGTAAAGTTAATCGATCAGTTTCAACATCCTAAGACTAAAGAAGTTAGCCATTGTTACAGAATTATTTACAGACACTTGGAAAAAACTTTAACGCAAGATGAAGTTAATGTAGTGCATAAACAAATAGAAAATAATGTGACAAAAAAATTAGGTGTAAAACTGAGATAAATCAGGTGATTTTTGTTAATTTATTCATCAAGTCTTAAAAGAATTAATATTTTAATTTTTAGTTAATCTGTACATATTTCGTGTTATATAGTGTACATTACACTGTTTGATAGTTATAATTATAAATATATAAAATACTTATAATGGTCTTTATAGTTTTTTTTTTTAAATTATTATATTAATTTATAAACTTTCCAATTTTATGTCAATAAAAATGTTTTATTTTACATTAATATTGAAAAAAACATACTTGAACCCATCAGATATTTAAAAACAGAATTTTTTTTTCATATTAGTGGCCGTAGGTGAAAACATTTCTTATTTGGTTAGTCCTAGAGTCTAGACCCTCAGTTATTAACCAAGTTTAATTATATATATATATATATATATATATATATATTAAAGGTACACTATTTAAAAAAAAAAAGTTAATAAATAAAATTATAAAAAAAATTATTGAAAATATTAACAATAAAAATTATATGTGGTTATAATAATTAATGTTTACAAATGATTAACATGTATAATTATAAAATAGAGAAATTTCCTTGTGTATTTATAGTTTATAACTAACATTTATATAACCTATATTGTTATAATAGCTTTGTCAAATTACACAGTTTTTTTTGTACTTCAATCCATTTTTTGATGGATTTTAAATTTAAAAAAAAAAAATTGCCAACTTTGTAATTTAATAGTTAGAAACGTTTTAAGCAAACAACATAAGTCTAATAAAAAAATGTATAATATACATTTAACGTTTATTGGTTGTTAGAAGTACCAGATGTATTGTGCTCCAATAGATCTTTTTTGGTAAAGTGCTTGTTAGTACATCCGATGTATGGACAAGGTACAACTGATCGAGCGTGGAACATGAGTTCCACAGAATCTTGATCGTATATATGATTACACAACTTATTACGTATGGGTCTGGTTATCGGTTGTCTAGTGAAAGGATCTAGAACTCCTGTTGTGACTACTTCAGCCTCAATATTTGATCGGTTTAGATTTGGCTTGTTAAACTTCTTAATGGCTAAGAAGTGTTCATGGTTTTTTGCAGTTTTCAAACCATCATCATAAATATTGTTCAAAACACCTTGCGCTAAATTGTTGTACTCGCTGAAATGAATAAAAATATATTAAACAACATAAAGGTTAAAAGCAACATTCCAGATAGTCCTGGCCAAAACTTGCATAATCTAACAGGAACTTTATTGGAAGAGAGATTTTGTTCTTTCAAAAAAGAATACTCAGTGATAACAATTTTTTTATTTTAAGATGTGTAAAATGATTATAAATTTGATTTTAGATTTAAAAAAAAATCTTTTCAACTAGCTCCATACAAAATTCCCAGTTGTCGTTTGCGAGCTCGATGATCTTTGATGGTAAAACTTACCATTTCATATTAATGCTTTACGTGAGCCCGTATTTTATTATCATTAATTATTATATTATTTATTATGTTGTTTTTATTTAAAGTAATATTTTCTATAAACATTAGAAGATAAACAGTGATATTGAATTATTGAAAACAAATTGTCAAATAACCAATGAATTGAAATGAAATAATCTATCTTCCAAAATTATTAAATAAAGTAAATTTTTTTTAGTACAAACTATATTATAAGTATAACTAACCAATATTATAAATGAAAAAACATTTTTAAATTTGAACACTTACTTCTTAAACTCATCTACAGTTATAGGCTGAAAGTCTTTATTGACGCTCTTAGCTAGTGTGTCTTTATCACAACGAATAATTGCATCTATTCCTCTATCATATTTACACGTTTCTTCAATTATTTTAGAATGAGTTTTTATATGACTATTATTTTCTGAAACTTCAGACATTGTGTTTGAGTTTAGACATTCATTAAATGTGACTTGGGTACCTATGATTTGTTTAAATATCTTTTCCGACTGCTGACGAAGACGTGATATTGCTTGATTAACCTCTTCGGCTTCATTTCTACTGGATTCAATTGGAAAATCCATTTCTATTTCTATAATTATTATACAAGTAGGCTGTTATATTATTATATAAAATAGAATAACTAAAAAACATGATTACCTGATGACCTTTTTAGTTTGCGTACATCATCAATCAAATCGGCAATAGCTTTTTCTTTAGCTTCTAACCTTTTATTTTTTCTAAATGTTGGTGCATCGTCCTGAGCCAAAATGTCCACAAGATCTTTATCATCAGCAAGTGCACAAGGTAATTTTAAATCTTTTTTATATATTATTTTGTTACGTCCTTTAAGAATTGATTCTAATTTCCCGTACAAGTCTAAATTATTGAAAATAGCTGCTTTGCTCTCTCTATCCAATTCATTCGATGCCATTTTATTATTTAGTAGTGGAGGTACTAAAAACTATAAATGACAGTTTAATTTTATTGCCTTATAATAAAAGCTATTTACTAAAAATCTAAAACAGTAAATATTACTTTAATAGGCATGCATTTATAATATAAGTACACTTACCTTAACTACAAACAAAAACTTGTTATTAACTTGACATACTTTATTATGAGTGGGTTAATAAGACAGAAGAATGTAAAACAATGCCCGAAAGTTTTACAATTCAAGATTGGTAAAATAGTTAATAAATCATAATTCATAAAAGCAACGGAAAACGAAAATTGAAATGTTGAAAGAAAATAGAAATATTATCAATAATTAAATTGATAAAAAAGCGGGAACATTTTAATTTGTGTATGGCGGGAATATAGTTGAGATGATACAAGGTAGGGAAACTTAGTATTCTTATTTTCTTTTCTACCAAACTATTTTTTTTTAATTTCAACTAAACGTTGGCTGAACTTGACTGTAATTAATTTATTAATAAATCTCTGCAAGTATTCGTCTTTTAAACAAAAACCATTCATTGCAAAAATTCGATTATTCTACGAGATGTTACTTTTTTCCCGTATGACATGCTTTTGAGATGTTATCCACACTGTTAGGAATTTGTTACACATTCTTATAAAAAAAAATGTATTCATACGTATAAAACTTCTGTGAAACATCTTCGATACGCATAAAATTTAGATTTTTTCCCTTATTATGTAAATAACAACCAATTACCAAAAATTGTAGCATGAATTAAAATTGAGTGGATTTTTTTAGAGACTGGCGTCTTTTGAAAAGTCGAAAATTATGAATACTTTAATCTACACATATTACAGAACAAATACAAAATTATCTATTTTGTTTTTTAACCTAATAAAATATACTATATTATGAGCTATAAATGTTAGGTACTCCTTTTATGGTAATTTGGATGACAGCTTTATTGTTTATGTGTAAAGATAATATAAAATTAAAAATATTTATCCCTTGATTATTTTACATTTTTTTATTATTAATTTATGTAAATTATGTATTACTTAAAAACTTATTTAAAATTTAATTATGTTTTGCAAATTTTGTAACATCATCATATTTTTCTCTGAACATTTTTGTTTATGATTATATTTTCCTTAGACATTTTTACCAAGACTCTATAAAGGATAAAAATTAAGATGTAACGTGTTCTAATGAAAAAATATTTAGGCCAACTACAGGCATTCCCGAAAGAAAGGGACCTATTCATTTTTTATTTGGCCTAACTTGTGTTTTAAATTTCCACATTTTATGCACTAATTAATGTATTCTAAATTTATGGGCTTCAAATTAAAATAGTACGAAGTTTATGCGGCCTACAAACCAGCCTACTGTTGTGTCGAAACAACTTAAATTTGCGACAAACGGAAGTTGGCAAGGTGTATTAACTGCGGTATTAGTTCTACACAATATATTATAGATTATAGACTATAAACACTGATATTGTATACAGGTACAGTGTACACGTACCTACCTTTACAAAATGTAATATATAATATAATAAAATATAGTATTGTATTGTAAATATTATATTTAAACGCTATACCCTTTTGATATCAGCCTTCGATTATTTATGGCGCGTACACACACTTAAACCATTGTTTAGAATGTATACCTGTGCGCGTATAAAATATAATTTCGACTGTGGCCCGTGCCCGTACACTGCCGTCGCTTCGGGCCCATCCGGTTTTTTGGCTTCTACCACCCATTCTCCAACAGCGTGGTACGTGATCATCGTAGTAATAATTCCATTATTATTGCTCATTTTGAACGTGCCCATTTGTATCATTACCATACCCACTACCTATATGTATGTACGTCATGTTATAGGTACATAATATTGTGTTTGTATCTATAAATGTGTTACCGTGTGTTTGCTTAAAAATGTCAACGAAATCAATATTTAAAAAAAATGTACCGTTCGCAGGCGCCAATCATTATTATATAAATTATATAATATGAGGAGCAATCCCGTGTAAAGGGAGGAGAAGCAAATTGGACAAGTGCGGAGTGCCCTTTGTGGGTGTCAATGGGGAATTTATTGTGAAGGGGCGGTAAATAAATTAAATGTTTCTACCCCTCTTGGAATAAAAACAATGAGGTCGGAATGAACATTAGTTGGTCGAATAATGTACTATTATTATAATTTGAACTTCAGAATAGGGGAAAACAGGATTGATTGTATCCTGAACGAAGCACTTCAAATGTATAAGATTAAAGACACAGTTGCTAGCCGTAGTCTCTCTTGTGCAGTGCAATTTTCAGACCATTTATATACAGTGACGCCCAACATTAAAGATAGATACTAGACACTAGAGCGTGTCTTGAACGTCAGTTTTTTAAAAAAGACAATTAATATAATTTTTTTTACAAAAGTTTATATTAAGGAAAGTAAGGAGGAAATGTTTTTAAGTAAAAGTTAAAATAGAATTTATACCTACTATGGTAATTTATATTTCAGAATCGCAGTTAGTAGTTAAAATCGAATAATAGCGTACTCATTTTTATATCTCTTTTTATTAGTCATATCTCATTACTGGACTACAGCTTGGGTCGTTTTTTGTGTGTTGAATACACTAACTCGGTAGTAGTAGGCATATTACATATATAGACATAATACATATTGTGTATTATTCAAATCTTAAAAAATATATTAAATGAAAACGTATCGTTGGTCGTTGAAATGTAAAAGAAAAGAGTATGATATTATAAAGACTATCGCATGGCACGACATGCATACAAAACCATTTGTAACGGAAACGGGTGCCATTATAGAATGTTTGGGCGACAGAGTTGAATTTTAAAATTAACGCTTTATATAAACGCTCTTCTGTGCATCAAATCAAATTATTACTTGTATTCTTGTGATGGCGGTCAGTTGATGGTTTGTGTAGTTCTGTGAAACTCTGTTAGATAAATGCACTGATATTTTTGTGGTTTTTGATTTTAAAGTTGTAATATGTTTTGTTTATTTTAATTTGCTTTAAACCTTATCAAGATAGTCAACGACAGTTCATAGAAGATCGGATTTACTATGCCTGTGGTTTGTGGAAGTAGCATGAAAGTATTCGTGGGTCGGAGGAGGCAAGATGAGGCAAAGCTGTTGTGAATAGGCACTATTGGTGCTTAAATATAAAAATAACAGCTATGGATCATCAGGCCACTTCTGTCCGCGATTTTTGTAAAATGGCCGTCTACGTTGGAAATAATTTGATTTTTTAGAATATAATTTAACTAGTATGCTTTATACAAATGATATCTATAATATATTATATATATATATTATAATTGATATAACTATATAAGTATAATTTATTATAACAAACAACTTAAATCATTATAGGTTTATAAAGTAGGTAAGTACTTGTACACGGTACCCTGGTAGGTCATTAAAGAGCAGATAAGTTTATTATCCTTAAAGAATCACCCTTGCTACATTAAATATGTTATTCGTACTTAGATTTAATGTGTTTTATTTCGTACTTAGCACTAAGAATTCACTATCATAAAAAAGTTTTAAAAATTATACGAGTAGTAATAAATAAAAATACCTTTTAAATTATACTAGATTTCATAATAAATCAAATACCCATTGACCAATTGTATAAGTACATTATAACTACTTCTAACTTATTTATTTATTATCACTATAATAATTGTATAACTATAAATAATAGTAGGTAATTATTGTATATTATGTACCAGTTATAAGTAAAAGAACGCACATTTTTTAGATATTTTGAAATATCACTAAATTAAATTGAAATACATATTTATTTTTAATTTTTTCTAAATTTAATATTTAACTATACGTTATTGACGCGAGTCCATTAAAAAATCTATGGTTTACTATTTAAAATAATTATGAAAATGGTAGGTTGATTCGTGTTATATTGTTTTAAATTACAAAATTAATACATTGAAATGAATGTTTTTGTTTTAGTTAGATATCTATAAAAATAAAATTCTAAACATGTTTTTTTTCTAAAACGATTTTTAAAATAAAAAATGTAATGTGTACATTTTTTTGGTTTTATAATATTATACTAATGTACTAATGCCAACATTTGCTTGTTCAACTTTTGTATTATTTTTTAATAATAGATACTTAATTTATAATTATTTTTTTAAGATAATAAAATGTATTATTTTGTTGTAATTGTATACATAATCAGTTGACTAAGTTTGTCGATTGGGACTCCTAGAGTAAGTGCAGGGTGTGCCCGAGAACACTTATAACAACAGCGCTTGTCTATGATTGATATGACCGCCATTTAAGGATCTGACCTCTGAAAGAATCAAGTCATCAAGATATTTCTAAATTATTTATGAAACAATAAGGTTTTTCTCTATTAATAATTATTATCCCGCAGGTGTCTACTGTCTACATAATTAAAGGGTTTTTAGTTATTACTTAAGAGGACGTCATTTTGAAGCGGATTAATTTTACAAAGGCTGTAATCAAAACTAGGAAACCAAATTTTCACATAAAATAGACAACCACATTGTCTGTGCTCTTCCATGGCCCTTTTTTTTAATATTTCAACCAGTTAATTAATAATTAAATAATTTAGAAAGGACTTTTTAAAAAATGATATAGCGTCGGTTGTATTAGGTATATCGAAAAATACGGATGCCGGAGCACAGATAATTTTGACATAATATGTAATATGTATGAATTTCTTTCATTAACTATATATGAAGCTTGAGAAAAATTAATCCGCGTAAAACTCAACTGATATATTTTTTTTTAATCGCTATCAAGGATGCTGTGATAGTCCGAAAAATAATTTAACTACCTAAAAAGAGTCCTAACTACTGAACTAATAATTACACATCACAGTTTAACCTTAATGTTAAGATTTTATAAAAAATCGCCTACATGAATGTGTTGAAGCTTTCGCGGATTCAAATATCACATGAATAATTTTCGGATATATCCGAAAATTATTCATGTGAAATCGCCTATACTTTACTCCTTAAAAATGGGCGGTGTGGCGTCCTCTTAATATCATTTGAACATTAGTAGTTAGATTTTTCTTAGGGTAGATCAACAATGAGGCAATACATCTTAGGTAGGACTAAAATGAATTATTTAATCTCAAGACAAGAGTCCCGGGACTTTTATCTCATTTCCGGTTCCCAGTGCCAACTATAACAGTACCAGTAACAACTATAATGGGTATGCAATTCACAGGGGCCTCTAAAAACGATATAGTATATATATATTTTAAGAGCATTTATTTTTTATAAGACTACCAGATTTAATTTTTCAAAAGTCGTACTTTAGTCATTAATATTTATCTTATATAGACATTAATGAAAGATGATATTTGAGAAGTTAGGGTGAGTTATGCAGTGGCGTGACCAGAAATTTTGGTATAGTGAGTGTTGCGAGCAACATGTTGATAGCATTGTTACCGAGTAATGACATAATATTCGTATACACTATACCTAATCCTAAAGTTTTTTTTTTAAAAATATTTTATTGCTATTAAATATTTGATACCACAAGTTTTGCTCAGCTTTCTTACTGGTACATCATAATAATATATAGATATGCCTATAACTATTTCCCATCAAGAAATCATGAGTCAACTGTCAAAGTAATTATTTTTTAATTAAAAAAAATATCAATCATTTCCCTCTTTTCCTCAAATATGCCACTGGAGTTAGGGATATTAGGGTGAGCCATTGCCAGAAGGCAGTTGACGGATGCTGTAGCTTCTAACTCTAAAGTCCTAGTTATTGAACTAATAATTACACATCACAGTTTAACCTTTAAATTAAGATTTTGTAAAAAATTGCCTATACTTTACTCCTTAAAAATTGGCGGTGCGACGCCCTCTTAAGCGTTTTTGCAAAAATGTTGGCTAAATCTTGGATAACGTTGGCAACGCTGTGACACCTATTGGAATTTTTCACCCTACTCTAACATTATTGTATTATCATACTATCTACCAAGTACCAGCATATTATGAAATAATGTCTTGTTTACTTTGCAGTCCTGTTTACGCTTAACTTTTGTAGAAATCTTTATCAAGACAATTGTTTACGATTTTTAAATATAAATTAAAAAAATATTTAATATATTATTGTATAATTATTCTTAACAAATATTGATTTTTTGTCCTGAAATGTGTTTAATGCATTATATTATCTAACTCAGTGTATTTTGGGTACCTTCAAAGTAAACAAACCTATGTAGTTAGATAGGTAGGTATTAAATATTTGTCTTATGTTCATACCTATATAGTTATTATATTTAAATTATTATTGTGGTAGTTCACGATCAACATATGTTGCTTATTGATAAAAGACGTTATCAGGTGTAGTGCCATTCTTCTATTCAATAATTGCAAAGCAGTTAACTTTACAGTTCACACTCGTACTTTATTTGGTAAGTTATAAGCAATATACAACAATTTAAATATATTAACTATTTAATTTTAAATATACATAAATAAATTTATAATTTGTGTTTCATATTTTATTTGCTTGTTCACTGTTGCTGTTTATGAACAAAATATATAGTTAATATAATTTGCTATTTTTTGTTTTAAAAAATGTTTAAACCAATAATCATGATTGAAATGTATCTTTTATTTTCATTAAAATAGATTTAAAATGTAATAATTAAAGTTTTTTAAGTACACTTAGCATGATTTTAGTATTTTACTAAAAATAATTTGTAGTCAAGTGACCTCACATTTTTTTTTTTTAAATAACATTATATAATTTTATAACTTATAAAATATGCATCACTACTTTTATTTGGTTCATTTTAATTAAAAATATATTATGTATAACAAAACGTTTTACTTTTAATTCTAGAAGTCCATTCAGAAAACTATAGTGTATTATAAGTGCAGTCAAACAATTTAAAAAATGGCACTGTATTCAGGTAAATTAAAAGCATTTTTACTATTTTATGTTGTTATAAATCTACTTATTCAGACGCCTGTTATAAAAAGTAGTATGCTTCATTTTCTTAATGAAAAAGTAAAAACAGTATGATTTTCTACATCATAGCGATGATCATTATGTTTTGTTTTTACTATAACAATTAGTTAATCTGTATTTGGTATGTCAAAAACGTATTAGGTACAAATTTCTCATCTAAAACTATATTTCGCCTATAGTTTTTTTATTGAACAAAATATACTATTTTTCGGGGAAAGAATGAAACATTAATTTTTGTTACAAAAGACGTAACTAATTGCTACATGTTGGGAGAGAGGTCAAAATAAAGCTTTCTATTTTTTTTTAACAATTGTATAGAAAAAGTATATTAGATTTGTAGCAAATGACATATATTACAGTGAAACTTGTCTAAGACAGACTCTGAGTAAACTGGGAAACTGGCTGAGACATAATTTGTGTATGGCCCTGCTAAACCACTTTGCATGTATGTTTTACTGAATAAGAAGGAAAACTGCTTGATACGGAATTCTTTTGGTCCTATATAATTCTGTTTTAGACAGGTTTCACTTACTAGTTATCATAACTGGCATCGCCAGTACTTGGTCACAATTCCTTAACTATCATAATATCTTTAAAAATGGTAATTATACATTGTCTAAACTAAAAATTACAATATTTTACTACAATATTGCATTATATGTTATTATTATATACTAGATACAGTATAATTTACTAATAAATTAGTATTAAACTGAAATTTCAATAATAATAATAACAGTATAAGAAAAAAGTTTACTCATAATACCTACTTATGTAACTTAAAACTTAGAAATTTATTTGAGTTTCTCACAAGTGTAACATAAATTCTATCAATAACTCACTTTCCTTTATTTGTACAGATATGTCAGCTGCTTTGTCTATATTAACTGAAATAAAGACTTTGGTGAACGAATCAGGAGACGATAAGCTGAAAGCAAATACTAACAATGATCTACAACTTTTAATTTCTGTATTCCAAAATCCCATTATAAAAACTATTGCTTCTGTCCAAGTAAACATTTTTAAAAAAAAATTGTTTGTTGTTTTTATTAACTATGGTATCTTAATATTTTATACTAATTTAGGACTCTGTATCTGAGCTAAGTTGTCAGCTTCAAGAACATCCATCTTTGTTACCAGTCGATTTTGATATTTCACCTGTTACTGGTCAACTCGTGCTAAGTTTACCATCAGAAACTAGTTTATACAATAGTGTGCCTGAAGATTTAGACCAGAGAGTTCCGAAGCTTTCAAATAGTTCATCAACTGAAAGTTCTTCGCCTATTTCAAAGGTATACTTTAATACACAATTTTGATAATATTCATATATTTTATTAATTTTAATATGTTTTAATTAAATACTAAATCTTTTTACAGGAAAACAAATTATTAATTAAAGATATAACTGCTAATTTAGCACCAATCACTACACAGTCTTATGCAGTAGAATTTCAGAAGGCTGTCGACGAAGCATCAAAAGGGCGTAAAATTCATAATGTGCAAGTAAGCATACAAAATTTAAAATTAATTTTATAACACGCCCCCCCTCCCCCCAGAAAATGATATGGGTATAAGTTTACTTAATAAGGCACATTTTTTCTCTGCTACATTTTATGTAAACTCTCTCTTGATTACAACTATAAAATATAAATCTCTATTAATTCTAAATGTATTACCATTATTATAAATTTAATTAATACCAATAGTATTACTTACTGGGGAATAAAAATTATGTATTGTAAATGTTTGACAATACAGTTATTAGCAGAGAGGAGTTGAGAATTAGTCAGCCCTGGGAGATGGAAATTGTTCTTGCACAAGGGTAATTGGCCATGGCTTTTTGTATTTTTTTAATTTTTCTAACCTAACAAAATAGGTTGGATCGGGGTTAAAATAAATTCTATGTATCCAGTCAGGTTTAATTGGACTGATGATGAATTTTTTTTCCCCAAATTAAATATTTTTGCATTCCTTCGTCATTATCTGGTCAACCATTTTTGATAAAAACAAAAATGTATTGATATTGACAACTTAATAGCTAGTTGGCTGTACTTTTAAAGTCTGCCCAAATAATATTCATTATATTATGAGATATACGGGTCAATGAAATGTGAAAATGAACACATTATGGTTCACACACAGATGTAAAATTTATTTAAAATAATTTGTGAAGAAAATTGCATTAAAATGCTGATTTTTGGTCAGCCTGGTAAGAATCTTAGTGATTTTACGGTTATTCAAGCATTTTGCAAGAAGGTAGAAGAAGCATTTATCGATCACTATTAGTTTTGACCCAGAGAACCAGCTTGGATCAATTTTTTATATTCATGTACAGCATTTTTCTTCTCAATCAGTTTTTAAAAAGAAGTATTGTCCAAATTTTTTGATGTTTCAGGAAAATTTTGTCTACTAATAAATTCTTCATCTTTATATATATCTCTTGACTCCTTGGTAATTAAGAATGCTCTCCTTTTAAAATGATTTAATTTGGTCAAGTATAATAATCGTTATCAGTGTGTTTAATGCAGTCGTTAATATTTTTAAAATTACAACTTGAGGTTGATAATATGATTATCACACATTTTGATTACAAACTACAGACGTCTATAGTGAATTAAGATTTCAGCATAGTATAGAGGTATGCGGTAAAATTGTGGGTGTTCCGGGCGTTAAACATTTTTGATTGGCACTTACACAAAACTATTAATGATTACAATTTGTATTTTTCTTGCTTGTTAATTAATTACATTTATGACAAATTTAAAAATAGAAATGTGTAATTGACTATTGTAGCTGTTGATATCGGAATAAGGACAAGCGATAGTAAATTGTTACAAGACTATAAATTAAAAACAAAATCGTAATACATTTAGAAACTATTTAGTTATAAAATGTTTATATAATTTATAACCTATGTAAAAGTAAACAAATAAGGAACTCTTATTCCATAATATGAATATCAATATGTGAGAAGCGTACAGGTAAAAAAAATGAATTAATAACTTGTAAGTGGTAGTATTATGAATTATTGATGGGATCCTCTTTTTTTGCACTTTAAAATTTATATTTTTTAATTAGTATTTTACATGGTGTTTTTTTTTTAAATTTGATTTAGCTGTACAAACCAGAAGGTTGCAGCTTAGGTTTTAGTGTCGTTGGCCTAAGAAGCGAAGAAAAAGGCGAATTAGGAATTTTTGTTCAAGAAATCCAACAAAATGGAATAGCTGCACGGTAAGTGATTGTTTTAGATTTTTTAATTTAATTTTACTAACAGTGTATAGGTAATACTAGAATATAGTTAAAAGCAATTGCATTTGAGCAGTATTATTTAATTATTTTTTAGTGTATGAGAAAAAACTATAAATATTAAAAATTATTTAGGTAAAAACACTTTTTTATATATTTTAAAATACTGTTTAACAAATATAACACTTTTTTTTATTTTTTAGCTAATAAATATTTCAAATTTTGGTGACAGGAATTTTGCTTGAAAAATGTTTTATTAGGCTACAAATAATTTAACTATTTTGGCTGATTAATAAACTATCGATAATTAAAATATATTAGTTTGCAAATTATAATAGATTAAAGTTATTAAAAGTATGTTACTTGCAGGTATATACTCTTACTCATAATGAATTGGTCATTTGAGAAACCCCTTAGTCACTATTTTAGCTAAAATCGCTTTTTTATTGTTTTCGATTCTACAAGTGTTATATGTTTATGGAGAAACACCTCTTGTCATGGAGTTTTCTTCTGATCTAAATAGGGATTTGGATTAGTCGTTCACCACAGATACTCCATTAGTAAGAAGTTTTTCTTTGATCTGAAAGTTTAGATTTTGTGACTTTAGGTATTACTCAAATGACTAATTTTGATTATTAGTAGGTAGCTTTGATACATTAATGATTTTAATGAAACTGGTCCTATTTCATATATTAATGCTCATTATGTTTCTGTTTATTTACATAAACTAAACCATTTGGATTTTAAGGTGACATTGAAACTGTTTGTTTTTTGTTTCATAAGTATTGGAAAGTTACCAATTAATGTATAAGCTAAAAGAGCCAAGTTTGTACTATGACGCCTTAAAAAAAATGAAAAATAAGAATTTATTTCTTGACTAGTGTAATGTTTAAGTATAAAAGTATTTGTGTTATTTGTTTGGAATAACAAGTTTGAAATTTTAAAATAAAATTACTTGATTTGGGTTTTCTTTGAAACCCCAGTTAGTAATTATAATAAATGGATTTCAAAATATATTTTTAAGTATTTGTTAATTTTTTTATAAAAACATTTTTAAAATTTAAATGTGCACTACAGTTTTTCAAAAATGACATTTTATTAATTAAGTATACAAATTTAAACATTTTTGTAATACAGGCAGGTTTGAAAATAAAATTCGTTTTTATTGCTAAAATACATACGTGTAATGTTCTTTTAACACAAAATTTAATTTAATTTATAGAGAATAAAGTATAAAATATTTATACTAATAAACCTTAAAAAAGAAAATGTATACTATATTTTGTTAATATAACATGTGAACATATTATGTTATTACAAAATAATAACATAACATTTTCAACATTACTTTTTTATTATTATTACTTTATTATTCATTATTACTTTTATACTTTTTTAATTCGATTTTTCTATCTTCATATCAAAAACAACAAACAATGATGCTAAACCATTTTTTATTTTTTATTATACAATTTTTTTTTATGAAATTCTATTCGAATTGCAGTATTTTTTTTAACAGAATATTTTTAATTATTGTTCATTTCTGCTATTATTTGTAATTAAAAACGAATACTTTAGTACATTTTCAAATTTTTCAAAAGACGATTCTCAAATTATTTTCTATATACTCGTGATGTTTATGAAAAGCTCATTCAGAAAATGACGTCTACTTGACGTTTTTTAGACTGTAAAATTATATTAAATACATTTTCAGGCCTATAAGTATTTATGCAGAAAAATGTATTTTAAATTATAATTAATAGGTATATTTTCTACTATACTGATAATCTCTTACCACTCAAACAGAAAAATGAAAAGTTTAAAAAATATCTCAAAAAATTCGAGTGAAGCTATTTAATTTTTACATTTAGAGAGCCTATATAGCCAATTGAGATACGTTGTGAACCCAGGCTAAAGTGTAAATCAGTATAAACGAACAAAATATTGCAAATCAATTTTGGATTTTGTGTACATCATTTTGTTGATGTCTAAAATTATCATGTCGATTTCCCAAACGTTTCCGAGTTTTTTATTACGGTTTTTGCGTCACCGTTTTCTCGCTTTTAAACGGCCGCAAGTATGGCTGCGTTACATTATGCATGTAGTATGATTTTTGCTCCCTTCAAAAGGTGTCAAAAGGTGTAGAGGTATTTTCCCGGTGGATTCTATTTACTGTACCTTGTATAAAATGTATACAAATGGGATTGTTTAAATGTATAGCAGCGATCGTGATGGGAAAGTGAACCAAACGCTAGCATATACATTATATGTATATAATATTTATAGATCTCGGAACACAAAAGACACTTGACGCGCATGGCGCAGGTCCTGTGATCGACGACGGTGCCCACAGAGGGCGGACAATCCGCTGGTAAACTTCCAGTCATTGCGCTTTAGCGTTACGTTTTGATATACCGTCGCCGTACTGTTGCTCCCGACACACGTATTGTTATAGATGTAAATAGATAATTTAATATTTTTTTAAATTTTATACCTTTACTTATATACACAGTCAGGCCGCTTTTGAATGTGCGGCGTTTGATTTTGCACGCGAGTTGTTCGGTTCCACAAAACGATGTAAAGTAGTAATATTAAATTACCCGTTTAAAAATGACCAAATATCATAATGCTGCCAATCGGTGAAAATGGTGTATGGTCGAAGGGTTGTTGATACCACGGCAACTAGTAAGTCTCAGACATATTATAATAATTGGGCCCGAGTACACCGCGTGAGCAATCTACACACATGGCTAAAAAAATAACGACGCTCAATTGCAATTATTCGACCCTAATAACAATAATAAGTATATAAAATAAACATAATATATTCAAATAATAACTATTTGTAAAAAAACCTATAAAGTTTAGAATTAACTAAATAATTATGACCACTCTATTGTACTATAATTATAAAAAAAAAAAATGATTAACTTAAAAATATGCTATACCCCCTATTTATTGAGAGGTAAGTTTAGGCAATTTTAGTAAAAATAAAACTTGAGTGTATAATTATTAATACTGCACTAATGTACCTGTTAGGCAACTCATTTTTTTATTACTATAATACCGTCTATTTTCAACGTTTTTAAAAAAATGTCTTCATAATTATTGGTCATCTATTATACATGACACGTTTCATTCAGCAGTATCCATACTTTTTCGTCCGAAGTAGTCTTAGAATCTTAACGTTTTGATAAACTTAAAAAAAAAACAAAATTCATAATCGGTTTTTATTGTTGGATACTGTAATAAAATACATTTTTTATTATCACATTAGAGAGAAACAACCTTTATTAAAGCGACGGTCGGGCTGCCAACATGACACAGTGTACACATTCAGACATAATTGTTGCAAAATTCAAAACAGATTACATATAAAATACAAACAATAGAAATAAATCACATAATATACAATAATATAGAGTAGTCTTAAAATACAGCGATAAAATAATATAATTGAAAACACGATAGTCTAGTTTAAAAGTAAAAAAAATAAATATTTTGTATAATTTAATAAAACATTAAGAATATAAATATTTATGTATAATATTAAGCGTGTCACGCATGATAGTTAAGCATATTTCTTTTAATTCTCTTAATTCAAGTAAATTTGTTTTGAAAGAAAAAATAAACAATTAATAAAATTAAAGCTATTAAATTAACCCAATAATACAATATTCTCCTCGTTATTTAAATGACAATGAATCGCCGTTAAATTATAATCAAAAATCGTTTCGCGAAGAAAACAGCTCTAATAAAATTTAAAATTTAAACACTTTTAATCCCCTCATGGTAATGCTAAGACCACCAAAATTTAAATTCCATTGTCAGGCAATAAATTAAATCTAACAAAAATATGATATTTTAGAGATTTTTAGTAACAGTATTTTGCAATAGTTATATTGTAAAAACAAAATCAAAAATCGCTACGTTAGTGCTTCGGTCTACAATTTGAATATTAAAACTGTGATATTTTTCCTGTACATTTTTTTTTATTGAAAAATCGCTATAAATCGTGGAAATAAATATTAAAAGCATAGAAATACGTACCAGTTGGCAGAAAAAATAAAATATTTAAAACGTATTTTTTAATCGGAGATCGAATTTATTAATAATTATTAATTATGTTTTATTTAAAAATAAGTTTTGGTAGAACGTTTATTTTTAGTATTAAAAAATAAAAGTTCTGGCAGAACTTCAATTTTTGTTTAGCAGTTTCTGTCAGAACTTTTTAATTTAAAATACAATTCACAAATAAATAACTTCTATATCAATACTAGTTTAGGGTACTTTTGTTTTTTAATACTGGGAAAATATAGGCTAATATAGGTAATAATATCACTTGCTTCAGGACCGTCGTAAATCACAGGGAGGAATTTTTTACTACATTATTGTTGTAGCACAAAAATATATACTATTTTTTACTATGAGTAACCTATTTGCAGGGACCAGCATGAAGTAAAAAATAACGAATATAAATACAAATAATTATATATTATATATAACTATTATTATTATTATTATTATGTACATTAAGGTTGTCGTTACTTTTGACTACATACTGGATCCCTGTAAATAGGTTCCATTATGTAAAACAATTAATACTCTTTTGAGTGGAATACATTTTTCTCGGTATATTATAATTTCTAAAAAAAATATGTTTATATTATTATTACAATCTTCTGATGGGAATATCAATTATAGGCATAATAATTTATTTAATATAATTTTATAATTTAAAAAAAAGGCATCAGCCTTTTCCATTTATATATGAGAACTAAATTCGAAAAAAATATGAATATTTTTTGTGTGATTTTAATTTGAAAAGTACTAAGTAGTTGTAAAATACTATATGCATTTTTTCTTAAAACAAATTCTGAGTGAATAATGTTTTGGATAAAAAACTAATTATTTTACAAACAGTTATTATAATTTAAAAAAATGTATGAAAAGTAAGTGTTTTATGTATAATGTCGTTTAGGTTCATAACTGCGTTTATGCCAAAGTACTTGCTCAACACGGAGACAATTGGACTCGAATACAAATCTCAAAAAATTAGAACTTTTTTTTTACTCATTTCAATTTTAAACCTGATCTAAATCGCTTATAGCATACGATTTTCAGGGGTTCTTATACAATTTTAAGTCCCAAATTTTAATTTATTTTGGCGTTAATTGAAGTATAATTCTTGGTGGAAAAGAGACATGGTGATAACGATCCATGGTCATTTTGGTAGAAAACGGAAACCCCCGGTTGATTATGTATGGGAAATAAAAATGTAAATATAAAATAACTATGTGCGCAAATGAGTGATCTTAAATCGGCAAAAATTGTATTGTAAAAAAGTTTTTTTTTTAAATTTGTAGAACGATTTTTCAATTAAAAAAACGTATTTTATTTTAGAAAAAAAATGTATATTTTAAATTAGAGTTTAAATTGTAAAACATTAATTTTTTTGAAGTTTATCGGGACCTTTGTTAAAAATTAATATTTCATAAATATTTTTTCAATTGATATATTTAGAGAAGGAGGGCTTCATGAAGGTGATCAAATCATTGCTATCGATGGGCAACCGTTGGACACAAATGTGTCCCATCAACAAGCTATCGGAATACTGCAACAAGCCCGTGGGCTTGTTCAGTTGGTCGTAGCGCGACCTTTAACACCACCTCCTCTACCAACTTTACCGCCATCAACCAACATGGTAATTAAACTGATAGAATTATTTTATGAATGATATTAGCACTAATTATTGATATTTTCATAGAAGTAATTAAATAAAATATTTATTTTTTATCTAGTTGAACACTGAATGGGCTCAAGTTGAGGTGATCGAGCTACTAAACGACGGCTCAGGGTTGGGATTTGGCATAATTGGGGGTAGAAGCACTGGTGTGGTTGTCAAGACTATTCTTCCTGGCGGAGTAGCAGATAGGGTAAATAAAATTTTAAACTTATTTTGTAATAGGATTAAAAAAAAATTAAAAGCTAAATATCTATATTTTAGGATGGAAGGCTGCAAAGTGGAGATCATATTCTGCAAATAGGAGAAGTTAACTTGAGAGGAATGGGTAGTGAACAGGTGGCCGCAGTTCTTCGTCAGTCTGGCAGTCAAGTCCGTTTGGTTGTCGCCCGGCCAATTGAATCTAGCGCAATTGATATAATTCAAGTAAAATATTTATTTTATAAATATCTTAAACATTTATAATTACATTAACTCCAACTAACATTTTTTTCCCATAGACTTTAAGTTGTACAGCTCCAATAGTACCGACTAAAATGTTAGGCGATGCTGAAGAACTCGACCGTCACTTAGTACAGCATGGTTATCCCGAAGTTGCAAATTATACCCCCGATTATTTTTTCCAAAATCTTTCAAACGTAAGTTAAAGAATTTAAGTAATAAATACTTGTGATTAACGACTATATTGTGATTTAGGAAAACAATTTACTAATCAATGATATACCAGCTTCATTGCCTGTCCTTACAATGGACATGGTACCGCCTGATAGTATTACAACTCTTCCAGAAACCGATTCATTTACTGTTCAATTAAAGAAAGATACTCATGGCTTAGGCATAACTATTGCTGGATATGTTTGTGAAAAAGGTTTGTTGAGTTGTTCATTTTTGTGAGTATCATTAACTATCAAGTATCTGATAAATTATATTAACTTACAGAGGAGTTATCGGGAATATTCGTAAAAAGTATAAGTGAAGGCAGCGCTGCCGATTTGTGTAAAAAAATCCAAGTCAACGACCGTATAGTTGAAGTCGATGGAACTTCTTTACAAGGATTTACTAATCACGAAGCTGTTGAAGTTTTACGGTCTACTGGCCAAATTGTCTCATTGCGTTTGGAACGATATCTTAGAGGTCCTAAATTTGAACAACTTCAAGTGGCTATTGCAGCATCAGAAATGAAACCAAGTACTAATAGTACGACAGCATCCCCATCCATTATGTCGTTGCCTAGATTTCCTATCACTGTAAGTTTATTTTTTACAAAACATTTTTACGAATACTGTAAAGTTATATTTTTTTTAATATATTAGGACGGAGAGAGTACTGCAGAAATCGAAGTAGAAGGAGAATCTGGCGCTACATTGGAAGCTGATATGCTAGACGAAGTAGAAGACGAAACCGTTGAAGAGACTGCTTCAGTTGGTCATTCAAACTGTGACGGGGAGTTAAAACCGGAAACCTTAAAAATATTAAAAAACAAATGGGGTGAAGCTATTGGAAATAATGTAGAAATAATCGTAAGTTAAATTTTAGTTTTTAACTATAGTACAACCAAAGCTAGGCTAATTCCATTTAAGTAACTTGTTAAGTTACTAGTTATTATCAGGAAAGAAGTTACTATAAGTTACTAATAGTTGGAAATTATTCAGATTATTTTTGTTGATTATTTATAACAAAATTATTTTTTACTCATTATTCGGTTTCATATTATTTGTCATAATATGTTAGTAGATCAAACAATTTGTTATTCACATATTCATTATTTATATTTTATTTGAATATCAAATTATTTTAAATAATACTTTTTTTAATAATTCTTATTTATATAAAAATATACATAGGTATATAAACCTATGTATTGTATCACATATTTATTTAACTAAAGTTTAATTTTTAAAAAATTTATAGTCTTTTACTTTCTTTGATGAAAAAGTAACTCCTAATGTTACTCATGCATAAAAAAAAGCTACAATGTACAGGGTCCGGCAAAAAAGCCTCCCCTATTTAGAAATGGCACTGTGTGAGTTGTGGTGGTGGTACAACGGTAGAGGGGTTATCGATCGATAGCTGTATGTATATATGCCATTTTCTCTGGCCTAACCTAAACCAGTTTGCTAGGAACCATGATGAGGCAGAAGTCTGGTTCCAACAAGACGGAGTCACTCACACTTTGCGGCGTTCACTTTTAATTTTTGGGAAAGGCCATAGCTCTTTGTGTCATTTCCGGTGTAATGGCAGCCACTGCCTGGGTGATTGCCTTCTTAAGTCCCCAAAGAAAAAAACCATAAGGGGATAAATTGGGTGACCTTGGTGGTCAGGTGATGTCTCCTCGCAAAGAGAAAAGACGTCCAGGAAACAACTCACTCAAGATTGCTAGGGAGTGCCGCGAAGTGTGACCTGTGGCATCGTGTTGTTGGAACCAGACTTCTCCCTCATCATGGTTCCTAGAAAACTGGTTTAGGTTAGGTCAGAGAAAATGGCATGTATTACATACAGCTATTGATCGATACCCCCTCCACGGTTGTACCACCACCACATCTCACACAGCGCCATTTCTAAATAGGGGAGTTTTTTTTGCTTGACCGTGTACTAATTTTTGTACCTTTTTTTAACTAGTTGTGGCCAATTTTTCATTGAAATAAATTTAAGCAATATGTGCATTAGTTAAAAATGATGACGTAAAATATTTCTTCAGATTGGTCAGTTGAAAAAATTCAGTGAAGGAGGTGGTTTGGGAATAAGTTTAGAAGGCACTGTAGATGTTGAAAACGGCATGGAAGTAAGACCACATCATTATATAAGATCGGTACTGCCCGAAGGCCCCGTGGGAAAAAATGGATGTCTCCGGTCTGGCGATGAGTTACTTGAAGTAAATGGACATCGTTTACTTGGGAGAAATCATATGGAAGTTGTAGCTATTTTGAAAGAGTTGCCTCTGAATGTCAGAATGATATGTGCAAGACGCACCGATGAACAACAGTTGCCTCATCATTATCTTACGGATATTACAGAAGATCGGGCTGCTTTTGCTGCTAAAGTAAGTCAAACCATGCCTTTGTTTTTAATTATTACTATAGATTTTGATTTTAAAATGTCGTTACTTTGTAGAATGCTTTAGGGGGTAGTCTTCAAAATTTAATGCCAGCCACCGATCGATTAGTTAAAGCTAAATCAGATGGATCATTAGCCAGTACAGGAACTACCGGATGTTCAGAATCAAATAGACTACGTTCTCGATCTCTCGAACCACTTACTGGACTTGCTATGTGGTCATCACAACCTCATCTCATTGAGCTTATGAAAGGAGAACGTGGTCTTGGTTTTTCGATTCTTGATTATCAAGTAAGACATAGTTATGCTGTCATACGAAAAACACAAAAACTTCATGTTTGGTTATTTCACAATATTAATACCAAATTAATATCTCAATGATATTTTAGAAATTTTGTTGTCAATTTTTCTATCATAATAATAACTAAATATAAAATGTATAACCTCTTAAAAGTATTTAATGTTTAAATACTATTAACTAAAATAATAATCACATTTTTCTCAAAATTGATTTATCTCCTCTCTTTTAAGGATCCAATGAATCCCAGTGAAACAGTAATAGTAATTCGCTCGTTAGTACCAGGAGGTGTTGCCCAAAATGATGGTCGCTTAATACCTGGAGACCGTCTCTTAAGAGTGAATGACATATGTTTGGAAAATGCATCATTAGATCAAGCTGTTCAAGCATTGAAAGGCGCTCCAAAAGGTGTAGTCCAAATCGCAGTTGCCAAACCATTGCCGATACCAGACAGTAGCAGTCAGGTGAGTTCTCCTTCAGAGCAGGCACGGGCAGATGAGTCTTTCACACAGCGCCGTGGCGAATTCTACAACGATGTCGATCAGGAGTCATCTGTTCAACAGTTGGCATCTATGCTGCTCAAATCGGAGAGCTTTTAATTATAACTTTATCATTTTCTTTAAGAAAGTGGCGATTTATATTTTGATTTTCGTGCAATATATAAATATATATATATTTATATTTGGTTATAAATCCATATTTCAAACTCGTATTTGAAAAGATCAGCCTTCCATATTTTTTTTTTTAGTGGAATTATTTGATTTTTTTTAAATAATGCCACGTTTATTTAACCGTCCATATTTGTTATTTTACTTGTCTTTAATAATAACCACTAATTATTACATGTAGTTAGGCGATTATTGAAGCTACGATGCGAAGGCAGTTTAATAGAATACTTAAGTAACTAAATGAAGAAATGTGACATATAGTACTCATAGAGCTGTCAGACAGTATGGAGTAAGAATGGTTACGAGTATTCTATTTTACTAATCCGTTAGTTATGTAGTACTACTATTCTTTTCTATTTACAATCGTTCACTGTACACTGTTCTATGAGCACTTAAACACTTCTTCATGTATACGTGTATTTTAAAACAATTACAAACAACACTCCAATCATTTTTTTTTCTTTTGTTAAATCTTTGTTACTATCAATGTGCCTTATTAACTGATAAAACGTTTAAACAAAGTATTCATTTACATATTAGTTTTTTGCAATATTATGATTAAGTTAAGTATTTTTTGGGTGTATGGTTAGGTATTTAAGAATAAGGTTATTTTATTCCTTGACATTTGTATATTGATTATTATTATAATGTAGAGTTAAAGCAAGAGGAAAAAAACACAACTGCCAATCCATGTCGCCGCTCTCGTTTATAATTTAGTACATATTTTCTTCTTTTTTTAAGTTTAGCATAATTATTTAGCCAATTATTATTTTCTTTTGTTATATGTTTTTTAATTTTTTATTAAATGTAATTTTTGGAAGTAAATGTATAACTGCGTTTTTTTATTTTATTTGCATAAGCTGATAAAAACACAAATACTCTAAAACTGTGGTTACATTGCCATAGGTTTTAACGAAAAACCGATTGAATGTATATAATTGTAATGAAATATGATTAAGTTATCCTCAGAGGCAATGTGGCTCATGGATGGCGCATTTGTGTTTTTGTTGCTCTCTTTCCTTAAAGAAGTATTCTTCCTTATTTCACAATTAGTTACGTACTGAATACATTGCATGGGTTTTTAACATAAATTCACGAGTGATAATTTGAATTTGATCAATATTCTATGAATATTATCTCCCTCGAGTCCAAATTAGTAGGCAAAAATTAATTCAATAGAAAAAGTTCAATAAAAAAATGTGTTTTGTGTTTTTTAAAAATATTTTGATAAATCTTAAGAGGACGCCCCACCGACCATTTTTAAGGAGTAAAGTATAGGAAATTTTTTACAAAATCTTAACATAAAGGTTAAACTGTGATGTGTAATTATTAGTTCAGTAGTCGGGACTCTTTTTTGGTAGTTAAATTATTTTTCGGACTATCACAGCATCCTTGACAGCGATTAAAAAAAAATATCTGTTGAGATGAGTTTTACGCGGATTAATTTTTCTCAGGCTTCATAATACATAGTTAAGGAAAGAAATTCATACATATTATACATCTGACAAAATTATCTGTGCTCCAGGGTCCGTATTTTTTCGATATACCTAGTACAACCGACGCTACATCATTTTTTAAAAAGTCCTTTTATTAATGAACTAATTATTCATTAACTGGTTGAAATATTTAAAAAAAGGGCCATGGTAGAGCACAGACAATGTTGTGTTGTCTATTTTATGTTAACATTTGGTTTCTAAGTTTTTTTGATTACAGCCTTTGTAAAATAATTCCGCACAAGCCGGGTTTTTTGAAGAAAATAACGGGTGTGTGACGTTCTCTTAACTGTAATCAGTTGGAACACGTTCTGTTTAAAATTTACTTTTTTTAACGAAAAAAAAAACATGAGTTAAATTTTCTTAAAAACAATTAAATCTTTTAACCTATTAAAATAACAAAAAGACATTTTTAATCGAGTTGTTCTGTTTTGGTACTTTTAAGAATAACTGTAAACTGTTTACATTTTCTTCCGAACTCTTCATCACAATATCGTTCAGATGAATATTTTAAAATTCTGTCAATAGTTCCTAAAGATTTTATTAATGAGATTTTATGAGTCGATTCATAAATGTTATTTTTTAAGTACATTTTTTTAAACTTAAAAATAAAAAAAACAGTATTTAATTATTCTTATAAGAATAATAAAAAAACTGCTTGAAACAAGTTTTTGTGTCGTTAATTAGGAAAGCTTATTACAAGTTTAATCTAGTCTTAGGAAAAAAAACAACCAATTGGTCTACATTAGCTATTGAATTTGATTTTTGTGGCTATTCACCAATATTGTTTTTTATATTTTTGCGAAATTAATTTTTTATGACAATGATTTATTGTTATTATTTAACATGCGTTTTCCGTTTATGTTATTTTTATTCTGTATTGAGTATTAACAAACGTAATTAATATCGTTGAAGTCCATCATACACACTTCAGCTACTTCTTTTTTTAGGAGAATAGCTCAGATGAAAAAAATCTGAGCATCGATAACGACGACGACAATGACTGCTGTTCAATGTATAGTTGTCCAGAATCGCCCATTAATTTTGAGAATTCAAAGGTAAGTGTTTTTTAAATATTAATTTTTCTATATTATGGAAGTCATATTTAATGAGATATTCAGATATAAGTTGTAAATTCATTTTGAATAAACGCTTTGCTGTATACATATTGATGGTAACAACTATTAATTATATATATATATATATATATATATATTACAAGGTTTTATGTTAACCAAAAATGCTTATAAGCTGTTATTTTATTTTATGGGTATGCCTTGATTAAAAAATTGTAACGTAATTGTATTTAATAATACTTTTAAATTGGGAATTATCCACTGAATATTTCGTCTAGTCGATTGGAAATTCTTTAATGTTATAAAAAATCTATAACAAAAAAAAAGAAAAGAGGAACTACAAACTTACAATTACTTTCAAATTATAACGTGTCTTACATTAAATTGATTATAAAAAAATACATTTGAATTATTAAATTCAATTTTAATAGGTAATTTTTAACATTTCACTTAGTATGTTATTTTTATTGGAGTAACTGAGTTTGGAATTGTGATTTTACTCTTCACTTACAATTAATAAAAAAAAAAAAATTCGACTACAAATATCTGTAAAAGTTGGCACGTTAGATCTACCTTCAGTCTAAAAAAAGTTCGAGGTTTTCCACTGTCTATCGGTCAAGTATCTAGGTTTTTCCTAACTAGGACTCTAATGCTTGTCGAAAACGATATGAATTTATAATTTTTATTCCAACATCGAGTTAATCAATTTTCAACTAAATAAAGAAATGCAATATTTTGTATTTTAAATGTGGAAACAATGTATTTATTTTGTTAACTATATTATATTATACTAAAATTACATTACATTTTTAATGTAAAAAAAAAATTGTTTTTCATATGGATAGTTAACTAATTGTCCATATTAAATATAGTCAATAATTCTTATAAGTTAGTAATTAAGTAATCATAATTGGGTAAAGACAATGTTCGGAAATTTGATGTAAATCTGAGCCAGGCCAAGTTCCAGCAAACCTGCCAGCGTATATTAAATATTTACATGAACAAATTCACCCTCATATCTCTTCTTCCTCTTAAGATGAATATTTTGAAATTTGAAACATGGATTAAGCTTAAGTAGCCTAGGATACTGTAAAAAATTGAACCCTTAATATTAAGCCTTTTTATGAGGGGAGAATTTCAAAGTTTGCATTTTTGTTACTGACTGACTGATTGACTCATCACTAAAATTATAAGACACGTCCCGTATTAAATACTATGTAAGTAAAGGGAAAAATCTGAAAGTTTTAATTTCCTCAAAATGAGTACCGCTTAGAGAGGGTTGTTCTAAATACGTGAAGCGAAGGGCATGACTATTCATCTAAGTAGACATCTAACCGACATACACAATTCCTCCAGTGCCTTGTAAGAAACTAAGATGACGCCCGCGATGCTTAAACCAGCAAAAAGGAATGATATCCCCAACAAAACCCTTCCCGTGAAAAAAGGGTCAAGCACATCAAAGTGGTGGCATCTACATTGTGAACGAGTCTCAAGTCTTTCTTAAGTCTATAACCTCACTTCACTCCTACTCTCATGAGGAACACTGTTCATGAATGCAACCCTACTCTTTTATTTTTATTGCTTAACACTTGGCCAGTTTCTGAATGAGGCATAAAACATCAGTATCATGTATACTCACATAGAAGTTACAATCGTGGCCAGATAAGTTGGCACAGCGGCAGCGGCGTTACTGTTATTATTATTATTATACATTTTATAAAAATAAACTATCAACTGTGCTTCGACAAGGCATAATATAAAAAAAAAACAATACAAAATACAGAGAACCCCTGGCTTTGCGTTCTCGCGCCGCAGCTGTGCTAAGTTATCTGGCAACGACTGTACGTGGGTGAATAGAAGGAGAGAATTCTGAAGACAAGCAAAAAGTTCAAGAACCCCTCCCAAAAAAGTTAGCCTATCAAAGTAGTATTTACGTTGTGGCCAAGTCTGTTTTATGTCTGTATTAGGTATTAACCAAAAGGGCAGTTGTCGAGTACAAGTGTCAAGTTTTTCAAAACCGAAACAAAAATGTTTGATATTTTTTTAGTAAATACTTTTTCCATCTTTGTTTTAAAATTGTTGGCTAATTTTTTAAAGACATGTTAAAAAAACTAGTGAATACCGTCCAATAGAAAACATGGAAAATATAATTGACATTTTGCTCTCTTGCAAAAATGTATAAAAATTACTTGACTCTTTTCACCACTCAATTTTCAAAAATGTTTAATTTTTTAATTTTGGATATCATGTATAATAAACATTAATAAATAATATTTGGACAATAATTGTGGTTCCATAAGTATATTTTTGTGTGTATTACGCAAAGTTAATACTCCTCGTAAATAAATACAATTATACTAATTAATTAAAATACAGAATTGCAGTATTTTTTAAAAAATAAATTTAACTACAATCATTTTCGGAAGATAATTAATAGAAAGAAGGTAATTATAGTTTGGTAATAAATAAATATGAATAGAATAATAGGGGTGTCAAATTTTCTGACCTTGCGTGCCATAATATTATAAAAAATATTTCAAGTAAAAAAATCGTCAATTAGAATATTTTATTTATACAATAAACATAAAAAATTGTTCGCTTTATGTCAATTCTTTTTCAAATATTTTTATCGCATTTTCGCGTGCTATGATTTTTTTTTTAAATAATCGAATAAGTCTTTCAAATTTGAATAGTAATTCAAATTTAAATTTAAAAATGTAATACTTAAATATAGCACTATAAATATATAGTCGAAACCTGAAAAATAACATAAATTCTTTCAGTTTTTACCCTTAGAGGATTGAATAACTTTTTTTTATTACCCTTTCTCAGAGGTAGTTTTAGGACTTAGTACTTGGTAGGTCTAGTGTGACCCTTTAAAATTTAAGTACAACTTTTTCAAATATCTGTTGAAAGACCAATGAAAACACAAACCAACAATTATCACGACTGTAAACACATTAATTGTTGTTTATTTTACGATCCATGTATTTATCAGTTTTTATTGTAGTACCTCATCGAAGAGTTTAGTTGAAAGTGATTTTATCACTTTCCTGAAAACTTGCGACCCCACTGTGCTGGGATTAATTTTTAATTTCAAATTACATATTGTTGTCGCTGCACTTAATGAGGTGTTTTTTTTTTTACCAGGACGATACGGTTAGTTTGACAGCGGTCGCTAACGAGACCGAACTTACCTCGGCGCACGCAGCGCCGCCGGTCCTTTTGCAAGAGATTACCGTGGACAAAGATTCATTACCGTTGGGCTTAAGTCTGCGCAGTCGTTCGTTCGGCGATTACTCGGGCTTGGAAGTGGAAAGCCTTTGCGGGGCGGCCGAGCGGGACCGGAGGCTAAAAGTCGGCGACATGGTCATGTCCGTCAACAACGAATCGCTCAAGTACGCGTCGCCGGCCCAAGTCAAGTCTATATTGTCTAGGGCTAACCTGCTCACGGGACCCATACCGTAAGTGGAAGCCGTATAAAACACAATATCGTAATATGCACTTCCGCTCGACCGTGCACACGTACATACAAAACGAATAGCATTATAATAATCTGTTTGTAATCCAATTAATGTGTTGTACGTGTAACCGGATTAGCGTTGGTCGGAAAATCGATAGTGTCATTATACAAGTTTGATTCATTTATTGTGTGTGTGTGTTATTTTTTTGTACAGTGTAAGTTTTGTACGCGCCGAATCGGTTAACGATGCCTGTACGATCACTCGGAGCAAAACTGTGCCCAATGTGATTCTGCGGACGCCTAGGTAACGTGTAATTAACATATTGATATCAGTGTACATTTTGCAGGGTTAGCAAGTTTTATTTTTATTGTAGAAAACGAATAACATTTTGATCGTTTAAAACAATATTTGTTGTGCAACATGTTTACCGAATAAAAAATTAAACAATATGAATAATGTAGCCCGGGAACTAAATAAAAAATGTCAAATTTTATAAAAATTAAGAATAAAACGCAAAGCCGTTTTCCAAGGTGTCTACCAAACTTATTCCACGATTTTTGGATAACTGGGTAAACCTGTTATATTATGTTGATTTTTAATTTTTCTTTATAAATTTATAAGCGTTAATGGTTTTACATTTGTATGGTTTTCCCTATAAATCGTAACTAATTTGTTAACAAATAAATTATTAATTGACATTTTAGTCCCCTTGAAAAAATCGTAAGCTTTCGATAAAAATTCGTTCAATAGAAATGCTAAAAAAAACACAACTCTTATTAAAAATGGCTTTAAAAGTTACTAGAAAAACTTATTAGGCTTGTAATCTTTAGTAAGTTGTCATATTATTTGAAATGATTCCTAAATTGCTTTTACTTCGGCCTTTATTAAATAGCTCTTTCCGTCCCCTCTAATTGAAATGCTTAATAAAAACAATATTTTACAAATGATAAGTAGTAAGTAAAATCAATAAGTAATAACTTATTAGTTTTTAAGTTATTTATTTTTTAATAATTTTCGCCTCATTATACAATGCATTTTGTGCTTAATTATATTATATGGCTGAATAAAGTACCTATTTCCCGAGGTATGGAAATCATGGTTTACTAAATTGCTTTTTTAACTTTTCACTATTCATTCATATTTTATAATGCATTACTTTGAAGGATTCTGCCAGAGTACTATAGGTGAGGATATAATAATACAATATATTATTGTAGGACACTATTAGGTATACCGATTTAGTAGTTCATCACATCTGGTTAATTATAATTGATTGCACATTAATTTGTTTGCGTTGATCGTCAAATTAGTTTAGCGGTGAATTACAGTGGTATGGCAATTCAATTATATCTAAAAATTAAATGATTAAAAATAATGACGTAAGTATATTCTCGAGATGTGCTTGCCGTAACATGCTGACTATAGACCGGTTTGTGTAATTTAAAAAGACACTTAATTTTATTATGTATTTCTATCCTTTTACGGCCTATTCCACATAATTGGTTTTAATGCCGGACACTCCTTTAACCTATTTGTACAGAGTGGATTTAAAAAATTGAGTTCACGTTGATTTCGTTTTATAATTTAGGAGGTGGCATTGATAGAGGCAATTAATGTTGGTACTTGGTTTTATCATTGAATGTATATACTCAATGGTTTTATATATTATCGAATAATAGTTTACAGTTGCATAACTGAAACCCCGTTCTTACTTCCTATGGCTGTAATGGATTATGATAGGTTCAGGGTTCTACTACCATATATATATATGTTGATTGGTTTTACAATGATGTGTTTTAATTTTTTTGTAAAACATATACTTTTGCTTATGTCACCTACCATTGTATCTATCTACTCAACCTAACTTTTGAATTTCGTGTCGTTTTTCGGCAAGTTGATCATCGCAAAAGAATATTCTATGTTAAAATGTACTTATTATATATTTATTAAACTTAAAATACGACACGCTATACCTTTTTGAAAAATAGTCTAATTAGTTTTAACTAGTATGCGATATTCTTCAAATATACTACTATTAATACACCTACGTACGATGACAAATAAAAATAAAAATAAAAACCCATTTTCCCAGGAGGGATGATTTTTTTTTTATTTATTTCGCTTTTTCAGGGATTAAGGAAGGAAAATTAGACTGTTGGTAGATCTAAAAAGGGACCATAACATAATATAATTTTCTTAAAAATTTGTATTAAAACTTTATTTTTTTAGGAAAAAAACGGCGGATATTACAATTTGACCGTAATCAATTTCTATGTGAGAGTAAATAAACACTCAACGGGTACCCGAAAAATAGTTTTGTTATGTTTATGTGATATACGGGAAACAACGGCGACCAATTATTGTAGACAGGCGTTCAACCCTAATCCTATCCCCCTGATACTAAAAACACCTAACCTAAGTAAATTATTGTCGCTACAATTCTTTTATAGAAATTTGTATTTCTAGCATCTACAGATTCGCATTGAAGGGCTTATTTGCAAGTGATTTTATCACTTTCAGTTACAACCTTCCTCCCAATATGTCTGACTCCACTGTACTGTTTTTTTTTTAATTTTACTTTATATATATATATTTTTTTTTTTTACGTTTAATTAATTACACGTAAGCGCTTTTCTATCTGTCCGTGTAATTTAATTAAAATGTGTTAAAGCTCGAAGGTCAGCCGAGGCTTCTGAATATATAAGTAAGGGGTTGTGAAAGTCTCATTATCCTCTAAAGAATATTCTCGGAATATTTTTATCCAATCATCAAGTACTTAATAATAGTTTAATGGAAAAAGGGTTTGGTTTAACCCATTGAAAAATATCCCGGCTACGCCTCGAGGTTAATGGATTAATTGCTGTACAGTGTTCAAGTTAAGACTTAATCGATATTCACCTCCGACTCAGATGATCCATTTTAATTATTTGACAATTACTATTTTTTAGAAACTTTTTTTCCAGTTACAGTTCTAATCCGTCAATCGAGACTTCGCGAAGTTCGACTGAGGTCCTGTACAAAGTTTTTAATACTTAGATAGCCTAATATTGTTAAAGGACAGGGTTGGTGGTTTGGTAAAATGTATGTCTTGTAGTCGGTTAAGTTCCAAGACGGCGTTACTATCTAGGTATTTGTCGAAATACAATCTAAAATAAACTAGCGAATAAAAATTCAACAATTTATTTAGGTCGCCATGGATTAAGGAAATAAAGGGCACGTGCTAAACGAATTCTGAATTGTTTAATTTTTTTTTGTCGTCCCTGACATGGTCCTCGTGTTTGAAGGAACGAAAGCGTTGTATTAAAATCTCAATTGCAATGAGTCGTAACGGAAAAGCGGTACTTTTAGTAAATAAAAAAAACACATTTGCTTTTTCATAATATTCTGTATTGATAAATTATATAGTAAAGGTTCTTTGGAATTTGTAAAGTCTTTTGAGTGAAATCATGTAAGTCATATAGTTTTATGAAAAAGAAAAAAAGAGGAAATTGGGATTTTTTCTACTCGAATAGTTGACATATTTTATGATTTAAGCGTGTTAACGAATCACCCTTGGAACTGTTAAAAGTTTAACAGTCATAAGATTTTTGACGTGTTTTATAAAAGAAATATTCTTAAATAATTTTATGTCTTTTTACTTGGGTTAAATCAAACCAAAATCAGTATCACGTGGCTGACACACCTATGCGGCCTTTGTGCGTACTTAGTTATATCACTTATTTTAGAACTATAAAATCAATGGTTCTATTTAGATATAATTGATTTAAATTCAGGGTAAAATTGTTTGTAGTTATTTAGAGCAGTTCGCACTTGAAGTGTGGGAGATTCATGTAAAAGTGAATTATGCTTTTTACATTTTCAATCAATAGTTTTTAATTGAATTCACTAACACTTTTTTTTCACACAGCGAACAAGTGTATGACAAGTATATAAGTTAGTGACACTGTGCAAATTTCACATTAGCCGTCTAGTTCATTTTGGTCTTAACAGGCAAAATGTTTTCATATGCACAATGGTTTAGAAAGTAAAAATCTGAATCAAGTAAATTTTTTTTCTTTTCTTCAAAAACCGTATTCGTACAAAAATTTAAATAAAATTCCCAAAAACAACATATTTACTTAAGTTTGATTTACAACAATACTTTTGTACAGCTTAATTATTTTGAACTATTTTTTAATTTAGAATATGTGTATTTGTTGCTGTTTCTTGAATAACAATGTTGCATTAATTATCATTAATGAAGTATAATTTTATGATTATTAGTATCTTCATCGTCTTATTCTTAGTATGACATATTTTACTTAAAACAAATGTTATAGTGTTATTGTTTTCGAAAAAATAAAATTACTAATTAGTTATAAAAGTGGCACATAATATTTGTATTTTTTTATATTTTATTATATCTTTACATTACATTTAATATTCCTATAGGATTTTACGACCTGGCATTTTTATATAAAAATTGTAAAATATAATATTCACAAATTAATTTGATAATTGATGAGTTTTCTTTAAACCTATTATAGAACAAACAAAACGTATTCTGCTTATCTATGTTTAAGTTGGAAAATTGTTTAATAACATTATTATAGCCACTGTGATAATCTAATTAAAAAATGATTTACCATTAAAGAATCTTCATTGATGGACGAAATCACTATAACTCATTTTAGTTTAAGAAACTAAGTAAACCTTATAATAAATGGGGGTGTAGCGTTCTCTTAACTAAATAAAAATCCATAGAACTTGTTGTTTTTTTTAAACTTGTAAGTACTTAATTAAAAAATATTAATTATTACAACACTAAAGTCGTGCAATTACATTACTTTGAGACTTGATAAATATAAATATATATATATATATATTTATATTATTTAAAAGTAAGACAAATTAGATCTCATGTTGACTAGACGTACTTTGATAATTTAAATTCTCAAGTATAAAAGTGAAAAAATGTAATGTAAATTAATTAAATTATTGGTAGTTAAATAGTAAAATTGTCTACGCTACGTATATTAGACATTTCAGGAGTATTTATTTCAAATGACGCTATATCTATGAGCACGATATTAATATTTAATAACAGTCATTTACAGTATAGATACCGTGTAGTACCATTAGTAATACACTAATAGGATTTTTAACAATAATACAAATTTATGATTTTCTAGTATTGTCCTCGGTTAAAAACTTCTGGGCCACTGTGGTATATTAGACAGTGATTTGACATATACTTACACAATCGCAATCTTGGCGGATGCAATTCAACAATTAATTCAACTCTGAACGTCAATAAAATCATATAAAGTGTCTGAAGTATGTTTTTGGCTTTGTCTAGGTCACCGTTTGTGGAGTTTCGAGAAGCTGACGACCGTCCCGTGCGGAAAAAACCGCCCAGACCAAAACTGTCCCGGCAGAAGTCCGGCGAGCAACTGCTGACCAAATCGTCCAAATCCAAGTCGGAGTGCACGCTTTGCACGCAGTGCCATTCCGTGCAGCGGACGAGAAGCTGGAATGACGTGGAACCGTTGAACGACGTCAGTTTCGAGAACGTCATCAATTACTACAAGGTGTTCAAGACCAGCGACGAGTACGTGTGCGCCAAGTTCACCAGCGATCAGTTTATCAAGAAGTTGGACGAGAAGTTGCGCGAGGAGTCCGACAGGCTATCGGAGCTAACCCAGAGCGCGGTGTCCGTCTGCTCGGTGTCCACAGTCGACGAACGGGACTTAGACGGACGACTTCGGGACGAAGCGGAAGCATTGCGTAGACTGACTGGAGATCAGGCGTCTCCCTGTGCCGATTCGCCGTCGTCGGACGACCACTGCTTGCTGAGACTAGGCAGCGAAGATTTTGGTTGTTTCGATGGTCCTCCGACTCGAATCTACCGGTTTCCCAGCACGGGCGTAGCTTTGGACAGGAACGAAGCGACCGCTTTTACCATGACGGTGTCTGCCGGCCAACAGTCAGCATCTTCGCTGTTGGCCAAGCACTGGGGTCCCCAACGTGAAGTCATCGTTCGGCGAGACGTCAATAACAGCCTGGGCATCAGTATCGTCGGAGGAAAGGTCGTTGTTCAGAATATGGCAAGGACCCAAGTAGAACAAAGCCTACTAAAGTGACAACGTTTTTACTCTTTAGCCGGGGGGGGGGGGGAACAAAGTATACTACTGAAATTATATTTTATTTCCATAGATATTTTTTTAACACTCGCGTTCTAACTCATAAACCTACCATTTCACCGATATTGCATATTTTTCTGAAATTTCTATTTTTTGTTCTGAAAAATTTAGTTTTAACGACTTAACATTTTTTCTTGAGTCCTGAATTTACTTATTACTGGTAGACAATTGGTTCTTAAGTAGATATCATATTGAACCGGTAACTGAAGTTTTACAGGGTTTAAATTACTTTCAGGGCTTGAAACAGAAAAACAAATTAGGTTTCGATTTCAGTCATAAAAAACCAATTTCTTTTGTTTTACATGAATACGTCATTCGGTGTCATGTGAAAAAAAATTGAGCGTTACCAAAACATCGTTTCCATGTGTGGGATGTACACGGGGCACAGTGGACGAGGCGAGATCGTTGTAGTGTCATTCTGTAGATGGGACGGAACGTCGCAAAGGGTATTTTTATATCTGCTTATAATCTCTGAAACTACTAGCTCGATTTACGTGAGGTTTTTTTTTTTGAACTTTCAGTTAATTCTTAACCCCTTATTATTTCTCAGCTATTCAGTATTGTCGTTTGAATGATAACAACAAGACGCATTCACGTAAATACCTGCGGTTGTAGCTCTGATTACGACCTAACCTGGCTTAGTTTTCTACTCGGGTTCTTTTAAAATACTCAATTGTGTGTTCGTCATAGGATTTCAACCGAACGCTTTCCGGTATTTTCTAGGTGGACTTTTTTAACAGTGCCGACACCAACAGAAATAATTCTGCCATAACCGGAATATTTGTTAAGAATGTTCTTCCTCAAAGTCCTGCCGGTCAAGCGGGTCAATTGAAAGTGAGTACGGTTGACGATAGTGCCTTACGGGACTAGTGTTAAAAGAATAAAATAATTTTAAAATGATTTTTGTCATAAAAATCGGTCTAGTTATTTCACAAATGTTGTGACCTCGTACATAACAAACATCTCCTATTAACTTAGCTTTAAATCTACATAAAATATGTTTATTTATTCGTGTCTTTTTAATTGACTTATTAGACAGGAGACAGGATATTAGAAGTGAACGGCATTAGCGTGCGACACGCCAATCACGAAGAAGCCGTCGAAGTCATTCGCTCTGCCGGCAATCCAGTTGTTTTCCTAGTGCAGTCTCTTGTATATTGGGTAAGCATTTTTGTCTATAATTATAGAACATTACACCATATCCCTTCAATAATCATATAAACACCATTTTATGTACTATTCTATACCTACTTCAATCATTAATTATTTTGATATTGTCATGTTGAAATGTATGCGCTTTGTAGTTGTTCATAATCTTGAAAAACAAATAAAAAATAGGTAAATTACAAATATTGAATTTAATTCTAATTTTTCCAATTGTAACCCAATTCTTAGTATAATATATATGGTTTATTTCGTAATCAATAACTTAATAATATGCTTTACTGTGTGACATTTGGATAACTCGTATAAGTTCGTTTACACATTGTCCAGGCTGAAAACGAACAAAGTATAAAGTCCTCTTCGTCATCGTCATCGATTGCTGTGGATGTGTCGTCGGCCAAAACAACACAAGATCGTTTGCCTTTGACGTCCAAACCGGGCAGTGTTAAACAAGTAAGGATTTCTGATGCTTACATGCTACATGTTTTTTTTTTTTTTAATTAAATATTATTTTTATGCGGTTTAGAAAATATCCTCTTGGCAACAGAGAAGTGTTGAGAATTTGGACGAACTACCTCAAGAAACGGCTAAGCGGAAAATTTCCTTAGTGTCTGTCAAAAAAACTAATGTGTTTAATCGCAAAAAGTCTGAGGTATCGAATAAAAGCGAAGAAAGTGAAGATGACGATGACAATAGGGATAACGAAGGACGCATCAGGATTCAATCTGGACAAGAGGTTGTATAGAATTATTATCATTTGCTGTGTATAGAATAATCCAATAATTATTCTAATGTACGTATTCATTTAAGTTTTTTTTATAAAAGCCCATTTAGTTTTTTTGTTTTCAGTCGATAGTTGACACAGTTGAAATACTGTATTGAATATACCTTATCGAATTTAAAACTAGAGAGGAGAGGCTAGGGAAATTAAAATCCTTCTAAACTCGTTCTGCCTCAAAATAAATGTCAGCAAGTAGTTAGGCAAAGCCTTCAAGTAAGGTTTTATAATTTTTACTGATATTCTGATGGGGGCTTTTAGAGTTTTTAAAAGATCTGAACTTCCTTAGCCCCCCTCTGTCACACATTGCTCATTCCATTTAAATCAAAAGAATAGAAATAGAAAACAAGTTTTTTCCAGTAGAAACTATTTTTAACAAACCCTGTCTTTCAATGGAATTGCACTTTTTTACAAATTGAAAACTCTTTGGAAAATTCAAAATTAAAACAATAATAGTAATAGTAATTTTGTATAATAATTTTTCTTGGATTCGATGAAACCTATTCTGCTTTTATCCAAATGAGCATGGATAGGACGTACGTGCTGAGTTGGTTTATTAAGAGTTAAGGAAAATTTAATTAACTTGCGTATTAATTTAAGTCCAAAAATAATATTTTATTCGAATAAGTTTCAAAAATTATTATTCGATGGATTACAAGTACATATGTAAACAGTAACTTAAACCCTACGTTCTTTATATTTATAGTTTATAAGCCATATTCGTATATACTATATGTGAATAATAAAAATTATTATGTCCATAATTTGCATTATTAAAATAAATTATAAAACTTATATTCAATCATTTTTAATAACATTATTAGAATAATATTTTTATTCGGATAAAACATATATAAAATGAATTTGAATAAACTAACACCACATAATTCGTTAACTATAACTTAACTCTAACTAAACCAAACCAAGAGGAGTTGTTCCCCTTTCTCCTTTTTTTACACCAAATGGCGAAACTAGTTTAAAAGCACTGCAAGGAAATTCTAAACAGTCATGGTGTACTGATAATTATATTTATATTTACATTACTGATTAGATGTAAATTTGTGTTACTGTATAGTGATATAAATTGCATTGTAATGTTTATGTAGATAATGAGATCTAGTGCTGGCAATGTGAAAAGATCAAAAGCAGAAATCGACGCCGATCCGGAACAAGAGGACGAATTTGGCTACACTACGAGTGAGTACATTTTCATTTTTCTTAATTTATCGTTATAAATCCATCGTTGGCCTAGTTAAAGAACAACAAATGTACAAGCGACCGGGATTATATTGTTTCTTGGGAAAGATCCAGGGTTTAATTGAAAGCTTTAATAGCATCTCGTTTCGAACGAGGATTAAAATATAGAACCTCAAGTATACGTCACATATACAGCAGTAATTATTCAAGAAAAACAACTACCCGGCCAACTGTTTATACTTTAATTTTATAGTGAAGCTTACCAAAAAAAGTGTTAACGGTTGTAAAATGCATAATGTTTTTCTTCGTGTTTGGTCGTGGTTTCAAGTGGGTTTTTGTAGACCAATTATTATTTTGAGTTGAAACGGTAATCGCATTCATTTTGAACTTACAAGTTATAACTTAATACAATGATAAAATTGGGGCTTAAAACAGGTTACACACTGTACAAAATGAAAAAATATGTTACCGGTATTGTAAATCAAAACCGAAATCGGAAAAGTTGTTAACGTTATAATACCGAAATACGTTAACCAATACCGAAATTAACTGTATTGTAAATCATAACCAGAATAGAAAAAAAAACTGGTGTTGTAAGTCTTAACTTATCATCGGAAAATAAAATGTCAAAAACACTAAAAAGTGGGGTTCGTAACAAAATTTAAATCTATTTATGGTTGAAATACACACAAAAAAAAAATAGGTTACGTGTAGCCAGATCAGCGACAAATTTACCAGGTTTTACGTGAACACGTCTTGCTGTGATCATTGAAACGGCCATATTGGTTTGCTGAGAAATGGTATAATTATTATCTTTAAGACATAAGTTCAAAGATAGGTTGAGGTTAGCAATCTATGCAATTTATTCAAACCCCGTGAAATTAGGTACCGGTTGGATACCTAAAAGTTTTAAAAATACTGTTTGATGTTATTTTTAGCGCGTTCTGTATATTTGACTTAGTTTATTGTATTTTCTTTTCTTAATTCAGACCGGATCTCAAGGTTGAAATTAAAAAACTTTGTTTTATTAATTTATGTACAAAACAAACTTATAATTTGTGTATATTCGTACATTGACACCAATTAAATATATCTATAAAACGATTTTAAATTCGTTAGCAATAATATTAAAACTTTTTTTTCAAACAGAAGCTAATCTAGCCTTTGATAATCTCTAGGTTATCAGTTTGCTTTTAATCGCTTCCGAATTGCAAGCAGTTTACAAATAAAATAACAGAATTTTCAAATCTTCTTGTGTGTTTTAAAATAAAATTAAAACTAAATTAATACTGTGACGAGTTAGGAATTTTGCAAAGAAAATAGAATATAAAACTTTGTACGATATAATTATTCGAACGTACAAAATACCAGAACGACGGTGTTTATACCGCTGTTCAAACGATTTAAATGAATCTAAACCCTAATCGTATTTAACGAAAACGAGTAAAAAAAAAAATAGAAGTATTTTGGTTCTTGCTTCAAAGTTATGTTGTATAGTGCAATTGGAAATTGGTTGGAATTATTGTTATAAATCGTATTGTTTATTATTAAACAGATACATAAATATACTCCAACGTTTAATTGTTTTTTAATTATTATTTTACTACCACCACTGATGTAACAGGCATAAGCATATTTGTCAGCCGATAAAAGCTCCATTTATGGACCCTTTGTATTTTGGTTTTCACACTTACTCTGCTCCAATACTGGAATTAATTTTGCGAGTTTAATTTATAACACAGTGAATTGTTGAATTCCAGCATAATACGTTTAAACAATAATTTGTTTTTCACTGAATGTAAACCCGGTGATTTTTTTAAGGCCCTACTACTACTAGTTAACTCTTAAAATAATGGCAATTTTGTAGTGTTTTTATTTTAAAGAAATTTTAATTATATTATATTACCAGGTATGAGACAATATTTTAATTTTTATATTTTTTCGTATTTTCTAGAGCTTTATCAACTTTTGTAACCTAAAATGATAATGTATATATATTTTTACCTTTTTAAATTAGCAATAATTTGCTAAAAATATTGACTGGTCGATAACCAGTTATGAATAAATAGTTGTTAAGTTATTAAAGTTTAAAATTTAGGACGGGAGGAAGGGTGGAGAGTAAAGTTATTTTTATTTGCGCGCATTTCTCAACCGCACTCCACTTCTGTCCTAAATTTTAAACTTAAAGAACTTTAAAAAAATAATTATTCAAAACTGCTTATCAACCAGTCAATTTTTTCAGCAAATTATTGTTAATTAAAAAATATATATATACATTACCATTTAAGTTTTAAAAGTTAATAAACCTCTAGGGAATACTAAAAAAGATAAATATTTAAATATTGTTTTAAATAGTAATATAGTATTAAAAATTATTTTCAAAAATAAACATTACAAATTTGCAATTATTTTAAGAGTAAACTAGTGTAGGGTGTTAAAGAAATCACCCGGTATGTTACATAATGTACAACTTTTTCTTCATCTTCCATCATTTTGTGCGGTTGTTCCTTTAGTGTGAGCAAGAATTAATGAAACCCCCGGAGGTGTTGAAGTAACATGTAATTTATCCATAAAGAGACGGCGGATTCGAATTTATAACGCGGAATGTTTAGCCCGTTATAACGCAATTATTGTTTCTATGTTTATAAAACTGAACATTGCACGTATTATAGTACATACATTTTAAACCGTTGTAATTCAGTTTTCTCGCTTTGTCTCTTAGTCATTGGACATTGCGCATTGTTTGACGATAACGAACTGCTTGCTGTTGCTTGATTTTTTATTCCACTTCAACAGACATTTTTTTTAAGCGACCCCTTTAAGTATTTCACACGCATTCAATTTTTATTTTCGTTTTTTAATTGTCTTACTTGATTGTATTTATTTTGACCACCTTAAGCACATCCTTTAGTCTTAGTGGTTATTTTGTACTCAAGAAAACTGTCCATAAAATGCATCATATAAGTGTTTTGGTATAATATATCGTGCACTAAAAAATCCTTAATCCAACAGAAATTAGTTTATTATTTTTTTAAAATATAACACATATATTGCTATACTTTACCTGTTAAGAGGCCACTAATTAATATATTAAGCGCATTTTTAAGTTTAAAGATTAAGATGGTAAAAAAAGTTTGTGTTTTGATTTATAATATTTGGCATGTTCCTTTATAATTTTATCTTTCCAGATAAGAGTTTTAAAAGAAATTTTCGGCCTTTTACAGCCATGCTATTTTTTAAGCAGAGTTGGCAAATTCTAATTAAATAACGAATACGAATTAAAACAAATCGTATAAACTATAAAGTATTAATTGGAACAAAAATATTGCATTTTATTTAAATAAATTACAATTAACATAATTGGAATGAATCAAATTATTTTAACAATTAATATACTTACTTAATAATTCCAATAATTGACATAATTTATTACTTTACTTTAAAAAGTGAAACCTAAATATTACAAACCTATTCGAATAATTCCTAACTCTGTTTTCAACTATGCATTGAATTAGGTTATAATACCTATAATTAGGCCCGGTTATATATCGAGTTTTACAGTTGAAGATATTCTTGGTAGCCTTCTTATTTTTTGAACTTTCATTACACTATTGTGCCTAATACTGAAGTAATATTTGTAATACTGAACTAAAACACCAAAACACCAAAAACAATTGCCCAGGTGCTTAGTCACGTTATCAATCGTTCTTTATCCTTCGCAATTCCTCGTTCCTTCTCTGGTTCTTCAAAATCTATTAATGATATTTTTTATAATTTGGCTTCCACATAGTTGATTTGTCATATTTTATTTTGTTCGCCATACATGCTCTGTATGACGTATCTCTCGGCTCTCTTCTATATCTCTCATTTTGCTCTTTATGACCGTCATGATATCCTTGCACCTTACAATGGTAGTTCTATCTCTTTGTAGTCCACAGTTGTTCTACGGTATTTTATATTTAGGTAAAACTACTCGATTAGTTTGGTTTAAAAGTTCCTCGAAGGTGTTCTCAGGCTTATTGAAGCTTTTATTTCTTTTGTATTGTCTGTATTCATATTGCTCTACAATTGCTTTACAATTAAATTGGATTCTATGGATTTATGTGCTGCCCACCAAATCGACCAAGGACTAAATTTACAAATTAAATCCGTGAAAGAAATCTATAAATCGTCTGAAATAGTAAGAAAAGCCAGAAGACCGGGTCAGATTTACCAAATCATCTGAAAAAATATTAATTAATAGGCGGATTTTGTCCTATAAAAGATTCGGTCCTGGATTTTTATTTTTATATTAATGGATACAACGAATGACTTGGCCTCTCGGACCAAACAAATTTTTAATTTAAAAGTTATTTTTCTTGTAGTTGCATTTTATTTCTTGTGGTAACAAACGTTTCATCATAAAACATTCCCGGTAAAAGGTTATTTAAAAGTTATAAAAGTTATATTTAGAGTATTTTAAAATAGTAATAATTTTTAACGTAGTTCAAGCCAAAACATCAGTTTAACGGTATATTGTACATTTAAACAATTACTTAGTAGCAAATTAAAATATAGGCTAATAATTTTTGGCACGTACATTGAAATTAAAATTAAATACATGGATTGGTGAAGTCCGTACATTTCTCTGGGGGAGGGGGGAAGCTCCTCCTTCTTGTTACAAATATTGATAGGAATAACTGAAAGACCGCAACATTTGATTTTGTAAGTAAATATATTATTAATCATTGTTTAAAAAGACATATCAATATTGACATTATTTTTATAGTAACGAAATTGGTTCGTACTTTATAGAATTATGTATTATGTACATGATGAGTTTTTGATTTTGGAAACCGGAATTAAATTTAAAAAATATTACTAATAAAACATGAGTTATACAAGAATCTCCGTCTCTCCTTGTATTGAGATTTTTAGTAAAGACACGTTAGTGTTCCTATAGAAACATCCGATTTCATAATTCTACGAAATCGTGTTTGGAATCCGGGTTAGGTAAGGTTAGCACTGAGAATATTTTTGCTGATTTTAGGACTACTCGTTTGGGAACATTGTTAACTTATCTCGGGTTAGACCTTTTCCCCTTGATATTACTACATAATCGACTAGTTTGGGCATATATAATATTATATTATCAGATTACCTGTAAAGTGTAAGCTGTGTGAGTTATCAATTGGGTGTCTACGTTCGATTTAGCACGACGATCAACGATAACAAGTTCGCGAAGAGAAAAACGTTGTATGGTTTTGAATAATTATAAATTTGGTGAATTTAGAAAACTAAAAAAAACGGTACTTATAACAAATTCCGATGCTCAAACAAAAATTTCAAAGTCTATGTAGTGATGTACACTAATTGTGACCTGGTTATCTATTCTGATAATAGTCATATCTATTAAGATCAGCTTTTAGCAAGGGAAGAAGATTTCCATTTGCATTTTATCGCATGATTTTGTACTCCTCATCCTCGCATTCACAAATTCAAACTGAAACTTATTTAAAAATAAATTGTCTTTATAAATTATAAAAAACTACATAACACCCGAAAAAAGGAGCATTAAAAAACAAAACCTTTTTAAAACTACTTTATTCTGATTACGAACGTACAAAAATTGGTCACTTTACTTATTTCACTTTTTGATAGGCGGGTGATCTACAGTTGTGTACGCATTCACACTTTATTTAAGTGTGACCGAAAATCAGGTGACTATAATAGAAGGAGGGTTAAAAAAAATATGTGTGTAAGCCACTTGTCGTGTTATTTGTGATTTTTTGACGTTTAAATGTATATATATATATATATATATATGTGTGTATGTTTGTATACTGATTGTAAAAGCGCAAAGTGGATATAGCCGGAATCCGGTACGTCTCTGACTGCCAAGGTATGAGTGATGGATAACTAGTAGGAGGATTGGGAGGATTGGAGGTAATAGTAGAAGTAAGTGAATAGCAGGTACGCACAAAATATCGTCTCGCAGACACCGTCGCAAAACCATTGTTTGGTTTTGGTGTGCGCTCGGACCTCATACCTTCGAGTGTACGGGGTCAGTTTCCATACTATTTTGTTTGTACCGAATATATATATATATATATATATGAATATATTTTTTTTGTGTGTATAAATCGCGGATCGAGCGGTCAGGTTTTTGACGGTGGCGGCGCGGCAGTAATGTCACGGTGGTGGTGTAGCGGCAGGTAGTAGGGACGGTGGACACCGGCCGCCGCCACCACTGACTCGAATACAATTGAACGAGATCGCGGCGGCGGCGGCTAATCTGCAATACTGCAGTTAATCAGTGAACGAACTGCGCCGAGGTTGTCTGCGCCGTCTTGGTTCGTTTGCATATTGCCGTGTAACAATACTACGACGATTCGCGCGTTTTTTTTGAACATTCTTTTGAACTCATTATTACACAATTCATAAACGATTTCGCGAAAAGACATCGGATTACCGTGTGCAACCTATGCATCTGTGGCAGGCATGATAACGGGCCCGGTTGGCCACAACCGCCGCCGTCACGCCGAAGCAGCCGCCGTCGCGCCACAAACGCCAACCGACCGGCGGCCGTCGCGTCTCGTACACCACGACGGTTGACGACGTCTCGGCCGTGCGGCATACACAGCCGACAAGTATGCGCGCCAGGCCGGACGCACGGCAGTCGCTGCAGTACGCGGTACACCGCCGGCAGTGTCTCGACAATAATGTTTAGCGCGCTTCACGTCCACCGAAGACGACGACGACGACGACACCGCTACCAGCACGACGACGACGATGGCCATCCCTTACCGTTGTGCTGACACAATGATGGCCATGATCTACAAGACCATTGACAGCGACTTCGAGCTCGGTAATCCTCCTTTGAGTCATTTTTTTTTTTTTACTTGACACTTGCAAATTTCTATAGTTTCAATATAGTATTTGTTTTTTTATTGTCGTGTCCGCCGCGGTGTTATGCGCCTTTGCTGCCGATTTGGCTGTCTCGGGAAAGCACACGTTTATTTAATACTGTAAAAAATACAAAAAAAATCAATAAACTATGTCGCGTATGCATCTTGTGTATATGCTCCACATATCTACACAACACTTGTATATAAATACAAGTGTTGCGTGTTCGTATCATTTGGTTTTGCTTACTATAAATTATTGTAAATAAAAATAATTGCCGGTCAGTGATACGCCTTAGATAAAAACTGTAGAGATACTAGGAAGAACTTCAAAATAATTTTTATAGGGCCAGAAAACGAATTTGTTAGTTGATGATTAGTTGTAAACGGATTTTACAAAGTTTTTGTAGTTTGTAATTTTTTAATTTATATTAAAGGAGAGTTTTGCTTTAATATATTATAAGTGTACTTTAATATAATACCATGAAGTTATTGGATATTTTTAATCACAACTCACAAGTTCATTTGATTTTATATTTATCCTAGAAATTTATAATTACCTAACCATCAATTTCGGGAAAATTGTGATTACATATTATTCACGTTGCATAAATATTTTGAAGTGGTACTGTAATCCACGCGATATTAATAATAGTACTATCGATATATTTTATGAAATGAGATATACTACTTAATACAGTCTTGAGATTTTTAAAGTTTTTTTTTAGTTATAAAAACGTCAGTTTTTTTTTCATTTAACCCTCTTTAAATTCACTCAATTTGACCATACAATTTTACATGCATTATAAATAATATCTATTCTCAAATAAATGTTAAAACATACTCTTTGGAGAATTAAACAATTTAAAAAAATCATAAATTTCGAAATGATGACATGAGCTTTATAATATTGGCATCAATCATATATTTAAAACTTCTCTCTCTTCACTTTATACCTAGTAACATGTTTTGCTAAAAAAAACTATTATTATCCAACTATAGTAAGTGGTTGATTATAGTCCCGTCGTTTGTTATTGGACTTCGAAAGAAGCAGAGTTATGCATTAGTCATTCTTATTCGGGTGTTTTAAAATTAAGTTTTAAGGTAACGTTAATCCACGACTTACCTTACCACTTTTGTATTAGTTGTGTTGTGTATTAAAAATCTGTACCTGTATAATCTCTAACCTTAAACTTATACTTTTTCAGTGAATTACCATTTTTTTTTTAAATATTTGTTTGTACAATTATATTTTTTGTTTCTATTAATTATATAATTTTATAAACTAATCTATAATGCTACAGATTTAGATATTGCCGATTTCAAACATACCTACTACTTGTTGATCTCAATTTTTCTTGTTAATTAAAAAAAAAAACAAATTACTATTTATGTATGAAATAGAGGTTCATATTTTCCAATAAAAATTACATACCTGTGTATATTTTTTGTTAAATATACAATTAAATCTAAAGGTAAGAAAGTTATTTCCTTAAAGCTCACTGATTTCACTTAGCTTTATCCTTAAAGTTTTTATTATGTTCAAACGTTTGGCATAAAACATGTAGTCAGTTTCGTCAGCGTTGATTATTCTGTTTTGCACTTTATTGCCAACCCATTTGTTCGCAATCCTCCACATTTTTTTATTGTTGTTTTTGTGTTTGTCGCCTATCGATCGACAAACAAATCATATGAAAAAAGGAATGTAATCGCTTGACTTGACTTGCTCGACTTGGTACAATATAATATTATATCCCAGAAGAATTATTATATTTATACAAGCGACAAGACGCGTTGTCGTCGATTGTTATACTTCGCCGACTATCTACAGCGATTGAACGATGTTGGCTGTTGGGGTTCTTGTTTTTTATTAAAAAAAAAAAATCAAATAATCCGATTGAGTGCCAAGTGGTGACATCCACCGTGGGCATCCTTCTACTGCGATCTTGCGATGTTAAAGTTGAGCGGAATCGCTTATAGAATAAAACGCCAAAGTAAATATTGTGTTAACCTAAATTCGGTACCGCGTTAATTGCACTGACCAGAGGAATTATCGTTGAGTTTTGAGGAAATATATTTTTTGATCGTGGAAAATTATTTAAATTAAAAATATTTGCTAAAAATTGTTTTAAAATGTTTAAACTGAATAATACATTTTATAAGCTTCAAATAATTTTAATTTTTTAAATTTCATAAACATTTCTCGTTTAATATTGTTTTTTTAACAATTGTTTTTGGACTTTTTTTTTGATTAGATGTATATACTATTTAAATAATATTGCACTTTTTTTTTTATTAATATTCGTTTTATTCCTCGAATTTTTATTACAACACTGTGTAAGTGTATAACTAGTACTTTTTAGTAGAAATTAAGCAGTCTATTTATCTATATTGATTGTTAATCTAAGAACTGTTAGACTGATCATTGGATTGTTAAGAATGATTTGTATTTGGCTATTATCAATAAAGGTTAATGCGGTGCCCAGAGTTTACACCGCATTCGTCGTAGTTGTTTGGCCTGTGACTAAATTTTCCAAACCACCCTTCCTCCTCAAGCCAAGGAAATCCTTGGGCCTATATATGTACGGCGCTTGTCCGATCCATACCGTGGTATAATGCGGTTTTTATATTATTTAAATTATTCGTTTCGCGCTTTTATATGTATTTATCGAGGTCACGCCGCATTAGTTTCGGTGCGACGTTTGCTATGGTAGGTATTTTATAACTTATTGTACGCAGACCCTTCGAAAGTATACGGTAGTTTATTATTATTAATGTGCACTGTGCACAACACCGTGCCCGCAATGTTAAACAAACTTCTTGGGGGAGGTCAATCCATTATGCGAGCCGCTTCGATGAAAAATTGGCGTACACCCGCAGTATAACACGGCCGCATGTTGCCCGTTAAAAACGATTTAGTAATTATTATTCCAGTCGATAGAAAGTGGTGGTTCTTAATTATATAAACATCACGGCCTGGCTTGTCCAACGTGCAATAATAAGGGATACAAAACACGCAGAGAATAAAATATACAATTTCTAGTTTTTTTTTAAATTAATTATTTTTCTTTTACAATTTATATAGATTTTAAACTTTGACAGTGGCTCGTTGACCGTATTATAAAAGGACTATGGCCCGTTGAACATAGAATATACATTATGCGGTTACTAAATATCTTAGACAAACGTTACTTTAGACCAGACGATGTGAAGTCATAAAGTCCTTTGAAGTCGAGATAAGTCTGTCTGTAAATTGTCACAGCGTCGAAGGGCTTTTTGTTGTTCGGCTGGAAACCTTTTAATGTTTTGAAATGGAATATGTTTGATGCCTAAGGGTTTAAAGTCAAAAACGCTATTTCGTTTTCGTTAAAATGTTAAAACCCATAACAATATACATTAAAGTACTTTTGGCTTACGTTTTGTAGACTGTATAAAAAAAATTAGTCTAGTGGTTAAAAAGTAATTGTGGAAAAACATGAGTTTTAAACTCAGCTTCGCGTCGAAACTAAAAAAAGAGGTTCAATATATTTTACAGTATCATAAGTAATATCCCATACAGCAATCAAGTTCTCTTATTTCTATTTTCAAAACTTTTGTTAATATTAAAAAAAAATGTAATCATGTTTTGCCAGGAGATAAAAGGTTACAACAAATATTATTTACAAAATTTGTTGAAGTATTATGAAAAAATGTTCAATGTTTTAATGATATTTTAAATATTTGTCTATTTTATATATATAAATAATATTAAAATAACATTATATTTATTATTATTTTTTATACATTCTCCTGGCAAAACATGATTTCAATTTTTTTTTTAATATTAACAAACTTTTCGACAATAATTTAAAGACGTAAATATTTTTTTACTGTTTAGGTATTATGTAGGTAGAGTAATATTTTGTATTTACCAATATCACGAGCATCTATGATGGAGTCACTTTGTATTCATGGGATGCAAATCGTCCACGTTTTTTCTTGTCGGCATAAAAACTTTGAATTTCGCCATAACGGAAGACGTGACAAAAAAACAACAAAAAAGGTTTTTTTTTTGTTTAATATTATAATTGCTGACAGGTGGACATAATGCCGTGTTAACATGTGTACATATTTTCGCTTACTTTACCAAAGTACAATAATTATAATAATGTAATTCCGTTGTTAGGAATTGAAGGAACGTGGCGTACATGATTTAGATACTTGTTCGCGTTTGTTTAAATTATAATACCTTTTATATTAAAAGTGCGGGCAGTCGGTGAGAGAGAATAGCCGCCAAGTGTTATTTGACAATTTTTAATTCAAGTATTTGTAAATTATTCAAACGTTTTTTTTTTTAACTTTTTGGGTTTAGTCTAACTCCGTCATATTTGAATAGAATCATTTTTTCTAATTGGTACAATGAAAATAGCGATTTAATACTTTCAATTAATGTATTAACTATCTCCGGCTTGATGACCATTAGATTTTTTTTTTGTCACTTAATTAGCAGACTGAACGTTGCCTTTTTTGCTCGAGTCACGCTGATGATTACATATGTAAGCACATGGCAGTTGTACGCAAACTATGTGCACATCACAAGCGTGCGAGCTCTCTTTCTAGAGAGAGAATATTTTATTATTTCTCTAACAATTGAGGATAATTACAATCACACACACACACTTGTCGAACAAGCTACACATTATCACCACGTTGTAAACGTAGTTCATTTGTTGAGTTTTGTTTTTCAATAACTTGAGTATATTATATCGGTGTGTCGATAAGTCAATTTCGTACATGCATATGTTTTACCAATTAGTATCGATCACGTTATGTATATTATACAATTTGTCCAAAATATCCCATGACGCTCAAAGTAGGATATTTGAAAAATATTCATATTCGACGATATTGTTGTACGTTTTTAATGGAATAGTTTGTAGTTTGTACCTGAATTTAGTGACTGCTGGTAACGGTCTAGCTGTTGATAACTTCATGGACCTTATGGCAATAATAGTAAATAATACTATTATTGCGATTACATTGATGTCTTTGTACTTATTTTATATTGCATTGCGTTTGTTATGTGTCCGTTGTGTAGTACACATTTACAATACATTGCTTGTGAAATAAGTGGTTGTAAGACTAGTAATAATCAGAGTAATCATTGATTATAATCAGTAAACGCACAACCATGTATGATGTCGTTATTAATATTATTATTTTCGTTTTTGAAAAAATTATAGTTAAAGATAATAACAGAGTTTTATGTTATATAATGTTTCCAAGATGAACATCGTTTATATACGTTTATGTTATTAAAGAATTACCTAACCGATTATGCGGGATCTATTCTGTTTATACCTAGTCTTAGAAAAAAAAGGTCAAGGGAGGGTATCTATCCCCCATATCCCCCCCCCCCCGGAAATACGCCACTGAAACGGATCTGTATGACGTATTTGCCACAAAGCGTAGATCAAAATACGTATTTTCCAGTATGCGATGTTTAAGTTATTCTAGAAAAATTGAAAAAGATCTATTATTAAACGTGTTTAAATAGTTTTTTATGTCGTCACTGCCATTAGTTGTGAATGAAAACTAAAAGTGAAAAAAACTCGCTAGATGATAACTAATTTTTATTTCATTACATCTATTAAATTAAAAAAAGAATAACAAACTTTAGTAATCTTCAGCTTGTCTGAAAAAATAACAATATAATTTTTGTTTCGATACGGAGCTAAAAGAGTTATTGGTTGTACAATAGTGCGTTTAATTTTTTTGTCTGAATCAAGGATCAATTTAAACCACTTAAATATTTTTTTTTATGAATCAAGTCTCTCTAGATTAGAAATCGTACTTGAAAGGATTTTTATTCTACAAAAATGAAAACTTTATTTCTTCCCCGTCAAAATGGAGATAAACACACGTACATGTTTTCTTCTTAAAATTACGGCATTTTATCTTTTTGAAAAATTAACGAATTAGCTTCAAATTTGTATAGGATATTCATTAGATAATATCTTGTATTTAATACTATATTATATAGTACTACTAACTAACAGTGAACAATTTAGTGTGGCCTTACGACAACTTTTTTGCTTTACAGATGGCAGTTTACACCATCTTTAAGCATAGTTTCAGTATTGTTAAATTGTCTAATGTTCAAAAAATGTTTACTAAATAAAAATACATTTTTAGAAAATATCATTTTGAACGATGTTGACGATTCGATATTGGACGTAAGGGAATTCTTTCGGGCTCCGAATTTAATTATTGGTTCATAATAATTGGTCGAGATTTTCTTTTAGCATTTCCACCCACGTAATTTGCTATTGAGTATTATTTGGAGGGTTGTAAAAGGTTATGTTGTTTAAGATTTATATTTTATATATAAATAACATTAACTAGTGGGTTTAAAAATAATTTACGATGGCGTAATAAACAATACTATTAAAAACGGTTTGGCATTAATTTTCTTTAGTTTTTTTTTTTGCGATTTGCAAATTAAGTTTATTGAACGAGTAAACGAAGTTGTTCAAAATACATTTCTAAATATGTTATATAGAAAGAAGAAACCCCATTTTATTAAACGCCCCATTCAGTTGTTTGTTTGCCAGCAACGTCGTGTATGGTCCGATGAAGTCATTTTTCAGATCGTTAATATTATGAATTATGTCTTCTGTAAGTACCACATACATAGGACACACGTATGATGTTGGGATAAAGCTGTGCGTTTTGGCTTTTGGAGTGAAAAACATTTCTTAAATTCGTTGGGACTACTTGTGCGATTAAAGAACAAACTACAGAACACACGAGCTATAGGGATTTTATCTCTCTCTCTCGCTTGATCTTTTCCCCATGTGACGCATTCATAAAAAGTACAATTCTCATTTACGCTGGATCGCTGGATCAGAGGGGAGTAGACCAATATATATATATATTATATTATTTATATAAGTTGTTACACCCTAGAGAGCAAGACTAGAATACAAAAGTACTAGAATACATAAAACATTAGAATTTCCAATTTAGGAAACCCTACTAACACTAAAACTTTATTTAGTCAATATGTTATAAAAAAAAAGAAAATGTTCTTTATAATATATTATTACAGTTATTAGAAAACCATCGCAGTTGAAGTATAATTATAAAAACATCTCCACGTCCATGTAATATACTATTACATGAGAGTATATTTATTTTATATAGCATATATTTGATTTATTTATTTTAGAAAAAATTTAACAAACACAGTTTTTTAAAAACAATTTTTATTGATTAGCTGATTATATTTGAAAAAAAATTAGTTCTGCTTGTTTAAGTTATTAGTTTTTTTTATTAAACTTGCTTAAAAACGACGTTTTTTTCGCCAGTGTTCATCGATGACCTAATCTAACCGATAAGATAAGATATTATATTTAATTTTGGCTGACTTTCCGCTCGTTTGTGAAACAATAAGTTTTTTTCAAAACTAGATTGACTTTTGCTAGTCACTTCTTGCCTGTATAATGTTTATTATCGTGATGGTTCGTGAAATATACCAATAATTATATTTAATGCGTGTTGCATCCAGCAATATCGTCGAGCACACACACGAAAATCTTATTTTATCATATATATTTGCCGATTTTATGTAATACTCACAAGTATGGTAATAAAGGTCCGAAATATGCACATAAAAATGTACACACATAATAAAACTGTTGCTTTCTCGTTATATTTATTTTTGCGAACTTGGGTATTTTGTTGTTTTAATTGCCGTGTCACCGTTTAATTTTATTATTATATACCTAGTTCCTCCATTCAAGTAGTGTACGCAGTCTATTAGCCGAAACATTATATTATCATAAGCCGATAAGTGTGCATAATAATTAGATATTGTTTGAGCCTACATTATTACATGTTGGTCTGGCAGTAGTATTATAATATTATTATGGAAAAATAATAATTATTTAAAGTGTTAACTATGGTATCATAGTTGATAACCTAACTTTAAATTATGAAATTTTATATATATGTAAATAAATAAATTACAAAAAATGTGTGCAATTAAACAAATAACATAATTATTTTAATAGTCTATTATTTTTTTAATCAAATAATGTATTATTAGAATATTTTGTTATTTAAACAATCATTAAAAAAAAAATCGAATAATGCCCATCTTTGATTAGTTACATTTGTTTTAAGTATCCTACGACAGTTGTCAGTTTTACATGTCTTAATTATTATGTACGCCAATACAATAGGCGCACTCGAATATCCTTTCATAATATGTTTATATCCAATAAAATATATATAACAAGCAGAGCTGTGAAATTATGTGCTTAATTGTTGGCAGTGGAACTATTACACTAATAAGTGTATTATGCGTATCGATTGAATTAATAAAAACTGCGATTAAGTTACTTCTGTTTTGTTCCTAACTTTCATAGTCTATACCAAATCTTTATATCAGTAAGACAGTTTTTTAACTAAAATACTACTGGTATTATCTAATGACAAATAATTAGTTATTCTTAAATGATCATGTATTACAAATGTATCTACAAAACACTGAAGTGGCGTTTTTGATCGATAAAATTATGTGGTTTCAATATGGTCTCGTTGTTTTTTATTGGAAGAAATCCGGTGTGCGCATTTGTTAGAGTGTTGTAATCAACATATATTTTATATAACATTCAATTTTACGTGACTATTCATTTTTGAAAATGAATTTATAATGAATGTATAATATCTGTACATAATATAAAATAAATTCGTTTACCGCGTCTGTGCATAATTTTCTCAGTAAATAGTAAACGGATTTTATTTCGCGTTTTCATTAATTGATAGTGTTTCACGATGAAGATTAGATGTATTTATTTAGATGTATAACTTGTGAGCACTTTGATGCAATTGTACATATATACCCGGGCGAAGCCGACTTCACAGGAAGCTAGTATTGTATATTTCAAAACTGCAATAATTGGTTCATAAAACAACATAAAACAGGGAACACTAGAATAACTGTTTAGTAGTATGTGATCATTAATAGCTTATCTGCACTGTATACTTATACTAAAGTATATAAACATATTGTATCGAATAGCTATATTACATTCTTATAACAAGACGATAATTATACTACTACTGTCTACCTCTTATACTGTACTTTTGTTTATATAACCATATAAATGTATTCCAATTATATATATATATATATATATATATATATATATATATGTGTGTGTGTGCGTGTAAAATTAACACATTTTAATTCCACTGTACGCTTTATTAAGCGTCGCATTTCAAATGCAAGTTGTTTGCTCTCTTGGTTATGTAGTAGATACTTAAATATTTTAAAGCATGCGTACGGAACGTTTATTTATTAATTAAGAATAGTTGTGTAAAAAAAATTATGTTATACTGCTTCCTCTTTATTTCGAATAATAAATAATGATCCGTTGTTTTGTATTTTTTTATAGGAATACTATCAACAAAAAAAGTTTTTAAGATGTTCTTTTGGTATCTAATCTAGTCATTGCCGCCGGTAAGGTTTTCTGACGTTTATTGATTGTTTACAGTATTATATCCATTTTTTTTTTTTTGTATTTCATAAACTAAAAATAAATTGGAACTCCTTAATATTTGTTTTACTAGGTATTATCATTATTATCATTATAAAATTATCCACTTTTTTCACTGACTCTAGAGGTCACAAGTTCTTAGGAATTATTTATTTTTACTCAAGGTGATAAAATAGACGTTTCGCAGTTTTTTTGAGTGTCAATAGGTGACAATATTAAATTGAATAGATATAGTATTTATTTATTGTATGGAATACAGGCGATTCATAACATTATGACACAATTTATAAGTACATTATTGATTTGTTTATAAGATATACACATCGCCCTTGATTGCTTCGAAATCTTTTAAGAAATAACCAAGAAGATCAAATCTTAGCAGACGATTATTGGTTTCGTGACCTATGTGACTACTTTTTGATAGCTCTTCCTTCCACCTTTAGCCTATTTAGTAACTACTTGCGATTCATGCAAATTTATATTCACAATATCCGTGCTATGCCAGGATTCGCGATTTTAGTCTCATATGATAGAGAGTCAACAATTTAACGGATTGGTAGGTAGGATTCTTCAAATACTTATTCCACTCTTTCCTTAGAGCTTTTTCGCGTAATATCGCTTATGGTGGAATATTGGCCATGACAGATAGCCACACTAATGGATTTTAATTTTTAAGAATCCAGAAATCTTACGCATTGTTGTATTAGCTGTATGGTATTGTTTTAGGTATGTTTACTGTTAACCAAATAGTCGCACGGTATTTTCTGAATTTACCAATGCAGAAGGACGTGACGTCTGAGAATTGCCAGCTTGACAATTATACTATGCCTTGTTTTGCTGTAATTTCAAGATGATTCTTATAAGATAGTCTTTTATCTAAAGTAACTCCAAGATTTTTGGGCATTATTCAGCATATTGACATTTTTTACTAAATGTTTCTGGTTTATTATGTACGAGTAAATTGTAAAAATTATAGGAGCAAGTATCGAATCTTGGTGTAGCCCATTAATTGTTAAGAGCTATCTGTTCCCTTTTTTTATTTAAGAATACCTAGGTAATCTTGTATTACCTTTCTTATTTGTGTTGGATGGTATCACTTCAGACAGTTTAATCATCAGTGTCTCTTTCCATACGGTATCGTAAGTTGATTTTAGATTAATGAATATAGCGCTAGTTTTTGAGACATTTTAAATTTAGCTTGAAGATTTATTTTTTTAGCTTGGCTTAATGGTAATTTTAATTAGGTCATTGTAAATAGAGCTTAAAATTTTAGTATTATCTTGTTCCAGTTGTTTTTTGGTTTTCGTCATTTTTATTTTACTTCATTGTTCATGTTTTGATCTATTTTCATTCGGGAGACATTTAGTAGATGATTAGCAATATTATTAATGTTACAGTTGTTGGGTTTCTTCTGGTTTTTTCACTAGATTCCACGTTTTCTAGTGAAACGTGAAAATTCTAAACCTTCTATTTTAGATCGCCAGATTTCTTTCTTCTTTCTACTTAATGCAGCAAGCAACAAGTCTGCATCTTCTTCGTTTCCATATTTTTCGTACTTTAAAAACAGCTTTTCACACATGTCAGACCACCCAGGAATATATTATTTTCTTATACATCTTAGAATATTTAGTTAAGCTGCATTTAAACTGCTCCTACAAATCGTTTACAGATTTAGGAAGTAGTGGCAATCCATTTTACAACAGAGTCAGAGCCATCATATTATCTAATAAAAAAAAAAACACTACAACAGAGTCTACATATTTAGTATACGTTTAGTTATTCCAATTTGCTTGAATAGGTTTTTGATTAGATCTTACTATTGGTATTTGAAGTTACCTAAAACTGTCCTACTATTTGCTTAACTATTACTATCTGATTTATTATTTTCTATGTTTAGCTAGTACACTCGAAGCGATTAACCCACATTACTCATTTAGTAAACTTTTTTTTTGTTGCATTTTTAAGTATTTTGTGGGGAACGATTTCTGATTTATAGACACAGGTCAAGCGGTTTTAATAGATTTCGTGGGCTAGATACAAAATTAGAAGGTAAAATAAAAAAAAAAAATTATTTTATACATATAACAAGTTTAGTTATGTTTTTATTTGTATGATTGAATGATATCATGGCAGCCTTATAAATATAGAAGCAATAATATAGTATCTAGAGATAGTAAAAGTAAATATAATTTGTATATAAATATAAAATTGTGTGGTATTGCTGGAGGGACGAACCGGTAGCGAGAACTCTGCGGGCGGATTGACTTCAATGAAGTACAATAATTGATCATCTTACGCTATTAATTGTTGGCTGCGATTTGATTCCCACGGTCAACAAATTTATTGTAACAACTCTATTACTATATGTACGCTTGCGCTTAGATTTTTTGACGCCTCGGGCGCATCGTACTGTTACGTGTTCATTCACTTTGGCGTAGTCTATACTTAAGCAGTAGTAGTATTGTAGCCTGTCGTAGCCATAAGGCTAATACGAAAATGACTATATTTTAATACCATGTTCTATGAAAAACTTTAATTTCATGTTCTCACAATATTATTTTAAAAATTATAAAAATACAGTTTGTAAAAGTTTTACTTTTATTATATTCATTGCGTTATGAGGGTTTTTTTTAAAAATAAAACGAAATAACACGTTTATTGTTATGACTTATGTTTAACTATGTCAAGTAATACGATTACTTTAAGGGCGAGTAGGCTTAAAATAGTAATATTTTCATACTGCCACTTTAAAACATTAAACGTAATAACTTTCTTTACTAAAAGCATGCCACTTCACTACGATGAAAGTGGCAAACCTTGAAGATGATTGACGGATACTATCACAAATGGGCACATACTCGTAATATAATAATAGTCATAATAGTTAACGATTAATTAAAAAATTGTTAGCAAATATGAAACGTACTGATGACATATTATACACAAATATTTTGTCTCGAGTGAAGTTTTAACCAGCTTAGCAAGTATGTAATTAAATTTTTTAGAATTATAATATTTACTTTTAGTAATTTTTCCAATGTTGTTTAATATTGTAATAATATTTTAAAATCATATTTTGGCATAAAATTAATAACATAAATGGTTTAAAAATAGTGTGTCAGTTATAAAAAAACGATTTCTTAAAATATATTTTTGTTGGATGGGAAGTATAAAATGCTAATAAAATCTATAGAAAAATTGTACAACTGTCGAGTTATATTAACTTGTTATATTATTTTAAGTAGTGAGTTTTCTTAACATTTAAAATAATTTAATTTAGTTATTAAAACACGAAAAGAATGATAAGTATAAGAATAATATAATAAAATATTAAAAAAAAACCCATAAACAAATAATACACTCGAGTATTATTATACAAGTTAGTGCATTCATTTTTGTGGTTTAATTTTTTTCAGAATATTTTATTATTTTATTCATACTAAATATAACCAAAGGTGTTGGTTAAGTTTTTTTCTAGATTAAAAATTATTATATTAAAAAAATAGTTGTGTATTACTAATTTTTATTTTTAAACTTGCATCGTCATTTTAAAATTAAAATTAAGTTTTTTTGTTTTTTATACAGGTCTGTGTAATTTGTATGACCCATTATATAAATGTAATTAGTCATGTTTGAAAATAATATATTTATATTTGCACTTCAGTCTCTGTGTTTACCGGACCGGTATTCTAATTTTAAACGAATATAACTACTATGTTATGAAATAAAAATCAAACATAAATAATTTACTTTATGTTTAGCTTTGCTAATTACCAATTACCGATATAATAACAGCTGTTCCGACACACCCTGACGTATAACGTTTTTTGACTATCATTATCACCGTGTTTCATACAGTCGTCAAACAACTATGCAGAGCCGTCGCTATTGTTGTTAACGCAACGACAATTATTATTATTATTATGTATGTACACAAATCGCGTGCAATTGATACTTGAAGTGACATTTTAAAAACTATCGCACATTAGATAGGCTTAATTTAGCAAGAGCCAATCAATTAGTTAAGATACATGAATATATATTTTCATTCCATAATATATAGCTTAAACCTAAATTTTGTTTACATTATAGTAATAAATTATCGATACACTAAAGTTACCATAATTAAGCGTAAATAAACGGATAACTGATTGAAATAAATAAACGAATCGGGCATTTTAAAAAGGCCATATCTCCAAATTTGTATGAAATTCATTTTTTTTTCTCAATTAACGTGTTTTATATAAATTGGTTCACATTCTCTGCAAGACAGCCATAACTCTACGAAATTTCATCTGTTCAAACTAATCAAGTGCATTAGAAAAGGCCATTTCTCCTATTTTATGCGTCCTACAGCAATATTTTGTATGTCCTGATAAAATTATGTTTTATGCATTTATAGCCTTTTCGAAATGATTCAAATGAGCGTACAATAGACATTTGATCGAAAAGTCGTATTCGATATCATCAAATCAATTATAATATTATTTACTGTGTATATAAATTAAAAAACACGGTTTTTGAGTATTTTCATTAATCAGCATTTTCAATTTTACTTCACTTTTAACTGTTAAAAAGTACCCATTGAAAATGCTTATTAAAGGGTATTGAAGTTTAACACCCTTATCGAGTGATTAAGTCTATAAAACAAGTATGAACCGTCTAAACGCCAATTTTTTAAATAGCTCTTATTATTTGCTAGCGTTTAATGTTCATGTCCATATAGACTGTACATATTAAACTTTATATAGACTATAATTATTATTTAACAAACCAGTATTTTATTTCATTGATTGGTGTATATAGGTTTATAGGTTCCGATAATACTCAGTAACGTTACTTATAATATATAGTGTAATCTATGTTGAAAACTGTTTAACCGAATAATCGCTGATAAGGATCTACCGTGAAGGTCTTTACTCTCCAGATCAATGGCAACGAGGTTATCTGAATTTGTTTTTTATACACTCTTTATGTGAGAATGGCGGCGGTTACTATTATTATTTTATGCAAAGTATTTTTTATATAACTATCGGTAACCAAGTATCTAATTATACTAATATATAAAGTGTATTAATGGAGTATGTTCCAGCTTGTTTAGGTTTTAATTTTTTTTTATTGTCACGATATGGGGGTTCAACACGAGAATTACACAACTTTTGTTGTTTTCAGTTTTTTATTCACAAATTATTGCGTAAGAGGCCGTATCAGGTCATATAAAAAAACTATACCGATCAGCACAAGCTAATTTTGTATACAGTACAGTGCGTGTCGTTCAATAGAGGGTGCGTGTTATGAGAATGGGTATTTTGGTGAACTGATGGAGTGGTGAGTCGTGAAGAGGGGTTTTTTTATAAAAAATAAATCAAACAAAAATAATATTTTAATGAAATTAAATGCACTACTATAATATAGTCTGTGTGTCATTTTAATGCCTATATACGTGCTAAATTTCTTAAATTTTCATACAGTATTTATGAAAATAAGTATAATTACATCTTAAAATAATTATGCAATGATTTTGTTACAAATTAAAATAGTAAAACTTTCTTATGAATATATTTTACGATTTATAGATTGGTATCGAGATTTTTGTTTGAAAATGATTTAATCACTATTAGTGGTAATATTTTTTTTAATGCTGTGACCTTTCCGTTAGACTGTGCTGGCTTTTTGTTCAAGTAGAATGATTTGAATTATTTTTTTTATCGTTTATAATTAGCCAATTTTATTGCAGATTAGCTCTTTCGTAAATAAACGTATTATACTGAAATGTTATATATTATAGGTTATGAAATAGTTTAGGCATACACAACGGGGCACAGTTATTCTGTTTTCTTTAAATATCTATAAAGTTTTTTTTTTTTTACCATGTAGGTACTTCTATTTATTGCTATTAACTATAAAAAAACTACTTCCGTAAATTCGTCGAACATTATGTTACGCGAGCTTATGGCATATTGTTCGACTTGCACGAGATGTATTACATCATGATGGACAGTGTATAGGCGTATCTTTTTAAAACGATCTATGACGCGCTACACAGTTCAACCCTTTAATGTAACGGCTATTTTCGTGCCTCCAGTTTGATTTTTGTCTTAAACGGTATACTGCAGATTTGTTACACTATACGAACGAAACGGTTCTAAAGGTATTCGTCCGGTAGACAAACGAAATGAAAAATTACCGTTGACCAAGAACAAGGTGGAAAAAAATATTAATGTTGTGATAAATTGTGTGTGTTTTGTGTCGGTTACAATGTTATTGATGAACAAACGTGCGTCTACCGAGGATATTAATCGTCCGGGACAAGTGGTATCCAACTCGAACTGTACGTTATTAATCATTTTTTTTTAGTTATGCTTGCTATGCTACAGCTACCTAGGCAAGCTTGCGGCCCGCGAAAATATTGCCTTGTAAACGAAATGTATAGGCAAATTATTTGACACGTCCCATTCGAATAAATAACATTTTATATTTTTTCCGTGACGTTCGGTCTTCGACAATGGCCTACTCAGAAACAATATGTCTCGGGCAATATACAATATATTTTAAAGCCAAGGACTGATTAAGTAGCCACCTCAAAATAAAAAACAAAATATTCTAATACTTTTTTTTTATGTCAATTTTGGTCTATTTTTTTGTCGCGTATTATCATCAGTTATCCAATGATGATAATCCACCTATTAGCACAAAAACACGTAGATTATTTACTCGATTAGTTACATTCTTTGACCATCTGTTTGTATTCATATTCAAATGAATCAAATACAAACTTTCGATCTACTTCAAAACAGGGTCAAATTAAAATTATGTTTACTCCGATTCAATTTTTAATTTGGGGACTTCGGAATCAACTTAGATTATGTCAGAATGAGATTGGTCCTTACAATTATTATAAGATCTTTTTTAAACATCTATGGAACAAGAACGGTTAAGTGGAGTTTGGATAAGGTCCTTTGAATATTAGAGTAGTCACAAATAAGGACTTTCGAGGACCGAAACCAGATAAAATAAAAATTCATTCTGTTTTATTTGAAAAGAATTCGATATAACTATACCTTTGAATATTAGACGAGCTATAGCTAAAAAAAAACAAGGTACGGTCGTACACTTCAATGACATGAATATTTGTATACTGGGCTTTCATAAAATAAATTAGAGCTTGAAGTTGTATCTTATAAAAGAATTTAATATGGTGACTAAAATCAAGTAAAATGTTACGAAATCTTTGACATGCTCGACACAATCTAAACGCCTTTTTAAAGCCAAGTGACAATATTTCAGGTATAAGCGTCACCATATGATCAATTAATATGTATGATTTATGTCTAAGAGGCGTTACATCTATATATTTGTATGTAAAAAAAAAGTTTATGCAGCCTAGTTTTTATAGATTTTCGGGTAGTTTTGGATTAAAATTTAGTACCATACCCGAAAAATATACAAGAATGTAATATATTTTCTGAAACGTTGGAGGATTTTAAAAATTGTACTCAGGAAAGAATTAAAAATAAATATAACTATTTAAAAAATATTTAAAAAGTACGTTTTTGTTTGTGAAATATTAGAAAACTTATGTTTTAAACACATTTGCTGTTTTTGGTTCAAATATTTTTTATAATATTATACCTTTTGTCACTCTAGAACTAACAACTATGTAGTAGGTACATATAAGAAATGTTATCCGTTTCTCATAATATCTCGGATGCGACCTTTTTAAGGGATATTTATTATCGTTGTTGTTCCAGTATTGTTTATCTATCTATCTATATATATATATAAATACTGAATTATACTGAGAATTCGGGAAGGACGATAGGAATCGCACTGTAAAGCCAGAGCGGTATAACAATATTTTATTGTGCTCGCCCGAAAAGGTGGTTGGGTTATGTGCTGTATAATAAACGTGGTCGAAAAATAACCCAAGGCCACGGCCGACGTCTTTTAGTAAACGCACTTAACGGACGATCATCTGTGGACGCGCGCCCTGATGGAATTAGGGAAGTAGACAAATTATTATTTACATATACAGAGTGGAGTAGGAGCCGTGTGTTTCGGTGCCGTTTGATACCGCCGCAGCAGCAGTAGCAGCAAATAGGTAGGAAGGGACGGCGGTGGAGGTGGCGTGTATACGCAAGCACACCACCACAGTAGCGGCGCGCGGTATTTTGTATAATCGATACGTTCGCGGGATGCGGGTCATTCATGCGTCGTCGCATCCTTACGCCGGCCGCCCACTGCACGCACCTCCCCTTACCGAGGGCTTCCCCGTTGCTCCGCGAAAGGTGAAATCCCACGTGTTTCGTCGGCAGGGGAAGGGGGGACACATAACCTGGCGTTCTGCCACCGCCCCCTCTCGGCGTCCAGAAGTCCGCCCCTGTCTTTGACGCGTTATCTCCCATCGGTTTGGACATGTATAGCTTTTTATACGCCATGTGTATTGATGTGTCTGTGTTTGTGTACGTGATCCTTAACGGTCAGGGATGAGCAAAAGTATTAAAGTATAAACAGTAGTGATTACTGTTTATACTACTACTATACACTATATAGTAGGGCGATTATCCAAATGATTAATAGAGATAGTCTCGTTGTACATATTATTTATCAACGCTGTACCAAGTTGTAATATATTTTATAGTTGTATCGAAACGTTCAAGAAAAGGAATAAATACGTTTATGAGCGTTTTAATTTTGTGCGGTTTCTAGGTTTTGGGAGGTAGTTTTCCACGTCTTGTGCAAAAAGATACCGAAGTCCTGAACTTATGCCCTTTGTTTTCTGAGTTGATGAATCCGGAAAAGCGTACTACGAGTATAAGTGTTAACATTAAAATATGAATAATATATTTTAAGTTTAAATACATTATCAAGTTTTACAAAGTATAGTAATAGGTTTAATTCCATTTTTTCTCAGTATTATAAGAGTGTATGTTTTATTCCCATTCAAGGTGCCTACTTCACGCTAAAAGGAATCTGAAACCCATTGGAGGAAATCAGTTTTTTTTTAATTTCTCTAAAATCTATGTTTAGATGAACTAACGACCTTTCTCGCACGAGGCGTTTCAGTTGCACTATTACATTTAGGTTGTAACAAGATTTTCTATCTTTTATCAATACCCACTTTTTGAGACCGAATTGTAGAGTCTACACGCTGGAGGACTATTCGTATGTAATTTAGGTAGTAGGAACTGTCCAACAAAAAAATACAGGCGCCAACCAATCTTAGGGTCAAAAAGATAATATCTATATGTAGTCGGCACGTTGTGGCGCCCTATCATCATTTTTTAAGCTATCTTTTATAGCAACACCGCCTAAAAGAAATTAGCTTTTAGAGAGTGTTTAAATAAGATATATTTATATCTTAAGGTTGTTTGCACCAACTTTACATAAAATCTAAGAGTAGCTTAACAGTATTAAAGTATACTTAATTTTTAAGTATAGTTCGTGGAAACAACCATAGAACATATAATATATACAAAAAATAAATTGTGGATTTTGTGAATGTCTCGTCAAAAATTAGTAAAAAACCAACAATAAAAAATACTTAAAAATTGTATTTTTAATAAAACAAGTTTTCTGTCGTTAAATATTTACTGTGAGTATGTATTTAATGTATATTCTATTTTTACCTTTGTAAATCCGACGAGGATTGAGATTAATATAATGTCATATTAATACATATTATTTTAAATAAAATGTTATTAACACATATTAAATAATTTATTAACCTCTCAAAATAACGATTTGAGTTGTTTAGACAAAATCTAGTTTTGTAACATTTTTTTACACTATTTCTCCTTTGATTTTAGACCAAATTTGTTTTTTCATCAACGTTAAATGCATTTTAAATTTTAACGCCTGAATGCTTAGCCTTTCTCAATCAGTGTAAGCAAAAAGTGAAACATCTGCCATAATTGAGTCATGAGCTTAAAACGCACAGTAAAATAAATATAAAGGTTTTTTTAGAAGCGTGTGGAAAATTTGTTTTAGTGTCAAACCTAAAAGCCTTTCGTGGTACATAAACATTTTCTATGAAATTTCTTAGCAGTTTGATAAAATCATTCAATCCCCAAGGAGCTCATTTAACATTTACCCTTGATGCGTACATTTTGCTCAGTTTTTCCTAAGTATTTGCAGCACTCTCCGGATTTCTATTCCCCGTTAAAATAAGTATGTTAGGCGTTTGCAGAAATTCACATTAAACTAAGATCCGAACGGTAGATATAAGAAAATAATAATTAGCACAAAAATAATAAGTATTAAATAATGCGACCATTATTATAAGTGTATTATAATTTCAATTCCAATTACTATGTCGTTTTAATAATAATTTGACATACCGAGTACTCGATGGAATTATATTGTTATGTTTGTTGTCGTTATTTTGGTATAAACACTTAAATATATCAGTTCCGTTGCCAGAGGGGACACCTCCGGGTCGTCTTTACTTTAATTTATACAAACCCATTATAGTACTATAGTGTTGAGTTTCGACTTATCTCACTCTCTAAAATCAAATGCGTCCGCGGTTGATGTAATTTGGCATGTGGTATATATATGGGATATCTCATATTATTAGTATTGTTTAAGTTCAATAAATTAAATTAAATTAAATAATACTAACATTTTCTCGATTATCAATGTTATAATTAGACTCGCTCAACATTCCGTCAAACTAATGAGTTTAAAATTTGTAATACTCTTCTAATTCAGATGTTTAAGTATTGTTTTTAGAGAATTTATTCAGTAATATTTAATTAAATGTTAAACAATTTAGGTGACCTCTTAACGCCCAAATTAATAATACAATGCTAATTAACTAATAAATTCGCGTGGAAGCATTCTTTTGTGAATTATTTATCACTTTTAAATTAGACAGAGGCTTACCAAACTCGGTTTATTGGCTTTATTATTTTAAAAACCCGAATAAAAGTTAAATCTGATGAGCGGTGAAGAAAACCCGGAAAAACCTTTTTTGTTCAAGCTCTTACTTTGCTGTCCTAATAAATTAGTGTTGTAAGAAAAATAAGATAAAGTAAAAAAAAAACAGCTTTATTCTCTTTGCATGTCGTCTATCTTTATGGAGCTATAAAAATGAGTGAAGGCATAAAACCCCCGTCAGCTTTGCCAAGAAAAGAGATTTTCATATTATTTACTCCGTAAAAACATTTGTAATTACGGCACTGCGCTAATACACTTATTTGCTGCTATAATAAATTGTTTTATTGCGAATTACTCCAAAACCTATTTAATATTAGACAGTTTTTTCAACGACGGTATTCCAAAGTTTATAGTGGATACAAGCCATAAGCATTGTGCATCATTAATCGACCAAAGTATGTACAGTTACTGCACGGATCATCCGTATAAGTATCATAGTTAGCTCATGGTAGGTATAGATAGTAGTAATACTATAAAATGTTGGACAAATTGTTTTTTAAGTATGCAAAAAAAAAACCCAAAAAACCTCGTGTACTTAAATATTAATCTACGCACTTTTTTAAAGAAACATACGCACTATTTATAAACGGTTATTTGTATTATATCTGCGAAGTCTGAACCTCACTTTATACGTGCTTGTCGTTAGTTATGACAGAACAGAATAATATAACATTTCCATAATCCTAAGATAACAGAAGATTTTATGGTTTCTTTTCTTGTCAAAATCCTATTTACTTGCGATAACGCAACAAACCATCATGTTACATTTGTTTTCTTATTGTTATTCAGTTCAAGTTCTGTATGGTTGTCCGCAGTTTGATATACCGACTACACAATGGATATATGTAACACTTTCCATTACTAAAATACTCCCTTGAACGAGATAATATAAGTTTATATTATATTTGATTGGAATTATTTGTATTTGTTAATTTTAAAATGACATTATTTGAATGAAATCTGCATTAAAATAAAAAGTGATCTGGATAATTAAAAAAGGTATAGTATAATAATTATTTAATTTTTTTTACGTTCTTTTATTATGATAACATAATATTGTCTACCTCATAATGCATCTGCATTAAAATAAAAAGTGATATGGATAATTAAAAAAGGTATAGTATAATAATTGTTTAATTTTTTTTTACGTTCTTTTATTATGATAACATAATATTGTCTATCTCATAATGACAAAATTATCAATAACATAATGGAATAATGCCCATTTCTGCTCTTATTATATTATATGTACATTTATTAATCATTATCGTTTTTATTTCTATTGAGACTTATAAATGTTTGTTGTGTGCGAAATCTTATAATTATTGGTATCACAATCGGAAAAGTCAATATAAATAAAGTTAGTTTTTCTAAGTGAGTGATCTCCTCTAACCTGTATGTAATAATATTTTTATCAGGTTGCATAAACTACTTATTTAGCTTTGTTGCAGAGCGGAACCCATATTTCTTTATACGATTATTATACAAAATTATATTATACATATATGATGATTTTAGTGGCTTACATATAAATGATTTTCACTGTAAATCTGCAAGACGTATTCTTTGGTGTATATTAATTGATGTGTACTTATTTAAAAACTATTATAAGGTCTATTATTAGACTGGTGCCGGTTTTGGTGTTATTCGATTACACAGTTCACCCGGTGAAGAAAATAAACATAATAATACATTTATAATTACATAACATGAACAGTCATAAAAAAATATCTGAATATAATGATGTTCAAATATTTCTTTGAGGTCAAATGGAATTAGGCTTGGCTATAATATACACCGCATTAATTAATTATTGTTAGGTGATTGTCAATTCAAAAATAACATGTACATATTTTTATGAGTTTACACTAAGCATGTATCATACATATTACTTTATTTAAAATAGGTTATAAAACTAATAATGTGTTTTAAAACCTGCAATCGTGATGACATTGATAGTGTCTATAAAATATGTTTTTAAGTTAAACGACGGTTACCCAACTTATTTAAATAACCAGATTGACTGCCAAAAATTGTTTAGAAATATTTAATTTAAATACAAAATATACATTTTTTAAATCCAGTTCTGAGTTAAATATTTTGTCTTTTCTACATCGCTCCTATTATTATTTAATTTATAGTGTTTTATACTTTATTTTTTTTATTATTAATTCGCCGTTTTAGCTTCATTGCAAAAGTGTAAACATCAAAGATATTGGTTTTTTAATGATTGATCTTATTTTATGTCTGTATACACAACTATTTTTGACCAATTTATTCAAACAACGTGTCTGTCAAAACTCCAAAAAGTAGCCGTGTGTTTTAATTTTTTTTTTGACACACTAAAACTTGACTTAAAAGCAGAATATTTTGCGTTTTTACCTTACAGTACTAAAAAGGGAGAGCAGTAGTTAATTCAATACCATAAAAGGAGGGATACCTAAAAGACAACTCATATATTGATTACCGATACCTTTACACTGAATTTATTATTTAGACCGCCTTGAAAATTAAAGACAATCATTATACTAACAAGCAGTTTGAAATAAATATAAATAATCGCATGTATTACTACTAAATAGGGACGAATACTTATAATATATTACAACGCCTTAAAGCATAATATAGCACAATGGATAGTGATTATTTTCATTTTTTTTTTGTTTTAAAAATCCGTTCAGTAATGTGTCTTGGTACTTTCTTTATCCGTTATGTTAAGCATTGTATATGATTAATTTATACCTATAGTTAAGCCACATTAAAAATATATTTTTTTCAGACTTAAAACAAATTACCTTTAATGATTTTGACACTAACAGCTATAAAACATTGATTAAACTAACGATTTTTAAAAACAACTCGTGATGTGTTATTATCATTATACTACAGTGCTGCATTCAAACTAAAATTTAAATGTGTAGTGTAAGTTTTACTAATAAACTCTCTTTAACCAGAGTTGTTGTGGAGCCCGAATTACTTTTTGTGTGCCAACGTTTTATTAGCGGCTGGTAAGCATAAGGCATAAGCACTGTATTTTATGTAAGTCTGGAGTAGATAGAAGATACACAGAATAAAAACAATAATTAGTTATGCCTCTACGATAGTCAACCAAGGCCAACTATGAATTCTAGAAAATAAAAAAACATTTCTTCTAAGGTTTACATTATAACTTTAATTTAATTATTTAAATTATTAGCTTCGTCGAGTTATATATTTTTATGTTATTTGTATCATTTAATGGGCAATATTATTTAATTAAAAATGAAAAATATTATTTTATTTATTTCAAGGTTAGTGTACATTTTTGTTAGTCGTTTTCACTTTATATTGATGCCTGTCAATTATGTGCGGAGTTGGTATATGTAGTACCGTCGGAGAATTTTTAATAAGTTGTAAGTTTAAAGTTAATTTGATGGTCACCAAACGACTTTGGTGATATAACAGTATTTTTATTCATTAATAATTTAACTTTTATTTAGAAATAAATTTATTATTTACAAATTTTAGTTTTATTGATGGCTTATGAATAACTATAAATTAGCTATAACTATAATTACAAACGATTTGTTAAATAAATTATTGTAATATTACTGTAAATTTACAAAAAAATTTATCGAACCCGAATAAACTTTTAAGTATTTAAATTTGCATAACGATGTATTTGTACATTAAATATTAACCAAAAAGTAAACATAGATATATAGTTAACTGGGCCATGATTGAAAAATTAATATATAATAAAATTAATAGGTAAATAAATGTTACAATTTTGTTATTCCTAAATGTATTTAATTAAAAATTGTTCTAATTATTCCCAAGTCTACATTCATTGGACGCTTACTTAGTCTATATATCATCATGCCACTGAGTAATAAATACTGTTGTTTCGATTGTTATTTTTTCTAACCCAAGGGTTAAAACCAGTCTAGACTTGACTCGTGGTTTCAGAAAAATGTTAAAATGAACTGGTTTATGTCGCTAGTACGTGATAGCTGGTACAGTGTACATAGCCAGCAGTGACAGCTGATATAGCGCGTATAGATTAAGCGAATTTGACATTAACAACTAATTTTCGTTTATGCTTTGCAGATAAAGCTAGGAAGAAGTACGGGAACCTGTGTGGTAGCGGAGGCAAGACCAACGACAGTGGCGACGACGAAAGTGGAGGTAGCTCTAGTGAAGTGTTGGTGGTCATGTTGGAACGATCGCCGGGTTCGGGGCTGGGAATGAGCTTGGCCGGGCACAAAGACCGCACTAAAATGGCCGTCATGGTTTGTGGACTGAATCCCAACGGACCTGCGGCCAAGTCTGGATGTTTGCGGGTCGGTGACGAAATTTTAGAGGTATGTACATTTTTACTGTTGTTTTTTTTTTTAAACATAAACCGTTTTTTTGCGGTCCAGTGAAAATATATAATTTTTTGTTTTCTCAAAAATTAAAAAAACATGCTTCAAGTGTTAAGCGGCGTATGAACGAATGAACGGTTATTTGTGTTTTTCTTATCCGTTGTGTAACCCGGCGCAACAAGACTCCGGCAAAATATGCTATACAATATCCAAAGGCAAACTGACATCCGATATATTATTATTATAATAAATGCGTTGGCGACACCAATGCCAATTTGATATTCGTCGCTCGACGAATCGATAATGGAAACCTGAGTATCCAAAGGAAAATTTTTGCATCAAAGGCCATAGCAGAATTCTGCGAATATATTTTTGATTCTGCATACTATTTGTTGAGCCTGCTGCTTATTTCTCGACGATTATTTAAAAGAAAAAAAAATTCTAAAGGTATCACCAAACTGCGTGTAATATACACTACTAGTAGCTAAATATAAATATACTAGTATAAATATAAATATAAATATACTACTACTGTAGCTAAATATAAATCCATATAAAAACAAAATCGTGCCATCGATATTGTACTACTAACGAAAAAAGGTCAAGCATTTATATTAAACGGTGCACGTGGGGAAAAAAATATTGGATAATAAATCTAAAAATTTGTATTTGTAATTTTAATTTTAATTTGTTGACTAATGAAATGGAATACAATAAAAAGGATACCAGACTTTATGAAATTGTAAACTTTAACAAAAACCAAATTTGACATTAAGTTAGTGGAAGTTTTTTCACTTGTAACGTTTTCTTTATGGAAATTAGTATTTCATAAACTTTTCTGATAAGCGATTCATACCGGTTTTTCAGTTAAGCAGCTATCTATCCTATAAAGAAACCTATGTAGTATAAAAAATAATACCAGACCATGCGAGTATCAATCCCGAAATATATGCTTAAAAAACATAAAATACAAACTCAAACTAAAATATTAGAACAAATATTTTGTTAAAGCATTCCAATTCCAACAACGTTAGCACTGTTTGTTAGATGTTTTGGATTGATCCAATCAATTGGCAGTCAAATTATGAATATAATTTTAAATAAAGATAGTATCCTTGGAAGCAAATAACTTGTAACACAATGTGTCATATTTTGATAACTAACTTACAAATTATACAGGCGAACCCTAACATAAAATTGCGCATAAATAGGAATAATAAGCTATTAACACCACTGTAGTCAATTCACACAGCGAAAATATATTTTAAAAATATAATGTTTTATAATAAAAGTTAAAATTGTTCTTAACATTATAATACTTTGACAGGGAATCAAATATTAAATGATAGAACAAATGTTTCAATAACAATTCCTAAATATTTAAATTGTTAATATTAAGGTAATGTCATATTATTAAAACATCCTAGTTATTATTTTTTAATTTATTACCAATTTATGTTCTTTAAATATTTGTACAGTATAAAGAAATATTGTTACGATTATTATTAAACATTTTCGCTGTGTGAGAAGAAACCCGTCAAGCAACTAACATGGTTGTTTTTATTTTATTATTTGCATTTATGACAGCAAACTGTCGTAATTTGTGATTGACTGCATATGCGAATGGTTGTCAGTCTTACTTCTTTCTTTAAAGCTGTTTTTTTTTATCAAAACTATGATTGATTTTTTTCATGCTTTTTTTTCTATTTGCGGTGATTGGCAAGAATTCTTTAGAAGACGCGACGTGTGCACTAACGTTTGACAACTTGTAGACAGATGTATTTAATTGTTTCCGATAGAAAAAAACACTAATAAAAAATTTTTTTAAAATTAATTTTCTGTAAAATGACTATATAGAATTTTGACTAATATATTTAGACTACACGAAAAAGACGCAAACGTAATAAGTTAAATAGTCTCACATAAGTTTTAAAAAATCTGATTAACTCATAACAATCGATGGAAACTGTTGTCAATTACTTAAAATAAAGATTTTATAATCTATATATTGATTTTATAGTGTTTTTTCAGTATTTAACGATTTCTCAGAACTTTTTTAATATAATTTTCAGTCCTGGCTTTTCTTGTTTATATTATAATTATGTAAACAGTAAATTGTTACGTTATGAAAACTAATGGCAATTTGTTTGTATTATAATTTATAACACTACGTCAAGTTTGCGTGATTAACCTAATGAAAAATGAATAACTTGTATAAAAGAAGAATGGAAATTTGTTATTCATTGAGTCTTTAATATTTGTGATATTATGCCTTGACGTCATGTTTATAAAGGCTCTGTTAGCTTGGAAGGCATCCGGGAACGGCTGGGTCAACTTTACCTTATCAGACCATCATACAAATTGTTAGAACTGTGCGATCCGAAAAGTCTGCTGTAAATACATTTTGAAAATCTTTTACTGTTTTGGTAAGCAAAAGAAAACCCCAAATACTCTCAATAATATTTCACCAGAGTTAAATTCCATTTCACTTACTTTTTGTTCAAAACGCTCTGCAATGCACATTTATTTTAGGCAAAGGTTATACGTATACCTCAGGGTCGTGGCAGGATTAAGAGGGTGTATAGCTAATACCTTAATTTAGCTTTTTCACGGTTTTACCATGTTAAACTTGGCACATGTCCTCTAAAAGTTATAGGTACAAACACATGTAGACGTATTACATACATGACATTATGTACACTATACTGCGTATACCCATTATAATACATCTTGGGCTTGCGGGCAGTATTTTACATAATATGCTGCTGATGTAGAAGTCAATGACATTGATTACTATTGTATTATTTTATTAATGTCTTTTTTTAGTTCATATATCAAAAGTATTTTTTTGTCTCACTAGTTTTATATTATTTATCTGTGTTTTAATTATTAATAGTATTACCCTTTTTTTTATCACTTGCTTATGGTCTAAATTATATAGTTAACATTCAACATTGAAGTTATATCAGCTGTACTTATTAAAAACTAACTACCCATTATTATAAAAATCGTCGGAGATCTTATCTTATGATAGCTTATTTTTTTCTGTATCCGGTGATACCAAAACCTCAAAATCGTAAAATTGGCATATAGGATTTTTTTTCCCGGTAACGACGATATGTCATTTATATATATAAGATTATCCGCAAAATTAGATGTAAAATTTATCTAAATACATAAATCTAACGGCTATCGACTATTACACGCACACATGCATAATCTCACATGTACATGATTATACATCACATCTCGAAGCGAATACACGCGGTTGTTACACTCATACGTTATTCATAAGTGTAACCCACCTTTGGGCTTTGGAAATTCACCTGGCCAATCTGATTTAAAATGCATTACGTTAGATATTGGATTCGTTGTCGTTCGAGCTCTTCAGCGTGTCCTCGTTGGCGGCGAAAGGGATGTCCTATATTTTCTATGGTCGTCTGGTAATGATTGAAAAACGCTGCCTTAGGCTTTTTCATATTCTCCCCTTACATACATAACGGAGTAAAAACAAATATCCACATTTAACGATAGAATGATTATTTTGTGTTTTCACGGCGCGGTGTACATTATGTGGGAAAAGTACTTAAATAACGGGGAACCTAAAAATATATTATATTAAATGCTAATGTAAAATTAATATTTTTATCTACGTGCATTTTCGGTTAAAAAATACACAAAAGCACTAAAAGAAACCATTTATTTTATTTCCAATACGGAAGAGTGGGACTTTTAAAGTCAAGCTCCAAAGAGCATTAAATGCTGCAAATACGGGATGGAAAAAGAGTAAAAAAAAAAATTGCTAAAAGCTATACTGAGCGAGAAAATTGATATTATTTGAAGTTATGTAGGTTTTCTAATCCAGGTTTGACATTTTGATAATTTTTTCAGCAAATATTTGAAATTTATATACACGTCTACAAAATGTATCAAAATTCATTATCATTTGTGTAATATCCAATCATATTCTTTAAGGTGTAGGTATTATAGAAAGCAATTACTGCGAGTAAAGAGTAAATACAGTAATGTTGTGTTTATTTAAAAAGAGAGAATTCAGCTATAATGTGAATAACGATGCAAAAACATTTGTTTTATGGTTATCCACAGGCATTTCTCTAATGCCCTTTATGTATTCCGCACGTCATATTGTTAAGTATATTATATTTAGAAAAAAACGTTCCTATAATTACGTCAAACTGATGTCTTTGCAGCAACAGTCAAAATATACGACGTACATTCTCTCGGGGCAGAGATATTTTATAGAACCGTAAAAAAATTTTGGTGTTTAAAAAATGGGAAATTATGTGGCTATGTCGCATCTTCTGTTTTATAAATTCGGAAGTGTGGTACGTTTTTTGTCGTTAAAACACGGAAGAATATAAAAAACGCTAACACGTAAAAGCGGAGTGGTCAGAAGAAAAAAAAAGTACAACGTGTGTGGAATACAAGTTTTGTGGCGGTTAAAATGGTTGCTGAATTTTAAAGTAGCATTTTAGTCCAAAAACTTAGTGTTTGAAAGTTGCGATAAAAATTAGACAGAAAACCGCCGATGTTGACCAATATAATCTTTCGGTATCCCAACTCGTACACAGTCAAAAGGTCAAAAGGGCACAGCTGTGTTTTTTTATCTTAGCTGTTTATGGACCAAAAACCTTTATTGTTTACACGCTCATGTTTTAATAATTATGTAGATAGATGATTTTTGCTCAGCCAACCGTAACCGTTGTGGTTTCCTGCGTTTAAAGACTAGATACGTGACGCTCCGCTCAAGTTAAGGTTATTATTATTTGCCAGCTACAAATATGATGTATAGTGTTTGTCGTTCGTTTAGCATTTTTCTGTAAGTGTTCTGATCGGCCAAATGCTTAATACAACTCTCCGCCGACATATCGTTGTTGATAAAATTTCCTTCAGTCTCTAAGTCTGAAAACTATATTCAAAACACATAAAAAAATAAACGAAATTAAGCACAATGTGGAGTGAAGTGTTTGCGGTAGAAAAACGGTATTTAACTTTAATTACCCACAAAGTGACCATCGACGCGTATGACCTAAATTAACCTGAACAAAACCGTAAAATCTCTAAAATAATGTCAAATATGGTTGCTTAATTTCGCAGGTGGCCTAAATCAGAGTTGGGAGAAAATAGTTTACTTGAATAAACCACTAATACTGTTATTCGAATGATTTTATTTGTAATTTATACGAATTAATTTTTATTTAGACTTTTTTTTTATTCAATTACATTTTTTCGTATAATATAATTTTTTCTTGTACAATTTTATTAAAACAATGTTATTTAAAATTTATCGAAAAAACGTATATAAAACGATGTAAATCACAAATTTATTTTAAAGGTTCCATAGGCATATAAAAAATGTTATTTCAATTAATACGTTGTTCGTTTTTTTTTATGACTATTGGTTAATTAAATTTCTGTCAACTCTGGCCTAAACCATCCACCTCTAATTTCATCACTGGACGTGACACTATATAAATCTCATAAGGCCTAAATGGAAAAACATTGGTTTAAAAAAAAATTATTATCTATATATATCTAGTATAGACAACGCATTTTTTGGAGTGAGGTAGCCTTTCTTTAAAAATACATGTAATACAAAACTGTCTATTTCAATAAATTAGGATTTATAAAAATGTATGGATTAAGTGGTTTTTATTATATGCGTCTCATAAGACAACTCTCAATCATCAGTAAATGAGAAGCTTTAAGGTAATGGAGATTAGATCGGATAGTAAAAACAGATTCTCTTGAACTCTGGATGAAATGCAATCGTTAATGTTAACCAAGGTTCAAACTAAAACCTATTTTATTTCAAAAGCGATTAATAGGACTATTAAAATGACCCTCCGATACCTACATAAAAGCGATAATTAATACTGCTATAATATACAACCGACGGATATATCAAATATGATAAATTATTGTGCACACTGATGTCGCTTCATTATACCTATACAATATAATTATAATATGTACCGTTGTGAATAAACAATAATTGTCAAAACATTCTATGGTGTATCGTTTGGTTTATTAAATTAGTCGCTTACACCGTATCTACCTACTGACGTTAGACATTATTATTTTCGAAAAAGTTATTAACCGTATTATATACAAAACATTTTACTCGGCAGAAGGAACACAAAGCAACTTGTATTTCGATCTTCTTGTAACTGGTATACAAACGCCATTAATCGTATCGGGTTGTTGAAAGTATAGTGACAATAATACATAAATAACAAAACGTCTATTAAGAATTCACTATGATTTTAATAAAATCATTTTTGTAACACATAAACTTTACAAAAACCAATATATAATTTTTATTTTTCGTATTTAAGTTTATGTTGAACGATAAAAGCAACAAACAATTTTTTATGTTTTGAAAAAGATTTTTCATGCGTGTTTTTAACAGCAATTGTAAAAAACTTTGATTTTTAAGTTATATCACAACACTGTTTTGACTCTCGGATATGTTTTCCGGTGTAATCCTCAGTTAAACTTTATGTAAGCATTTTTCTTTTCTTTAAAAACTTTTTTAATATTATACATACAAACATTTTGTTTAAAATATGTAGTGAACCGTATCATTAAAAAAAGTGTCCTTCAACAAACATAAGTAATAAGTATCATACTATAACTTACTTCTTTTTTTTATTATATGTATGATATAAATGTGTAATAATCTTGTTTTATAAATTTTAAATTATTGTTTTAATCATAGTAAAATCATATAGTCCATTACAATAGCAAATAATAATACTAATGTGTGTCAAATTTGAATAGATTTTTCGTATCACCTATTTTATCCTTTTTAATCCAGTGTTTTTGTACATATTGACTTGTATGCTGTCAGTTCTCGTTAATTGATATTGTGTAGGTAGCCTTCAAACCATTTATAAACCGCCCATGTATAATTATAGTTTTAATCAGTTTTAATTTATAATTGTATTATTCGATGTTCCTTTATGATTTATATAATAAAGTGATTTACATTCAATGTGCAAAAAGTTAAATATCTACTACTGGTTTTAAATAACACATTTGTCGAATTTTTCATTTCATAATACTTGTTTATACCCAATTGATTTTTTTTTTTGTTACAAAATATGCAAATTTCCACATTTAAGACAATTTGATATTTTGGCGGCATAGTTGAGCCAAATGTAACTAAATAATTATTCAAAGGTAAAAACTAAAACAAACAAATAACGTATTAAATTGAAATGAAAAGGTAGAATTTTATTCAATAAATAACAAATGGTTCTATTCAAATAACATTTTAAACAACTATCAACAAAATTACTCGAATAAGAATGTATTCGAATAACATTATTGGTGGTGTATTCAATTAATATTTAAACAATTATTTTGTTTTCAATCAAATAATGCCCATCTCTGGTTCGCTGCAGTTTTACTACAAAATAATATCTAATTTCAATTATTATAAACTTGACTAATAAACAAAGAGCACACATTTATTTTCTCGGTTTTAAGTACTATTCGTTCCTTACAATTTTTAACGAGTATAATAGTAGTATGTTTGCTTTCTGTTTTATAATGAATAATATACCTTTACTGAAGCGTTTTTTTATGAATCCCATGGGTAGACCTTAAAATAACCATTTTAGAAGATGAGCTTTCGCGGCTACGATTTGTATTATTTATTTAAAAAAAAAATGTTTTATATCATTATTGTTAATATTTTAATATTTTTTAAATTAATTCGTTAATGCTGCTCGCTATTGCGATTGGTAAATTTTAAATAAAACGCCCGACTCTTTAAAATTACATTAAAAAATAATAATAATATAATGTTGTATTTTATGGAATACCCAACAATAACTAGCCAGTTTTATAAAGAAAGAAACAAAGTTGAGTATTGATATTGAAGCCTTGAGAGATTTCCCGTAAATTTAATTGGGAAACCTGCTCTGACCTATTTAACATAATGGCAAAATGAAACGTTATGTAAGGCATAGAATTTAATAATATTTTTTTAATAATTTGGTATAAAATATATTCATTTCTCATAACTGAGCATAAATTGTATGACAATTTTTTAAAAATGTATCGGTTTTATGTATGAATAGGATATAATTCTTGTTTATGAAAAATGTAATTGTTTTCTAATTTTAGGCAGAAATGTGTTATTAAACTAACTTATAGCTACTAAAATTTTTTTAAAAACAATCTACTATTTTATGTTGCAGGTAAACGGTGTGGTTTTACACGGTAGATGTCATCTGAACGCCTCTGCTATCATCAAGGGTATACCAGGTCCAATTTACAAAATAGTCGTTTTAAGGTGAGGAATGAGGATTGAATAAGAGGAAAATAAAATCGCCCACGTATGAAAGCAAAAGCTGACTTAGGGTGGTCGTCGATTTCGTAGTAATAGTAATGAACTAAAAAACTGATAACCTATAGCAACAAGAACATATTTTTGGTCTGCAGTTTATAAAAATATCGCATTCGAAATTAAAAAATAGTTGATAAATACTTATTTAAATATAATATATCTGTAAACTATAAATATATAAGCTTCATTATGCATCTTGCACATACTCACATCTAATTGTATAAGTACAACTAAAATTACCCAATGTGTTGTGTTCTATTTATCATATTTTTTAGGTTTCATAGAATTTTGGCCAAACATAAATTATTATAGACAGGCACTTTTAAACCCGAACTAGAGGTGCCGTTATGGAGTATGATTTAAATTAGAATGCCACTTTCCTGATGTTTATTAACCGTTTACGAGCGTTATAATATTGTATCTAATGGACGGTGATCTATTCCAGGAAACCCGCAGCTCTGGACGAGCTCGCCGTTCGACCAATTACTCAATTTCCCGTTACGCTTGACGATGAGGTATGCGACAATAATTATTAGTTGTAGTCGGTTAAGTCCAATTTTAACAGAAAAACGATTATAACAGTTCAAGTTAATTTAATTTATAATAAAGGCTATAAAAAAAAAAAAAAAGTTAACAGTTAATAAAAATAGGACTTAACAGATTAAGTCCGGCCACTAAAAAAAAAAAAATTACTTATATGTGCAAAAAAAAAAACTTAATAACGATATTGTTTTTGGTAGACACCCGAAGAGAAATACGCAAACTACAAAGGTCTACGAATCGTCACCATGAAAAAGGTGAATATATTTACAATATTTTTTAAACTGCATTTATATATATGTGTGTGTGTAATAACCTTGTACAAACATATATATACACATATGTATACAGTAATATCCTGTATAAACATTATATTATTATCCATTTATACACCTAATACCTTCGTTATATTTTTTTTGTACATTTAACACCTCGATCATTTTTCCAAGTGTATATCATGTTTAAATGATTATAAGTATTTCTATATTTACTATTGGACTATTACATATTGTTTTATTCCCTTGTCGTTTTTCTCCTATTATGTGAATACGAGCTCCTCTATAATATATATAATATATACACTTTCGCAGCAGTATTTAACGACGATCGTTACTTGATTATATTATAATATGTAGCACAGTATTTGTAATTGATATGTTTCCTATAGCCCTGTATCAGTATTGCATACGAAGGCCAACTCACAAACTCACCCACACAACAGGTAAAAGAACACAAGCACTACATCACTGGATAGTTGATTTTGTTTTTTTTTTTTTTAATTTCTTTTTCGATTTTGTTTTGTACACATTATTTTTTGGCAAAAGTACCGACGTGCGTTCAATTTACTATATAGAACCTATTTAAAGGAGGGCAATCCCAACAAAGATAATTATAGTTCGTGGGTAGACGGGAAAAGTGAATTAAGTCATTAAAATCAAATTGTTTAGTACAACAAATACACATTTTAAATAAATGCGCAAGATTGGAGATATCCGCAAGGCTGGACATTAACTAGTTAATAAATTAAGGTTTACCTTTTTAACTTCACTGTGTGCTTTGTTTTTATGTTAACTTAATTATATAGAGTTAATTTAAAGTTAATTAAATAATTGTTTGTCAATTACATACTAATACTATTTTAAATGAAAAAGAAAGTTTTCATAAATCATTAAAATGTATTTAATACATAGTTATAAATTTATAAAAATATTTTAGCGGTATGCTAGTCTTAAAAATACTCTAACAATTTATGACAATATTCATATAAAACTAAAAAAATTAACTTCAGTTACCTACGTTAATGTTTATATTGTAAAATAACTAATTGGTGTATTACAATTTTATCTTGTTAACTTTTAACTGTTAACTCGGTTTATACCATTCCGTTAACTTCCCAAATAGCGATATAATTTCAGTATTTTTAAAATATTGCCAAACGTGTTTTCGATAATTTTTAAAAAACGGTATACATTGTAATAATTGTACGACGTACTAATATTATACTGATGTTTTAGCTCAAAATTTATTGTTTCAAAATATATATATTTTTTTTAATTGTTGCTTGAATATGAGTTAAATATTGCAAATACTTTCAATACGGTTACAAAATTTGGGAAAAAATTAAATATTAAATTTTGTTTCGGAACATCATTATAACACATTTAAAAATAATGAAAATATTACATTTTTGGCTGTTTGAGAAGTTTATGTTGGGGTTAATTTAACAAGTTTAAAAAAAAAATCATCGTTTTGCCAAGCCTTGGAGATAGTATGGTCAAATTGTTCATGAATTTTAAGTAAACCACACTGAATTCTTTTTGGTACGCATTTACTGTAGTGCCTTTAGGTCACGACTTGTTTTCAATTTTTAATCACTCAAAATCCCAACAAGTTAACCTAAAACGCACATTGGAATTTCGATTTCTTAAATTAAGTAAGATTTAAACTTGCAGCAGAATCGATATAAGTTTTCCCTTCACTTTTCGCTATATATTATTTATTTTTCTCAAATTTTGACTTAACCCCTTTTCCATTCGTGCCCACGATCTGTTTACCGTTATTTCTCGCAAGAACAGTTGTTTTGAGATAGCAAACTACTTGACAACTCCAGAGTACACCTGCTAACAAAAAGTATTCGCACTTCAGTACCCTTGTGGATACAGCCTACTTTAGCCGGTACCCAGGTGTCTATAAGCGCTAATTATACCGACTTAGAAGACGTATGGTCGTTTTTTTTTTTGTTTGTCTCGTTTGCATGCGTTTCTCAAGATGTTTAATACGTATGTTATCGCTGATGGTTGTTTTAGTATTAGTTTTGTTTTGTTTGTATACGTCTCCGCCGGATTTTATCAAAAACGTTTGACACTGCTTCTTTTGTGTTTTCAGAGTCCTCACGGTTTGGGAATCATGATTCTGGAGGGCAAACACGCTGAACTCGGCACGGGCATATTCATATCCGACATACAGGAGGGCAGTCCAGCCGAACAGGTGAATATGGCAGAGCTTTTCGCATGAAAAAAACAAAATTCGTGCCATGTTTCTGAATTTACTTAAAAAAAAAAAAGTATCCCACGTCGTTACAGTTGTGTAAATATTTACACCAGCTGTGGCTAAAAAAAAAAACAATTTCCCCGTTAATCTAGTCATCGAAAATGTTTCCACGTTTTATTCTATATGTTTTGTATCGTTAAACCGGCTAAAATGTCTTTATTTCCGTTGCAGGCTGGTCTCACGGTCGGCGATCTGATATTGTCCGTCAACAAGGACTCGCTCTTGGGCAGTACATACGACTCGGTAAGTACAATGGGCTGATAATGATTTTCTTCTTCTTGATATTGTTGACTTTATTCCGGTTTATAATAATCGCGGTGTGCGTTTGCAGGCGTCGAGTTTGTTGAAGAAAACCGAAGGAGTAGTGACGTTGGTCGTTTGCAACCCGAATCGAGGCAAAGACGACGGGTCCGGTGGACTCAATACCGAACACAAGACCTCCGTCAGACCCAAACAACCTGAAAAACCGAGTAAGTCGAATCGGGCACCAAATTAAAATTTTTAAACAAATAAATAAATAAAACACAACACTGCATTAACGTGGGGTTGCACGATATTGTATTATTTATTAGCTCGACAATGGACCGATAAATTGTTTAACGGGATTATTTATTTCACTATCGAAACTAATTCTACTAAAATATTATTCAAATGAATTCCTAAAAAATAATTTTAATACAAATTTATTAGATTAATTGTGTTGTTAGTTTATACATTTGAATTAGAAAATAAGATTTGTGATTTATTCGAATTAACTGTTATTTTAAAATGATCGAATACAATTATTTTACGTTTTTAACCCTTTACTGCATGATTTTTTTTTTAACCATATGTTATAAATGTACTTAATATTACTTAAAAAAATTAAAATAATTTTTTTTTGAGTTTTGGTTTCATGGAAAACGTTAATTAAAGAATTTGGAACATTGTGCATACAAAGATGTATAGCATGAGCAGATATAAACAATAAATACAATTGTTCCATGTATGGAACATTATGCAGTGAAGGGTTAATTTATAGGTTATTCAATTGGTTTTAAGTTTTATTCGTTACTTTCTTATTTAATTTGTTCGAACTCCGCAAATAAGTCTGATTCTGGATCATTCAACTTTGAGAAACTATAAGCATGTTTATCCGTGACTTTAGTGCATCGCGGGTGTAATTTGTTATCATTAATATTATTATTATTAAACGCATGTTTTTCTCTTTTACTGTCGTTAAACTCTGCATGGATTTATTTGTTTCGTGAGTAACATTAGTCGACCTTTTTTTTTTTTTTTATTGTCATTACACGTTGCGTTAACCCGACACAATTTCGATTGCAGAATCTGTGTCGCCAATCTATTTGGACCATTCAGTCGAACCTCCGGCAGATCCCGCTACCGCTCCGATAAAGCCGGGCGTAGAGTCTACCATTGAAGTCAACAAGGATAAGGTCGGCTTGGGCCTAAGCATAGTGGGCGGATCTGACACGTTGCTGGTACGAGCGGGCTTGCGATTGGCATTTTTTTTTGGGGAACTTTTTTATATTATCGTTGTAACTTCTACACACTAGGGCGTGGTCATCATTCACGAAGTGTACCCGGACGGTGCGGCGGCCAAAGACGGTCGTCTAAGGCCGGGAGATCAGCTCGTGGAAGTCAACGGGGAAGACTTTAGAAACATAACGCACGTCAAAGCGTTGAGTGCATTGCGGCAAACGCCCGCCAAGGTACTTTCATCGTAATGTTTAATTACGTACCTATATAAATAATTTAAATGTGGTTCACAAGGTGTCCATGGTGGTGCTGCGGGACGAATCGTGTGTTACCGCCGAAACCGGCAACGTTCCCGCCAACACGGCCAACATCACCGACAGTTTCGAAGTGGAACTAATGAAAAAACCCGGCAAAGGTCTCGGGCTGAGCATAGTGGGCAAAAAATCCGGACCCGGGATATTCATCTCGGACATTGTAAGTGCTGTACCAAGTCTAGTCCATGTCCACCATATAATATCTACTCCTATACTTCCGCAACAAAATGTTTTTATTTTTTAACACGAACAAGTTTAATGTACCTATTAAAAATGTATATGATTTAAAGCCAGTTTCGTTAAAAAACAAAAATTGAAGGATCACATTATAGCGGAAGTGTTTTTTTGCGAGTATAAAATAATTAAAAGGGATTATTAATACATAACGACGAAACGGATCCAAGTTATACAAGACCAAAGTTGTGAAAGGGCAACTCGCGTAATTAAAACGTCTACGGTCTAGCGTGGGAGGCATTTGGAGACTCAAAACAGATGACAAACTTTGTCGGGGTGATGAAAGCGAATCGAGTACTTAAGTTCGCAAGTGATAGTAAATTTTAATCACGACAGAGACCGACGTTTTCAAAAGTATGTTTCGTTTGAAGTTTGGAAAGGAAATAACTAATTATTTTACTTTAGTGATGACATAATGTCATGATATTTAAAATACAAATAACGAGAAAATAGTAATAAGATATTGCTAAAACTTTAGCCATAAACTTCAACTCTTTATATAAATTTAAGCTCTATAGTTTGAGTAATGTAACCGATATTAATTTTTTGCATTATGTTTTTAAGGTGGCCGGTGGAGCAGCCGGTGTAGACGGTCGTCTGATGAAAGGAGATCAGATTCTGGCGGTCAACGGGCAAGACGTGCGAAACGCATCTCAAGAGGAAGCCGCTGCCGTCTTAAAAACGACTACCGGCAAAGTGACGTTGAAGATGGGTCGTCTGAAAGCCCGTTCGTCGGCGTCCAGCTCAGACAAGTAAGCATAATTGTATTAGGTAACTTAAAAATGCCGTTGCTGTTTAACTATGTATAATCATTAATTATTATGTATTTAATCAATTTGGTCTGTTGTTTCTTTCGCGAGAGTTCTCATCGTGGTACTTACTTTGTTTTTTCATGCTAAACTCCGGGAACTTTTGTAGAAAATGATTTTCCGATTCTGTAAGTAAACAGTACTGTATGCAACCATTTATAACCGAGTGTGTCTGAATGATATTTGTAAAGATTATGTTGCATGACGTAGACTTTTGGCAAACTTAACAATACGTGCATGATACACTACGGTTTTGCTGACATTATTATATTATCTTTAAACAAAATAATCTTTATTATAATAATATTATCGCCTCAGTAGCCACCGCTAGACGTATATGTAGTGGTTTATGTGTTATTTGTGTGTATAATGGATGTATGTAGTTTATAGCAGTATTGGCAAAAAGCCGGGGATTTTTTTTTTGTCAAAAACCTGACGACTCAGTCAAGGTATTTTGGCTTTACTCGTACATAAACCTTAAAAACACATAATATTTTTGGATAAAAAACAAACATTTTCTGGGCATAAATAAAACACACAATGGTTTTTTTGGGGTTTGGGTTCTTTTTTTATTTATATACAGAACCAACGAAGGGAATTGTAGGTCACACGACTTACCTCAAGTTTTATTTCCCAACTCTGTATAAAGTCCGTTGATTTATTTATCCGCCAAGCCAGCTCTAGAGTTAGCCTTTTTTAGGTTATTACTTTTTCTATTTATTATTTTTAATTATATAATAATTTATTTATACATGTTTCATGAAAATAAAATTTATTTACGCTTATGATTTCGCTATATCAGTAATTTATAAAAAACCGATTAATAATTTAGTTAGATAATGTCTAACTAATATTATATTATTATAATTAATTAATTAATATTTCTTTTATAGATAGAGAAAATACTTTACGTTTTGTAATTTTTACACTGTGTTCTGTATGTTGGAATATTCTTTTAAAATGCGTACTAAATGAAGTAAAATCAGTAAACTCTGATAAAACAATGAGAAACGTCTTGTTTAACCTAGAAAAAACTTAAGCAACACTTACGGTTTTATAGTACAAAAAATAATAAAAGATCTTGTTTAATGTTTTTTTCTAAATCTAAGGAAAACCTTAAGAAAACAGTCCTTAATGTTTCAAAAAACGAAAAAACGCCTTGTGTCAACAATTAGGCTAAATACTTTGTAAAGCGGATATGAATGCTTAAAAATGTCATTTTGCTTCCATTTCATAATAGGATATTTTGTTCTAAAAGCGGTTTTCTTATTGACAAAGACGCAGAATGTACACTGCGTATCTACGAGTAACATGTTTGGATGGAAAAATTGTCTTTTTAAATCGCTGAAAGGGCATCAGACAGAATAATAGTTAACCATAAAAAAGTCCTTAATTCTTATTACTACTTACAGTTCAATTTTTAAATTAAGATTTTTACCTACTTTAATTACCTACATATACCCGAGCTCCTTAACGAGTATAGTATAATATATAAAATACGACGAATATTAATAAAACGTCCTCTAATTAAACTGCGTATTTTGTTTCTTCCTCGTGACCTCGGTCCAAAACTATCTAATCCAGTTCCGCTGCCGCCTCCAGTAGTTGCGTTTGGACCCCGAATATGTGTATAGGTAAACATATCTAAAATCTTTTAGTCCGTTTGAGAGCATGAAAACCGTAGAAATATTATGTGTGCGCCGTTTTAAAAGATTGTTGTATTATTTTAATTTTGATTTTTTTTTTTTTTTGTACTCCCAGCGACACGGTGTCGATGGAAGAAACGCGAACCGTGACCATGATCCGCAGGATGGACGGGTTCGGGTTTAGCATAGTCGGCGGTCACGGCCATCTTCCCGTGTACGTCAAGACGGTGTTCGCCGGCGGCGCTGCCGATTCCAGCGGCCTTTGCAGGGGCGACAGAATCCTGGCCGTCAACGGTATCCCGGTGGACGGCATGTGCCACGACGACGTGGTGTCCATGCTCAATGAGGCGGCCGTGTCGGTGACGTTGACGTTGCGGTCGTAGCGTTTGCAAAGGCCGCAGGGATCACCTCGTTTCGTATTGTGTATGATAAGTTAATAGTTTTTTTTTTTTTTTAAACATTTATTCATCAGAAATTAATTCATTACTGTCATATTCGTGTAAATCGTTCATTTTCTCTTTTGTTTGTTACTCGAGAATATGAATAAGTATTATTATTATTTGTTTAAGTGCACCATTGTTGAATAGTCGTTTAGATTCGATTAGATATACGCGGAGAGTGTAATAGTAAGAAACGTCCAGGTTAAGCATTTTGTATTACTCTTCTTGCAAAAATAGACCGCACGAACAAGCTTTTTTTACTCATGATAACTTTTGTGCTTACTATGTAGGTATACTTTTAGATACGTTTATAGAATTTTCAATGTTTAAATGTTATACAATCGACTTACCACCCTATACTCTTCGTGTACCGAGTGCCTGACGAAATCATTTAATCATTGCGATTTCTCTAGAATAAAAAATCCAAGGTAATAAAATATCATTTTTTTACAATTAAATACAAATCTACAGTTCATTTGACGTTTATTTACATGATATTGTCGTTTAATAATAATCGAAATTATGGATATTTTTAAGTGATAGTATAAAAAAAATGTCAGAAATATCTTTTTCGAACAATTATATAGATTTCTGTACTTTAGAGAAATTGCGCAATGATTACAATAATCTAACTGAGCACCCGGTTTATATATTTATGTATGTATATATGTACGTAAGTCCTATTTACTTGCACAACACGAGGCATAACTCTTATATTATACTACTATGAAACGTGATGTAAATTGTTAAATTTTGTACGAAAATTGTTAAAACTTCGTTTAGTATTATTATATTTAAAATATATTTATCTTTTGTGATAATAGAATTAAGACTGAAGATATAAAAACACAAAAATCGTTTTACCATCCAAAACGTAATTTTTATTTATTTTTTTGGTCTCAATACCTAATTAAGGTGTACCTTCTAACAGGGTCACGTTTCTTGCAAGTCTCTTTCGAGAATTATTATAAATATTATTATTAACAGGCACTAGATAACGTAAACTCAAAACTGCTGTGCCAATATTATTATACTATTTTAAATTTGTTGTTAAATTAGTATTGAAATACGTTTGCATGTTCATTTTGTTGCAGCCGAACGGCTTTAATAATAATTGTTATACATACACTTTTAGGCGACAACAATTTATTTTTTCTCTTCAAAAAATGTATATTTAATAATATTTTTAGTTTTTCTTAAAAATCGTATTAATGTTGTATTCTTAACATTTTTTTCCGTCAGAATAAATACAAATTATTTAACATTTGAATTATTGGCGTAATTATTCGGTTATAAATTGAGACGTCGACATAGTGCCACAATGTTTGGGAATTACTAAATTCCTTAACTACTGTTGCCAAAAATGTATACTCTGCACACGAACGGTCTAACCCGTTAACTCTAAAATGAAAGTTAACCCACATGAGTGTCTAAAGGTGTTACGAGATTTTTTTTCTTTTTTGGGTTGAACAATAGGACGTTGTAGTCAAATTATTTTATTTTATTTAACGTTCTTGCGTTTCATATCACCTTAGAAACCACCACTTCAATGGAAATAAGAATAAATAGTTAACATAATATATTATTATAGATCTAATTTAGGTAAGCGTTAAATAGTTACGAAAAATACATAAAACAATAATTACTTAAAAAAAAACAAAATTCGATTTGGATGTCTAATGAAAATGCCAATCAGAACAAACCAAGTACTGCCAACGTGGCGAAACAAGAGATTAAAATCAAATCAAAGGAGAGCGGTAAAACAAAAGAGAAAAAGCTGACGGTGTTGGAAAGCCACGGGTACACGGTAGGACGGAGCATCGGCAGCGGATCGTACGCTACAGTAAAGGTAACCAGGCTAGCCAATCGACATCTAAAACCTCGAATCTATCCACTAGGTCAATATATGTATAGTAAAACCACCGACCATATGTGTAAAAGATGAAATATCGATACTCGAACCACCACCATTTCACAATTTTTTCTGCTAACATCTATACAATATTATTGTATCATCGAACGATCCAGAAAATAAAGAACCACTCTTAGTGCTAATAACACTGTAAATAAAAATTTGTTTTTTTTTGGAACAGATTCGTTTTTTTGATGAATCCGTATCTGCTGTCAGAATTTCTCTAGCACGTTTAGTTATAGTTATAAAACCCCTTTTTTGTGATTTTCAGCGTTTTTTGCAAAAGTACGTTTGAATACATTTTTTTTAAATATTCAATTTTGTTTTGGTGAAGGAAGGTGCTATATAAATTACTTTATTTTCAACAACATCGGAATAAAACAAGATTGTGAATTCATAAAAACGTTATAATTAATAATTGATAAAAAAAAACTCGTTGAGTATTATCGATGGAATGGTAAAAGTAAAAACTACTATTTTTCTCTTACGATGGAATCGATAATTAAGTGTACAAAATGTCTAATGCAGTTATTACTATTTCTCTGCATTTATCAAGGTTGTGTTAAATCTGTTCTTTTTCAACTTTTGATATCAATTTCACTAGGTGGCTTTTTATAATTGACCCTTTCATCAATGTAATACGTTTTGGTAAGCTTAATCTAATCTGTAAATCGGACCACACTATCGTTTTTAATGTCAGTTTTACTCATATTACGTATTCACCAGTTTTTTAAAATGGACAAATCCTGTAGCAAATTGATTGAATTTTGATGAAATCATTTTGATTTTCACCTAACCTAATCTAACTGGCAAGAGAACTGTGATATGCTTCCACACACTCCTAGTTAACCTTAAAATATTAAAGACTTTCTTTTTATGCTGACTGAGGTAAATAAAATTGAACTCAACAACTTTTTTGGGTTCAGTTACTATAAGATAACTATTAAAATTGGTTAAATCAAACGCAAGTAAAATCATTTTTAAAGTTTCGTTTCATCAAATTATTTTTTTTTTTTAAGTTTTTAATTTAACAAAGTAGAGTTAAAACGTTTGTTAATTCATTTTCAAATTCTCGTTAACATCGGTTTCGAGAAAACGCCATACAATTAGCAAACTACAAAGTACAATAACTTAGTAATTTTCTTAGCTACAAAGATGACCCGGCGGTCTGAAATTGTTCAAAAATCAACCAAGGTTCAGAAAATAGCCCTAACTCAATTTTGGGAAATGCCGAAAAGAAGTCTCTTTTACGCATTACAAATGTTGATACTTACAGTAACAAATATCAAGGCTATCTTTCATTTGTATAGAAAAATAAAAACATCAATGCCCACTTCTAGTCCCATATAAGATGGAACTTTTTTTCTCGAGTAATCACGCACCTGTAACTCGATCTCAGACCCAAGACGTTTGTACATACACTTCTTACTGTAATACAATCCGTTTCCTCGTCATTGTTCCAAGATTGCCCATTCGGAACGACACAATGGTGACGTGGCCATCAAAATCGTATCGAAAGTGCAAGAAGCCGCCGACTACCTGGAGAAGTTTTTGCCGCGCGAAATCCAAGTGGTCAAAGGACTCAAACACGAGAACTTGATTAGATATTATCAAGCCATCGAAACCACACACCGGTAAGTGATTTCCGACGACCGGAGTGGAGCAACGACGGTGTACCACACCGTTGTTAATCAGGACTCTTTTACAGGGTGTACATCGTCATGGAGTTGGCACCTAACGGCAGCTTGCTGGACATCATCAAGAGGGATGGGCGAATAGACGAAGACCGTACGCAGAAATGGTTGATGGAGCTCGTCGGCGCCGTTGGATACTGTCACGAGAACGGAGTTGTGCATAGGTAACAACAATAACCGTTATGAACAGTATTGTAGAAAGGAGTCTTTGTGTGGGGAGAGAGCCCATTTAAGTAACCAAATAATTGCGAATAAAAAAAAAAGATTTCAGTTCTACATAATATATGTAATTGTTAAGTTGTTCCACACTTCCACGTTAAACACATCTGATTTGTCAATATTTTCAAACGTGTCTTCAGACTCTAGTCCCTTCGCGGGTCCCCTAGGTATTGTTTTCAAATAAATAAAAACTTTACACACAAACAAGTGACCTTAAAGGTGATTTTACACGCTCAATTTTTATTCGCGCTATTGGCTTGTACAAATCTGATTTGCGTAAATATTTGATTGTGTAGACGAAGACTTCAACAAAAATTGGTAATTGAACAAAATCTGCACGCAGCTTTGGTGGTTTGTAACTGATATTTAAACGCGTGAACAAAAATTTGATACTCCAACTTGCACGAGTATTTGAGACAAAAAAACTCGGTTGATCTGTTATCAATGGTTACATATAAAATAATACAAAATATGTGTATACTTAGATATTTTTTTGCATAGTTTGTGATACTAACAACTGAAAGTTTTGACGAACAAATTTAATGTGTACCTACATAAAATTGTACGTCAATCGTCACTCGAGTAAGATAATTGTACAACAAAGTCAGCGTGAAAACTCAAATTTGAAAACTATTTTTAAGCTATAGCAAGTTCATTTTGCCTTTGTACACATTTAATCAACGACCTTGTGTACATTTGCAGGGACATCAAATGCGAAAACTTGCTGATGGACGACGGTTACAACATGAAACTGTCGGATTTCGGTTTTGCCCGAGCCGACATGCTCAACAAAAACGGTCAGATGGCCATGAGCAACACGTTCTGCGGAAGCTACGCATACGCCTCGCCGGAAATACTTAAGGGCACGCCTTACCAGCCGGATGCGTCCGACGTCTGGTCCGTTGGGGTAGTCCTGTACGCTATGGTGTTCGGCACGTTGCCGTTCGACGACACCAACTACCAAAAGCTATTGAAAGTGTGTATGTGCTTTGACCGAGTTCGTTTGACGTTTCCAAACCTAACTTATCTGCGCGCGCGTGTGTGTGTGTGAGCGCAGGAAGTGCAAAACAAAGTGTCGTTCCCGGAAGACGTGACTGCGTCTGAGGAAGTCAAACAGCTGATTGTCAGGATATTGGCACCGCTCAAGGTGCGCTATAAGATATCGCAAATAAAAAAAGACCCGTGGTGTCAGACATCCGAAGTCAAAGTGCATAGGAAAAAGAAAACCGCTGAGCCAAAGGTACGGTGACAGGTAATTTAGGTAACCTGTATTAGTCATTCGCCAGGCAATTGCCGTGGGTAGTTGTAGGGCAAAATTCACAGGAGTAGAAGGGAAACGTTCATTCTGGAACAAAAGGATGATTGATGATTCCTATTGTGTAAGCGAATCATCCTTTTGTGTGAGTCAATCGTCCTATTGTGTAAGCGAATCATCCTTTTGTGTTTCGGGCGAGTGTAACAAAAAATATGGTCACCACCCGTTAACCTACCTCAACCTTTGCCGCCCTATGGATGATTGCCATCCGTACCGTCCTAACCGTCGACGTTATACATATATAGGTAGCATATAAATATAACGTTAACCAAACGCAAAAACAATATTTATTTTCAGGTCTATATTGAATGGGCATAAACGAACGTTTTCTTAAAAAAATTGTATACACGTTTGGGTATTTATATGCTACCTATATATGTATAACGTCCACGGTTCGGTTGGCGTGTGCATGTTAAAATGTGTACAATAATTTTAACGTTTTCAATAAATCCTGGTTACCTGCAATCATCTATAGGGTGGCGAATGTTGAGGTAGGTTAACGGGCGGTGACCATATTTTTTGTTACACTCGCCCGAAACAAAAAAGGGTGATTCGCTGACACAAAAGGATGATTCGCTTACACAATAGGAATCATCAATCATCAATCATCCTTTTGTTCCAGAATGAACGTTTCCCTTCTACTCACAGGTTACCTTTTATCAACCCGATTCTGGCAGCCACATAAGTCATTAATTACACCTGAAACACAATTTTGAAATAAGAACCAAAGCACATAGATTTAGTTGTAAAAAATCGAAGGCCCGACTCGGATTCAGTGGAAAAAAATCCTATGAAGTATTTTGATTTCTGTTTCATATAAAATGCGAAATTTCGTAGTACAACATATTCAAACAAGTACTGACTGTATAAACAAAAGTTAAATATTAATGAGTACTACTTTAAGAGGTAAAATATACGCAGTGTTGGATAACTGTAATTTATTGTTCTACGACAGATTTTTAGTTTGTTAAAGAGTAATTGAATATTAGATTGCACACCATAGGTGTTTTTAAAACTTATTTTTTACGAGTTATAGCTATGTTTTAATAAAAAAATGACATGGTGTGAAAAACAGGTTTTAATATTGAATATTTTTAAGCTGAGGCTCATTCCAAAAGTTCCGGGGACACCATATATGTAACGCTAAACTACTTCTCCCCAAACAAAGCCTAATTACATATCATTCTTTCGTTTAAAATTGTATTCTTGATTTTCTTTTGAATTAATTAACGGATAAAAAATGAGTAAATGTCATATTTGAATCTGAGCGCACGGCAGTACGCCAGGCCAAGTTCTAGCAATGCCAGTGTATCTTTACACGAACCAATTCATCCTCAGTTTTTCTAACCCATAAAAATACATAAAAATATTAAACAAGGCGATTCAAAAAATATTCAAAACTGAAACCATGTCAGCGTTTCTCACAAAACGCTTATTGTATTTAGATGCAAGCTTGAGAATTTATTTTACAATTTCCCTAAAGCTTAATTGGTTCTGCATTAGCCCAATACAATCCAAAATTTGGATAAATATTAAACGTTTGCTATTGAAAACGACCTCTTAGCTTTTAAGGGATTGCTATTACTGATAACTGACTCAAAAAATAACCAACTTGTTTTTAAGTTAAAAATATTGATACAATAAATTATTTTCAGACCGTCAAAAATAATATAATAGTTTTATTTGAATTCTTAAAAATGTTGGTATTTATTAATATTATGTTTGTTTTGTAGATGGATCCAGAAAACGTTACACAACAACTTATCAAGAAAATGTTGATGACTGACAGTGTAGTGAAATAATGTTGAATAAAGAAAACATGTTGCACTATATAAATCTGCAATCAGGTTTTCAAAAATAAAAATTATATTCTTTTAATTTGTATGTTTCTATAATTAACCCTTCAATCCTGGCCTACCTACTTATAGGTGTAGGCAACTTAAATGTAATACTTTAGATGTATTTATGGTCATATCATTAAGTATAATATTGTATAAAAATATTCTTTTACATCTATACCATAGGATCTTAACCGGTGGTCCAGGGACCTCTTGGGGGTCCGTAGATGGTTGTTCGGGAGTTCATGAAAGGGGCTGTAATTTTTTTTAAATAACCCAAAAATAAATTTGCTGTAACTTTATTGAATGTATATTTATTAATTTTGAATACGTGAGCGGCCTTTCATATATCAGTAAAATGTCCTATAATGTTTTTAAGATAACAATAATAATTTCTTGTCCGTATTCTGCCTCTAGAAAGACAACAACGAGACAATAATTATTTGTATATATCAAATTTAGATTACGATTATTATTAATATTAAATGACAATAAAATTGAACGGTTTATTGTTTATTTTTTTTGGGGGAGGGGGGAGGGTCCGTGATTATACTTAATAATCCAAATAATACAACCTATGATCTATACAATACGTAAAACAAATAAGTTTTCATACTTCTAGGAGTAGGTTGGGTGATAACGGAGTCATAAAAAATAAACAACATGACGTAATTTAAATTTTAAGTAAAAAAAATATGTATAATTTGTTAATTGCTACTAGAAAACTTATATCTAGGCTCTAGCTATGACATGGTTATTACCTGACCGACTCGTAGGAGTAACCAATATTTTTACCTTTACCCTCCAACCTACTAATAGAAGTATTAGACTTAAATATGTAAGTAACTTTTTGGAAACTTAATTTTTTGTGACCATAATAACATCATGGTGTTTAACTAACCAAGTAAAAAATGTGTGAATTTTTTAGCAGAAAAAAAAATTCTGGGAAAGAAAGGGTTAATTTAACCTGAATAGTTTACTTATTCAATTAGATAACTAATTTTCTAATTTATTTTTATAAAATAGGGTGTTATACACTTATAAGATCTTTTAAAAAGCTTTTTTAAATTTTTTTAAATGATACCATTAAAATTATTATAAAGTAATTCTTAAACATTATATATGGATTTGAAACCAAAAACGTGGTCTTATGTTATGTGAATAATACAAAAAAATAAGGGAAAATATTAATGAACTAGAAATACGAATGACTAAAGAAATTAATATTTAAAACCCTAACCATAAAATAATACACTTTGCGCATACATATTTCAGCAACAATGTTGTCATCTTCAGTGCAAATGTCAGACTGACGATGAAATTTCTTTAATATATATAATACAAGTATAAGTATATAACCATAAGTTGCTCAAGTTTTTTCTAGGATTAACTGTTCATATGTTTTGACATTTAAATCATTCAATAATAAGTTGATTTTTTTAGTATGATTATTAAAAAGTACAATTTGCAAACATAATTTAAAATTAAAACACAATTTTATAAAAGTCGCTTTTATTAAATATATCATAACAAGGTTACTTGCAATTTATTGTTTATTTTTTTTACTTATCTTCCATTTTTTCTTACTTACATTTTTTTCTTTTTGCTGTAATAAAATACTTATATTATTATATATTATTAAACTATTATTAAAAACAAATTAATATTACCATCGTTTCAGATTTTAGAGCCTTCAACGCTTCTATGTATATTTGTTCATATTCCTCCAAATCGGAAACATTCACTTTCATGTTTTTAACATTATTCTTCCCAGCAGAATTTAGCACTTTATTAAATAATTCTTTCTAAAACAGTTTTCAAATCCTTTATTTTAATAAGAGTTGATTTTTTAAAGGTAAGAAATGTGGGAGAATCCTTAAAATGAGAGATTACAAGTCATTTTTTTCTAGCAAATTTCAGATAATGAGAAATATTTAGCTTTTCATATTTTGAAAAATCTATTAGTAATACAAGAATATAGTTTATATTATTATGTTTTCAGTCGTGAAATGAATATAAGATAAGATGAAATTTACCATGTAAATCCTCAAAATGTTTTCATGCTAACTGATGTGTTCTGTTAATATAGTATCTACATATATATATATATTTTTTTCTAGATTATATCAAAAGTTTTATCAATTTTTAACATATGTTCCTTTTATAAAAAAAATAGGGCTTAAAACCATTTTTCAGGAAAACTGGTCAAAACAAAATATAAAGTCTAAGCGATTATATTTTTAGACTATTTTCAATAATTAAATATATAAGGGTATCATATTAAGATATAAGAGTGGTATTAACTGGTTATAACTAGTTTCAAGCCCTGTTAACAAATATACAATATATAAAAACTAAGGGAAAGAAGAAATATTTGTATATTATAATACATTTTTTAAGAGTTTTTTTTTATTGCAAACTAACATCATAAACAGTTTTTTTTAAAAATCCGAAAATCCTTAATTGTAATCAAGCCCACTTATATTAAAATTATGTAGATTTTGAATGTCCAATGAGCTATTTAAAATCTAGATCCTAATAAATGATTAATAATTAAATATATAAGAATTAATAAATAAAAACTATAAAATCATATTTACATGTTCGGGTGTGACTAATGTGATTGCTTTTCCTTTATGACCTGCTCGTCCAGTTCTACCGATCCTGTGTACATAATTCTTAGGGTACTTTGGTACATTATAAAGTACTACACAAGAAATACGTTCAATATCAATACCTCTTGCAAGTGAATCGGTACAAATTAATCTGTACACAAAGAAAAAAAAAATATAAGACACACTGATAATATTATAATTTACCAACAAGTAAGTTAAATAACAGTTCTCTTACACATCAATTTTTCCTTGAGAAAATTGTTGTATATAATCTGTTTGTACTTTACGGGACACGTCGGCTGATATTTCATTTACTCGTAATGGCTGATTGTCTGTATCGTATTTGCTTATTCCACATAGAAGTCGTGTCAAACGATGCACTTCGATTTTTGACTTCACGAAGCAAATCACTCTTTTAAGCGATTTAGTTCTAATTAAATGGTATAACGTTAATGGTTTGTTTTCTTCTGGGCAAATCACCATGTATTCTTTCAACTCTTTAGGAGTAGTGTATTTTCCAACAAAGTCACCTCGAACAGGTTCTTCGTTGTTTGAATCTAAATTGTGAAGATAAATCATTAAATTTTGAAATTCTTTAAAACATAAATAAAAACAATATAAACCAGTAACACAAATTTTCAAATTTTACAAATATTCCCAACCAAGCTACACTTAAAATTGGGATCTTTTTTTATACTTAGTTGATGGCATAATGAAGAAAATATACTTCCATCAACAACAATAAAAAATGATTACTATATTGTCAAATATTGTTGTTGACACTGCAAAGAACGCTAGAAGAGTAGTAAATAAGCCAAAAAAAACTTGTTACCAGGTGGAACAAAAAAACTGGGTGTATCAAAAGAAAAAGCTCTCAACAAACTTCAAATGACAAAAGATCCTACATATTTTGTAAACATAAACAAACTAAGAGCTCGTACTAGACTGTTAGTTAATAAACAAAAATTTGTATTGTATAAATAATGTAATTTGCAGCCCAATTGCCTTAACTATCGCGGCTTTGTTAAAAAAAAATTAAAAATTCTAAACATTTATTTTCACCTGGTAAAACATCATTTGTTTTTCTCTTGACTATTGAAGTAAAGAGTTTAGGGTCAAAAAGTTTAAGAAACTTTAACTTCTCCGGATCTTGTGTAAGAGTTGCTGAAAACAACAACCGTTGTGCTCTGTGTGGTGATTTTTTTAATGTACTCAATGTACATATGGGAGGACCGCAGTATTCTAAAATGTATACATTTTAATTGAGTTAATTAAATGTAAAAAATATATATTATTTATTTATATGGTAAAGAATGTAGTTCACCTAAACTATCATTGACCAGATGAAGCCAGTCATTTTGTAAAACGTTTGTAAAACTATCAGCTTCGTCCAAAATTAAAAAACGAAGATATTTTAAAGAGAATCCTTCGCTGTAAATTAGATGATCAACTAGTCGTCCAGGTGTTGTAACTACAATATCTACTAGACTTATCCAACCATGTTTAGTGTCTGAAAATGATTTGTGAGTGTTACAAATATTAACACAATTTTTAAACTAAGATGATGAGAAATACATACCGTATGTAATAAGTTTTTCTTTTTCTTTTTCTAATGTTAAATTTTTTGACTCTAGAAGAATTACTTTCAGGTTACAAGTATTTTTTATGAAATAAGAAAATACTTTGTACACTTGTATAGCTAAATTTTTTGTTGGCAAAACAATAAGTGCACGAAGTTGATGCGTAGTTAACATTTTTAATGTCTGCAAACATAATTAAAATGTAATTACAGAAAGAATTTATTTAAATTATGAGTAGAATAGGGTGAGCTTAAAGTAGTCACGATTATACAGTTTACTAATCACAATAAATCTTCAACTAAGCCAATTAAATGTTAATTACCATTCAAATGTTTTATACAATACATATTTTTATTTAAAAATATCACCTGAATTATAGGTAGTACATATGACAATGTTTTCCCGCTGCCTGTTGGTGCCGAAATGCATACATCTCTGCTCCATCTGTTGTTCCAATTTTTTTGTGATTTGATTAACCAAGGTACTAGCTGTGCTTGAACTAAAATTATTTGAAACGGGCAATATATTTTATTAGATTCCAAGTTTTTTTCTAAATAAATATATGTTTGTATTACCAGGAAAGAAATGTGTAAATCCTTTATTGCGTAATTTTTTTACTAAAGCAATATCCAATTCTGGAATACTGTCAAATCCAAATTCCAAGTTCTTTAAATCCACTGATATAACAGTAGGTTTTGCAAGCCATTGCGGCAATACCCGTTTTACCTGTTTAATGTTTTCATTAGTTTCAAGTACTATATAGAATATACACTAAATAAATACCTTTTTATTTTTTTTAAATGCACAATTATCAACCAAAGTGAAGTCTGATGATTGCTGAGAAGCAACGACCGTAGAACTTTCCTCCATAATTATAAATATAACTTAAAAAATTGTCAATTTATACAGTCCTACTTGGAAGTTGTACATACATGAATATTATTAATAAGACAGACTATTATTTTAGTGTAAATTTCAAACAACAATAAGTACCAGATTTAAAGTACTTAGAAAATTAGTACAAATTAGTAATTACAATGCATAGAAACCAGAATAACATCGTACAGTGCACACAGCATACACGTGCATAATAATTTTGTCATTTTTTCAAATTTCAGCGAATGATAAGAAGTGTTATCTGTATTCTGCCTGCACTCACTTGGTTACCAGACACGAACTACGGTTAATGACAATAAAATTGTTATCTACAAACGTTATCTGTAGAGCCCTAGCCCCCGCCTTATAAGTTCCAGTTTAAAATCGTTGAAATATTTTTAAATATTTAACAATATTGTTATAAACATATAAAAAACTACCCAGTTATTTGATGAAAGTGAAAGAACCAGTAACCCCCCCCCCCCAGAGTTTTTTTTTTAATAACTATTTAGTATTTAGAAAAAATAGAACAAAACAATATCTTTATTTCTTTGTAACAATAAATTCTTTTATTTATAGCTCCCAATAAAAAATTCAAGACATAAATCATAGTTTAGGTGTAGCAATGTTTGTCCATCATCCCATTTGAAATTTAGAAAAGCGTTTCTCAAACTCATTTAACTGGCCTGAAATTTAAAAAATATATATTAGAGACTTTTAAACAAGCTTCTTGTATAATATAGTATAATAAATTTTAATTACTATCATCTAAGTTGACTAATTGTTTTTTTATATGGCGGTGTCCAGTGACTGGATCTTCCGTAATAATAGTATTACACGATTGATTTCCATCTTTTTGAATGATAGTTTTTTCGACTTGTCCATTTGGTAATTGTTTAGTGTGAATATCTTGTTGTATCCACCTTCCTTTATATTGTTGAGAGTTACGTACCAAACTAGAACTCTATACATTTATAATTATTATAATTTTTTTATATTTAAATTACAACATATTTGTATTGTTATCTCATCATGAAGCTTAATAGGCGATGAAGGCCTAATGCTGCATCATGAGATGGTTTCTTAATAAATTCGCTATTCAGGACGGGTCGTCAGTCTGTCACAGGAGAGGGAGATGGCGGCTCCTTACCATCGGACAATTGCTCACCCAGCAAACAGAAAGCCCATGACCGAGTGTCGAACCAGTGACAGTGAGTGTTAACACACTACCGCCACACCCACTCGGTCACTCTTTCTCCTCCTATAATATTAACTAACCTGTATATACTTGCTTAGTGTATTACTATTGGTTACACGATTTTCAAGATCTACACCCTCATTTATTGATGAAGTTGAACTGTTAAAACAGAAACAAAAACAGATATTAAATACAGTACATGTTATTTATTAACCTTCAAATTTTACCTAGGTATTAAAAAATATTTTTGAGCAATATGGTTTGACTTGGGTACATCTTGTTTTGATGGTTGGTTTTCATTACTCGTTGGATTAAGTAATTCATCATTCATTAAAATGTTTGGAACTAAAACAGTATGTAATAATTAAAAAATGGTTTCTCTCTTTTAAATTTATTTTTAATAATTTGGTTAAACACAGGTACTATAATATAGTAAGAATAAATAAAACTATAATAATACATAACATGAATATTCAAAAATATTAAAAAACAAAAAAGGTCAACATTAGTTTTGTGCACGAGAAAATAGGAAGTAAGGGGGAAGGTATATAAATGTGGAACATTTAGGCTAAATAGAAATTCTGAGAATAAAACCGAGCATTTTTAGAAACTTTAACAGTGAATAGAGATGTACTTGTAAAAACTCATAATGTTACTATAGGTAATACCAATTTGTTTTTGGAATTAGTTAGTAATATTAACTTAAAAGCGTTCCCAAAAAAATAAAAAAATACACTAAAAATAAATAATTATTAAATTTGATTCAGACACATTAAACAAGATAAGTAGTGGTTCTCCACTCTTATAAGCACGCTCAATATATTTCATCATTGTACAAAGCCTTCACAAGTCTGTTTGACTAAACATATGTTTATATTGAGATGATAAAATTTTACATACAAAAATTAGACTCTTCGCTAGTTACAAAATTGTCTGAAAAGAAATCTTGACCAAATTCAAATTGTAGGTTTTGTAATATTTCATGAATGGTTTGATTAAAAATGTTAATACTCTCATCAATTGTTATGTCATTGTTATGCTCTGAAAAATACAATTTTAATTATTTAAATAGCATTGCTATTTTAATATGGACTAAACAACAAATTTACCCATTGAATTTCCATTAAAATTGTTTGTAGGATGTTGTAATTCATTAATATTTCCAGTCGGTAATTGGAATTCGGATGGTATACCACTGCAGAAATTTAAAATAATAAGTGAAAAATATTTTCAACACATTTTAATATATTGGGTACTCACTTAGAATAATTCTTGTTAAATATATTGTTTATCCACTCTATAAGACCCATTACGCCCAAATATCCTAAATATTTATAGAAAAATGGTAAAACTTTAGTGTTAAATAACGAGTAAACAGAATTCACTATAGTATATTTTTTACTGTTGTGGCGAATTAAAATTTCTTCTTTAGATTAATATAGTGTAATATATTGTAGGCCAAGCTGGACCCCTGTTACCATGTTTATAGATTTATTTAATTTAACAATCGCCTATGTCTGAGATACCTAATTGTCGCCAGAGATATTCAAAATCTAAGTTTCAACTTTCAATTTTCAAAGCTGTAAAATTTTCTAATGAAATTTGAAAACGATGTGATAACAATATCGAATACTCTACTCGTATGTTTAGACCTATAATGAAGACCATCTTTATAAGTCTATGCATGTATTTAATCTATGGTCTATGGTTTAGATTTTAAAATCACAACCAATTAATAAATATGTCAGCAACTTGTGATAACCTAGAAATGGCTGCCAGTTATCTCAGGCAACCATTTTGTAAAAATTGATAACAGAAGTTGCTGAAATACCTATTTATTTTGTCATGATAAAAATTAAAAAGGTCGTGAAATTCAGATAAAATTGAGAACATTAATGTCGTTCAGTTCGTACTTTTTTTTGTAGTTATTACAGAAATAAATCATCAAGATGTCTTATAAATATTTAAAAAAGGTAAATACTCGGAAAATAAATATATTGATGTCGAAAATATTTGCTTTCAGAATTAACTCAATATATTGTTAGCTTCCTATGAAATTTGAGTTCTATTAAATATCATTTCTAATACATTTATTATTGCTGGTATTTATTCTTGTGCTATTTTTATGCAATTTATATTTAAATAATGCACAGTCAGTCAAAAATGTGATGTTTTTAGTGTGATTATTTGCGCTATCTCTATTTAAAAAAATATCCTCTCAGCTTTGATTTAAGCTGAGAGAAGCTTGTGCATTGAGGCACAAGTAAAATTATTAATGAGAATTTAAGATGATGACAGTTATACTGCGTTAGTATTATAGTATGTTTTAATTATGACTATGTCTATAATATTACATTCTTCAAATTTACTCATCTGGTCTATGGCCACTTACAGCTGCTAATCATAGATATCTTATATATAATGTAAAAAGTCCCTGCATAATACACAAGCACACAATATGTTCCGAAAGGTATAACTTTTCAATGTCCAGGGAAGTAGACACAAGCACACATTATTACTAATCATTTAGGTAAATTAAAAATATGTAGTCAATTTTTTTTGTACTTTTTAATTTAACAAGTGTAATTGTAATTTTTATTATAAACGAATAATCTAAAGCAAATTTGATTGATGTTAATATTATCCTCTTCATATATTTTTATGTCATATTTGTACAATAATTAGTTTAGTAAAATAATGAAGAAAAAAAAGTTAGTAATTTGTTTTTATGTTCTTAGACCACAGGACTAACAGGACTGAATGTGGCCAGAAATCCACAATACACTCTTAATGTGCTGTACGGAAAAATTTTGCGAATAATTCGCAAGATGCCAGAAGATGCATCATACAGAAATTACACAGAAAAAATAGTTACTGATCGAGCTAAAATTGTTCAAGAGGTATGCCAATATTCAAAATTAGATGTTAAATGCACTTTTGAGTCAACTGATTAAATTTCAATCAAATGGCTATTTATATTTTAAAAAATTATTTATTTCCAGAGTAAAACCGTAGAAGAAATTGAGAAAAAGATCAACTGTGGACAAGCTGAAGAATTAATAGTTCAGGCAGAAAATGAATTAGTCCTAAGCAGAAAAATGTTGGCTTTTAAACCATGGGAACCAATTATTGCAAGACCAAGTCTAGAACAATGGGTTTGGCCGCCAGCGGGAAAATAAACCCAAGGAAATATATTGTTCATTTTTTGTATATTAGTTTCTGATCTTTATATTGGATATTATAGCTATATATATAATTCAACAAATCGTTAGATTTTTAATGAATAATAAAATACAAGAAATATGTGTATTTATTACATGTAATTATTAATTTTCATTAGCAAGTAACTTATGTGTACTGTACAAATGTTAACAAAAATGTGTATTAAAAAAAGTAATAAAATAAATGAGTGAAATAAAACAACAATAAATGTTAAAAAAAAAAGACTTGTTAGAATATTACTTAAACTAAACTCACTTTTTAACGAATAATTTAAATAATCGTGATAAACAAACTATATATATATTATACTTATATATTATTAATAAAACAGAACTAAGAATAGTGTATTACTTAAAAAATCACTAATCTGAGCATATTATTTGCAGTAGTCAAAACAATGAGATTGCACAACTTTAAAACTATTGGACTTGTTCATGACGGTCTTAATTGAGTAGATGGAACATAAGAAATAACTTCCTCCCAAACAAGTTCTATAAAAACAATTCAAATTTTCATTAAAGAAAGACACAATTAAGTACATTAATGCTAACCTTTCCACTTTTCTACATTTAATTCCATGTCTTCGAAACTTTGATCGTACGGAGGTGAATTTGGTTCGTCTGTTGGATCAGCGTACTGTACTAGATATGGATGTGCTAAAGCTTTTTCTGCAGTCATCCTCTTGTCAGCATCCAATTCCAACATTTCTTCAAGTAGTTTTATGGCTATTTTTAAAAATTAAAATGTGTCAAAAAATCATTTAAAAGTTACAATTTTGTTTATTGGATTAAATACAGATAGTTGATTTCAGAGTAATTTTATTGGATAAAAAAACATTTATTAATTTTAAAAAGTTTAGACGAATAAAAATTCTGAAATTAAAGTCACTTATTGTCATTTTTACCACTTTGATTCCACATTTAAGCTAACTTTAAGTAGACTATTAACTCAGTGTTGGTAAACTACAAAGGTAAAATGTTTAATTTCTTTATTCTCATTATATTTTAAATTGAAATTTAACGTATTTACATACTTATTATTGTTTACACAAAACACGATATAACTTAAAGAAAAACATTAGCATGTTCTTAGAATCAACAAATTTAACGATGAAAGAGTGTCAAAGTTTACACTAGATGAACCAAAAACTTTTATTATTACTTTTTTTTTATATATATATTATTGTTATTGTAAAAGAAACAACTTTTCCTAGCAAAATTTTATTATGCCAATTTAAAAAAAAAATCAATTAAATAAGAAATAATAACTGAAACAAAACAATTTATTTACTGAAATTATATGAAGAGTTAATACGAGTTAATATTTAAGTAATTTGTAATTTAATAATATTTAATGTTTAAATTACATTATATGAATAATATATCATCGACAAAGCAATGATGCTAATAGACCTAAAACTTTGACAAAAAGGTTATTTTCAAAAAAAAAATGTTTTGTTTACATCTGCAAATATGCTATAAACTTATAAAAAAAAATGGATTTTGATTTAACATTAATTGATTAATGAACTTGGCTTTTCATCTAGCAACACCAATTCCTATAAATGTAAAAAGCATCTATACAAAGTTAAGTATTGGTTTTCATAAATTATTTTCTAAAAAAAAAACATATATTAAATCTGTGCACTATGTTATCAATACCTATATAAATGAGAAAAAAAAATTGTATATCTACAGTTAAAGTTGTAAATGTACAGTATATCTTATAAATAATTTTTACTAGTTTGGAAGAAAAATATTTTACCTAATGGATTTGCTCCTTTAAATACTTCGCTAAAATCTTTCTTCGTCATTACTGGCAATGATTGAATGTATTTTTTTGCCTAGAAATAATTATTGTTATGGGCAAATAATGAAATAAATAAAATACATTTTTAAATATAATAATTTTACATTGATAGTAATATATATATATATATATATATATATATATATATATATATATATTCGAATAGCATATTTGACTGGGAGGGCTATAGCTAACTTTATGCCAGTTCGGTCGCCTGAGGGTGCATGGCATTTCTGCCATGCTTATCGGGGGTTGATGGTGTGAGTCATCGCTAAGAAATCCAGGTGGTGGTCACGCATCCGGGTTCAAGCAGCAACGGCCATAGCTTAACCTCAAGTGCCATGCGACAGCTGAGGTGTCCACTGCCCTATACCGCCCCGATATTGATAGTAATAATTATATAATACTCGTTTAGTAATCTTTTTAAATAATTTTCAATTTATATAATATATGATAAAAATATTCTACATTTTTTTATTAATTTATACTTTGATGTCATCAGACATAACTCTTTAAGTATCAGTAACTCTAAGCGATTAACAAATACTTTATAAATTGAAAAATGTACTAATTAAGATAAATTATTTCAGTTTACACCAAACACCAAACATAAAGAACATAAATTATACGTTACACAAACCTCAGAGGTATTAATTTTATTTAAACATTCAGCGGACGGTGTTCCACATAAAACTAATACACGAGTTAAATGATCCACATCTATATTTTTGTGCTGTTAAGGATTAATAAGCAATAGATACCATCCGCAAACTTACCGATTCACTGGATATTTTTTGCATTAACTCATTGGATGGTGTTCCTAATATTTCCAAAATCAAATTTAACTGTTGTATGTCTTTTAAATGTTTTATAAGAAAAATATACATTAAAATAGTTATTTTTTCTTGACGAGCAAAAACACACAGAAACACGTATAAAAAGGATACGATCAGTTCCAGGAAATAATGTTCGCCCGGTAAGAAGTTCTGCCATAATGCATCCGACAGACCAAATATCAACTAAAAGCATAGCAAAAAAGATTAGCTGATTAAGAACTGTTAACATCTGAAAACGTAAAACATTATCTAAATAATGACTGCACCAAATCTAACTGTCGTAAACGCCAATCAACCACTTTGTTGAAGATTTGACAGGCATGTTGCATATTAAATTTTATTTTTGATAAAAGTATATTTTTATCTCAACATTTTGTAAAGTTATAAATGAAAATATAAAGATAGTTTTATTCTAATTTATCTATTTACTTGTCAACAAGTGGAAACATCCAATTTAGTTTAAAAAAAGTATTTTACTTTTAAGAGGCTCTCAAACCCTTTAAAAATGTATTTAAGGAAAAGCATGTAGGTCAAAGCAAAATGGCCATAGAAAAAAAATGTTAATACTGTTAAAAAAAAGGAGAACTTGAATTAAGTTCTTTCATTAGTTTCTTTAGAAAACTTAAATTTTAAATTAAATACAAGCACTTAAAAAAGTAAAAAAGAAGTCAGAATTAAAATATAAATTGTAAATGTTGGATTAATAATATAAAAAAAGCCGACGAGAGAACCTAGATAAAATTTTGATTATTTTAAATATGTAAAAAAAATTGTCTACAATTATTATTTAGCCAATAATAAAGAATATTAGAATAAAAAATCGCTGTCAAGGATGCTCTGATAGTCCGAAAAATAAATTAACTACCAAAAACGAGTCCTAATTACTAAACTAACATTTACACATCACCATTTAACCTTTAAACTAAGATTTTGAAAAAATTGCTTACAGTATAAGCCTCATACCTAACTCCTTAATAAATGGGGTATGCAGTTCTCTTAAATATTTGTATAATACCTAATTGGTAGTTAGTATGTATATACTTGGTCAGTTGTGTATTTTGCAGTAGTATTTTAACTGTGTTACAATACTTTTTTGGTATTTTACTATTTATATACCAAAAGTTAAGTATTTTGCTCATCTCTGATCCTTTTTGAATGTTTACAACATGATAAACTCAGGTGTCGCTTACTCCAATCATACTCGGATCAATTGATCTAACGAACCTGTTTGATTATAATGCATCCAATTTAACATTATTTCTGGAGCTCTGTACCATCTTGTAGCGACATATCCAGTCATTTCACTTTCAGTTGGTCTAGCCAAACCAAAATCTAAAATTTTCAACTCGCAATCTTCATTTACGCCAATATTTGATGGTTTTAAATCCTAAATACAGTAATTGTTAAGCATATTACAATAATAAATATTAGAAAATTTGTTTAATTCATCAGCTAAGGTTATTAGCAAGATACAGTAAGATCAGATTGGTAGAGTTTGATCAATTTTGTGCTTTGTTGCTAAAACTTCCACATGGTCAACCATCTAGAAACTAGCAATGGTAGAATCAGCTTAACTGCGACTCACTACTGCACTACACTATGTCCCTTAAAAAATGAATTATATTGCTATCACATACTCTGTGAATAATTCCAGCAGAATGGATGTATTTCAATCCCCGTAATATTTGGTAAACAAGAAACTGGACGTGATCATCTGATAACTTTTGTGTTCTGATTATATTATTTAAATCAGCTCCCATTAAATGAGTTACTAGATATCTAAACAATAAAGAAAGCACAAATTATAATATATTTTACATAATAATTATTTTAAGGAGCTTACAACTGATTGAAATTGTTGATAGAGCTAGCCGGTGTGAATACGTCCAGCAAACCAATAACCTAAACATTATTAATGGTGTTAGTTATTATTACATTTTTAAATTAATTAATTAATTTAAAATATAAATAGACAGTGGCGCTGAATTAAGTTACTGTAATATGATAACTGAAGAGAGGCAAAAATATAACTGAACAATTTTGTAAATAAAAAAATTTAGGGGTAGGTTGTTTATTACTTACTTTGTTTTATACATAATTACGAGACTCAGTGCCACTGTTAATAAGTATCCGTTAAATTAATATTAATTCTTAACATGTTTAATACATACATTTTCGTGATTCATGTGTTTTAGCATGCGCAGTTCACGATAGGTTCGTTTTGCATGAACAGCCGATTGGAAAGGTCTAGCCAGCTTTTTAATGGCTACTTTTAATCCCGTTTGATTATCGACGGCAGAGCTGTAAAAAGTAACGATCACTAAATTAAAAAGATGTATTTAAAATAAAACCAGAAAATATATACAATATTGAAAATTCTATACCAAACTTGTCCATAAGCACCCAAGCCAACTGGCGTCAGCATTTGGTAGCGTTCCGGCACTTCCCATTCAGTTTTGTTTATTTCTATCTTGTAATATTTCATTGTGAAAGCTCGATAACAGTTCATACAGCTACCATATCAAGGTAAACGTTTAATGAATATGTATAATATATGTAAATTTATGTACACATATCTGATGAAATTAAAAAACTAACATAATATAGATTTTTAATTTAGTGTTAAAATAACATTGTTATTTATTTTGAGATTCTACTCTGGTCAAGCTGCTTCTGCGCCTTGTCCTCAATACGAAAAAAGTTGTAATATTTCTATGGCTCGTGATTGGTCGGATGTCTACTACGGTTACACGGACTTCCCCAACTCCTTAGCAGTTACGGCTACACTTGAGTTTTTTTTTATTTACTATAATATAATAAATTTTGATAATATAGACTCGTAATAAACAATTAATATGATAACATTAATTAATAGTAAATACAAATCAATGTCTACTTAATCAATGATAATAATAATGGAAATGAACATTATTAGAATAATAATTTAAATTATTTCTAGCTTTTGTTTTACGGTTATTTTCACATTTTGGCCGAATAGAGAAGTAAAGTATTTCTATTCGCTTGATTGATTTTTGTCTTGCCGACTGTTGTAGCTGTTTAAGTGTTTAGTAGTTAGACTTAAATCGTCGTGTTAATAGAAAACCAAAGTAAAGTACGTCAAGTGCGATTCGATTAAACTGATAACACAGAGAAAATGCTGACTGATAAAATGTGGGTTGACGTCATCATGTATCACACAATGTCAAAATAAATAGGTAAGTCAGGAACTTGTGATAACTGCAAAATGGCCGCTTGTTTTCTACGGTGGTTATATCATTTTTAGAAAAGAAAACCGGCTACCATATTGTAAAAATTGATAAAACGAGTTACTGACAAACCTGTATTTTGTCATGTATCACATACTGTTCACTGATATTGGCCATCAAAACGACGATTCAGCCGATCGTTCATATCATGATTTTCAATTATTTTAAAAAAAGGCAATTCATTATTTTGCTCATTCATAACGAAAACGGAATTTGGACTAGGTAAACGGTACCTGATGCTTGCGACCAGGGCCTTGACATACCGTCCTATGAAGAAGTTTACACGGTAGTACGACAAAACAGCACAGCGATTTTTTCAGCCTGTGATCCAACACAATGGTCAGCTGCTTTGCTGAAGAGTTTGTTCAGAGCGTATTTTGTCCTCAAGTGGCCGTCTTGTGCTCGGAAAAGGCACAAGAAATATGTCGTAAAAATAATTTGACCTATTGCGATATGCTGAATCCGTTTACTCTTCTCAATGACAGTATGTGAATAACAGTGGCAGTTTATTATTTTGTCAAAATACTAACAATAATGTTGTGGTTGTAACCTTTTTATAGTAAGTTTCAAAGATGCTAGTGGGACTTCAGTAAATATTCCCAATTTCAGGATTAAACTATCGGATATGGTCTGTGAACCTGTAACAGTCAATAAAGAAAAAAGCCGATTAAATAAATCTGTAAACGTTACTGCCGAACCAAAGTGTATCTGTGTCAAAATTGGTAACTTTTTATAATCATGTGCCCAAATAAACAGTTTTTGTAATTAATACTGTTTTTCAGGAAATCACGAATTAACTATACCTGAGAGTACACCGTGGTTTACTAAATGGAGAACGACATTTCTCCAATTGCAGCAAGTGTCTGATCATGAATACACTAAACATTTTCTAGGATGTACGACCAAATATGTTTATTTCAATAAAAATTAATTATTGTGTTATTAACTTTTTTTATCTATATAGGCATGATGGTAATAAGTTCATCTGACGAAAATGAAGTGGCAACATTAACACAACAAGTACAACAATCCATTTTACCTAATCAAAATCAATTTTCACCTAAATGGTTTCATACAACGGTACTACGTTATTATGTTGTTCTACATGAAAATACAAATCCCGATTTAACTGTGTAAGGAGTACATTATTTTGTTTTTGTTTTTAGTTAAGTTCATCTTAAAACTAATAAATGGCTTAGAAAAATTTGTAATTCTAGCTTATCTGATGGAAATTAAAATGTTGGTAGTTAATTTCAGTCAACACAAGTTTTTAATGTACAGTTAAATTATTTTATAAAAAAAATAGTGGTTTTAAAAATAAGCAGTCGTGAGTATTTAAACCAATCTTACAAAATTTTTTTTTCATAGTGTTAGTGCACTATGAAAAAAATTACTACAACTGACAAAATTATTAAATTTTCTATTGTTTTCCATGCATTTTGTTCAGGTGACATTTTCTTGAAAACTACTTGACATGATATTTTTTGTGTCACGAAGAACCACATTTTATAACTGTTGACTTGTTGGGAAAGAAAACAATAAGAATAACTACATTTTTAGTGTTTAATACAAGAAAAGGTTATAACTGTTTTTGTTAGAAGGGGGAACCCTACCATATTTATAGTCTCCCCTAAGATTCTAAAACACATATTTTTCTAAAAAGTATAAGAACATGTAGGCCTTCACATCAATTTAAAAATACAATGTTTAGTGTATCCAACCTCATTAATATTTAATATCACATATCAGTCAGAATACAAGTATCAAAAAAATAATTACACATTTATTTTTGTTTTTTCGGTGCCTGGCACTTAAGTAATAACATTGTTCAAAGACATTTAACCTTTTTATTAAAACAAGAACCAAGATAAATTGTATTTATTAACTCTTAGGCACCAGCACCTTCTTCCAGATACTCCCGCTGCAGTAATATGCAGCATAGAGTGCTGTCGCATGGGTGCCCAAGGGTTAATACAATTTTTAAAGATTAGGTGTAAAAACCCCAAAACCTACAAAATCTATAAACCGTCTGTTACCCGACTAAATAAACTACATAAACATGAAATATAGAAAACATTTTTATTAAAAACAAGTGCAGTAAGAAAAAGTAATGTGGTTCAAGTGTGGTGTTTAATTTTAAAGGATTTAATGAGTATATTATTTTGTATATGATGTTAATTGAAATTGTAATTTATTATTTTTAGACCAAACAAAATTATTGAAAATTTGCAATTAAATTACGGACATAGTAGTTGTTATCTTCTTAGAATAAACTCGTTACAAGAACCTAAAGTCGACTCAACTGATAATACATGGGATTACTTAAATACTTCATGCCACATAGATGATGGTGAAGATAATAAGAATACAAGTAGAGAATTCGAAAATAATTTAAGTTCTAATGATGATTCTTTAACACACCCCCTAAGTCCTCAAGAATATAGTAAAAATATTAATGGAGAAACTAAATCTGATAGTCAAAAAATATATGGTGGTTATTTAGATTCAAACGACTATGACAGCATAAAAGAATTGACTAAACATTTTGTTTTAAGATCATTAATTCCTTATATCGAATCTCAAATACAATCATTAAACGAATCGGTAATAAATTCCCTTTATATGTATAAATATATAAATAATATAATATACTGTATTATTTGAACTATATTAATGTGCAATTTTTTTTTACTTTTAGGTAGCAAATAAAAAAGGAGTGAGTCGATCACTCTTAAGTGCCACAAAAAGATGGTTTAGCACTAATAAACCCACCGCGGTTACAACTCCGCCATCAGTGATGTTAATAGAAATATATATATTTGTCAATAAATTTTGTCAACATACTAATTCAAAAATTTTATGTCTTTTAGCTATACCAGTGACTCACCAGAACTTCAAACCCGCCGTTTAGCCGATTTATATATGATTCTGGGTGCTTGGTCTCTTGCATTTCCACTATACCAAACTGCTAAACGAGATTTTAGTGCGGACAATGCATGGATGTTATATAGTGGAGCAGTTGAGATGGCGGCATTGTGTGCTTTGCTCTGCCCAAGTGTATGTGATTATCGCAAAGCTATTGAGTATGCCAACGAGAGTGTGTTAACATATTTGAATACTTGCAGGTAATAAAAATAAGTGTTATTGAAGCCAGTGGTAAAATCTTATGGGTGTATATTAGGGTGGTTTTTATTTATAAACTTAGAAAATTTTAATAAGCTATCCCGCCATTTTGTTCATTATTATGAAGTGCCTCAAAGGGGAGTTTGAAATAGCCAAATAAGGTAGTTTTATGATTGTTCGAGTTTAAGTAAAAAACCATTGCATTTAGCGTTTAATGTCACATTACTTTTATGATAGATTATTAAATTGTCTATAAACCATTTTTTTACACATTTTTCCAAAAATACATTATTATTAAAAAAAAATATATAATAAAACAGCGAATTCTATATTTTTTTGTAACAATAAGTTTCGTTTTTATAATGTATTATATTAGCGATCGATAAGTAAAAAATGGATGATTGTATGAAATGTTTTCTTATAACCAATTTTGTGGGAAAATGTGTAAAAACATTGTTTATAGATAATTTAATGATCTATCATAAAGGTAATGTGATATTTTACGCGCAGTAGTTTTTTACTCAAACTCAAAAAACTATAAAACTACCCTATTTGGCCATTTTCAACCCGCTTGAGGCACATGAAGGGGGTGAGTTATCAGAACCAAATTCTATCAACATTTTTTTTTTTATAGTAATGCACAAAATGGTGGGATAGCCAATTGGAAAACTTGAAAAAAAAAAAAATTCTTCATCTATGACTAAAGACCACCCTAGTATATATACGCTGCGTAAACAAACCAATCTTCTATGTATGCATGTACTTATGACTTCACCACTTATTTTATAACTAAGATAGTAATGAATATTGTGTTCAACTTTTTATTTATATCATTATTATTACACAGAGTGCCTCAGTTTGCTACTAGAGCTACTCTGCTAATGTGTGAAATGCTTGTTGGTCGAGAAATGTATAGCGAAGCTGCAAAAATGTTCATACAAATGACTAACGAGGACTCAGACTTACGTAGTGCAATTCTACTAGAGCAAGCAGCGTATTCATTTCTCAAAGCTCTAAAACCGATAATGTTAAGGAAATATGCCTTTCACATGGTATTAGCTGGACATCGGTACTCAAAAGCGTTACAACGAAAGCAATCGTTAAGTTGTTACCAACAAGCCTATCAAGTGAGACTCCTTTAACAAAATAGTTATTGATACAATGGTCCGAATTTTTGGGTTTATGCAATTTGATAAGGATAGAATAGATAAAAAGGTCACTTATAATTAGTTTTTTGGCATATTTGAGCATGTTTCAGATAATAAAAAATATGTATCTCATAGTCTCATATATTGGAATATTTTGTGAGTTGTATGAAAAACAAACATTTTAGTTTATTTTTATGTAAAAAAAAATTGGTGAGTTGGTATCATAATTTGTTTTTAACTGTGGTTAACCGAAGTTAATGTAAACCACCTACAAATTAATTTACCAAAGAAATATTTTTGCCTTAAATTTGTTCTATTAGTTTTATATATTGCATGTGTAGTAAATACATGGAAAGATAAACTTTACTCGCTAAAGTTGTTAAAAAATATTGTTTTCTTAATATTATTGTGTGAATTACATCAAAGATATTACTAATTTTGTATTAAGAAAGTGTACCTTTCTTCTTATACAAAAAGTGTGCAATAATAATAATTTTTTCAAAATGCAGTTTGCATAATAAATCATGTTTTATAAATGTATTGAATATTATTTTGCATAATATGTTCCTGATTTTTAAGAAAATACAATGGGAATATTTTAGGTTTTTTTAATACATAATATTATCATTATAATATTTTGATTTCATTTAACCTACAAATCCGGACTTTATTTACCCACCAAATTTAATATTTTAAATGGGACTTAAAACTGCCTTAGGTATTTGAAGGAGCACATTGGACTTTAGCAGAAGATCATATACAAACAGCGATTGGTCGTCAAGCCACATTTTTAAAATATATCAAACAGGCCACGGATGCTTATTCTAAACTACTGGCTAGAGCATCAAACCAACTTCCAGAACAGCAGTCGACCTTATTGAGAGATTATTTGAATATCAAATTGGTAAGTAAAAACAAATTTAGTTTACCAATATTCTACTTATTTCAAGTCTACTCATATTTTATTAGGAGTATGCAGCCGAAAATTCTAACTCTTCTGTCGTCGAATTGGCTCTACCCCTTATTGATCAGCGAAAAATTAAGGTGCTTTTGAACTCTGATAGTGTCATAACCAAAGAATATTCTTTTGACGAAGATTTATTGGACACTAGGTGGCACAAAATGGAAGAAGATTTGATTACAGAAGCTCGAGGAACACCACCGTTAATATTTAAACCAACTCTTTCTTTTTATGGAAACAATTCTATGATTAAACAACCTGTATTTCAAAACGGTAATACAATTTAAATTATCAAATACACAGCATGTACCCTTATTTACGACTTCACCACTGTAGTCGTAAGGGTATACACTAAAGTGTTAACACTAATATTGTTATATATCAAAATAGAATTAGTGCAAGTACAAATGACACTATCAAATCCATTAAATATATCACTTAGTATCGAATACTTGTCACTGACGTGGACTTTTGATAAAGATTCAAATTCAGTGGAATCTCAAGTCCTTGATGAACTTTTGTTAGCACCTTCGAGTACAACACAAGTATTTAAAATTTTACTTGAAACAACTTGATTTAAGTTTCTATAGATTTAAAATAACAATTGTTTTATATTCTGATTTACAGGTCATTCTTGGAATGAAAATAAATAATATCGGGATTTTATCAATTACTGGTGTTCAGTTTCGTTTAATGATCCCTTCTCTTTTGAATGATGATACAGTTAAACGATTTATAAATGGATGGCAACCTTTAGACGGGTTGAGCTCAATAAAATTAAATGTCCAACCTCCAACTGCCATGTTAAAAGTAAAAGTTCCAAAATTAAACTATTGACAATTTGAAATTAAAGTTTATGAATAATGTCTGTGTTTAGGTTGATTATCTAGGAAATCATGTTAACACATTCATTGGTGAAATGAACGTTATACGATTGACATTAGAAAACAACGGAGTGCTACCTCTACACAAAATCTTTGTTTCGACGTCCATAAATGATTCCTTTTTCTCCGAATCAGGATTAATAGGAAGAAATAAAAAAATTCTCAATTTGCCATTCAAAATTCTACCTGGTTCGAAAAAGTCTGTTGATTTTTGGTTTAACAGTCCAAATAGAGAATTGTTTAGTGTCGACTTACTATTTTACTACGAACCTCAAAACGTAACAAAAAAGCAAGAATACAGACTCTGTAGGGCCAGTTGGAAGATGACTGCAAAACCATGTGTTCAGTTTGCTGCATCAGCGTTGTTAGCAAATCAGGCAACCGAAACCTTAAATCTAAAAACTATTATTCAAAATGTATACAAGGTAAATAATAACTGGTATTTAGTTTTCAATAGAGATGTGTTATTTGAAGTGCGGTAGTTGTTAGGGCATACACTGTGTGTACTGTTAGACTACGCCACTAATTATTGGTAAATTATTATAGAAAATTAAATTTTAGGGAAACGAATTTGACAAAGTGATGCTGAAAACTGTGTTCTTGAATAGTCCAGATTGGAAACTATCAAAAAAATTGTTTCCTCAAGGCAGTATTAAACTCTTAGAACAACAACAATCGTGTTACTTGTTTTTACAAGCTTCTCGAACAAAGGAAAGTAATATAATATCAAAATTAAATTTTGAAGACGAACACACGGGGCAATACAATATATGTGAAAAATTTGTTTCTATCACACAACAACTTTCTACGGAAACATCTACATCAAAGTACGATAGACACAAAGTTTTGCCAAATGTGTCAAAATGTATCGATTTTGTGTTAGCTGTACTGTGGCAGGTAGTTGAATTTTTCTCTATTATTTTAATTTAATTACTCTATGATTAATGTTTTTATTATTGTTTCCAGGTGATAATTAAAGATCATTCCAATTATCCTCGAATTGTCAACGGCATTCATAGGGTGTATATAACAAAATTTAATTCAATTGTTGCTTACCCCGAGACTGGTATTTTAGATACTTCTAAAAATATTGCAAAGCCAATGGGAAAACTGAAAATATTTGGACCCGATCGCAATATTAATCCATATGACGGAACTCCATTACCTAATAATATGGTAGCTTCGTTAGAATCACCCATGAACAGATTGCTCAATGTTGCCTTTTCTCACCCGAATGTCGTAAATCATTCTTTTATTGATAAAAAGTATAAAAAAATAAACAATATTTTTATATTGAAATAATATTTTTAATCAGTACCTATAATTTGATTCACAGAATTTGTATTGTATCTGTACTGATAATACTCAAGAATTGTGTAGAGCACAATATCGAAGTCAAAATTGATGCTGATACTAGCAGTTTAAAGTAAGCATTTTTGAGAAATAAACAAAAAGCCAATAAAGTGGAGTGAGGGGAAAATAGTTTGGAACGGAGAGGTCACAGGTCTTCAAAACTTTTCTTAACTTATAAAATTAATTAATTCAGTTTGATTAAACCATTTTGATATGAAACTGTATAAATGGTCAACACAAAAATAAAATTATGGTATAAAAAATAAAAGTTAATAATCATGTTATTGGATTATTTGTATTCCCCAGTAAAATAGTGACATCAGATTTCTGATTTTTTTTTAAATTGCACTATTACATATTGTATTAATTTTTTTAATTGATAATCTACTAAACTAAATAAACTAAATTTATAAATTTTGTGTGCGTTTTTATCTATTTTGAAAGGGAAAAATTAACTTTTTCCATTTTTGGTTTTATAAAATAATAAGTACCGTTTGAATAATAATTTCGGCTCTACAGATTTGCTACATACAAAAAGTTATCGTGGGTCTATAGAAAAAAATAAAAATAGATCATTATAAAACCAATACCTTTAGTTTTTTATTTTTAAATACCTTTTTAGCTTAGCATTAAAGCTAATACACAATTATAGTACAAATTAAAATGTTTGACATCAATTTTTTTTTTTTTTAGATCGGATGTGGACAGTCAGCATTTCTGTTGGGTGGGAGTAGTCAATCCAAAGCCTTTTTTGCTACCAGTGGCAGCGACTCATACAATACAAATGCGTGCCGCTATCGTCTCCCAAGGCTGCTACAAAGCTACATCCAAACTCAACGTTTTTGCAAGACCACATCCATCCGCTCAACATGCATTCCTAACCCAAATTGTTTCGTCTTCTTCCTTGTTAGTCATCAAAGATGCCAAGTTTGAAGTATCTAGTTAATAATATTTTTAAACTTCTTCCTTTGGTCTTGTTTGACACCTTTGTTTTTTTCACCAAGAGAATAATATATATTTAACATAATTGATATTTATTGTTTTATGTATGTATACAGTTATATTATTATTTATTATTAAAGTACATATTGATGTAACTAGATAAAAAAACTAAATTAACTAGATAATTATTTCGGTATTAAGATATTATTACTATGATTTGTTTACTCGTTTTGCTTTTCTATTATGCTGTCGATGGTATCTTTGATGGAGACAAATTTCGGCCGTTTGTTGGGTTCTGGGTGCCAACACTCTAGCATGACTTTATACAGTCTGTCAGAGCACAAAGCCGGCTTGGACATACGGTATCCCCTGCGCAACACCTCGTATAATTTGGCAGACTGCACCGACGGGTAGGGACAACCCCCCAGTGTGGTGATCTCCCACAAAAGAACTCCAAACGACCACACATCACTCTGAGTGGTGTACACGCGGTGCTTAAGTGATTCCAAGGCCATCCACTTAACTGGTAGAGGGTCGCCGTCTTTAGATTTTGTGTAAAGATTTTGTTCGTACACATCACGGCTTAATCCGAAATCACAGATTTTTATCGTATGGTGGTCGCTTAATAGAACATTGCGGGCGGCGAGGTCACGGTGTACAATCCGGTTTTTCTCTAAGAACACCTGTTGTTAACCATGAAAACAATATATATTTATTTATAGATATAATGTACAAATATCAACCGTAGGTTCATAACCAAAAGTTAAAAGATTTAATTTCAGTAGGCTATATATCTATATAGTCATTTTAAAGAGGGAATTCTCAAGTTATAAAAGGTGGTCATACTGAACATTTTTAACAAAAACTTGATGTAATTGCTAACTTTTAAATTACTTAAATTTTACGATAAATGTTATTTTTAAATTCTGATGAAACTTTTTAAGACACTCTAATAATGAGGAAATTTTAAACTTTTCTTTACCATTCCGTTGGCGGCTTGGCTAGCAAATCGCAAGAGGTCGCCGGAGGATAAAAATATTTCTTGCTCGTTGTGGTACATGTAACAGTTGTTGGACACGACTGGTGAGGTAGTCGTCGTCGCTTCATTACCGTCTTGCCAATTGGCCAACATGGTCTTTAGGTCACCCAGCTCGTTTGAGTACCACGGCTTCATATTCACCTGAAAGCAAGGCGGAAACACAGAATAAACTAACTCGTACTGACTTGGAGTAAATTTAATCTATTTTGAGTTCACACATACTAACAAAAAAAAAACGAATTAAAATTGATTTGGAATGGTTTTTTAATGATTATTATGTCTTAATTATTATTGTTGGAGCAAGTTTATTTGGTCCCGACTGTAAATTAGTACCGTAGTCAGAAATGTATTTTGGGGAGGGCATTTGTTATAGAGGCCTAAGGGGTAGTATAATATATTTTGGAACAGTCGACAATTCGTATACTCACCTACAGATATTATTATAAATAAAAAAATGGGGGAAGGGGCAAGCGCTACTCAATCTATGGCACTGGTAGTATTTAAAACATTAATTTGTACTTAATAAATATTTAAGTTAACAGTCAGCTTGATGAAAACAGGACAAAACAAATTGTACCATTAACAGGTGATCATTTTAATTTTTTTTTAAATGTATTTCTTTGAAAAAAATGCAAAATGTCTTGAGTCAAATCTAATCATATAATTTACATAAGATAAAATATTGGGGAGAGGAAATATTGAATGTAGCAAACATTATTAAAAGCGTCTGATCCGGTTTACTATTCCCCCTCCCTGTTTATATTGGCGTACTTCTAGTTATGACTAAGGTATGTCTGTTTAATTTTGTTTTAGGAATTAGAATTGTGGTTAATAGATTAGGATTACTGTTAATACGATTTTTCAATTATAAAACGCCAACTCCTTCCAGACGCAACTTCAGGAGGCTAGCTAGACACTCAAACCTGAAATCTCTAAAATTTTAAGTTAGAATTGTTTAAGAAGCTTTAATTATTTAGAAGGAGATTCATTAATCATGACTAATTTAATATTATTAAATCAAAATTGTATAGTTTTTGAGTATACCTAATAAAAATTATGCCACTACGCCTAATGAAAAACTAAGAAAATAGCGTAGGTACCTATTTTTTTTTTAAATAGGTCTTATGTTATATAATTTGAAATTCTGTAATTTTTATTTATTTTTGATGTTAATAGTCAGATTTGGATCAAAGCATAACCTTTTTCTTCTTTCTACAGTCCTGCCCCTACTCCTCTTTCCCCCAGTCGTTACGTCACTGCAGTTTGCAAATAAGACATAATATACACGCTTACTTTCCTTAGATACGTCAGCAGGTCTCCCAGCGGGCAAAACTCGACAATCAACATGCACCGGCTGTTGACGTCCACACAGCAGCCGACCATGGACACGATGTTCGGGTGTTTGCCGACCTTTTGCATGAGTAATATCTCGCCTAGAAACATGTCCATGTCCCGACTACTCGGCCGGCCCTGAAGAGACTTGACCGCCACTGGATACTCGCCGGTCGCTTCGGTCTTGACGAGCCCTTTACGGACGACGCCGAAGTGACCCCGTCCCAATTGTTCTTCAGTGACCACCACGTTCTTCCGGTCCATCAGCAGGTCCACGTCCTCAAGGCCTTTAAGTACGTTCAACTCGTACGCGGTAATCTCCAACGCCTTTCTTACGGCCATTTTCTTCTGGTGCACGTGTTTGCCGACCACTGCCACAGCGAATAATGCCAACACGACGACCGTAGTCCACAAGTAATAGTTACTGCCGCTGGACGGCTTGGCAATGGGCGGCAGTAGCTGCAACTTCAACTCTGGGCTGCCGCCGTTCCGGTTGAACGCTTGTACGCTGGCTAAGTAAGTGTCGTTCAGGTTTATGTTTTCGAAGAGCGCTTCCGAAGTATTGCCCGTCACGTTCTTAGACTCTGAGCTCATTTTTACCGTGTAGAATTCCGCGTAGTCGCTACCCTTCCACGACATATTCACGTTGTACAGTCCGTCTTTTCTGTTATATAACTTTATTGTGAGATTAGTAGGTTGCAAGGGAGCTAAAAACACAACAGTTATACAAACATAAATAACATATCGAACAAGACGTGGTCTGTGTCATAAACCAGAAATCTGTGCAGTGTGTGCACTGCTATACAATGTCCTAAAACATCTATGATAAAAAAAATCCAAATGAGAGTTATCCTTCCCTTGCCCTCGCCATCACCACCAAAGGACGCAATCTTGTTTGTATCTAGATTAATAATCTCTAGACAATTATTTTTGATAATCAGCTCTCCTAAAATCAACAAAATACAATTCAATAGCTCAACTCAATATCATTTGTCCACATAGTCCAAAGAAGCTTTGTAACTTCTAACTTTTAAGAACGTTTTTATTTACATATTTTACTCTTATTCGAAGTGATTTACATTTTAGCTTAGGTGCGAAGCTGAGACGGTAAATCATTTTTACAATGATGTGTTTTTTTTGTGTTTAAACCCACTTCAATAATATCCCTAAAGCCGCTGGACCGATTTCTTCTTATAAAAATTTAATAGATCAGATATCATACGCAAAAAGAACTTTATAAAGCCAAAAATAAAAGAACATCCCAAATATATACACTTTTTAGCATATCATTTACTTTTTTTTTATTTGGTTATTTAGTCGTTATATTTGAACTAAGGATCTTAAAAGGAGACTAATAATATATCTAGTGTGGCCCTAAGTACAAGTTTTTCAAACATCTATAATCAAAACTGTTTTATAAAGTAAAAATCAAAAAAACTAAAAACACGATGACGGTTTACGAACACAATAACTATTATTAAATATATGTGTTTTAACCTGTTGATATTTATAATTTACTTATTGTGACTTGTTCATATTTAATATTTTTGTTTATTAAACATGCACCTTAAGCATGACTTATGTAAATAGGGTGTACACTTAAAAAGTTTACAAAATACGTATCGTTACCGTTATAAATAAAAAATCTGTAATTTTTTTTTTATCGAAGTAATCTGAAAAATCCATTACACGTTTTTTACGACACTTTTAGTAAATAAAATTAATTATAGGTATTTAATCATTTTTACCATCTACAGTTTCGCATCAAAGTGTTTATTTGAAAATAACTTCATCACTTCCTTTATAATACTTCCTGAAGACTTGTGATCTCCTCGGCTTCTCTATGATCAGTTCCCACTATACCCTGCCCTTACTGTGCTGGCTTTTTATTTATTTATTTATAATAAAACTCACATATCAAGCGGTACCTATAATATATTTAGTATATTATATTAATAATATATTTACCTATAGTATAATAATAATTGTTTTATACACAAAAATAACTAACTAATTATTATCTATACTATTTGCGCTATTGTTCGGAATATTCGGATAAGCAGCATAATTATTGTAAAACTTTAAGCAATATTATTATTAGGTACCTATCTACTTTTTATTTGCTATTCCTTTAAATACTCACTCTCACTAATTTTCTTACTACTCACACTAACTAAAATTAATAAAAATTGTGGAGCGGGAGGAGGAATTTACCCGACTTGTAATAATTATAATATAGAACCAATACAATTAGTTTTATAAGTAGGTTAGGTATATCATTGGATTTATGCTAAAATGTTGACATAATTCATAAATCCAATGATATCTTAAGATGTGCTACTCACGACACTCTTCTGAAGGCTTTGAGTCTAAACACTTGGGCGTGTAGAACGTAAAGTCTTTGCAGCTGTTGTCTTTCCTATTGTTCTTCTGGTAAGACGGACACATCTTCACAGTGTACTGAGTGTCCTGAGACAAATTTGTGAGTTTGAAGCTGCCAGTTTTCTCTGCCTCGTCGACGATAGGATAACGAACATCAATGTAATGATTCGGGTAGTATATGATTTTGTAATGACAATTCTTGTCTAGAAACACGATACGTTTTATGACGAACCATCGACACGGCAACATAATTATAGTGGGGGGAAAAATGGATATTTGGTTGGTTACCCGGTGAAAGTTTCCATTTTAGCAGCGTACTCAAGGGTTTTGGCGCTTTGGTAACGTCGAACTTGTAGGTGACGTTCAACGATTCGACAGGTTCGGGTGTTGCCGACTTGTCTAGGGTGTGCTCGGATTGGACATCTACTACAGGCTGACGACACAGGGTACCGTTTTTAGTTACCAATCGGACTCTGGCCGCATACCACGTTTTCGATTCCAGGTTTTCGAATCGGATGTACGACCCTGTAGACTACAATCAAAAGAAACAATAAAATTATATAAAAACCACAGTTACAATAATTCGTCAAAAACGACCGCCGCACCCTAAATACCGTCTCATACAAAGGAAGCTAAACTAAATTGTCTACCAGTGGCTCTATTGAGTAGGTAGGTAGGGTGGCTTTTGTTCTTCTGTTAGTTTTCATTTATAAAGTAAGAATAATTAATAATTTGCTCGTTATCAATTCAGTAATTATGATTATCACAGATCACTTGTGTAATTCTTTTAATTACCATCACTTCAATGTATAAACTTTTGAGCCTAAGTATATTTAATCATAAATATCTATAATTTAAAATGTAACCTATGGATGGATTGTTCGATTACATTTTTAAAAATCGTATCGAATATTTTGCTTTTGGGAAAAACATAAGATCATTAATATAGGTATGTCTTATGGCAACATTCTAAGTGATGAAATTCAACTCCTAAATGTATACTTTGCATGAGACCATTATAAGGAAGCTATTGTTAAAATTTAAAGTTTCTAGCATCACGGGAAGTGCACCAAAATGTTTTGCATTATTATCATTACACAACTTTTTTTTGATCCCCAGACATAAGGCACCTTAATGTCAAAAATTTAAAGAGTAATACAAATTACAATAGTCAATACATATTAAAGGTACTTACTATTTTTGATAAATGTGTTTTTGGTTCGGTTTCGTTGTTGCAGCAATGGGAAATGAGTTCAACAGCAACTACAAGTTTGCTGGTTGATGTATTATCGTTCATTGGATAGTCCCAAGTATATGTCAAAGAGTCAAACTCTCGGCACAGCAAACGGACATTATTAAATTTACTCTTGTAATCGGCTAAAATATTACGAGTAGGCTATAAAGATTATTTTAAATGGATAGGCTAGAGGGAATTTGAGACCAGAATGAGATTTATCAAAAAAAATCCTACAAAATAAATGTATTTTGGTCCTTGTTCCAAAAACTAATTCAGGAAACAAATCTCGTTTTTTTTCAAAATGTGTGATTTTTTACGCTGATGACGATGGTGGAGTCAGATTTGGTCGGTCGGACTTATTTTTGAAGTTATAAGCAAAAACTTCATTTATTATTTTTTCTTAAAAACCAGATAATGCTTTTAAAACTTTTTCTTTGTCATTATCAGCGTATATAGGGGAGGGTTTTGGGGGTTCAGCCCCCCGCGAAATGTGTGGTTAGTACGGCACATGTGCAAATTCATTTAATCAAAGTTAATTTATAATATTAATTAAATCTATTCTTATTTTATAACCCCCCCTCGAAATTATATCTACTCAGTATAAGATTTAAAAGTTTTTGGTAACATCAGAATTCACCTTCCATACTTACTTTTTGAGTTACTTAAAACTTACCAAAAAGCTGAATTATTATCATCATGCGCTGAGTCCAAGGCACCGCGGCGGACGGACCCTGTCGACTTTACCGGAGACTACTTTTTTTTACCACCATTTATAGTATTTTTTACGCTGATTACGAATCTGAAGTCAAACATCGGCGAACTCCTCTACTTTCAAAGTTGTTTTAGCTACTTGAAATTTGTATATTTCCGCGTGTATAACAATGGGCGGCGGCGGCGGCTGCGGCTGCGGCCGCACCATGCATTTGTCGGCGACGTGAGAAAAAAACATAAGGTTAAGTTAGGTTCAGTTTTTTGAGAAAAAATACGAAAATAAAGGTTTTGCTTATAACTTGAAAAGTAAGTATGATATTCAATTTCTGTTTGCACCATTTTTTTAAGTAAAAAATAATACAGATTTTGAAGAATGAAAAATTTCGAAACAATCGACCAAATCTGACTTTACGAACGTCATCAGCGTAAAAAATCACAAATTTTGAAGAAAAAAAAACGCGTGGACGCTAAACTAGATTTATGCCAAAATCGGTTGTAGAGTGTAATTGGTTTAAAATGTTATTAAAACGTTATTGCCTATTATATATTGTAACTTACCACAAATATCTGATTTAATCTCATCACTTACGTCGGTACATTTGATTTGAGTCTAAAAATGATCAATGATGTTAGATAGATAGGTACTTCGTAATATTTGATAATCCATATTTACAACATTAGTATTTAGTCATTAGAATAATTTTTATTTAAGATATCATAAAGTACAATACTGTCTGTTTTAATATAAATACGGATTCTAAATCACTAAAAGGGCTCATAAAATAAATTTATTTCACACAATTTTATATAATTGTTTTCCAAAAGCTAATCCCACGTATTAAATTATCGGATCCACAAATTAAAGGGGACCTATAAATAACGGTCAAATAGGATGCAAGTTCTTAATGAATTAAGTATCTTAATGAAATATTATTTAAAATATTCAAGTTTCAGTTTTTCTTATACCTAATTGTAAATTTATATTATTAAATGATATTGTTATGAGCATTATTGAAAGCAGTCGGTTTTTTGGAATAAAAGGGGCCCGGCAAAGCTGAGTACGGCCCTGGTCCGATTTCATCTAAGTAAATATATTTGAGTTATAGGCCTCGTTTTTTAGGTTAATGTGGGAATCGATTTACGATATTTCAATTAAAATTGTGTAAATGCTATCTGAATTTCTCAATTTTTTTTAAGTATTCACTTCATTGGCTTTTTTAAATAAATGAAACAGCTATTAAAAATAGATTTCCACATTAACCTTTAAAAATCAACTCAATTATTTTTACAGAATCTAAGTAAACGTAGTTTTTTTTAGGTTGTACTAGGTCTAAATAGGTTCCTTTAAGGGGAAAAATGGCTCTTACTCGTAGAATAATATGTTCAAGTTAAAAATTATATTTTGAACCTTATTCAAATTAACCTGAAAATAAATTGATACGGTCGAAAATCGAAATTAATTAAAACTATTTTTTTCTTAAATATTGCCTATCTTTAAACTCTTTACAAACTACCCGCTTTCAATCCTCTTAATATATAAATATATTGCTTTTTATTTAACAAACGCCCAATGGAAAAAGGTACGATTAGGAAGAATATGTAGTATTTTACCTTTACTTGGGAGTAACCCGGTACTGTAATACTACAACGTGACAGGACTGCTTATATACTGCTCGTATGTACAAAATATAAAACGTACACAGATAAATATTATTATTCATATTATATTAAGCAGGTATTATTATGATTACTTATCCACATATTTATAAGTAGTGATAGTCGAGGCACTATAGATGTAATGTTTATGGATTTAACTGCGATGTTACGCAATAAAAATGTAAATTACAAATGTTGTATTTAAATTTTAAATCTAAGAAAACATACGTCCGTCGGAATATCAAATAGGGCTGATTTTGGTACATATACGTATAATATGCCGATCTGATAAGTCAAGTGGTATATACGTATTTTAAACCCGACACAATAAAAGTCACCAAACATAATATACATTTTTTTTTCTAAATCGATGGATTACGTGATCGTATAGGTACGCTGAGACGGATGACTCGCATGCATGTTGCACAAGTGCATAGCGTCAAGGTGCATTATTTTCAATAGAATTTTGAGGTCAACAATTAATACAAACGGCATTAGGTCTAGTTGACGACAATGTGAATTTTTTACAATCTAAAAATACATTATGAACGACCCGGCTTCTTCGTTTTCAATACACTATTTGTAAAGCGTAGGAGGCGCGTCTGTTGTTAAAAATTCAAAAGTTCCGCAAATCAGTACGGTTGGCCAAAAACCACGCAAATGTTTGGGTTTTCTTAAAATTAAAGATTTTTTTTTTGGTTTTATGTATACGCATTACAAGTTACGGTGACATAATAATTTATACATCTAAAAAGTCTACATAGATTCTTTAATTATTTTTAAACAGAAGGAGAACTATCAATTTTAATGAATTAAGAGGGCGTAGCATCGGTGATTTTTAGTGGTAAAAACATGTTTAAGCAGACTGAAAATAACTCGCTTAATTTTGGTTTTAGAGTAAAAGCAACCATTATAAAATTAAAAGAAAACAATATTCCGGAGGGCAAGACGGTGCGTTTTTAAAAAAAATTAATTTTTTGGAAAGTTAGTCATTTAAAAATATTAAAATAGTCGTTATTTTTAAACTATGTATTGAGCGTTATACTTAGAATAATGAAAATTTTTTTCATTTTTAATTTTATTTGACTACGTAATGTCATTTAAAATAATTTTCTAAATAAAAATGAAAAAAAAATCGTATTAAATTAATTATTTGAACAAATCGGAAATTAAAAGTATATTTTACAAATTTTTAATTAAAATAAATATGTATTTGAAACTATTATTTGGATATTCTTTAAAATAAATGTTTTTTTTACTTTAATAAAGCCCAGGTTTGTTAAATTATTAACAATATTATTTCCAAATAAAAGGCAATATTTTTTTAAACATATTTGCATCGGTGAGCAAAAGTTTTAGAAATATTAATCATACGACATACTAATTAATTGTTTAATATATATGTATTAATGAACGCGGAATTTGTATGTGTGCTTTGGTATTTGTTTGCCACAAAACGGGCAAGTGTTGACGACAAAAGAACTCGAGTTATTTTGAATAATTTTCGGGGGACGGGGTCCAGACAAGGAATGCACTCCCAAAGCACACCAATTATATCTACTTTTTAGAAATCAAAGAACAATGTTTATTTTTTAGATGAATATAAACACAAAAATACAAACTTATGCAGTTTTAGAATATTATACATTTTACTCATTTAAATATAATATTTAAACTAACCTGTTGGAACTTGGTCAATTGTTCGTCAGTTTTATTAATTATACTATTATAATGTTGACACGTTTCTTCATAGTCCCAAAAGTGATATGTGTTTCCCGCAGCATTAGCAAGAGCTGCGGCAGCCATAGATATGTAGCAACATAAGAGCGGATACATCAAAGAATACATTCCGAATGGAAGGAAACAGAAAAAAAATCAGATATGGTTCTAAACAGCAGAGCTGATCTCTCCATTATGTAAATTGACACATTATAATACGCTACCCAAGAGATGTTTGACATGAATATGTTCTTGGGCTGGATAAACAAACATAATGTACGTCATCATCAAAATTCATTTCATTTATAAATTGGTTTCTAGTACATTCGTTGTCCTTAACTACATTTAAGGAATAAGTTTCTACTTCGTTACAGCCTAAAAATACATCCATGTCACAGTGTTTTTCCGCGAAGCAGAGATATTTAGATTTTCCGAAAATTAAAAGATTTAAGCTGCAAAGTATGATTTATGTATGATATAAAGTAATTTTTACTGAGCAAAAAAGTATTGTACTGTATATATTCAACATCAATGCAGAATTATTTTTTATATTAGATTATGTAACATATTTTTGTACTTAAAAAGCACATTTTACTTAATTTATCATAGATAAAACATACTATAGATAGGCAATGCCTATCAATCAATATTAATCACCCACATTTATGGATTTCACTTCTGTTAAGTTAAAAAATCCAAAAAAAGAGAGATAAATTCATACACGGTCCACCTATAATATATTTAATCTATATTATAAAAGAAATAAATAACATCCGATGAGTAGACTAAAATATGTTCTGTACAAAATTGGACAACTACACAATAACTTAGGAACAAAAAAAAAAAATACATAATAATAACTTAATTAAAAATGCTGAAAACTGCATTATATAAAAAAAAAAGTTACAATTTAAATTATTTGAACACTTTTAACGAGTGGCAGTTTGGAAAAATTTATTATAAAAAGAATTTTTTTTTAAATTGAAAAGTCTAAGTTTCCCCCATTTAATAATAGTACAAAATTTATGTCAAATAAGCTAATCAATTAATTACATATTATACTATACAAATTGCAATTCATTAATTAAGGGGGTCCTTCGCAAAAGGCAGTGGTGAGCTATTTTGACTTAGTTCAAAACAAATACGTACCAAAGTTTTGAATTTGTGTCAAAACGGATTTGAATTTACGAGAAATAACTGCACAAAATATGAGACACATGGTTATATACACGAAAAATAGTAATATACAATCAATAATACCAAATACTAATAACAAGGCTTAAATAAAAAAAAAAAAAACAATAAAAGAACACAATATCACTATATGGTATGAAAACCTAATTATTATACAATTTGTTTAAAGAGAAATTATTTACAGGGTTAAGTACTTAATTTTTAATCAAAAGTATTATTATCATTAAACAGAATAAATAATTTGATTAATGATTCAAAGTCCATACACAAGAAATAACAAAAAAAAATTAAATTAAAAAAAATAGTTGGTAATCAAATTAAACTAAAGGCAGTTACAGAAGAGAAATTGCATAAATACAGTGGTGTACTTTTGTACATACACCATGTGTATTCACTATCCACTTTTTTTTGGATGTATGATCGTCACAGTACACACATAAAAAATTGGAGGTGAATACATACAGCATATACCCTTACAAATACATCATTGCATAAATGTTCTCTATTAATTAGTTCTTACTATCATGTAAACATAATAATCTATATTTTTCCATTAAATACACAAAAAAAAAAAAAAATTACAATAAGGAACCTATTGTTGCATAATAATAAAAAACGCAACTTTTGTATAAATATGTAATGTTTTGTTTGAAAACATTGTTTCCAAAAATAACACATATTATCTTTAATGAAAAATATGTTTCTATGACAATTTTTTGTTTGTATTGTTACTTTATTAAACAAATGAATGAGAAGAGTTTTAGAAGATTGGTACCTAAAAATTTCGAGTGAATTTGTCAAGATACATGTCTAAAATTTTTATAACAAATATAAAATTTTAAAATTAAACTAGTGGAATATAAAATCTTAAAGTTAAAAAAAGCCGTTCGTGTTTTCAATTTCAGCATCCATCCATTTTGCTGCCCATGTTTTTGCTTTAGGACCAGTCGATCTAAACTTGTCGCGGAATGATTTTTTTTTATGACTTGCGAGACGTTGATATCTTAACGGGATGTTAGGTGCAGTGACAGCTGGCGCAGGCACAGGGCTGTAGGGTCCGTCCAAGGGAGCGGGGGAAAATGGTGGTGACGGCGAGGGTGGTGGCTGCAATGCTGGAGGTGGATCACCGTGGCCAATACCGCTATCCGGACTGGTGTTAGCCGCGGCATCAGAACTGTTGCGGCGTCGTTTGTCTAATTCGAGCGATGCAAATGTCACCAAATTGTCAAATCTCTCACGAATACGGTCGTTCCACTTTTCATCTAAAATGCACAAGAGAACATTAAAAAATTATATAATTAACACGCAGTAGTAAAATTTATATTAATCTTGTATAAACAATTTAAATCAGTTTTAGTAAGTGTACAAATGTTATTATGAAGTGAAGCATTTTAGTAGTTGTTTATTAGTTTATTAAATAATAAAAAAAAAAAAAGTATTTATTAACTGTTAATAACTACAAAAATCTGTTTAATCAGGCATAGACATGCAAAGAAACTAAATACAACTAGTGAACCTTGTACAAACAAAGTGTAGCGGCAGATAAAATAAGCTTTAAAATACAAATATATTTTTTTAATGTACATTTTTAATTGTTGAACAGTTTGACACGTTTATAATACAGTCAACTGAATGCAAAGTTAACTAATATTAATTTCAGTATAAAAAAATAAATTTAAAAAATAAATATGAAAAATTACGAAGTAAAAATACCACTATAATATAATTAATATTGTAATTTAGCCTTTTTTTTGGGTTGAATTATAAAAAAATCAATAATAAAATTACAAATTTTTAAAAATTTTTTATATAAGAAAATGTGCACATGCACTAAACCATAAAAATATAGTCATATTTAGTGGTGCAATCGTACGGTATATGCTGTGTGTCCCACTTTTTTTTTTATAAATGAGTGTACTTGTACCGACATAAATAGCGAAATGGGTACACACAGATACCTTAAAGCTTCACCGATTATTGGTTTCGTATTGTATGAACAGGTTATTACTTTTATTTAATTGATTGTTAATGAATTTTACATGCCAAAGTATTCTACATAAAATAGTGTGTAATCGCACACAACACAATGCAGTGCACTCACCTTAATGTTTTTACTAGGTATTCCAATTCCAATAGGCCCAGCTAGAGCCTCTATTTATACAGCTAAATAATACTTCTTGTGACATACTTTAGAGTACGAGAATTAAATCCTAAAATAGAAATTAATAAGCGTGACAAGCAACAAAAACCAGCATAACATGCAAAAGTGTACATTAATAATATATTATAAATTTTACTCTAAAAGAAAAGTGTGTAGAAGTGATAATTAATTGATTTTCGGTGGTTTTGTGTGAAAAATTATGATCAGTTATATTGTTAAATCTGACATAAATAGTTGTTTTTTATTTTTATGAATAAAATATTTTGCACATAAGTTTTTACACCAAGTATCTATCATAGTTAATTATCAATAGATACATATTGATATATTTTTAATTGTGCATCTTAATGTTTTATAGTTAAATAATGATACTACATTACTGAAATTATATAAAATAAATTATTATCTTAAAATACAAACAAAGTACAGAAAATAAAATATTATGTTTTAGACGTTGAATTGTATTTCTATAGCACGTGGCCACCACCAGTTTTTTATTAAAAAAAATAATATAATTCATCAAAATAAAGGAATTTTGAAGTTTACGATTTATTCATGGTTAAGCCAAGCTAAATTTACAATATTAAAAACCAATCAGGCGTTGAGAAATAAAAAATAGAAAAAAAAAAACAATAAATCAACTACGTGAAAGTCTATTGTGAAAATGAATTTTTAAAAATTACACGCCAAAACCAAATTTCAATTGAAATAATTATTTTATAAGTAATACCTTCTTCGGACGGTACTCTCTCGGACATGGGCATCTTTTTTTTCGTAGGTATTGATCCAGGTGATTGGGATCTTCGTTTGAGCATTCTGTGAGGCGATTGCGTGTCGGATTCAGTCTTTTCTTCTTTAAACGACAGACCTTCGTCTCCATTGCTATCGTCTCCATCATTATCAAGCAGCCGATCATGTAACGATGCAGCCAAACTGTATTTAACAAATATAATAAATTTGTGACGAGCAGAGATAAATTATGTTATTAAAATTTACCCTTCAACTGGTTCTTCTTTTAAAGTGGCCAAATGAGGAGGTGGAGTGTCATCGCTGAAAAGCGATTCTTGGTACGGTTTGAGTTCCGCTTTGGGCAAAGGTATGTACTTAAACGATCGCTGTTTTTCAGAGGCCAACGATTGGTTGCACAGCTGATTTTCTTTGGTTCTATTGTTGTGCATAGACAATGGAACAACAGCATTTATAATTGACTGGTTGCTTATTTCTAATGTACGATGTTGTCGGTCCATTTCTAAACATCTTTCTATTTCATTATTTAAAACATCGCCAATTGTTCTGGCAATAACATTTTGTTGTTGTTGTTGTTGTATAGGTTGCAGAGTAGGTGATATTTTTTCCTAAAGTAATTATACAAATTATTACAAGTTATGCATACAATATATACCAAGTAAATGTCTTACCTGTGACAAATGTCTACGCAGGGCGACTTTGGCTGGCGAAGCCACAGAGTAATCAGGTCCTTTGGACGATGGCTCATTAAGAGCGCTTGTAATGAGATCTTTGACGTGTTCATCATAAAAAGGTACTTTGAGCGGTGTGTCCGATGAAGGTCTATTACAGTTTTTGGTCGAGCGCTGATACCGCATGGTCATTTCTATTTGTTTTCCATTATCAACGATTTTTCTCGCTTCTATCTGCCGGCCAGTTTCTAGAATTTTTTGCGCTAAAATTTCTGGATTCTTTTCATCAATTTTAGCTATATCTGGTACGTCTGGCCAATCCTGTGAACGAATTCTCGATTTTTTATTGTTCATCATTTGAATAGCGTTGTTATATATTTTTGCGTGCGTGTCATTTTCTTTTTTAATCAAATCGTCAATTTCGGTTTTAACCGATTCAATCGTTTTTGATAGTATTTGTTTTCTTTTCCGGTTTTCCATAAGCTCAGTCATTAACAATTTTTGAACGCGAGTTTCTTGCTCGACAGGATTTTCAGACTGTTGTAAAGACAATGATCCAGGTGTACCCACAGAGTTTACTTCAGCTGCACGTTGTGAGTACAAGTCCCAACACTGGTTTTCTAATACATTTGTCTAAAAAAAAAAAAAAAACATTAATAAATTGTTTGAATAATAAAAACTCGTTTATTATTTACACATTCAAAATTAACTAACCTCATTTTTTGTTTTGGCTACTTTGGTTTGCAATTCTTTATGTCTCAATACGATGACTTTAGCGGCAGTCAAGACGTCTTCAGCGGTATTCGTAGGATATATATCCAGTTCTTTCATACGAGTTTTCAAAAGGCTACAGCTGTCTTTGATTAAATGGTCAACTTGTTTCTTGATTTGATGAATTTTCATATTTAAGTGTTGTTTCTTTTCCTATAATAATTAAAAAAAAGAACATTAAGCATTGTAACATTTTTAGTCTTTAATGAATTTGTTCGCTAGTGGTCTATCATTAATCAATTGTTTAGGTTAATTGCTTATCAATTACGATGATCAATATTTGTATTAATCAATGAAGTATTTGAATAGACTCCTATATCAGCTGTCTCTTATCAGTAATAAGAGCCTTATAGAATGACCTCCAGCCTAAAAACATTAACATTTGCTAATTCTAAAAATAATCGTTCAACATACCTTTTCCGCTTTGATCGCCTCTTCGACATCTTCTCTAAACTTCTTAGTTTTGAAGTTATTTATGATTTTCATAAAACCTTCTTTATAATCATCTAAAACCAATTGTAAGGAGTATGGAATATCCCCACTTGGAGGCGGCAATTCAGTATGAGTGGCTGCATATCCTGCTCCCACTCCGGTAATTGAAGTTAATGTATGATCGATGCATCCTTTTGGTGGCTCTTTAATACTCATTGATACTTCGGGTGTGGTACTGAGAACAGTTTCACTGTGTAACAAATTGAGAGACGCAGATATTTTAACATGCCTTTTGGGAGCTTTGCGCCTTGTTGTTTTCTGTTTGCGATTATTTGAAGTGGCTCGTTTTCCTCCTTTGGTGTTGTTGTTTTTCTCAACAACTTTTACAATTGGTGCCACTTCAGAATGTAATCTGTTGTGTAGTCCGTTAGTAGGGTTGATTTTAAAACTGCGGCTGCGGCGAGGAGTATTGCGTTTCATTAATTTTCTGCTAGCTCTACTCTGGTTATCTGTGTAAAAAAAAAAAAAATTATTAATATAAATAATACCAATAGCATAAATTATTTAACATACCACTAGTATTTTCAAATTCTCCTTCGCTATTGTGGCCACCTACGTCTGACCAAGATTGTCGGTCGTTATTTGTAGGTTTTGTTTTATCAGAAACCATACTAATAGTTGTACTTCCGTCGACGCTATCGCTGTTTAAAGTGCTTAACAATGAGTCTGTATCATCGGACGAACTGTTAACATTACCATTTGTTGTTACAACCGGTTTTTGTTTTTCTCCATTCACCTAAAAAAAAAAAAAAAAATAAAATTTATTTTTAAAAGTACTAAAATCACAACTAAATGTCCTATGATTAATAAATCATTAACGGACAATTTAATTGATTAAACAAAAAGTAAAATAAACGTTCAACATTTATTTTACTTCAGAAGTATTTTTATTTACCCTTGATGATTTTGAAACAGGAAGCTTATTCTGAGTAAAAAACCGCTCGAGCTGTAGACATTTAAAAAAAGGGGGAATTTAAAAATAAAATTTAAAAAAAAAATGTTATAAAAAAAAACATTTTTTAAAATGATAACAATTAATTTGATTTTGAGATTTGTATCAACTGAATAATAAACTTTTAATAAAACATTTTAGATAACTATATTTTGGTGTTATGTATAATATCTCTCTAAAATTGTTTACATCAAGTACATGCAGGTTATTTAAGAAAGTAACCAGAGTTGTAGTCGTAAGGGTATACACTGTGTACACCCACCTCCACTTTTTCATGTATGGTTTACTGTGTGTTAATGACAAAAATTGTATAACTACAATTAGAGTACATGAGTACAACTACAGGACCATACAACAATACATAGAAAAGTGTTAGGTGAGTACATACAGCATATTATACTCTTGAGACTACATCGCTGAAAGCATCTGGATTTACCTTTGTCCGATCGATCACATGTAGATAATACTTAACAGGATTACAAGTCCAAGACACTGAGCCTGTTATGGGCTCCATAGCTGACACATGCATAATAGTTCCAATATCTAATACAAATTAAAACAAGCAAATCAGTAAACTGTATAAATGTAAAAAATAAAATTATAAAAACCAACAACTCACCACTTAAGTTTCGTTCCGACATTCGAAAGTTAAGAGGACAAAATGACCTCGATGATACTATTCTAGCTCCATCTTTAAGATCAGCGAAACGCTCTTTTAACGCATGATCAACTTGAGGTCCAAAGGCATAGTTGTTAACAAAAACAATAGAAGCGCTAGTTATCTTTTCTCGGTGTTCTTCGCTTAAAAAGTCTCCTTTGATAAGTTTATATTCTCCATACCGTTTGCCGTACCAAGACATCCATTTTTGAAAATTTGTATGCATATACTAAAAAAAAAAAAATGAATCAAGTTAAATAACCCTTTTAGTATGTAAAATGTATACCTCAGAATAAGACGAAGGTACATCGGCTTTTTCAACGCCCCAACAGATTTTGCATTGGGTAGATGCAGCCATTTGTAGAACAATTTGGCCGACACCTGATCCAAGATCGATGAATATGTCTTCTTCTGTAATGTTGATTAGATCGATCATTTGACAAATGAGATCATAAGACGTTTCTCCGTAAACCTAAAACACAACATATCAATTTTATAACTGTCAACACAAAATAAAAACAAAATATTTGTTATGCATTCAACATACCTCAGGTGAAAACGGTTCATATTGGTTCAATTTATCGGGATCGCTAACGGAAACATTGTATACTTGTTGTATAATATGACGAAGGAGTCCTCTGGAAGCTTTCTTACTGAATTTTTGTAAAGAAGTACCTTTATTCTAAAAAAGAACATTTTTTTAAAATGAAGAAATTTCTTGAGTTGGAAAAAATTATTACTAATTTATATAGGAAACCTGGGCATTTTTGATCAAACGAGTTATTTGAAATAAATAAAATAATTTGTTATTTATAACTTCAAATAATATTTTATTTCAATACATTTTTATTTTACTGTTTTAAATAACCTGTTATTTATAACAAATATTTATTTGATTTCATAGTTTAAATTATAAAATGTTTTTACTTTAATTATTATTTGTTTTTTTATTTAATAATGCACAAGTTCGTTTAAAATAAATTTTTATTTATACATTAAAAAAAAAGTTGAACTTTGCCAACATCGTTGAGTAATATTTTTCTGTTATAATAGTACAAACGTTGGCGGTGATGGCGTATTTTAAAATGTAAAACCAAGAGAGAAAGTCGTGATTTCAAATTTAAAACGTGAGCTGCAGTGTGTGATAAATGATTCTATTCTAACCGACAATATTGTTTTGAAAATTATAGGTACACGTTCACACGTGACCAATGAATTTACATATTTTTCTTGAAAACAAATTATTTTTTAATCGTGAGATTCCCCCATTATCCAAACAAAAATTAATCAGCTATATTAATAATACTCGCACACCGATTTTGCAAATTACCAATTCGCAAATGTATTCAACAATCGATTATTATTTATTATTGTTTTGTTTCATACAAGATTAGGTTTAGCTGCGAGATTAAAATCAGAATGTATAAAATCTTAATTGCGAGTTTTATAATAAAGTAACTTTGTCTAAAATATTATTTCAACGATGGGTTTTCATGTCAATGCTATACGTTTGTAAATAAATACACATAATGTGTGTACATGTAAATATATTCAAAGGTGCTTGAAGCAACAGCTGTTCTTGTAGGGGGCAGGTGATGCAGACCAAAATATTATAAACGTCAGTACACCGTACAGGTTGTAAATTACATGACACACGGGAAGTACAGGGGGAGATATAGTTACCAGCCGTCTAGTTTCTATAGAAGTATAGGAAACGATTCTTATAATTCGTAACCACGTTGTGTATGTAAGATAATTATACGCCTGCTGAAGAAAATAACAACAGTAGTTTTTATAATTAATAAGAATAAATAATCACGGTAAGAATAATAAAACAAAAAACGGATTACTGTTGCTAGATAAAAACAAACCATCCATACGGACAACAGCCACATCAGCTATACTATTATAATATACTATACATTGATATTATGATACAATTTGGCAACGAGGCACGATTTGGTAGTACATAGTACGATAATAACAGTAGTTCAGTCGCGCACTGTTCTCTCTCTTTCTCCCAATAAAGATGGTCTGCGACAAACACATAAGCCAGCTGCGGTGGTTATGTACTACGGGGATGAGGTCACGTAGGCCTTTTTTTCACAGTACCCGAGACCCTTTTTTTCACAGCAACAAAAGGCCAACTCGGTTTAAATAATTTTATAACCCCTTTTAGGATAGAAAATAATCAATATATGTTTTTTTTTATCTAAAATATTCACCATTTGCACCATGCTGTCGATTGCCTTGTTGAACCTGTCACACAGAGTCTTCATGCTTTCATACCTACACAATGACAAAAAATGTTTTAAATATAGCATAAAAAAAAGAGCTGTGTAGCCAGCACAGAAAAAAAGGTTATCGATTCGTTCCGGCCAAAACGGTCGGAGGTCGAAGACTTACGATTTTGTGTCGTAGTCGCAGAGGATGTTGTTTTCAAGTGGAATCTTCATGTCAGGAAAATCTTCGCATACCCATCTGTAGAACAGAAAAACATATAATAAATAAGTGTACATTAGCGTTACTAGTTTTTTGAAATTCAGAAAAAATAAAGCATGAGAATAATAATATTCATAAGTTACAGACTGGCCATAAAAAACTGTTTTTTTTTTTAAATATTGTTTAAACATAACTAATGTTTGGTATTTATCTAAAAATACAAGTTTATTTATGCAAACCCGCTAAAACATAACTCAGTGTCTTTTTAAAAAAAAATCCCGAACTATTGCTAGCTTTATTTTTTGTTGCTTAACGTTTTATTAAACGTTTATTCAACAAGTTAGCCAAAGTGATATTAGTGCATCATCCCTACACTAGCGTATTAGTACTTGTACACCTGTTTACCCGGCCAGTACATTAATACAATGCAAGGTGCCTAATCATAACTCGTAACATTATTCTTACACGATTTGTAATCAATTCTTTTCTGTAACATTTGATATTATTTCAATACAAAATATATTTTAGAGGGAAAAACATACACAAGCAGCTCACATTGGATAGTTAACCAATAAAAAAATCTTAACGTTGTTATCGGTTGTTGCAGTAGTTGCGGTAAACTTGATGCACGTAAAATGCATTTCACCAATAGTAGCATTGAGGCCAAGGTCTGCGTGTGTGTGTGTTATGTGTAAAGGATTTATGTGTTTTTACTCGTTTCCACGCGGCAACGTCGGACACAACCTACAACGGTTCAAAATAATAATGATCATATACCTACTGTCGGATGTCCTTACAATATACACACACCTATATTTTGTGCAATCGTCATTATAGCCATAATATTGTTGGTCGCTAGGAAGGCTTCAATCATAATCGCAAAAATATGATTAAAACTAGTTGGCGATAACCCGTTTAAAATATAAATATCACATATTTGCTGTACTTAAGCAGAAAAAAACGAGTTTTTTGACATTTGTGTTAACAAACACACGCGGTTGAGTAAAGATAGTATAGTGTATACCACGTGTGTACACAATACATTATGATTGTCTATAAAATAATAACGGATAGCGTTTAATATTCTGACAATACGAGTGAGACTCGTGGAGTGAATTTATTTGGAATAAATTCAAAAGAAACGACAACTTTATTTTATTAAGTTTACTTTAAATTTTATATAAAATTGAGTTTGAATTAAAAAACAAGAGCTTGTGATTTAAAGTATGCAATTATCACTCCAATATATTATATTACATTCAAATTCGAAAAAACCTTAACTGGGCGAGGCTTTTCTTTTTAAAAAACAGGTTATTGTCGACTTTGTTAAACAGACGAATTTTTTGAAAAACGTCGGCAATTAAAAAAAAAAGCGTACGTCGCCCAGCAAGCAACAGGTGCGCGCCGGCGTTAGCATATTATTATGACATTGAAGAACATAAAACACAATACATGCGTTAGAAACCCGGAAGGTGTGGTCGAACTGGCACAGGTTTTAATAATAATAATAATAAATGTACTCTGCGGAAACGCGTGGTAAGCAATTATAATTATCACCGTCAGTCATTACAAAACGTACTATAATAGAACGAGGATTTGTTTAAACGACTCTTACAAAAAAAAAAAAAAATGACTAAAATAATAATGATCACATATGCGCCGTCACATTGGCACAGTACCACAAAAAAAGGTCACCGTCGCCGCCACACGAGGGTGAAAGCAAAATGCAAATTTCCCCCTTTTTTTTAGTTCCATTGTGTGGCGTTTATTACCCCCTTTTTTTATGTTCTTTGCATGGGAAAATAGGGTGGGTTTATGGATGTTTTAATCTACCGGGAAAACGGCGGCCAATATAATACACACGCGCAAGAATGTCCGGCAAAACGAGCGCACAAATTTGATTAACGCGCGCTTTTTAAAGCATCGCGGTCTTATCCAATCCGGTCGCATGGTACGTACCATACTATACTATCAATAATAATTGTAGTCTATCGCCCATAAAAATACACGACTGTAATCCTAAAGTATGAAAGTGAAAATACATTAACCGATACAATGAATTGATTGTTTTCAAGATTTTTCCGTTATTCTTATGAACAAGTATTGCACTAAATATTATAACTTAAAACTAAACAATTAGAACGAACAATAAAAAAAAAACCTTAAGCTCAAAAAAAAATGTCTGCGTTATAGCAATAATTCCTAAACATTCCTAATGTAGCTATAATAATACGCCAGATAACCAAAAAGGCCAACAACAATAATTGCCATGTTTTATTCTGTTTATAAACATGTTTTTCTATTAAATGCACAGCAATAAACAAAAATTGTAAACACAATTATAAATGTTATATTTTATCCGCAGTAAATTACGATGACACAAAATACACGGTAAGTTTTACGGTTTACAGTCGTCTACATTATATTAGGTTAAGTAATAAGATTAAATGAAATTTCACCTGTAGACGCCTAACGCAAGATGCAAATTGTTAGCCAACTGTAATAATCAAGCGGATGTTGAAATTACTAAGGCAGGTTTTGCCCAAGACAGCCAGGTGAACTCTAATCTGGTCAAGACAACCGGTGCAGTACGATTAAGGTTGCACACGAAAGCCAACTGTGTAGGGTCATATTATAGTAATTATAGTAAATAAAATAAGGATAATTTAATTGTTAAGTTGCACATAATCAGAAGTCATTAAGTATGTGAAAAACCTTACTAACCATTAGGTAACGTACTAGTTTGCGATAATATTGCAATACCTTAAGCTACATATTTTTAATGCAAAAAATTCACTATAATTAAAAAATAAATTATGGTCAATTAAAAGTTATGTCCGATTTAGAGAAAAATCCTATCAAATCTAATGTATTTTATTTTGAGTTTTTTACAACTATTTATTGAAAGTTGTGTTAAAAAATTCATAATACTTGATAAGGGAGGGGGGGTTTCGGTATTTTTTTTAAGATCTAGTTTATAAAATATTTTTAATGGGCTAGAATGAAGTGTAATTTCTAGGCTTAACTTTTCATTCCGTCCCTGCGTAGTTTTACAGTTTTCAGCATTTTTATAAGTGTATATTATTTATGAGTCGCGATTATAAAGCGGCTTCGGTGATTTTTGGATGTACGGGGTGCATACGGTGACTAGTGACTACCTATTAGTATATTAATATTACAGGTATTATTTAACGAACGAAGGAACGTGAACCCGAATGAACCTTCGAGTGAACGAAATTAAAAATAATAATATTATAGTTACACGTCATAAATTTTCCGGAAGAACGAGTTTGGTTTTATCGTCGAGCCAAAGCAGTTTTACGGGAATACATTAAGCCATTATAACTATATAATTTTATACTAGCTTCTATTTGACTTTCTTTGCAATCAATACACGGTCGGATTATTTTGTTTTTTACCGTTGCTGCAGTATCGATTTTTGTTGTTTCGACTGGTGGTAAAGGCGAATATGACTGGAGAAAGCGACTATCGCGCTCTCTTCGGGGCGACGACCGAAGAGATTTTTTTTTTACTAGGATAAATAATAATAATAAAAAATCCTATTCGTCGATAGAACAATAACAAAACAACCCCAGTTGTGACGTCACCGCCGCCAGAATGCAGCCATCATCGCGTTGCCAATACGCGTGTCCCTAATATACTAGCAGGCGCCGCAAAAGTAGTAGTAGTAGTAGTAGTAGTAGTATAGCATTGGTCATATTATTTTACTTCCGCGGGGGCAGACGATCGATAATGTAATCGGCGGCGACACTCGTCCACCGGCGTAAGTTAGGCGCGTGACCTCGTCGTAATTTCCTTTCTCTCGGGCGCGCGCGCACACAAACGGTTTCACTAGCATTTCCTTCCCATCCAGTGCGTGCAACCAAAACAACACACCCGACGACTACGCATTCTCTCTCTCGACTTCTTGCTCATCGGCAATCGTTCTTCGGCCGACCGGTAAAATTATTACTCACGACGGCAACCGCGTCCGCCCGCGTTGTTGTGACCGCGGACCGTTATGTAACCACATACAAACATAGATACACACGCACGAAGAAAACCGGTTCTATCTTTTTTAATCAAACGCTTTGGCCGGTGCACGTACAGATGCCACTGCACTCTGGACGTACCCTCTCTCCAGCCCCTCCCCTCCCCCCGCGTTAGTGGAAATACAAATACATTTTAAGTACAATATACATTATACTAGGTTTTATTATAGTAGTAAGTGGTAAATAAAAAAAAACGGTGCCCGTCACACCGAATAACCGTTATGTGCGCAGTAACGCAACACAAGAGGTTTTCTAGGACGTTTTTTCCTTCTCTCTCTTCCGTTGGACATTGCAACGGTCTATAAAAATGGCACAGTGTGTTGAAAAAAAAAACCAATTGCAACTGCAACAACAATATTGTTGTTCTACAATAGGTTCGTCACGACTGAAAATATAATAGTAATCATCTTTGGACCGTATCGGAAGATCACCTCCCCCGAAGCGACAAGTGTAGAAGCAAAACAAATATATGTTCTTAAAAGGTTGTTTTTCGACAATGGTTTCACGTGGTTAGGGTTGTCTTATTACGACCGGATATAAATGACCGTATTGTATGAGAAGCTAACAAAGTCTTAAAACGTATCAGTTTTGTTGTCCAGAGCTGAAATCGCCGAGGGACGACCTAATATAAAAATACATGCATTGAGAGATGGAACCTATGTACAAATTTGTATTACAACAGTAAATAATTACCAAGTCGGTGTCAATAGCGCAAGGAAGTTTTCACTGTGATTACCAACGAATGCACAATGGTTATTAGCTCAACACAAAGAGTATAGAAAATGAACACATATACAAATTTAAATATTGTATTTAAACTTTTTAAAACGATTAATTTTAAACAAACTTCAATAAAACCGTTTTGTAGAAAGTACAAATATGATTTTATCTTTCAACCAAAACTATATGTTAATAGGTAAATATAAAAAACGTTCTCCAAATTTTGATTTTTGTAATTTCAGCATTTTGGAGGTAAAATACTGTAAAATATATTATGATAAACACAACTCATTTGTGTCCAACAAGCGGTATTTCTTGTTTATCGGACAAAGGGTTCGATTCTTATTATTTTAAAACATTTCAAATTCCAATTAACCGAAACCGAGTTTTTCAAAACTATCAATTACAGTGTTTTCAACTGTTATAAAATATTAATACCACCTCGTCTTAAACTACTTTTGCGCAATATAATAGTAATGTAAACGGTAATGTAAGGACTAGAAGCTTAACAGGTTCGTAGCACCCTATTATTGCGAGTTATTTTGATTCGTTAGTGACCCAACACCCCCGTATGACGAGGGCGCGTAATACAAAAACGAGTACACTGAACACTCGTCACTTTGTCTACAAAGGTTGATAAAAAAAGAAATAAGAAATGCATGTTTATTGAGGAGATAAGCATGCGACTGTGAAAAACCAAAGACTTAACCGAAATTTATAATAATTAATTGTTTTTTATTTTAGATTTTATACGATAATAATAAAAGATTTGTTCGACAAAAGTTTCGGCTAATACTAACGCGTGTGTTGGTTACTTTTACTTTTGCTGGAGGTCACCAATAATGACGATTCGCAATGATTAATTGGGTAACGCCTAGACACGCGTAATATGATTCATAGCTAAACACAAACAAACAAAAGGCCCAGCGGATTGGATTCCTTCTGTTTATGCCTAACAAATGTTTGGTATTTACTCAAAGCTATGTATTTTATTGGGTTCAGTGTTCGCCAAAAAATGATGGGTGTTAGCATACCCCAAAAAACCTAGTATGTTCGGATATTTTTTATATTAAATTGACCTCTTAACTACTATTTAAATAGAATTTTAAAACGATATCCTCAAGGATATGTATTATCCTTAAGAAGGACACGAATAACATCGTCCCCTTCTCCAAAAAAACAAGCAATAAAAAAAAAAGGAAAAGAAATATGGTGATTGGATGATTTTTCAGTTTTTCCAGCAAGGCAGGAATAAAAAAAAATATTTTATACTTTCGTTTGCTTCATTGTTATTTTTTTATGTACATCATTCGGAAATAAAATATTACCATCTGCTTTCGACTGAACGCCTTATGTATTCAATCAAATAGTTATAAAATTATAAACAACAGAAATATTATTCTTAATATACAAGTGATATGACTATACGAATATTAGTTCCATACAATTCTGACAAAATTGCTAATAAATATCTCAGTGTAACATAACAAAAATAGTATTTTGTTTTCAAACGATTAATTCAAAAAATTGCAACAACTGTGTGGTTAAAGGTAAGACAATAAAACGTGTATTGTTTGGCTTAACAAAAATGAATCACTAGGCCTGAAACAAGTCCAACGACTCGTAACAATTGCGTTTTTGCAATATAAACAAGTGTTATCATACACAACAATACAAGTGCACGGTGTGAAAAAAACGAAATCTTGCATAAAACACAATAAAAACTAGCGACCTCCCATCGATACCGTTTTAGCATTGATGCGAAGCTGATTTGGTATCTATTCTTATTGTTAGGAAAAGAAAAAATATTATATAAAGAGACAAAAAAGAGAGCTAGCAAAAATACAGTTTTTTTTATTAGTATTAAAATACTACTTCATTTTCACAGGGTCTAAACCTAACATACACTGGGCCCCAACAAAAAAAAAGCTGGGAATTCCTGGTTTGGTTTTTCGTTAGCAGACTCGGAGCAATTAAAAAATTCGTTTTCTTGATCTCTTATGTAACAACCAAAACGAATTACCTTTTTTCATTGAATAGAAAATTCGAGGGGGTTTGGATTCTTTTGAAAGAAATTATTACAGTAAACACAGTAGTATATACTGTGTTTTCTTTTTAGAAAATGCTGTGTTAATGATTTATTGTTCTGCAAAGAGTTCTATCAGTTAGATTAAAAAAATAAAATATTATAAAAATCAAGAGTTCAATACTGATTTTTTTGTTGGAAAATGTAACATAATTGTGTGATGAAACAGGAATTCGGCTCAAACTCGACATTCGGTAGGTTCGCCGCCAAAACAGAAAGAAAAAAACCAGTCGCAAGACGAATAACCATCGAGCCTATGAGCAGGTGAGTTTGATTTTTTTTTTACTTCGGCGCAGGACCAGACAATGGGTAAAGTCTTGTTTTCCAATCTTTATTCACGAATCCGGTCGATCCGGGGAGATACCGCCAAACTGCGCGCGCGCGTGTCCTTGAAGATGCCAGCCGTGTTATTGGCCCCGAGCGTGGACGGTCATCGCTCTTCTGTGCAGTCACCGCCAGTCGAATTCGGCCCGTCCGGCACCAGGACTCTTGTTTTTATTATTATTATAATAAACATTTAATATTACTATAATTATATTATACAGTTCACGGCGAACGTAGGACATTTTCTCTTAGCGTTTCTCAAAATAACAAAAATGTTTCATGGCCTTAGGCCGATCGGACGAGCGTCCGGCACCACACAACACGTGTAATGTAATAATAATAAAGAACGTTTATTTGTAGCTTAATCGTTTCGTTCCGTATGCCCTACACACAGAATACAGATGCTGTTGTATCTGTCTTCCTACACGGCGCGCACCGGCCGAAAATAACAAAAGCCGTCTGTGCCCGTTCGGCTTAGCTCGGCGCGCCCGTGAAGTGTACCGACGACAAAAGACGACCGTGGACGGCGACGGCGCGCCAAGTCCATATTAAACGCTTACACCGGCGTTAGACCGTGGCAGAACGAAAAATACAATGCTTTTTTTAGCTGCGCATCGTTACGGCTACGGCGAAAAATAACATCCTAAAAAAATATACGTTCATCGGACGCGTATAAAAAAAAAAGCTCGGCTTAAACCAGGCCGGTGAAAAAAAAATAGCGCAGTCAAAATCCGGCCGTTATAACATAATATATTACACCTAAATATGGCGCTGAAAAAACAACTAACCAACGTTAATGACGGAGAAAACTGTGGCGGTGGTGGTTCTGACCGCGAGATATTCAATCGAGTATAGATAATGACTGGGACACGAAATGTTACGCACGGCCAAGAAGGATAGTAGAGTTCGTTAACCGATGATACAACCGGTTTGTGGCCTCCTAAATTGCTAGCCCGCGTCTGTTGTAAATCGGTAATGATCTCCCCTCCTCTCGTCACTCCATCACAAGTACGATCTTACGCACACCCGCGTTTTTTTTTTTACTTATCCAATGTCAAACGGAAACATACACACAGGAAATAAAATATGACGTGTACAGGAATTTATAGGAAACTGACGGCGGGCTAAATCATATTGACCACCGCGGTTCCGTTTTGGCGTCGCGCGATTATAAAATGTTATTTCGGTGTGCCCGCCAAAAAACATAATAACCATCAAAATAATAGTAACAACAAAAACAACATGGCATTTATCATAGACTTCGAATCATGAATGAAATACACGCTACGGCGACATGCGGAGTACGTTCGAGTCAGAATGTACGATAAGCGTGATAAGAAAATAAAAATATGAATGTAATCGATTTTTTTATATTTAGTGTCGTTTATACATATTTCTACTACGTTTAACAACAAATTGCAATTCTATTAATACACAAACGGACCGTTTGTGTTTTATTTGTTTTCTTAAAGGTCATTCGGTAAATAATCAATATTTGTTCAAATAATAAATATGCTAAAAACCCATAACTTTAGCATTTTATTTAAAAATTACGTATTAATATTATTAGATTATGTTTTCCAATAGTTATTATGATCAGTTATAAGTTATAACTGAATAATATATTTAAAAGATTTAGTAAGTAGTTATTTTATTACTGGGATAGTAAATATACCTATTTTATGCACTCCTTATAAATTTAGAGAATTTTGAATCAGTCAATAATGGATAAGTAAAAGGCGAGGTGCTTAACGCTTGACTGGTTCACAAATTTAGCGTTGATCCAAGAAATTGCTACAAACTCATTTTGAACCGAATTACATACTTTGGAACAACTTAATAGTGTCTAACAGATGTTTTATTATACACCAGTATAATGAAACAGTATAAAGTTTTATATACACAAGTGCATTTTTGGTTTTTATGCCCCCAAAAAAAAAAAGTAAATTTTTACAAATATTATTTTTTGGTAATTTTACCTTTGGGGACATTTAAAACACTATGTTAATGTTTGGGTGAAGACAAATTATCAAAGTATGTTACCAATTAAATAAACATTTATATGACATAATTTTAAAACTATTTTTGTAATACTAATGAATAGTTAAAATGCCAACACTTACTTTATTGTGTCTATTATTCCTATAGAGCCATCATGTTTGTCCTGAAACATATAATTAATTGCTCGATTAAAATACTTATACTTAATCTATCATCAATTTAGTTAACACTAGTTAAAACTGTATTATTTGAGATACACTATAGATAGTTAATACTATTATCAAATTAGTTGTTGATAATACAACCGTAAACCAGGATTTTATAGCGTGAAAAATAAGGAGTGGCATATAAATAACAATATACAAGCATTGCTTAAGTATAAAGATAATAATATGATTAATTTATGGAGTAGTACCAAAATATATTAACACAAATAATGTTAAGTTAGCAGCAATATTTTTATAGCGTATTTTTACAGTCGATTATAAAGCACAGCTGTTGTGTTAAAAATCAAATGAATACTTTATCAATTATGTCGATAAACAATATTGCGTGTTCCAATATATAACTTGGGTTAAGGTTATACTGGCAACTTCATAATAATGTGGCGATACTGGTTTTGACGGTGTTAGTCAATAATAATTTAATATTAGTGTTTATTTGGTTTTCACAAATTACCAGTTCAGTTTAATAACCAATGTCGAAATAAGTCAAATAAAATCCACACTGTTTGTGGGAGAGTTCAATGAACTGTCATAATATCAAGCAGTCTTTAAAAACCAACACTGGTTAATGGGTGTAATATAAATACATATAAATGTATACTTGGGGGAACGTGTATATTTAAAAGCATACATATACATGTATGCTTTTAAATATAGCAACTCGGACGTTACCTACTCGACGATCGTCGTACGTTGAATATTATTCTTTATTATTATTGTTTTGGGCGAGTAGTTACCATCAATTTGGAAATATTATTGTGCATAATTGTGTTTTTACGGTGCGGGGTATAGGTACCTTTACTAGTGATATCAGAGCTACTGCGTCACGCCGAGATTATTCAAATGCCAATGGCAAAAAAATTCATCGACGATTTGCCAACAAACTTGTCTTTAGACGTTATCGTACCCATGTTTGTTTACACACTTACCGAGCCACTTCCGATTATCATCGGCCATTTGTACAGTACGGGTTCAGCGCCCACAGGACTGTGCAAACGCAATTCCATTTTGGACGGCATACACACCGACGGCTTGTTGTAACGACGGTGACGGTACACGAGCACTTGGGCGCGCGATAACGACGAACACAAACGGTGAAAAAAAAATAACTGCACTAACACGGGGAACACGGCATATTATTATTTTGGTGGCGGTCGTTTTTTCTTCTTTTATACAAATTATTATTATTACCTATAACGAAAAACGGCGGCGGATGGGGAAATAAATAATGAACGCACGGGGAACTACACTACTTTCCAAACGCTTCCGCCACCATCACACTAGCCGATTCCGTCACGTACGAACCAACATGAATAAATGAACGTTGTGTTTGGCCATAAGATGGCGTCGCGGTAGTGCCAGGAAAAAACATGCGTTCTTGGCGCAACCGAACGCCCACCCACTCGCAGCAAGCATGGAAGAAACGAACCGGGGTAATGTGCGCAATCGCGGCACCTATTGCGAGTTTATCGATCGCGCGGGGAGCAAGGTGCAGTGCCACACCCAACACGAGACGGCCGGTAAATTTCGACTGGCGAGCCACGGCCACACTGCTTTTATATCACCAGTGATTGGTTCAGGCCGCCGCACGCGGTTGTTTAGTGTTTACGCTACACACGAAAACGTCGGCCAACGAAAATATTTAATCGCGATAGTTTTAATTGCTAAGTAATATTGATTGAAGTTAAAAATTGAAATATAGTTTTCAGCCAAACTAAAAAATGTCCGGAGAATTCTATTTGCGTTACTACATTGGTCACAAAGGTATGTATCATATGAACAACGCGCACGAATTCTACCAAGCTCGCCGACAATGTCGGATCTATCGTGCTCGGTTTTGTAAGGTAGAAAGTAGACTCGCCGGTAACTTATTGAAAGACATAATTATAATAGTATTAAAGTTTATAAATCCGTTGTTTGAGATTTCGACAACTCGATTAAGTGTATAAACTAATAAATAAAGAAAAAATAATTAGGTCCTGATCTTAACTCTAGGTAGCCAGTAGATTTCAAAATATGGTAACTGAAAAAAATAATAATTACCACTGTTATGTTATTATATATATATATATACACTCTTAAAACCACTAAACGTTATACAAAAAAAAATATATATATATATTATAAATAGTTTCTCAATATATATTGTGAGCCCAACAATAGAAGAAATTAAAAAAACATTTTTGTTTTTTAAACTTGTAGTTTGTGTTTTTGTTATAGCGTTTTATGGTTTTAAGAGTGTAAATGTTGTACAGTCTGAAACAAAATAACGTTATAAATTGTTACACTTTATTTGATTTTTATAATTTTAATTACATCAATCAAAAAACTCAGGCCTTGTTAAATACCTCGTTTGGTCTGTGATCAATGGTCACTGACAAAGCAAGTATCAATATTCAGTTAGTTTTTGGTTTCGGTTGGTTATATTTTGACACTTTTGTCATGAGTATCTTTACTTAATACATCTAATAAAAATTTCAGTTTGAAATATTCATAAATGGGTTTTGTTTTTTTCAGGAAAATTTGGTCACGAGTTTTTGGAATTCGAGTTCAGGCCTGATGGTAAACTTCGCTACGCCAACAATTCTAACTACAAAAATGACACCATGATCCGCAAAGAAGTTTACGTTCATCAACCTGTTATCGATGAGCTCAAACGTATTGTCTCGGACTCGGAAATCATGCACGAAGACGACGCTTTATGGCCGCCTCCTGATCGAGTTGGAAGACAAGAATTAGAAATTGTCATAGATGATGAACATATATCTTTCACTACATCTAAGACCGGATCTCTGTTAGACGTCAATACGTCAAAAGATCCAGAAGGTTTAAGAACGTTTTATTATTTAGTACAAGATTTAAAATGTTTTGTGTTTTCTTTAATCTCGTTACACTTTAAAATCAAACCAATTTCATAATGAGATGGTTTTAAGTAAATTGCGCTAAACTTCTTGTAAATAACAACTACATTCAATTAAACATTTTAAAAATTAACTATTTTCTTATATCGGAAAGTACAATATTGCCTGTAAAATTGTTAGTGATCAATAAGTTTGTATTTTTTGTTCTACATAATAATGTATACGTTTATCACAACGATTATTACATGTTAATTTTACACTGACTAAAAATATTTTAAAAAATAGAACAACATTATATGGACTCCAAAAACTTAAATTGTATTTGTAATAATTCTTTATAAAGTTTTCAATATATTTTTAGTGTTTTTTTTTATGATTATTTAAAAAAATACAAGTACTAAATAACAAATTGTAACTGCATTTATTGATTCTAGCTGTTATAATGATACCTGTTATAAGTATGGTCATGTTTTTATGACCATATGTTTTTAATGACATCTATAACAGCCTTGAAAGTCAAACAAATTGGGTATTATGATTTTATTTGTATTAATCTCCCTTAATAGTACACAAATATGATTGAAATGTATATTTTTTTTATTGATTTGTACAATGGGTCATAAGGTAAACATACCACTGTCTAGCACATAATATTATAATATACGAAAAGGCAGGTATAAATCAAAGTGTTAGTATCAGCCAAAATGTGTGCTGTACTCATGAATATTTTGTAAAATTATTTATTACAGTTTTGCATTTTTATGGGTTTTGTATGTTGGAAATATTAATAAAATTAGTTTTAAACATATACTAACTGAAGTAAATGAAAATAATAGTATTTTGATTTAATTTACCTGTGTATAAAACAGCCTACCGAAGAACACAATGTATACCGTATAGACATGTATATGTTTGTCTAATAACTGTAGATTTCCATTTTAATTGCGATTTTAAACAATAAAACAGCAATAATGTGAATATTATGAACTTTTAAAAATAATAAATTACGTTTTGATATGAAAATATACATAATTAAAGATGATTGCAAAACTGTGATGGAACAGTTGTTTTGAAAATTCTTCTAAAATATACAACAATTTTACTGGAAATATAATTTTCGACCATTTATCAAAAAAAATTATGGTAAATGGTAATAACTAAAAAATATATCTTAATCAATATTATTTAGGGTATTTTCCAACTACTTTTTTTGTTTTATGATTATTTGATTAACTAAGGCTGAATAAGAAGATGATTTTTCTATAAGATGTACGAGTATTAAGTTAAATAAAATACAATACTATCCAGTTGGCAAACTTATTTTAGTATTTTAAAAATGTTTTATATAGTCATATAGTTTTTATAGTCATTGATTATTTTTTTGTCGGAAATAATTGCATAACAAATTGTATTTTAAATTAAGATATTAATTTTCTTTAAAAGTATTTAGTTTTTTTGCCAATTGGGTAATAATGAAGTTTGAACTTTATTTTGGTAAAAAAGCAAAATATTCCCCTCGTGCATATTCTACATGAAAATGATTGTAGCACCGCGTTTTTAAACAATAAGAAATAACTTATTCCCACTAAAAAACATACTGATAATATTATTTTTAATTTATATTAAGTGTATGAGCTTGCAAGTTGCGTATATATTTTATAATAAGTTATATTATTCAAATGTGATTTCTATGTTTGATGTTGTTTATTAGTCGATATGTCTTTCGTAAATTAACGAAAACCAATTTATTTTTGTCCCTAATATACCTACGGAAGAATGTCGATTATAATTGTCTTAAAATAAGAAGGACTAATATTAGACAATATATTAATTATTAAATACATTTAAATAGCTACTTTACTATTTGTAATATTGTTAAAGATGGGTGCAAATAAATGTACGATAAAAAACGAGATTTTGAAAAATATAAATGAGGACATAAGAAAGTCCTTTCATTTACAACCGTCAATTTTTATTACGGCCGAGTTAGCACGGACGGCCCATAGATGGCGCTCAGCCGGCGTGGCCGTTTGACGTTGGCCGCTGCTCGCCATTCGACCGCTTCAGCGGCCGATGCGCTTTATATGTAGCGTCGTGGACACAGTCAATAGCGCCCGGTGTCGCGCCAGCCCGCTCGAGCGTCGAACGGACAACAACGACACCAGCGGCCAACCGACCGAACGCAGTAAGTGGGACATCGTGTTGCGGCGTCAGCACGGCGGATGGCACGATGCATATAACTAACCGAAATCCTCCAATTGACTTCAAAAAGGGTGTCTGCCGCTTATATGGTACATGGGCCTTACGGGGTCCGTGGGGTATGGCCATCAATACATACCCGGCACGTAATTTTTGGAAATTGGGGCAGTTGGTTACCAAAGCGTACCGGCGCCCCTCATAATTCAACGAAGGCTCTCGTCAGTCGTCGGTCACGGCTCACGGTATCGGAACGATGAAGTTCGGTTAGATGAATCTGCAATGAGTCCGAAACGTCACCATAGATATGAAGACCAATTACACACATGGAATTAAACATTATTTATTATTAACGGCTTAAAAGATTTGTCTAGTAATTACGTTGTTTAGGATGACAGCTAAACACAACTTATCCATTAATGCACTCCCGCCGTCCGTGGTTAGACGGTCTGTCGATGAGCAATTTAACCCGCGTAAATTACTGGAAAACCCCATGACAATAATTCTTTATATGGGTTGTTTGTTTAACGGATTTAATACACTAAAATATTTAATTAAAAAAAAAAATATATTTAATAAACTTGAACTTTATTGGAACCAAACGACCGTTTACCACAACAATAGGGGGTGGGGGCTCGTTTAAATGTTTGTACTTAATAGATTTTTAGAAACAAGTAAAGGTAAAAAATGCATGCCATATAGGTGACGGCTATTTGTTCTCCGTGGACTGTGAAAAATATTTAAACGATATAACGATTTCAATTTTTATTAAGAGAACGAAAAAAAGAAAGCTCAAAGATAATCTCATTTTATGCACCAGATTTAATCATATAGTGGTAGAATTTTGGTAGTATTGATGTGAAATATTGAAAAAAATAGAAATCATTGTATTCAGTTTAAAAACTAGCAAACAAATAATGTATATTACTTGTCCCAATTCTCATATTTGTATCAACAAGCAATAATGTCTTTGTGAAGTGTAGAACATATTGTTTGAGTAATCACTATTTACCAAATAACAAAACTACGTGCATTGAAATCTGTGAAAAATATCAAACCTATTTTATTGACTATTATTATTGCCGTGCACAGTGGGCAATAATACCTAATGTACTGCACAACTTGTAAGGAAACTATGCTTTCCGTATTAAATAATAATGATATCAGATTTAACTTTAAACCACTATTATAGACTTCAGATTGCCTGATCTGCATGCAATTATTATAGTTTTAGCTAAAAATAGTAATATTTTAAGAAAAAGATTATAAAATATTTAGATGTAATAATTATTTAACGTCCATAATCGTTATAATCAAATATTCAGAATATGTTTCTAGAGTAATTTGTACTGTTCTAAAAAAACAATATTTTTTATCGGTTGTACAATTATACAGGTTTTTTTTTATGATAGATATAACTTTATTTTTATATCATTTATTTATGTATTATTATAAAAACCTATATAAAAGTTAGAAAAAAAAATAGAGCATTTTGTTGGTATTTGATTATATTTTTTCTTCCGGACATTTTTATAAAAGGACATTTGTACCAAGACTTGGACCAACATGCATAAAATCTAAATTAAATCACAGGTATAGTTAGTAAAAAAATTTAACGCATTCCCAATAAAGAAAATTGAGCGTTAAAAAAAAAAAATGTTTGTATTAGAATTTAGAATAGGACTTTTTCATGCATAGGTAATACAAGGATAAGCACAAATTAAAATGCACTGTCGTAATAGATAATACAACACACCCTTCCTTCCCACGCAAATTTGGTCTAACTCATCCCTGTGACCTTTTTTGACACCGTAAAACGCGAATCGACGAGGCAGCTAAAGATCCTCTGAACTTCTCAGGACTTCAAGGGATGTTTTGAGCAATGGAAACAGAAATGGAGAAAGCGGATTTCAGCAAATGGAGATTATTTTAAAGGACATAAAATGTATTTATTTAAAATAAAAAGAATTATTGCATCAGTTCGCGATAGACCTTGTATGTATAGGTAAAAACTGATAAACTTTTATTAAAATTAAAAATACTATAAATGTACAACATTTGTTTACATAATAAAAATAAAAAATGGTAAAAATTAGGTTACACAAGGAGCTACTAAAGTTTAAAAATGACCGAAGAATGATTTTTGGGAGGTTTTATATTGTATTTCTCATTAACTTCCCAGTGTAACCAATTAGTACGGTTTCAATCTAAGAGCGAGGTGATAAATAACGTATATTTTGTGCCTGTCTGTCGACCAGACTTTTTAAAATATACTCGGTACAACCGACAATCATAAACTTAACAATTTACAAAGTATACATATTTTTTTTTTTTTATAAAACTTATTAATAACATATTTCACAATATGTTTTACAAAAAAAATATATATTTTATATTGAGCCAATAACTTAAAAATAAAATATGATTTAACGGTATTGTTAATTAACCAACGATTTCTTTTGTTGAGCTGCTTGTCTCCGTAAATCCGTTGGTATCATGGCAGTGAATAAAGTGCCCAATACTAGTGTTCCAGCCAAAAATAAATTGGCCGGTTTGTCTCCGGATGCATTGAAAATCCAGCCGTATACTAACGTGAACACTATGCCAAATACTTGAACTACGGCATTTAACATACCGCTAGATGTCCCCTCGGCTTCAGGATAAGTCAATTCAGCAGCTAACTCGTATCCTACTGCTAAATAGCCGGTCATGAAGAACCTGAAGGAGAAAATCAAAAAATTATATTGTTAATTGCTAGTTATGTATTATTTTAAAGCTTTTTTCTTACCCAAGTAAAACGGCTGATAAGTAAACTACAAAAATGTATCCGCAAGACAACGTAAACGTGTAGACAACCATACCGAGTAATGAGAAAGCATAAACGACAAGGGTAGTTTCTCTAAAAAGTAAAAAAATAAAATGGCATTAATGTTAAAACAAACTTGGACTGTTATACTTTTTAAGGCGTTCGGTATAGGCAATGTATATTTATTTGGTATGTTTTAAAATACTTTATTGATGATTCGTTTTTTTATCAGACTTTCATAGTCTTTATAACTAACAATTTTCTAAAAATCAGATCAAAACCAAGCGTCGTAAAAGTATTTTTGTATACATGCATATAGGTTTCATAAGATATGTTTATTAAAAATAATTTATCGTTATTCATACTTGAATAAGTGAGTTTTATCAAGTATACAGCCGCATGCTATAGAACCCAGCATACCGGCAAATACTATCGACAAACCTATTCTACCAGCATCTTCTCCGCTTCCCTATACAAAAGATGTATAGAATATTAATAAAAAAAACAAATTAATTATTGTACTTTAATCTATACTCTGTTCTCATTCCGAACAGAGTATAAATAGTTATCATACGAAGTTATTTACTGGGAAATAAACCAAAATGAACTGGTTCAACAATGTGGAAATAGCATAAAACGAACCAACGTTTATGCCGTAAGAAACCAATAACAAAAGAAATCCGTAATTGGCAACCAATCTCCACAAGGACTTAATGAAGCTCTTCGGGTCTCCCGAAGTGGCAGTTCTTTGTACCACTTGAGCCAAACTCGGCGGTAAAGGAGGCGCAGCCTTGATGTCTATTGAAAATGTAAAATTTCGCTTAATTCAATGTAAACACAGCTCATTAGGTAGCGCTTGTTTACTATACTTACAGCATACAATTAATGCAAATACTATTGTCGAGACGATGGCGGTGCCATAATACATTATGGACAAATTTGAAGCGATAGTATCAAAGTTGTCGCTATCTGGCACGATTAATGGCGGTAAGAGGAAGCCGAGGGCTATGCCCAACTGAAAAATAAAACAAAATGTATTTGAAATATTCTCATAGGTCATTACAATAAACAAACGCAAACACCTTTTTGGCGTGCCAATACTTGATAATCGATATTCATAGGGAATCAAAAACTTAAATAAATTGGTTTAGCCACAATGGGAGGTGTCATATTTGGGAGGTATTATACAAAGGCAGTAAGCATTCTTAATGGGTATCAAAAGGGTTTAATTTCGATTTGATTTTCGAGGATAGCAAGACTATCATTCCAGAATCCCAATATAATGGCAACGACAAGTGGTGGAATTGACACTAGCCAATTATAGGAAGTACACAAACATGATTTCTTGAAATTCCGCTCGTTGGTCATCAATATAGGTTTCCGATTTTAATAGCTGGTCCTTTAAGGCTAGGATGTCAACAAAATGTCGAGGTCTAGGGATAAAAGTCAACTAGAAACGATAAATCGTGGTTCATGCACGTTCAACGACAGTGAACTTATCCAGCACTGTATATAATGCTAACTAATCTATAGGTATATTTACCTGGTTTCCGAATACTCCAATGGAGCACGCAGTCGACACTTCTGTTGGCCCAAACCAGACGGCCGACAAACGTGGCGGCAAGTTCAATATGAATACTTGAGAGCTGGCTACTATTGTTTGGCCTATCATGGTCAGGTAAAACCTGTCTTGGCTGGCCGACGCCACTTTGAACCAAGCACCGATGGCCGTACCCAAAGCGCCGGCAATCATGACGAACCTGAGACCCTACAAAAGGAAAAATTCAGCAAAAGCTTGATGCTGAAGTTGAACTGTACTAAACTTCTTGAAAATGACCATACCATTTTGTCGAGTATCCACGACGCGGGAAATATGAGTGGTATGTAGGTGACCATGAAAACGATGGACGTGAAGTCAACGGCAAAGGTGCTCACGTCATAGAACTTGGTTATGACGTTAGAAATAATGCTGTACTGTATCCATTGTGCCGCATTGCACATCGAACACAAAACAAACAGTCCCAACATTGACCACCGTCTTTTGTAAAGTTTGCACTCGGTAATGACAATGGGTTGTAGTGGCACCGGTTGGTTCGTGGCTCCATACTCCATAATGAAACAAATTGATCGTTGTCTGAATGAGCTTTCAATTAGATGTCATCATGAATCTGTATTGGTCCACGAGTGAAGTCTGTAATCATTTACACAGCCATTAGACAATTTTATAAAAACTATGCTTTTGTAGGGTTGAAGAGCCTAGTAATAGTGTTATGTGTTCGTATAGTCTTGGTGTCAGTTTTTAGGGCTGAAAGTGTTTTTAATTTTTAAGGTTACCTGGTTTTGACTACGTCTTTTTTTGGAAACAGATTATCAAAAACAGTGTTTGGATATTTAAACAAATTATATATAATTGATTATTGGCGAATCAGACTAATTTTTATTCCTCTCGATTTCCAACGAAAATGTAATTACCATCTAACAAATAGTGAAACCCTTGTTGTATGTCTACGTAAGAAAGCACAATATTTTAAATACAATAAAAGCTTCTTTGGAAAAATATTTTAATTCATCATTAAATAATAAATAATAAATTATATACTAGCTTTAGCTTTAAATCAGGAATTCGTCAAAATTGGCCTATTTTTTAAATTAAATAGAATGTGTAGTATCCTCTTAAGATTTTAAGGAATATTATGGATTATTAAGTTAAAATAAATATATATATTTTGTTATAATCAAATTATTAACATTTCATAAATTACTTAGCGGTATCAAATCAAAAGCTGGCACATAAAATGGCAAAAAATACAATAGATATAAAATCATTGAGCGTGTAAATAGTTAAGTACTTCATTATTATTAAGTACTTGTAGTCGATCTGAATAATTCAATTATTGAACAATACCTAATTATGGGAAATGCAAAGTGATTGGCGGATAGGAACATGGCGTGATACCACCTGATACTTAAAACCATGACGTTCTTGACCTTAACAGATGAAGTACAATATGTGCGTGTCGAGAATCTTGGCACGTATTCGAGAGTTGAATAATTGTTATCGAAAGTAATGCTGTATAGACATATTATAGTCCACATGTACTTAATATTGTCGATTTTTTTCTTATGAGTCAAAATTAAATCATTATATTTCTAACGTGCACGCGAACAGTTCATACATCAGATGTGTACAAACAATTTTATTAATTATTAACATTGAAATGTTAAATTTTTCAAGATGACAACACAAATTACAACCATAACATTGTATTTTTAAAGGCACTTATGTGAAATTTGATGTTTTTAACTTTTATAGTATTTGATGAAAATGAAACATTAAAAACCCATCTATTTGTTTTACTTAGATAATTCTATTTGTAATTTTTAAAATAAACAAATAACACAAAACTTATTGCTATGCATTTTGTATAAAACAAACATTGGTGACACGACTTGTTATAGTTATTTTGTATTAAACACTGATTTTGTTGTATCATCATTTTTTTTCGAATAAAGCCTTTGACCTTAGGTCTCAACATTAATGACTAATGGTACTGGTATTTTAATAACAAAACAAATACGTTTCCATTAGATACATGCTTATGTTATAACTATATTTATATATAGTTATAAATATTAAAGTTATATATATATATATATATATATATATATATATATATATATATATGTATATAATAATTAACTATAGATAATCGTACATATATATATATATATATATAATAATTCAAAATAATGAGGTACGTCCCAGTGGGAATATCATAGTTGCCCTATAAATGGAATAAAAATTGAACTGTGAAACATTTTCTTTTTATCATTAAACAAAATAGTAAGCTGCTAATTAGCACATTATTTTTTTTACTTTAATACAAATTATAGTCTAATATATTATGCTGAAATAAGAAATTATTTACAAACTTTTAAAACTGTATATTATGTACCTAAATTTTATATTTTATATTTTCTATTATATGCTAACTATTCAGTTTCTGTATACTTTTAATTTTCTACAGATTTCCACGGTAAGAAACTAGTTATGTAACGAAAACAAATAATATAATTATTTAATAGTGATTACATCACATGTTGTTGGTGTAATAAATATATAATAGGATCCGTTAAAATTCCTATGATATTAAATTTAATACTTGGGCTGATATAGTCAATTTGCAAAACCAATTTCAAAAACGATTTGTTATATTGTTTTTAACGTTTTTTTTTGTCTTTCTCCATAAGAAGTGGTGCGAACCAAAAGGGTACCTATAAAATGAATCTTCAATTTAGTAAGTTTTAGTATACATAACTAATTTTATAGATTTTGAAAAAATGCTACTTGTGCCATTTTGATTTTCAACGCTTTAGAATTTTATATGCATTTAATTCAGTCCAGGTGGCAAAATATTTTATGTGCAATAGATTAGTAATATAAGCGGCACCCAATGGCCACTGTAATCACCTTATAGATACTCTTTTTGCGTATGAGTAGTAATGCGACTTAAATTGAAATTATGTAAATGAATAGCAATAAACTGTTGCCCGTTTAAATATGAGAACGTGCTTCTTGTGTAAATGTAAAAAAAACTTTTTTAACGTTTTACTAAGTTATCTTCACGCCGTAATTGGTCCTCTATCCTACAGGTAAGACTGCAGCCTATTGCTTATTAACATAATACCTTGTATTCATAACTAATCATGATTTTTTTTTTTTGCTACTTTAACATAATTCATACTGATACTGATGCTAAACGTGGGTAGATGTAAATTGAATGAGATGCGTAACGAATAATGGCTTATCAAGAAAAGACCTTCACTTAATTCGCCGTTAACGAAAAAAAAAAACGTTTTTAATATGCTCCAATCTAAAGTTTATATATATATATATATATATATATATATATATATATATTCATATATGTCAAGTTAATTTAAATATATATTTAATAAGGAACTTCAATTTGTGCATGTAAAGTGTTTAATGCATATTTCCACACGCCGTTAAACAAACAATAATTTAATGCACACATTGTGCAACTTTTAGGTAGATCGGCGTTCGAAATTTAATAAACACAAGCTATTTAAAAAAAAAAAATGTAAAATTAAGTAGTATATAGGTTCAAATAAACGTTTAGTAGCTTAAACGGTTCGAAGACTGTGTTGTTTGCATATTGCACTTATACTCAAAGTCCATTATATGATACTATATTGCACAATGTTCAAAATCAATAAACGATTAATTATTTTTATAACATTATTGACGTGGCATACAGCTAACTGCTAATAACGCATTTTAGTTTATGATTAAATGTTTACCAATTAGTACTTGCTCTAAAAAATGTATCAAATTTTATTGCAAATTGAATTTTGGATTTTAATTTTTTTACCTATTTTAAGGGGATTTAAAAAAAAAGTTATACTTATGTTAATATGTATGTTTGATGTTATCAAATTATTAATAGTTAAGATAAGCTAATCCACACTTGTACACATATTAATCACTACTATGTTATGATAATTATATATGAGGTAATAAAGAAAAAAAATCTTACAGTTAGAATAATTAATATCATATCTGGTTGTTAATTTTTAAATGCTTAAAAAATATAATCACAGAACCTCGAAAGGAAATTGTTCTATTTTATTTATTATTATTGTTAACAATATTGATCGTTTAATTAATTCATTATATTATCAATTTCCAATCATTAATGAATTTCAACTATTTGGTTGAGGATTATGAATTTTATAATTTCCAATTATGCCGTTAAAGTGGTTTATTAATGCTTGTTTGATTAAGCACAATCATAGTTTTTGTGAATAATACACTTATGACTTATGACTAACTGATTGTCAAATATAATAATTAAAATATGAAAATTTGAAAAATTAGCTCAAGTTAAACTGCTGACCCTAAACTTTTCTGAATACAGACTTAATAATATTATTACTGAACATTTAACAGTACAACAACAGGGAGATCAATTTTAATAGTTTAATCTGTACTTTGTAAACGATTAGGCGTGGAATTCAAAAAGCTCGTACATCGGTTGTGAATGAAATACCTACAATGAAAACTGAAATTTGTTTGAGTGCAAAAATAATATTTTTAACTCATTGACATATAATTTTTTTCTTAATCCACCGATCAGCTGACAACTATAAAATACAAGTTGGCGTCTAAAAATTGATTGTTATTACACAATCCCATCTACCAAAACTACATAGTTAATATTTATGAAATATTTTTTTAAGTGTCTGCAAGGACTACTACTTTGTCAAAATATAGTTTATCACGTGTACGATTGTCTCAGCATTATATCGGGTGATTTTTTAACACTACACTTTCCATATATGTACTTTATACATGACAAACGGGAGACAATCAGAGATTACACTTTTTTTCTTAGATAACTAGAATTTTTTTATCGGTGCCAAAAGGCCGGTTTATTGAGTTATAACTAGATTATTAGTTATTATATAATACACGTATATAAAAGTTTTAGCTTAATTTTAAATGTAAAAATAAATAATAGGTATTTCTGCCTTAACAGCTATTTTAGTTGTTTAAATGTATTCTTTATTTTTTTTACGTTTTTTATGAACAGTAGTGACGAAAAAAAAACAATATTTTAGCTTCCAAGTTCGATGCGTAACTGAGAAGGTATTAGAAGGTATTCCTTTTAGTTTTTTACAATGATAAGTTTTTATTTTTTGTGTCTTGACTCGCGATATATTGTCATGTAGCAACTCTACAGATCAGAAATCGTACTTGAAAGGTACTTCAAAAATTTTAAAAGTTCATCTCTTCCCCTTCAAAATCGATAAAAACACGAAAAAAAGTACAACTACATATTTTTAACTTAAAATTACGAAACGCTGTAACTTTATTTAAATTAGTCGAATTGATTCCAAATATTTATGAAGTTTTCTTTAAATAAAGTACTAACTACGTGTATACTGTGCGAAATTCAAAAAAACATTTATCCTAGAAGGGGTAGAAACTTTTTCTTTATTTCTATTTTTCCAGAAAACTTTTAGGACTTCAAACCTGAAAATACCCTTAAGATAGACTTAGTGTTGGACTAAAACATATTATATATTTTTTAAAAATCTCTAGTCAAACTTTTTTATTAAAGAAAACCAAAAAGGGGGAAAATTACATTTTGATAAGGTATACTTAATGAGGTTGCATAGTTTTTTAATTATCATCTCGGGAAGATATTTATTTATTTGAGAAATTTTTTTTTCTTGGGTACCATTTTTATTTGAAAATGTATATCTTTTTTTTTTCGGTATAAGTGTATTTTTATAATACTTTTATATACTATATACTAGTTTTCTATTATTTTTACAAAAAAAGTAAAAAAATTTATTTTAATAATTTTTACAATTTTATTTTATAGTTAAAAAACAAAACTCTTCAGCATGAAAAACTTCAAGAGTGACTATATTTAGATATAAATGCAAGTACGTGTATGCGATTTTTAGAGCGTCGTAAAAAAAACAAAAATATTCATAAATGTAATCGAAGAAGTTTGACTTTCAATTGCATGTCTTAAGAGCATTTTTTCTGATTTTTGTGTCGAAAATCGATGTAAAATTTATTTCTGTTTAAGATTTCTAGTCCTTCCCGTATATTTCTAGATGGATTTTGTCTAACGGTGTTTATCTGTTTCTACTTTAACAAACAGCTCCTATCAATTCAAATTTAAAGCAATAAAGGTGGGGTAGTTGATTTTTCGCGACTCGAGTTTCGTCTTGGTCGGACAAAAACAAACGACACATAACGAAACCCTTTATCGTTGGCTACTGTCGACGATAAAAAGCGTAGGACGTGCGTTTTGGCCCGTGGCACGGTCGAGTCTAATAATAATATTACAATGCAACGCGCAGTGGCACGTGCCCGTCAACTACGTTTTTTTACAAACGCAATCTGCGCTGCGGCGGCCGCCCAGGCCTGCGGTGTTCGCTGCAAGACTATGCAGCATGTGACAACGTTGCATGCACAGTGCACACACAAACGATACCGGCAGCTAGCTAATACCTATGCAGGTGAATTCGAATTAATATTATAATATTATTTACCCAAGTGCGGCGATGCGACTATTGGACTCGGGAGAGTGTGGGATTTCCGTTGATTAAATATGAATACAATTTAACCGTTGCCGATGTTAAAACAAAGAGATAATAAGACGATCTGAACCCGACGTTTTTATTTTATTCCAATCACAGACACGGCGGTGGCAGACGTACTCCTTCGAGCAAACCGGGTAACGCACTGAGACGGCAAACCGGTTGCGGTGTCCAACGGCGACGGACGCCACCGGTGACGTAGCGTTCGTCTGCCGGTACGTTGCGTCGGCCCGAGGGAGCTTTCGACGCGAGCGCGCGTGGCGACCGAGTCGAGGCGGCTCGACGGCACATGTCCGACAACCGGATTATGTTAATAAATTGACATGGTCGAAGTTTATTAAAACGTATTTATTCTTAAAAATTGACTTTTTAGAATTGCTTAAAACCCGCCCAACTTCAATATACTTAACAGTTAACACCCATTACAATAACGTCAGGAAATCGATCTAGCAATTGAAAATAAAATATAAAATAATAATGGCAGACTGTCTGTTATGTATTTAATGAACGCGTGTTGCGCGTTAAAAAATTGCCTATATATCTTTAATCCTCAAGATAGATAATGTGGCGTTTTCTTAAGCTGTTTTGTGTACAAAAAAAAAAACACTTAAAAAATTCAGTCAATATTTTCTCAACAATTATCGAGTTCATTAATTTTAATTTTTAAGATTAGAATGTATTCTAATCTTAAATACCATCCATGTTTTGTTAAAAGTGGCTCCGACTTTGACACGCATTCAAATGAAAAAGTGTACTCTAAGGCACCTTATCATAAATACCTTACCATGAGTTATTTAATCATTTGAAATGCACTCTAATGCATTATGCTCAATGTTAGTTGCAAGAACATACACTTATGTACTTCAGACCACTCTCTTTGATTTTAATTTTTAATGATGAACATTTTTTAAAACCCTGTTGCAAACATTATAAGTGGCTATTCACTTACCTAGTATATAATATTATAGCCGTGCGCCACGAAGAACATTTTTTTGGTTTCGTCGACTTTTTTTTTCTGTAGGAAAAACTAGGCCATCATACTTTGTATTTTTGCTTACGGCACACAATTCGAACGGTTTATAAAGTAAAAACGATAATAATAATATTATTTAGCTTAAAAGTTACCATGTGTAGACGGTGTTCGATAACAACTAAATAATATAATATTTGTGTATAATTATATATTATCCTAAGTGTACAAGGTAAAAAAAAAATAATAATACTGATGTTCAACGGTAACCTCTATGTGCGCTGAGCACGGCGAGGCAAATACTGCACAATATTATTGTATAGGTATTATTGTGTCCTAATCTATTACGTTATTCATATATTTCAAAGGGTGGGTCCCAAAATGATTGAGCAATACCTTTTAATGCTTTTGGCAACTATTAAATATAATATATGTTTTTTTTCATGTCGTAACTAAGGCGATTTCGCAAAACATCATATCATACGCACTTAAGGCTTTGGGGGGGTAAATTATTGTTTTATAAATAAGTGTATCTCGATTTTAAATATTAAAATAATACCGCATAAACATGTTTATAACAAAACAACTATACGGAAGTGTTGTTTAGATTCAATTCAGTCCATAATTAATATACTACCCACTTGTTGTCGCGCTGATATTTTTATTTTCCAATATTGACTATACCACATTATACAGATATACATCTTCATCTACACCGACTACTGCTGCGTCCGCCTACATGATTTTTTTTCACGCACCGTAAAATATAGTTATCTGCGATGTTGGCACAAAATACCAATTGGATAGTCGCTATACTATTATGTACTTTCTTACTGTCACGCATAACAGAGTATTTTCGAAGAATATATATAACACGGATGTCTCTAGCGGAATTGGGTTAAATACAAAAAAAAAAAATACAAAAACTGATAACAAATTTTGTAATAAAATAGGTACATAAAAAAAAAATTCTTTATCATTAATGGCTTGTTCAAGATGGAAAATGGCTAAGTTCAAGACCCGTTTTTTGATTTTCGTTATGAGCTTTGTGGGCCGCTTGTCTTTTCAGGCTGGTCGGTATGAACACGGTCAACAGACATCCGATAGCCAGCAGTCCGATGATCATCATATTGGCTACCATGTCCCCCATTGTAGTAAACACCCAACTGTAAATTGACGTCAGGAAGAAGCCTATTAATTGCGTGCCACCGTTGAGTAGTCCACTAGACGTTCCCTCGGCGATGGGGTAAGTCATTTCGATGGCAAGCTCAAAGCCGACCGGTAGGTATCCAGTCATGAAAAGTCTGTGTATCAAAGCAATGAATGCATTAAACGGGTTTCAAGTGGTATCGAACGGTTTTCGTTTAGCGAGAGCTTGTCTACTATGATATAATTTAAGCGATGAGCTCAATTTCTTTTAAAAAAATTTGTTGTTTTATAGGTTATTAAAAAAAAAATGATTGTTAATAACAATTTATACTTTTAATGACATTTGTTGGTATTTTTGGAGCGCTATCAACTTAAATGCTAACTTTTTGAATTAAGAATGATCTGCTGAAAATGTTGACTGGTCGATAACCAGTTTTAAATAAATACTTTGAGGTCATTAATGTTTAAACTTAAGACCAAAGTTTGAGTGCGATTAATTAATCCGCGTAGATCAAAATAATACTACAATCCACTTTTCTTCTTATCCGAATTTTTAAACTTTTTAACTTCAAAGTTATTTATTAAAAATGGTTATCGACCAGCCGTCGATTGATTTTAGTCAGCGAGTTATTCTTAATTTAAAAATGTAATGCAATTCATAAACAATGCTTACATAAAGCTGATAGCGCTCAGGAAAATTTGGTAATTTTATCATGTCATCAAATAACAATAGTACAGTTTTAAAAAATAAATACTATACATTTTTAATTATTTTAAAAGTAAATGAGTGGATAAATTTAATTGTATGGCACTGTGTTATTGTCTTGGATTAATTTAAAAATCCTAAAATATTCATAGCATTGTTTGTATTAGTTATAGCCCTATAGGAATGTATCAATGCAAATGGACTATACACGTCTACTTACTATTCGTGGCATAAAACTACATTGATTTCCCACACTAATGCTTACCCCAACAGCGAAGCAGTTATATATATCGTCCATATGGATTTGCTGTTCGCTAGACTGAACGTATAGATCACCATAGACACCAACGTGCTGGCGTATATCACCAGAGTTGTCTCTCTAGAAAAATAATAATAGTTATTGCGTTCAATATAAATTTCTTTGAGCAAACGTCATAATATACAATAGTTTTAAACGATAATGATCTATAGTATTGATCGTTTACATTAATAATATACTCGTATTATTAAGTAAGAGGTATTGAAATTAAAATAGGTACTAAAACATGAGACGAGAAAAAAAACGAAAAGTTTAATCGAATTGTGTGCTTTAACTTTTACTTGTATAAATGAGTCTTGTCCAAAATATAACCACAAAGTATCGAGCCGCCCAAGCCGCATAGTACCAACGTGAGGCCGATACGTCCGACGTCTTCTTCGTGGCCCTGAATGAATTGTAAAATAGATACAATTTAATATGACACGTTTAGGTACGGATGGTTTGCGATCGAGACCAGGATGCACACACCGGAAAATACAGTAGAATAAATTGATTCAGTAGAGTGGATATGGCGAAAAAGGCGCCGACGTTTATGCCGTAAGAGATCAGCAATAGAACGTACCCATTAGTTTTCATTAAGGCTTTCATTGAGCTTATGAATGCGTCGTTCACTATTGTCGGGTCGTCTCTATTTTGCCGTTGAACGATTTGAGCGTGACTCGGTGCTAACGCGGGTTCGGCTTTCAAAACTAAAAAAAATAGTAGGTATACAAAATATATAGCTTCATTAGTTTTTTTTTTTTTAAACGTCGAGTATAAAGATAGTATTTGGTTTTTCTTTTGCGTCAAAGTACTTTATACTTAAGGTCTCTGGGACCTGAAATACGCACAAGTATATTTATTGTTAATCACATTTGACTAGTATTTCCATAATATTAATCAATTGTTTGTATAAGTTAAATAAGACCATCCCGAAACTACCGAAAGATGTAACGATTTTTTCCGTTTCATTATTTGTATAGGCCATTAATTTATTAAAAAAACGGTTGAACCGAGCTGACCTTTTTTAGAATATGTATTAGGCGTACTCGATACTCATATTAAACGATAATTATTATCTGAAATTTAAAACTTGTCGAAACCGAAATAAAAATAAAATATGTACTTAGGTGCACTTTTATACAACTAAAATATTTTAATGTACATTGTACAACTAAACAAATGTTGCCGTGCTCAGAGCATATTGTACATATACAAGTTCTCTCTCATGGAATATCTCGAATATTAGGCTCAAAAATAAAAGTGTGAGTTTTACTTGCCTGTCAATACTTACGCCAAAGAACTAATATGAATACGATTGAGTTGACTATAGCGAAAGACAGAAACATTGTCCACAATTCGTTTCCTATCTCGTCCAAGTTTTCACTGTCGTGAACCATCATTGGTGGGATTAGAAAACCTAAAGCTGCACCTAACTGAAACATATAAACACATGTTTCAACGTATTACTGTACAAATTCGAGTAGATGTAGAATAATGTACATTATGATTTACGACTTGTGAAGAAAAAATGGAAAATGTATATTATTTTATTGTAGAGTCCTGGTCAGGCAATTTTTAAACTCCAATTTAGACTTAATTCTGTAGGACTAATATTATTATTATAACAGCTTATGTAATCAATTTATAATAATACATTTCTCTCTCCTTCCTACCAAAGGATTTATATTAATATTACCTATTCGTTTACTACATGTAAACAAAATCTATTGTAATTGTTGTGTGTTAAATTAAGATTATGTTGTGAACATAGAATAGTGAGTAGAGCCCCTTCCATAGATTAATGTTCTTATAGACTAAAGTAGGTTTGGTAAAAATGGCTAGCTTATTAATTGCAATTTGTTATGCCTTCCCTTAAAACGTATGTATAGTTCTAACTTATTAACTTGTCTAAAAATATACTTTACTGACCTGATAGGTATATTTTTTAATATAAAAATGTTATTTTGGCAGCTGTTGCAGTTTGTCACAAGTCATGTCGACCCTCTATTTAAATGTTTACAATACACAAATAAACGTGCTTAGCTATATGCATCATACATATCGTATCCACGAGGTCATTGTCGTTAGCACTAACTATGAATATTGAAACATCCTGTCATGTGCTCGATTAGTAAAATATGATATACAACTGTATATAATACTTATATATGTATATACCTATGCATATATTGTAATAGAAGATGCAATCTTAACAAAATTGAGAAATAACTTACAGACTCGGTACTCTTATTCATTTTGAGATTTAGTTAAATGTATATCGACCTACTTGTAAAAAAACTGATACATATATAAGACCTATTCTTAATAAAACAGAGCTAATTGAGTTTAATTTAAACTATATACATATTAATTATTTTCATATTATTTTTATTTTCTATGAAGTTGGAAACTATTTTATTTATTTTCTATAAATACTAATATAAGGATAATTCAATCATGCTACAGAGAATATCATTGCACAACTAGGTAGTATTGTTTTATTTGGACTTTGGCTAATAATTTGTTTCATGGTCAGAATATATCAGAAAATATTTTTATTATGAAAAAACCTCATGTAAAATATAATATATAAGTAATTTGAAAAATATAATTCTGTGTCACGAGACGTTGTTATTAAAAAGGCATGTGAGCCATAATATATTTTGTTTTTAAATTTGACAATGTGTATAAAAGTAGGAGCATCTTTTTATTTTCAAGTAATAGACTAATTTAATATGGAATATAGTGATTTGTGACTGCATGCATAGAGATCAAATGAATATGGACGGATAATTGTAGTGTAGGATGCAAAGATCCCACGTGGATTGTAAAAAGCATCAAAAGGAACAGCTGTCAGGAGAAAGAAACAGACTGTTAATAAAGTAATAATAAACCTGGTTGCCAAATACTCCTAATGAACACGCAGTAGATACTTCAGATGGACCAAACCACACGGCTGCTACTCTGGATGGCAAACTCAAGATAAACGCTTGCGAACAAGCGACAAGACCTTGACCGAGCAAAGTTATCAGAAACTTATCCGGTTCGGCCGAGAACACTTTCAACCAAGCGCCTAATACCGTACCGGCGGCGCCAACCACCATTACTACTCTGAGACCCTAAAAAAAAATAATTAAACGTTCAATCGCCATGTCAAGGGTTTTGAAATTTATTTTTGTGAAATATTGTAATGACATATTTCTAATAACGTTTATAAAATATTCCAAAACAATGAAAAATATACAATTTAAACGAGTTTCCATCCTACGCGACTACTTATAAATTAATAACGCTAAAAAAAGAATGTCTTCATATAAAATGCTAAAAAAATCTTTTAAGCTATTCAAAAAAAAACTTTATAACAAACTAATTTTTGTCTATTTAAAAAAAATGTATCAACATTTGAATAATAAAATTAAATCACATAAATAAGATTAATTATTAACATATAATGGTTGAATAATGAGGTTTGTTTATGCAAACTAAAATTCTATTTCTTTTGATTTTTTTGTGAATCCTAGTCTGATCTTAGGATTTCTATAGCACGTCGAATTGTCCTTGTTTTTATTCACTACCAAATTTCCAAGCAATTTAGAAAATTAAATTCAATATTTTCGTATTTTGTTTTGAGTTTACAGAACACGCCATATCATATGATACATATTTTTTACATCTTTATAGACACTAGAGAAATTCTAAAGCCAGATTCGCATTTTGTGTAATTATATTATATAGGTAGATACATTTTTGGTTCTTATTTCAAAATTGTGTTGTACAGTGTATTTTGTATAATAGTATTTTTCCAAAATACCGTTTGGTTGCCAACTATTAAATATTATACACAGAAAAAATATATTTCTAATGGCATTGAATTATTTCAGACATAGTCAACGTAACGGTAATAACCGCTAAATGGAAATAATAACAATAATTATATTTTATACACGAACCCGACATTTCCCGTCCTCGTGTGAGATAAATATTATTGGAGAACTTTTAAATTATGAATATGATATAAATGTATCAGTCAGTACTCGCAATAAATACGAAATGTATCCTTTAAAAACATTAAATAACTTCAAAACAATATTTCGGTTTCAAAATTATTACTATCAATGATTATGGCGACCTTATTGACTATTGGCAGATCATTGGGTCGTGATCCATCGCTAGCTTATTGTATCATTTTTTAATTTAAGTGCTTCGCAAATACACGTGCAATCATTATAAAATACAGCCTATTGCACGAATTTAAATTACTTTCTTGCTCGAGGAGTTTGGCATTTATTCGAGTCTAAAGCCCAATATTTAGTTAGTTTTTTATTTTTTCCCCTCTATTTTTAGTAACGTAACAAAAATTGAAAGTCCTATGCGTCCTGCAAGAGTTCTTTTATCTAAAATAAAAAAAAAATCTATTTTGTAACTGGACTACTACGAGGTGTGAGAGTTTTTCTTGGTAGAATTTTTTTCACTACCAAAATAGCTGTAATTCAACTAAAAAAAATGTTTGTTAAAATTGGACCTAATTGGTTATAATATAATTAAAGCAAAAAATAGGTTGACATAGATAATCAAAATTAAAAAAATTATCATAGTGGGCGACTTTGTAATTTTCGCGAGCAGGTGGCGAGCACTCTTAAGAGATAATTACACTTCATCCACTATCAGACAATTCTTGGACTGATTCCTACAAAATGACTCCAGGCATTTTTTCTCCAAACGCACCAAGATAATAATAATTATTATTATACAGGTGATCCGGTGTCTTATTCTTATAATACACTCAATTTCTCTTAAACGGATTGTAAATTTGTATGTATTTTTAGTAGGAACCATAACTTGATAACGAAAACATCCAGACATACATACCATATTTTGTCAATAGTGTGTAATAACTAATTTCTACTTTAAAACCATTAACTGAATCATTTCAAATGACCTTCTCTCATCATACTATACAAATGCAATGACTATGATATCGAGTGATTACCTTTCGATCGAGTAACCAAGACGCCGGTATCACTAGTGGAACGTATACCAGCATGTATATGGTCGACGTCAAGTCTACTAAAAAGTTAGACACCCCGTAAAACTTGACCGTGATATTGGATATGATGCTGTACTGTATCCAATGGGCCGCGTTGGACATTGAGTACAACATGAACACGACTAGCACGACCCATCGTGACTTGTACAGCTTTAAGACGTATTGCTGTTTTTCGTTGTCGGTCGTTGAATGTACTTGTTTGTCGTTGATGGCTTGCTGCAGTTGTTGTTCGTTATCGATGTTTTGCATGACCGAAGCGAAATTTGCCATAGTCCCTTTGGGAACTCTTTACCTATGTACCTCAGTGTTGAATAGAAAAAAAAAAATGAAAAATTTGCGTTTGATTATCGAGTAAGGTTACGGAATCCGAACTGAAATATTGTTATAGTTCTAAGGACTAAGACCGTGCATTAAGGTGATTCGCATCACAAATCCCATCGCAATCACTGGTAGACGATATCTGTTCGTGACTGGATAGGTTTTAATGGCCAATGTAACACAGCTAGGTTATCACCCAACATTCGTATGGACTAATTTGTTCTAGAGAGGGGACTGTTCCAGTCGTAGACAGTGATTTGAACTCAACCTTTAACACCGTAGGTAGATACACTTTTAATACCGGCATTTATTGCTAAAAGTTAAAATAGTAAACAAAATGTTATTTTTATAAACTCAAACGTAATATTTACTTAGTACGCACAATAAGTTATCTACATTCTATAACCAACGCTTGTGTTGAAGGGAGAGAGCTACAATTACAGATAAAAATTAATTAAAAGGTACAACATATATCAACAAATTCTCGAAATAATTTGACTACTAGTAAACATATACACAATTATTATTCTAAAGATAATTATAACCAGTTAATAACAGTTATCACTTATTTTTACATAATATCGACTGTTAGAAGGTAAAAGGGCGTAAGCGCCAATTTCAAAATTGTTCAGGAGAGCCGAAAAATCTAATATCACGCCCATTCTATGATGCGTACCTAACCTAACCTAACCTCATGTTAAAACATCGATTGTTGATTATAAACTTATGATATCAATCGATGTATAATTATGCCATTTACGACAATATGCAAAAAAAGTCGAAAAAAGTTTTGAAAAAATGGTCGCTTACGCTTTTTTACCTTCTAACCGTCGATATATCCTACATCATTGCACGAGGTATCATATGTTTTAAACTTTTTTTTTTCTTATCGATTTAATTTAAAAGGCAGTCGCGGTTGATACAAACACGTGTAAAAACATCTTCAAGAACTTCCAAATCTTTTCAGCATATACAATAAGAAAATATGCTAACAATGTAATAAATGACTTGAAGACTATGAGTAGGGAAGCTATCCAGTGATAGGACCCTATGACATGTTTCGGCTAGAAATTAAACGGTAGCAATACAATTTAGGAGGTCTTGATACCAACGTCTTTTAAGACGACGAGGGGGGTTGTTCGGGATAGCAGCTGTGTGCTGGCTTGCTATTAATGGATTCGAATGGAGGAGTAATCTAGAGTGGAATTTTGTATAATGAGTCTTAACTAAATTTTCAACTGATTCGATGTGTAAGTCATTGTGGAGGGTGAGGTTGGAAACATACCATGGAGCGGACGTGATTGTACGGAGGGAAATCGATTGGAAAGCTTCTATTCTTTTTAGTTGGGATCGTTTGGCACAACCCCATATTTGAGCTCCGTATGACCAAATTGGTCTTAACATTGACTTATAAATAAGAATTTTGTTATGAAGCGGTAGTTTGGATTTCAGTATAGGACGTAGTAAGTGCAAACGAGTATTTAGAGACTTCCTTTTTGATTTTGGTGGGGGCCCCAGGTTAGTCTTTTATCTAAAATAATACCTAGATATTTGACTTGAGACAAGGAGGGGATAGGAACTTCTTGGAGGGTGAGAATAGGCGTATTTTTTTTGTTGAGTGTAAAAGAAACATGTACAGATTTGTCTGCATTAATATTAATTTTCCAGTTTGAGGACCATTTTCCAATTTGATCGAGGTGTTGTTAAAGAGCATTAAATGCTTCGGGGGGTCTCTATTGGAGAATAGCTGTGTCATCGGCGTAAGTGGTTAGAATAGTGTTTTGGGTGTGAGGGATGTCTAAAGTGAAAATGTTGTAGAGGTCAGGAGAAAAATCACTTCCCTGAGGAACTCCTGCTAATATATAAAAGAGGGAGGAAAAGGCATTACCATGACGAACTTTAAATGTACGATTTTCAAGATATGATCGAATTAGTAAATAAAGAGGAGCAGGGAGGAATCATTTGATTTTATACAACAATCCGGTGTGCCAAACTCTTTCAAAGGCTTGTACTACATCCAGGAAGACGTCCGGACAATACTTTTTGTTTTTAAAAGAAGAAGAAATTACATCGACTAGCCTGTGCACTTGTTGTATGGTGGAATGTTTTACACGAAATCCAAACTGTGCATTGGGTATTACATTTTGTGTTTCCATAATTGGTCTTAATTTTTTCAGGACGATTTTTTCGAATAGTTTTCCGAGCACTGAGAGTAGACTAATGAGTCTATATGAGGTTGCTAGATTGGAGGGTTTACCTGGTTTGAGTATGAGAATGATTATGGATAATTTCCATACGGCGGGGAAATAAGACAATCTCAACATTGAGTTAAAAATAAAAGTTAGGAGGACAATTGTTTTTTAGGAAGATGTTTTAGAATCTTGTTCGTTATCAAGTCATGACCGGGGGATTTATTAGGCTTTAATCTTTGAATCACATTTACAATTTCAATTGGGGAAACATGTTTAGTAGGAAGAGACATAGTAAAGGTAAGGTAATGGAGTGTCAAGGAAGTTACTTATTTTTCTAAATGTATGGTATTTGGAATAATGTCAGGATGAGGTATAAAAATATTTGAGAGGTGTTCCCCAAACAGATTGACTTTATCGAGGTGTGATAGGGCGAGCGACCCGTCAAATTTTTGAATAGGACAGGAAAATTCTTTTAAGAAAGTAGTCTTGTCGAAAGGAAGTCTGGATCTTTGCCAGCGGGAGCAGGCCCTGCGTTTTTCAGCGATTAATGCTTTTATATTGGGAGGTAAAAGATAAGAATTATATTTTGAGTGACAGTGCAGATTAGGTGGTAAGAACACTCTTTACAGCAGATTGGATTAAGCTGACTAGTTGGAGCGCTGCAGATTCTATTTCATTGCATGTTTTAAGGGAAATTTTTAAGTTATATATGATTTTCTAATGTCGTAGAAAATCGTTTTCAGTTGACTGGACCTTTGGATAGGGAGGGACGAGGAGGAATAAGAAGTGGAGGTTCCATAATGTTTAACATAACGGGGGAGTGATCGGAAGACAGGTCGCATATGTTTTGAATAGTGTGGTTTATGTGGTTGGGAATTGACGATATAAAAAAATCTAGTAAATCGGGTTGTCTATTCGAGTGAGTAGGCCAATAAGTAGGACCGGTGGGTGAAATAACTGAAAACCCCTTTACCTGTATGGAATTATAAAACAGTCGACCTCTAGGATTTTCAACCCGACTACCCCACAAGAGGTGTTTGGCGTTGAAATCTCCCCCGGCTATAAATGTACGCTCTAATGAGGACAAGAACTGGTCTAAATGGAGCTGAGATATACATGGCCGGGGAGGACAGTATACTGCTGAAAAAGTTATAGGAATATGATTTATTGAAGTTGAGACACTTGTTGCTTGGATGGTAGGGATTTGAAAGTACGGTAGTGGATGGTGTTGAGGATGAGATTAAAATAGCGGTACCCGCGTGTGACGTACCATCCGGATGATTGGTTTTGTAGATATTGTAACCCAGGAAAAAATGTTTGGAACTGGAAGTATAATGGGTTTCAGTGATTAGAGCTAAATCAATTTGATTCTCTAAAAGAAAGTTTAATAGTTCGGATTCTTTTTGTTTGAGGCCGTTAGCATTCCAGAGAATGATTTTAAGTGATTTATTATTTATTTGATTATTTATGATTATTTAAAATTAGTTTATTAATTACGGTGGTAAATAATAGGATGATGAGGGAGTTAGAAGTGATGGTGTTAGATGACATTTCTATCTACAAGGCGTGAAATGACTGTGGTCAAGAGGGACAAAAGTGGCGTGATTATTGATTTAAACTCAGTTATAAAGTTCGTTAATACTGTAGTAATGTCTGTTGAGTTTTGGTCGTTATTTTTTTCGGAATTATTGTTAAATTGGAGGTTATTGGAAGTAACCTGAGAGTAAGAATGGGAGTTTTGAGTAGTTTTATTAGGTGGTTGTGTCGGAGCGACGGTTTGTTGAGGGGTAATTACATTGTGGGGTGGGTTTTTTGATAAAGGTAGACGAAGACGTTGGAGATCATTACCTGGATAAGGTTTGCCGCGGCGGCCGTCCAGTGAGCGTGGTTTGTGTAGGTTTCGATAGTATGCTACCGGGAACTGGTGGCGTTTTTATTAGTGGTATTATAACGGAGAGAGAAGATAAGATAAGGCCAGCCGGCGGCCGGCCGTAAGCGTTTGCTGTTTATTTTTACCAGTAAGACTTTTACTTACGAAGTATGATAACTTGAGAAGTCCGAAACGAATCTTGACTGTTTCGGCTTTGATTGACGCGGAAAATTTTTTTCGTTATTTGGATATAGATTAAGAAAAAATATATTCACTTTAGCGTCGGGGGTTGCCGAAAAACTTATGAGCATGTTTCACGTTCGAGTGATCGGCATCGAATGAGATAATTAAAATAATAAATCTTAATAAAATAAAACTATTAGTGATGATAATAGAAAAAAAACTTGTTTTAAGCCCATTGAAGAAGTTCATACATTTAATCTGATTGTATAATTTTATTCCGAGACCGTTATTTGAGCTGAACCTATTATTAAAAGTTCGTCGACATGTTTTTTTGGATCAATTGTAAGTATTTGGTGTATTAAAAACCGAGTGATGCGCTTAAGTAAGAGTTACTTTCTTGGTTCATTTGTATAAAAGTAGTATTTATTTTTTACCACTCAATAGTATTTAATAATTAACTATAAATTTTATTTTTTATTAATAAAGGCTAAAAAAGTATATATATAAAAAAAAAAATTATAAATATTGATTTTATACGTTTTGAGGGTTATTACACATACACATAAGTGGTAATCAATTTCTATAAAGTAATAATTATAATTATAATTTAATAAATTAAGTTTAAACTAAAAAAAAAAGATTCTCAGTGTTTGGGGTGTACTGAACCCGACATAATCCTGAAGTAGGCAAATAAATTTACACGCTACTGTAAAAATATGAAGCGATTGATAGATGGCGCCTCAGTAATGACAACTATTAACGTTTTTATTAAACAACTTAACGTGGAAAATTATGTATTAATTAGGTTTTTCTTGTACTTGAGCCTCTTAGGAGGAAATTTTATTGAAATAATTAACTAGTATATTGTCCGTTATACTATACATAAAAGTTTTTTATTAAAATATACAATAGTATGTATCCCCATTGATATACACACTAGTGTATATAATCAATGGTATTACATACTAATATTTATATGAAGTACAATGTGTTAACTATTCATGTTTTATCAGACGTATCACATAAAAGATTCAACTGAGAGTTTCATTCATATTAACAATGCTAAGTTAGAGGTTCAGCCATGGTTTCGTTAATTAGTAATTTTACTTAGTTTAACTATATTTAGTTCATATATATATATATATATAATATATATAAACAACGTTATTTAAAAAAATAATTTAAATATAAAGCGAGCTGCGCATATTTAGTGTTGCCGGTCGATACAGCATACCAATCAATTGCATTATTGACATAAACATATTATAAATTAAGTTCTTCATTAATAGTTAAAAATATTGGTTGTTGGCATAAAGTTCAATAACAAAACTGTGGAATTTGTCATATTTCCAAGAACTTTTACCTACATAGGTATACGTTTCTGCCACTGGTGTCTTTTTTAAAAGAATATTCGAGTTAAATGTTGTCCTTGAAAACTTAAGTCGAATAACATAGTGCAAAATAAGTAATAACATTTAGTTATTTACATAAAAAACATATTTTCTGTATTATATGTTTGAAAACATGGTGAACGGTTAAGTTAGGCGGAAATATGTGTTTGTGTACAACCATTATAATTCTATCGACTGAAATTTGAAAGTGCGTAGGTATAAAATTAATGCTATTAAGACATTATGTACATGATATGTCATTAGTTATATTTTTTTAAATGGCGCTACCTACCCATTTATTAAAGAGTGACCTATAGGTAATTTTTGACGATTTCATAATTTACAGCTTAAACTATAGTGTGTCTCATTAAGTATAGTAATGTAGCGATCTTAGCGGCCAGTTAATTTCTGTGGTAGGATGTTGGTAGAAGCCGATACGTCACTTTTTATCAATTTTGTGGTGATTATATGAGTATGTTTCAAAAACAGGCAGCAAAACAAAGTGGCAATATAATATTGTATGGCTGAGTGCTGTTATTGTTAAGCTATCGTTGCTTACCGATATGGAAGCTAATACTTAAGTAGCAATTTTGCTGAAAAACTCCAATAGTTGTATTTTACTGAAATTTAGAAAAAAGGGACATATTATCAGGTTCTGCCATCCTACCATATATTTACACGTACCCGTGTGAATTTATTATTGGTTTGTTAAACGTATGCCGAACTGGCCGAATAAGGGGAACAATTTGCATCGTGAGCAATACAAACAGTTATGTACGCAGTTAAGAACATATGTTTAATCGGTTTCTTTCTGTTTTCATCCTCGGTAGTGTTTTAGACGGAATAAAAATGCTCCGACAAAAGTTATTCGTAATCATTTTACTATTACTCGTAGTTTTGATAAAACAGTCTAATCCGCGTAAACTTAGCGATCAGGAAATTAAATTGAAAAACTATAAACCGCTGATATACCTCGACACTGGTTATGACAATTCTGATTCAACTTTAAAAAATAAAGTATTGAACACCCTTACTCCTGGTCAACTGGACGCGAAGATAAATAAGTCGTATGATAATTTAGTGTGCGGCTACGTGTTCAGTACTCTTAACCACATAAATCTCACTACTCTTTTTGTTGTGGATAAAAAAAACAAGCTTTATGAAGACGAATTAGAGCTCCGCGACTTTTCATCGGTATCGAAATCGATGTTAGCCACTTTTTGGGAACTCGGTATGTACGATAGAATGAACGAATTTTGGTCTGTGCTGATGTATTCCATAATTAGTCCGGAGAAGGGCCTGTTGTACAGAACCAAAGACGTTCACAGCTATCTTTGTAATTTCGTTCTAAATAATTGCAAACCAGACAAAAACAAGTACGACGATCAAAATAAAAACTCCCAGTGTTACAAAGATTTGAATTCCATCCCTAGTATTGAAGTGAGAAACAAAATTAGAGAGTTAAACAAAAGTTTATTATTGAAACGCGTTAACAACAACGCTCACAAAATGAGTTTGGATCTCAAGCCATATAAGTTTGATCGGAATTCTCTATACCTAAACTACATGGTGGACGACGATAAGGCAATGGAACAATTATTCGTGGATTATGGGAAGATGTGGGATTGGGAATCGGTTCTGAAGCAGTTGCGCGTTGACTACACTAATGCCAAAGTAAGTCCGCTTCCGGATGTAATGAAGTTTTTAATAGAATTTCAGGCTAGATTCACGGAACTGCTGGAACTCGTGATGGTACAAATCGCTTGGAAGTCTGTGGAGGACCTAAGTAACATCAATAAGTCAAACTCAAAAAGATTAAGACTCAAGAAGAGTCTGTTTGGCGATGAAGCGGATACCGTAAATAATGCACTGCGCGATTCTGTTGATCTACTAAACTTGAACAACGAATCTTATGATGGAATCACCGAATATATTAATAATCATGAATTCTCGTTAGCTTCCAATTTTTTATTTACGAAAATAAATACAATTATAATAAGCTTCTATGACTATACGCCTTCTCACATAGACACTCAATGCCAAATACCAAAACTTACCGAATATGTTGCGTTCATTAAAGGAAAAATGAAAAATATCGATTTTACAACTTTTTATTACTTTGCGGAATTTTCGAACAAGTTTTTAACATTTTTGAAATACGGGCCTGCCAAAGAAAGCATTGAAGATTCAGATTATGTTAATAATTATGCCTTTGCAAATAACGTGGGAAACCTTCCAGTCGAAGACGATGATAATGTTGAGAACTCTGACAACGAATTCGTAAATACATACAGTGAAGTAGCGTCCGATTATACTCAATACTATAAAAATACAGAATATACAGAAAATACCGTGAATGCATATCCCCAAACTTATGATTTTGAATATGCTGAAAATGGAGAAGACTACGTGGACACAAAAGTCGATACTTATACATCAACTCAAGACAAAGAAACGTTCGACAACATTTTTGCAAAGTTTGAATAAACGTATTAAAAATAAAACTGTGTTTGTCGTCTTATTCAAAATTAGTTATTTTACGATTCCCTATTTTATGATAAATATAAACTTATATATTGACTTAATTATAGTAGATTAAATGAAATCGTATTCATTATATTACCAGTTAAAGTCTAATAAAATGAATGCGTTCTACAGTAAAGTTAAATAATAATATTAATTTATTTTACTAATTATTTTATCGGTACTGTTATTGTTTTATAATAATATATATTATAGAAGAAATGTATTGTAAATAAGCAACGCTAATAAACCAATTGACAACACTATTTTACATGCATTATATTGTGTTAAAACTATTATGAAAAAAAAAGGAGCGTCAAATCTATGTATGGCCATTGTCCATCTATACTGTATAATATAAATGGTAATACTTAAATATCTGTTGACAATGTTATAGGGAAACTACTAATTTGTTTTCAGGTAACAGGATATATTCTGCCTCCGTTATTCGTGACTCTGTGCTATCTACACTTTGACCTCATCATACTAATCCTTATTATTAGACGAATTCTAGATGTTTACTCCATACTAGCCGAGGAGGACATAGCATAATATATTACATACGATGAAATGTTGGTAAACGAAGTGTTGAGAAGTGTCATGGTTTTTTTGTAGTTAATCACACAAATACTGTTAATGGAATTTTACAAAACCATTACATTGCTTCTGCATAGCAAAATATGATGACAACAGAACATAAGTGATAAGCTTTTTACGAGTTTATCGTGTGACCGACTGTATCTTTGTTCTCGATGCGCTTTTTTGCGAACCACACACTCAAATGGGTAATGTGAGTGGATTTTGAAGTAATATAATAACGTTATTAGATAACTATATTATTGTATGATAATATGTAGTGACGTGTGTTTTTAATATATTATTACATCTTGGCGTATCCTCGTGTATATTTGTACATCCGCACCGCACTTATAATAATAGGTGTATAGACTATAGTCAGACAATCTATGTACATATATAGATATTTACATGCTGCACGTCTACCGAGTTTGATTAAACGAATCGTAGGTGCGACAATAAAATGCGCAATATATTGTATTATCCAAAGTTCGGTTTCGCGGATATGCGTAAAGCGGCTTCAGCATTTGAGATATTCAAACATTCTGCAGATTCTTGGACGGAGACAAAATTTTAATATATCACCTTTGGATATATTATTGTATGTGTGTGTGTGCATGCCAGTAGGAATCCCATTCGTCTTTGCCGCAAGTTGAATGTGATCGAGGATCGGAAAGCTCGCGTGTGTGTTAAAAAACACAATAATATTATAATCATTTTATTATTCCACCCGTAAAGTATTCTACACACACGCGGCCGATGCAATAAAATATATGTATTATATTAGACGTGACAAATGATGTATGGTTCTGCGCGATCGACGATCATAATATAGTGTTCTGTACACACGGGTATAAGGGTAGTCTGATAAGTTGTGTAAAAAAAAAAAGCACAAAAATATCCTATAAAGGGGTGTGCCTTTACATATTTGTATATTATACAGATGATTCTCCTCGATGCGATAATTACCTAAGTCCGTCAAACGGTCCAACAAATCACGTTGGATTGATTTCATTCCTAGACCCGCCTCTGAGTATATTAATATACAACTAGGTAGTATTGTTTTATTTGGACTTTGGCTAATGATTTGTTTCATGAACAGAATAAATATTTTTATTATGAAAACCTCACTGTGCGATGTGAAATATGATATAAAAGTCATTTGAAAAATATAAATCTGTATCACAAGATATTGTTTGCCTGTCCGTAAATGTGCAAGTAAAGTTTAAAAATCGTATTGGTTGTTTTCTCAAAACATCAACGTCAATAGTATATAAACGTTTTAATAATTTTACATTTACAACTCGCACACAAACTACACATTTGTAGTTGATACTTGCAAATTAAAAAATCCGCTACAAAAACTTTACCATTGTAATTTTTTCTTGAAAAAGAAATTATTCTAATAAATAAAGTATAGTAAAATAATTACTTAACTATTTTTTAAAAATTCTTTTATTATGAAAACATAATCACCCAACTCAAAACGGTGAAATTCGAAAATATTACAACTAACATGATTTGAATAAAAAATAATTTAAATCAATTAATAATAATATATTTTTGTCCAATGTTATTACTAATAATATTACCACTAATGGTTTATTCAAATTAAATGGATGTTCGAATATTCTATTAATTTTTTCAATTTAATAATATTGTATCATATTTAATTTAATAAAAAGCTAGTACAGTGGGGTTGGGGCATAGTGGGACGGGGACGTTAGATTAAAGGTTGACCTAGAGTGGAACTCTAACATATACAATAGAGCTATGATTTTTTTAATTTTTTATTTTACAGGAAATTAATTAAAAAAAATAAAATGTTATGTGCGACAAAAACTATGCTAGTATTAACTTCTAGGTTTTAAATATATATATGTTGACGATTGTTTTTTGTTTGTTGATAGCTTATACATATAAAACAACAATTGTTCCTCGTGTATATTTTTATGTGTAAGTGTATTAATGTTACCATTTTAGGACTACTGATATTTTTATAACATGTCTTACGCAAACAACAAGTGTGTTTCTGTTCGCTTTTTGCACGTAGTAGCTACCATCTTCCACTAGGCAGTACATATCTAATACATTTATTAGTTTGTATGAATTATTAGTTTGTACGACATGAGTGTTTTTAGCTTATAGACAGTTCTGAGTCTTGAACCTGGAACATATTTGTTGTATACAGTATTTATCTTTCACATCTTTTCTTAACCCATTTCGCAGTTGAGCTCCTCAAAACGCAAGTCTCCCCAAAGTGCTGGTTGACAATTAATATATGGTTGACCTGTTTAAGTACAAAATGCTGTGCGATTAACAAATTAATGCGATTAAACAATTTGTTAAAAAAATTAACAAAGAAATGTTTTTCCATGTTAAATCGTTTCAATTTGAGATTTTTTACCTGATAAAACCAATATGACCTACATAGTCTGTACAAAAAACTAAAATATCTATAAATAAATGTATTAGATTTATTTCACCCAGTGGAAGATAGTAGCTGCTATCTGCAAAAATAAACCGAAACGCACTCGCTGTTTGCTAAGACATATTAGGTAAATATTAAAAGCGTTTAAAACGTAGCATTAACACACACTTAAAAATGTACACGAGAAACAATTGTTGGTTAGTATATATATGTTACTGGCAAACAAAAATAAAATCATCAAAATATGTATTACCAAGAAGTTAATACTAGCATTATTTTTGTCACACATTATATTTCAATTTTCGCAATTATTTTCCTTGTAAAAAATAACCTTTTTTTAAAGCTTTTTTGTATATGTTATAGACTCCAGGTTTACTCACAATCTAACATTCGTAACTTGAGTCCAAAAACATTACTCTAAAAAGAGATCTAAAGTAAAACTGTCCACTCAATCTAAGAGAAAGGGTTTATGTTATTTTTTTTGGTTTGTCGACCTTTAAAGAGCAGTAATTTTGAGTTAAAAATAACGTAAATTCGTTGGGTGCATTTCCCGATTTTAAAAAGGATGAGGTAAACTTTTAAAATTGTTGGCCCAATAAAGTACCTCTTATGTATGATTTATGCCTAAATATAAATTACTACAGTGGTTCAAAGCGGGTATTTAATTTGATACTGATTTAATCACTTTCAACCGCTTCGATACGAATATGTACATCGAATGTACTTAGAATAGTACAAACCAAGTAGAGTATAACCAGCACAATAAGAAATTACCAAAGTGGGGTCCAGTATCCACAAATTCGAATCGAAGAATCGCATATTTTCGAATATATACAAATGCTACTCTACATAGTAAACCGGTCCAGAGGAAAAAGGTTTTTGTGTTTACAGTCACACGAAAAAAAAATATATCAATATAGATATTATAATACCTTCTCATCTAAAAAATAATAAACTAATTCCCAACTCTCGAGTCTTGACTATACTTTATATATATATATTTTTTTTTACTTTATATTGAACAGTTTTAAATGATAAAATTCGTTCTTACGATTTTCGACTTATTTATTGTGGTTTAAGTATTAAAGTGAAGACATTACTGTTAAACGTTTTCTTGTGGATACATGATAATAAAGGTTATAATAAACCACGTACTACTCCAGATTCTAAACAAAATGTTTTCTCAGCAAGAATTTTGAAGCCTATGAACAATTATGGCGCACCCAGAGGGGTCGCAAGGGAAGTTTAAATCATCCTAAGCGCCTGGGTCCACAGGTGACGTTTTTAGTTTTCACCGATATTCTGAAGGGGCTTGAATAGTTTTTAAAGAGTTTAAAATTCTTCTCCCTTCCCTAGTTGAAAAAAAAAAAATATATCACTTAATATTTTATGTAAATAAATTCTTCATGAACTAATATGTTTTGTTTTACTTTAAGAAAAATCTGCACAATTTACTAATAGATCATACAATATCTATTTCTGTAATTAATAATTTTAATGCTACTTGTTTTTATTGATTTGTTATAGATTTAGTTTTATGTTAATTATACAAATTAGCAATAAACATTTAACAGAGTTTTTTAAAAACTGCCAAGAAAAGAAATACAATTACCAGTAAAAAACATTCCTATGTTTTACTTCTTAATAAATATAAGATTTGGCTACCACTTAGAAATTATTAAAAATTAAAGATTTAGTATTATAAAGTTGGTAACCGTCGATTTTTTTTTGCTACAGGGAAATATTTAAATACAGAAAAAAAGACTTAGGAGAGAAATATATTTCAATTACTGTCTCCTGAATTCCAAGCATAATAATACTGAAAGTTGTTGATGAGGTGATTTGGGTGGTTGGGCGGTATGTCAGGGGTTCCGGCCAATGAGCAGTTACAAAATGGAGAATGTTACAGTGTATCGTTTCAGGAAGAGGCAGGACCACCACAACGCAGCAGATACACTGCAAATGCTCAAGCGCGACCGTAATCCACCACTTTTACTAAACAAAAACTTTGTTATCGGAGACAGGTGTGTTTGGTTTACTGTATAAAATATACTATATCTTTGATCTTTATCTTATTATTAAGTCGCATGTACAAGAGACTAAAGAGTTAAATTTAATAATAATTATTTGTTACTTCTAAGTATTTAAGAATCTATAGAAATTAACAATATTTATTCACTCAGGATACTCTATTTCTCTTAGGTAAAATTTTGCTTACATTTTGAACTCATAATTATTTAAATTAATTATTAAAAAATGCACAAATATACATTTATGATATTTTACATAATTACAGTTATTTGTAACTTCACACTTTTATTTCCAAAGACTCTTATATTGAGTTAGCCGTAAATTATTACGGCTAACTCGATAAATCTTCAGCCATGTTCCCTTAGTTGGAAGTCAGTTGATATTTGATTTATTTTTTGTTTTATTTCTACTCCATAACCCTAAAACTTTTAACTTGAATATATATGTTATATAATAATTATATTATATGACATAATATATTATACAATTTGTAGCTATTTTACAAAGGACTCGTCCACAAAAATTGTATAGAAAAAAATGAATAATAGCGTCCGCTTCATAAAATATTTAGACAATTTTAAACCCATTGTACGTTTACGAATACAATTCGTTATATATAGCTTTAAGACGAAGAAAAGAAGAACAACATCCCGGAAACGTCCACAAGGACAGACAAAAGTACATTTCATTTAGTCGCTCGCTATTTGCCATCCAACGGGTAAATACAATTTTTTCCCCATTGTTCAAAGTGTTCACTACTTACATCCTTCAAAAACAGTTGGATCGTCGTAACAAGACGTATTTATTTCTCCCCTATTGTAAATGTGCACTAAAAGTACCTACCCTAAAACTGTAAATAGTTTTATTAACCATCAATTACAGCAACAGCTTTTATTCAGCCATTTTAAACATGTGTATCTACGTATTAACATACAAATAACATATTTTAATATTATACATTATATAAATTATAATTATTTTATTATGAAAAATGAGCAACTTGGATCAAAAAATAAAAAGTAAATACATAATGCAAAACGTTTTTCTTTTTTTTGCATAAATAAAAATGTGATTGTAGAATCTGAAATTTCGGGTCTTTTATTTTCATTTTAGAATTTTTAGTGTTTAAATTATAATTGTATTAAAAGTAGTTGTATTTAAATTTAAAGATATTACATAGTTAATTAAAAATGTTTTTTATTAAACTATTTTCATAAAAACCGTATTTTAAATAAAATTTGGTGAAAAAGTATATACAGAATAAAAGAGTCAGAAGATAAGAAAACATTTGAGTGTATAATTTGATTCAAACCCTGATTTTAATTCGAAGACAATGCGCTTGGAAAAAAACGATTGACTTAAAATTGTTTACAGATTTTATGACCAGTTTTTAGCAACTGAGCGCATGTGTAATTTCTCTTTCGGTAAAAATGTAAAACTATTAAGAGGACGTCGCAGTCAAATATTTCGAGTACTAAAACACCGCTTCGGACTTCAAATAGTACTCAGAAACTATTAATCGTAGAATAAATCTAAGGATACCTAAAGAAAGCCTGGAATGTCTACTATGTGCGTATAGAGCCATATTTTCAAAAAAAAATTGTTTATTTATAGTTATTTCAATAAGAATTTTTACTTTTTTCAAACGTTCATAAAACCATTGTAAATAAAGTTATCGAAAAAAACTCTCTATAGGCACGTAGAAAAAGTTCTGATCTTTCATATGGTACTATAAACAATTTTCTACCACCAAAAGCGTACGAGTACTATTTGAAGTGCGAAGGGATGTTTTTTGAATTTTTATAATAATTATTACGTCGAGAGCTGGCGCGCCTAGCGGCCAATTTACTACATATCTTTATACGTTCGGAGAACCGGTTTTGGGCCGACTGCCGTAGCGCGGCGACAGCGATAACGTCAACGGTGACACCGCAATTATATTATTACCTGAAGTAAAAACAGATAACCCAATTTTTAACAATCAATTCTCAATAACAAACAAATATTATATTTTACTTGGGCAGCGATACTGTTATTTAATATTTGCTATTTTATCTTCATTATTTTATAGAGAATTATATATTAGATTAGCTGAAGAAGCCAGTCGCTAAGTCGCTTGTATGAAAAAGGTAGCAATTGTAGTAAATTATAATTTGTAAAAATTGTGATTTAAAAAATGGTTTAGGGAACGGGGGGAGGGAGGGGGTTATTGCACACTGTAAAAAAATCGGAAAGTATTCAAATACCTCTCCGAAAAACTGAAACATTGTAATACAATGTTTACACCCCAGACCAAAATTAGTGTGGGGCCCCCTCCCCTCCTCAGACCAAAATTGGAAATTTTTAAGTTGCTATGTGTAAATTAATCAACAGTCAATTTTTAGTTGCAATAAATCATATAGATCAGTAATGTATTTTAAACAACATTTTGATTTTTGGGGGGTCTCCATTTCTTTTTTGTATTACCTGGTGTCCGTAATTTCTATATTCTTATTTTTCGTAAAGACGGTTTTTTACTCTCAATCTAAGCCACCCCCCTCATTCAATGCCGACCACTAAAAACGTATTTATCCAACATAAATATTTGAAAAATGAATTTGTCAAACGTTCTAAGTGCCAAAGTATAAAAATTGAACTTTATAATTTAAATTGTATTTTATCCATTACCGGTGTGGTGCACCGGTCGGATGACCGCGTACAAAACACCGTAAACGACCAACGTTTGTAACGAAAAACTAGGAGTAGGTTTTTTAATGAATAAGTTAAACTTTTGAATTAATTGTAATAGACATATAATAATGTTTAATAAATTTGATATTATAATAATGTTTAATAAATTTGATATAATAATAATGTTTAATAAATTTTGAAGTTAATAACTGAGTAGTGCAATCAATCCTATCGTTAATTGACTACCGACTACTCGACGCCGTCGCTCTACTCGAACATAATCAAATAATCAATTAAAAGAATAAAGTATAATTAAATTATTACAAGGGGACACCCATTGGTCACGTCTTAGTGACCATGCATAGACGCGAAAGGAGGACATGCCCTTATAGGGACCCATGTGCACTACGTGGGTTTACTACACCGGAAAGAATTTTGTAAATTTCAAGTAAGGAATAGATATTTATTAAAAAAAACAATCATATTTAAAACTCAAAAATATGTTATGTTTCCGCTAGTGAAATAAAAAAATCAAACTATAAAGTTCAATTTTTATACTTTAGCACTTGGAACGTTTGACAAATTAACTCTTCATTTATACTATAATTTATTTTTCTATATAATTACAATTTATAAATTAAAGAGTATTACTCACAATATATTTCAATTATGATTTCGTATTCTATTTTTTTTTTTTTTTATAACAAAGCTAAATTCCGCAATAATGTCGGCGGTGACCACCATCATTTTCGGGATAACAACAGATAATCTAAGCTTATCTAATTATATTATTTGTAAATATTGTAGAAGTATGACTTTACTTGGGAAATACTGTATTTTTGTTGCACAGAGAAGCCACATTTTTATTTTTCCTATTGTGTTGTGTGTTTTATAGATAAAAATTATAATACAAAATTTACATATGTACACATTGTTTTTTTATGAAATAGTATTAGATTTATATATAATTATTATTTAATGAAATAAATCATAGAATATTATATATGACCCGTCCAGCACTTAAAGTTTATAACGGATACTCGTACCATTATACAATTATTATTCTATTGATGAATTTGTATAAACATGTTTTCAATTATTAATTTTGGATTTATAAATGAATTATCAGAAAGCTGAAATGTTTTACATATAATACTGATTTTTAATGATTTTGTTTGGTGACCTATAATACTTAAAAAAAAAAAAACAGTAAAAAAGAAAAAAAACTAAAATATTCATTACGACCATGGCCAATACAGGCTAAGCAAATTTGGAAACACGTATTTTATTGTAACAGACATGCAAAATAAGTATGCTCCAATATAAATGTTAATAAGTAAGTACGCTATACGAGGTACCAAGTTTATTTTGATATCTGAGAAAATTATTTATACGCTAAAAAAAAGTAATTAAGTTATCAAAATGATTTAAACTATAATGGGTATTGTATTTTCTACTCAGTCCATTGTTATATAAATGTTAATGAGCAGTAGCTATAAAAAAGATTTACTCGAGATTGTAACACGCGCGCGAGCTCGCGAAGTAGCGAATGTTTACCGCGACGAATCATACGTTTCCAGCATAATATTAGTTTTTACTAGATCGGCAGTCGGTGATAGAATAATGTGCCGCTCTGATAATACTACAACGCGCCGCCGCAGCACTCGTATGGGCGTGACTATAAACCGCCGCCGCCGCGCCGAGACGGAGAATAACGCCATCTCTCGGGAGTTGTATACGTAACACTTTACCTGCGACGTCCTCTTAAGTATTATGTAATATATTTTATATCTTATCACTGGACGACTGGTAGCAACAACAACGCTATCATTGTCCGTTTATCTATCCTACGCATATAACACTGATAAGGGATGTTCATCTATCGATTGCGGAGGCTCAGGAGGCTATATATTCCAATAATGAAAACGCCCTGCACTTTGATTGTGACGACTTCATTTTAAATATTGTAGACTGTAGCACTGTTTCGAATACAATTATTGTGTGTGGTTTTCAAACGTACCAATACATATTATAATATATTATGAACTGAAGTTTTAATTATCATAATTGGAAGCGTTTTGATAACTTTTCCGTACAGAATTCCAGAACTTTCAAAAATACGCGCATTTAGCGAGATTCAAATGCCTAGGGAATTATTCTATCACTGCAAAACTTTCCAATTGTTTTTGCACGCGATCCGAGGGTGTGTTTTTAACGGGTATTTTTTTTTTAACGCGAAAATTGAATATAATATATATTATAATATGTATTCACAATGGCACTAAACAAAAATCTATTGTTTCAACTAAATATACAATAGACAATAGAGTGTGTAATGTCTGCCATTTTGCCAGTACCCAGCATGGAACTTTTTCTACTCCCCCTAGTTTTATCCACCAGAAATAATATACTAACAGAAAATAGTGTACATGTCAATGGAGGGAAATAACGTTTAGTCGATATATTGTCTGAAAATGGGGTACTCGGCACGAGAGTAAACGTCCCGCAGAGTACAGTCGTTTCGAAACGATCATGTACATATTATGTCCCCCACATTTGATTAAAACTCGCCTTTTATGTTATTTTGTGATTTCATAGTCCGCTTAACCTAGTACTTCTGTATAAAATCTCGATAAACATCTGCTCGACATAATATCTTATATAATACTTGTATAATATTTTATTAAATGTAAAATGATTGTAATAAACAATTTACTAACTTGAAAACATTATTTTTCATGACCTATATTATTAGGGAACATACTATATAAAAAAAAAGCAATACTATTTCTATATATTATAACTAGGTAGGTCTAAATTGTCCTACAAAATTAACAGACTATAATATATTTATGTCGACTATTAATTATATAGTACAACATTTCAAGTAAAATAATAAAAAAAAAACAAGTACAGTATCAATCAAGCACGATTATAAATGAACATAGTAATTTAAAAGGGTATTTTATATAAAAGTGATTTAATCGCTTAAATGAATAAATCACTTGCAAACGGTTCGATGCAAATCTGTGTGTAGTATTAACTAACCAATTACAGTCTAAACCAGTAAAATACAAACCAATTACAGTTTAACCTAGTACAGTTGAAACCAACTACAGTGTAAGCCAGTAAAGTCCAAATTAGTACATTTTATTAAACTATGTAGAGTACAAACCAAGCATCTAGCTAATAGTTTTAAATGGTTAAATACATTTTTTTTGTTTTGCATTTGATTTATTTTTCAAAAATATTTGTGTTTTTTTAATATAAGTGAGAAGCATAGTCTTCTCTGGACTGAAGTATTTTTACACTTAGCGGCTTTGGAACAATCTATATAGCAATCTGCAATCTTATCATAAGTAATAAGTACTTTATGGCTGATGTCACCTGTGACATTTTTTCTCTCTCTAAAAATCCGGATAAAATAAAAATAAATTGAAATATTAACTCTATGAACCCTTCCCACCACCTTAGTAAAATCCTGCGCACGGCCCCGGTTAATGTCTATTATGAGGAAGACCGATACGATTAAGAAGAACAACTATTTCTATAAACTTAAAACATATTTATAAATTTTCAAATGGAATAAATACTAGGACTATGGTCTTCTCTCAGACTATAATATGACTTAGAAACTCCTACGGTATTGTCCATACTCTGTACTTAATACAACAATTAAAGCGATATTTATCGAACAATGTTTGTGGGAAGTAGGGGCAGTGGGCACGTATCGGTATCATATAAAATATGATTTACTGTTGTTACGATTGGAAATATAATCGTGCGGGCATGCAATAATTATTATAACTTTTGGTATCCGCATTATATCTATAGATAATAATATACACCACCAATATATCGACTGTAGTGTTGTGATGTTAACGAAGGGATTAGCCTCGGATCCATATAAATACCGTATATTATTATCAGTGTCGTCCCCGGGGGTGGTTCGGGGAGGTCGGCGTGTGTCTGCAACTATAGGCCACCGGTCGAATACAAAAGCCATTAAAGAAAGGGCATCCGTGACATTAGCACATATTGTAATAAATATTAAAATTGCAAGTAACAATAGCCGTGTCCGGAGGCGTTGGAATGGAATTCCTAAAAGGCTAAGCTGATCGTTCCCTTCTATGCACTGCCGTCGAGCGTTTTCATATAATTCGCCATCGGTAAATCTACTGCAGAGGACACTAATCACGCGCAGACGCCACCCTCAGCAACCGTGTATAAATACGGTTCTTTTGTAATTTATATTAAAAATTATTTTTTTTCTTTTATACTTTCCTACTGCTACTGTGTTGTATATGGATAGTCTCAGGATCGCACCCCATATAAGAGCGTAAAAAAATAAAATAAAACACCAGGCACCACCGTTACGTTTGCGGATGGGGTTGTAAATAAACTTATCGAACGACAGTTAACAAATAATACCGCACTTGAAATTGATATTTTACTAAAAACATTAGAAATAAAGAAGAATTCGTGTCTCAAATTAGTGATGTATACTAATCTAGTTGGTATAATCACATTAATATCATTGATAACTGATAAATTACAAATGATCTTACAATTATTATTTAACTAATTAAATTAATTATGAGAGCTAACCAATGTAAAATATGTTTAAAATTGTACCTATTTAGAGGATACACACCACTTGAATATACGGAAATATTTGTTTGAAGGTTTGTTAAACTGAAAAGAAAAATAAATAAATACCGTTTAATAATAGCGTTCATCGCTCTGTCCATGATTTATACAATAATTATTGTAACCGATTATAAAGAATGTTTTAACTTTAATTTTTGTGATCAAAAGTAAAATTATTTTGTTTCGGTATCAGACTTAACCTACAATAGAAGTTTTAAAGAATGTACTTCTTACCAAAAATATTCTGATAATATGAAACGAATGTGAGTTCTCGCGTAACTTTAACAGTCTTACATACAAATCTTCTGTAAAATTTACAAAATAGCGTGAGATATTCCATAGACCGTCAAGTACAGAGACCTTGTATCTAGAAGAATATTATTTTAGAATTTTTCAAACACTACGACAGCGATAACGAATGTCCCGAAGTGTACACGAAATTTGTTACTAAAAACCGGATAGTGACAGTGCGCGGCTTGTCCTGAATAAAGGGTGTCAAAATTAGGCGTTACTTTTACAAACAACGTAGCAGACACCCTTTCATTTCATTCATCAACACTAGGTATTATTTATACTGTAAACACATTCGATATAATGTTTTTACATACACACCTATATGGATACATCCGTTGTACGAGGGGATGGAGTATGGACTAACACGAGTTTTGGAATACAAATGATTAAGAAACCCTTAGATCATACTCCATAATAGGTGTATTTATTTGTTGGTGAAAAAATACGGCAGATAAAAATCTTTATATTATGGTTTGATGGTATAATAGATAGAATTATGGTAGATTTTTTTTTTTAAATTAATTTATACTCATTTTCGCTATAAACACCTCGGTTTGTATTACACTTAACTGTTTTATTTTTTTTCAATACACTTTTTTGTTACATTTTTTTTAAACACTCAAGCTTGTCTTTTTATTAGGACTAATTTTCTGAGAATTTTGACTGGTTGACAACTAGTTGTAGATAATTACTCTTTAAGTTTTTAAAGGTTTATAGGGTAGGATGGGAGGTGGAATGCGGTAGAGTAAGCGCGTAGAGTTATTTTTATCTGCACGCATTTCTCTACCTCCCATCATACCCTATAACCTTTAATAACTTAAAGAATAATTATCCAAAACTAGTTATCGAACAGTCATAATTTTCAGCAAATTATTCTTAATAAAATGGCTATTTTAAATAAAAAACAATTATAGTAACCAAAAAAATAATTAAAAAAGTAAAGCAGTTAAGAGTAATATAAACCATAGTGATTATAGCGCAAATTGGTATAAATTAATTGTAAAAAAAATCTTAAAAATATTCTTTAGAACAAAAGTTATTTTATTTGTAGGACACCCTGTATAATGGGGACGGAGTATAATAGAGATGGAGAAGTCCCCGTCCTTCAGGAATTATTGTAGCTAAAAGTGATAAAATAATTTTCAAAAAAAAACAATTCGATGAGAATCTATTGGTAATAGGTAAATTTTATAATTGCAAAATTATTAGATGTCTATATAATCATTTGATAGTAAATGCAGTTTAGTGTTCTAGCAATTTAATTGTTTTATCTGAAATACATGTTTAGGTATGTGTGTTATATTGATTAAATAGTACCGATAATCGTACTTTTCAGGTAAGATTTCTAATTTATTGGTATATTACATGATAATATAGGTTCAGCGGTTTAAGAGATAAAGCGGATCAAATACAAAATAGAAAAAAAGATAAGAACAGTGAACACATCATTGTAAAACAATATTTTCTCAGATCCGTATCGAAGCTAAAACAGGTTAGGCTGCCAAAAAAACAAATATCTAAACAACTGTGTAAAGAATATACTGCATACACCATATTTTACATAACATACTGTACAGTATTCATTTTTGCGTTACGTGATTGTATAAAATATTTTATTAAGTTCAAGTTGATAATTTTGCAAAACTATAATATCAAAAATGGGTTTAAAACAACGTTGTGTGACAATTTTACTTTTGATACGCCAAATACGGAATATTTATTCTGAATATTCTTATATTACACAACTAAGAGATGAGTTATCTAAAGATATAAATTTGTTTAAACCATAATTCTATGTCTAATTATTTTGTGGGGTATTACCAAAACGTTAAAAGTATGAGAGCTTAACTTAATTTACTTAGACGTAACGTGTCTTGCTTTGATTATTGTTAAAACAAATAATATAAACACATCATTGTAAAACAATATTTTCTCAGCTCCGAATAGTAGCTAAGCTGTGTAAGGTTGCTAAAAAAAAAAAAACAAAATCTAAACAACTGTGTAAAGAATATACTGCATACACCATATTTTCAGCGTAACAAATGTGAACATAGGCGCAAATACGGGAGGCTAGGATGGGCTTAGCCCCCCCAATGCTAGACATAGCCTCACCAAAAAATTTAGGTTATGCATACAATTTTAAAATACAAAAGTATATTTACTTACACATATAATTTTAAAAAAATTCCAGCCCCCCCCCCCAAGTAAAAAATGTAAATTGCGCCTATGAATGTGAATCATGTGTTTTTAAGCGTTTTTAAAAAACCATTTTAAACTACACACTTCACCAATAATCATCTTTGCTTTAAATGACTGTATAACATACCTTATTAAGTTCAAGTTGATCATTTTGCGAAACTATATTATCAAAAATGGTTATACAACAATGTTGTGTGTCACTTTTACTTTTGATACTCCAAGTACGGAATATTTATTCCGAATATTCTTATGTTACACAACTAAGAGATGAGTTATCTAAAGATGTATTATTGTTCACTGGTGATGTTTATGCAGACAACGGAAAAACGGCCGATATAAACAGTTTGTCTAAAGGACAGCTATTGGAACTTCGAATTAAAAAATCCATTGAACTTAAATGCAGTTGTCTATTCTTTGCACATTTTCATTTTTCAATAGCCAAAGAATTATATCGAGTGTCAACGTCTGAGTCAATAGAAAGAATTACGGTCGATGCGGTAAGTTTCGTTGAAGCAGCCGACAAGATGGTTCGTATTTTTTACAGTATATTCGAAATTAGAAATATGTATGAGATATGGCTTGTCTACGATTTGGCTTGGCAAATGCAAAACACTTTCCACCCAAACGTCGACATTTTTAAAGGTACTTTAGGAATGCACAAAAAATTGATTATAGAAATGCACAAATTTGTCATAGAAGAGCTAGACAAATTTTTCGAATTAAATTGCGACAGTAGGAATTCTTTTTACATCAAATCTGATAGTTGTAAGCTCTACAAAGAGTATAATAAGTATATTGAACACATTTCTGCTGATACTTTAAAAAAATTAACCGAATTATTACAAATTAATAAGATTTTATTGGACAATTTTTATGACTATAATCTTAATAAATCTGAAAGTTTGAAAAAATTTAGCAAGGAAATTAATGAACCGTTTAGTTCGAATGTTTTCTATAAAAAATATGACTCTATAACTGAGAACGTAGTCAAAGATATCTGCATCAGATTTCTCGGGAATAACGCTTGGGAAGAAATTCGTACATCACTTTCATCAAACATAAACAAACAATCCATTGCTCAAGTTAATAAGTTAAATATCACAAAACATTTTGGGAAGTTATATTACACACTTGTTGATATATTTAAACTAGTTATGTTGCGAATTATGTGGATATTCTTCGATAAAATGAAGTACCAAAGATACGAAGAGAATAAGAAAACATTTTGCGGTGCATTGTGTTTGTATGATTTATTATGGGACAGCAATACTGATGTGGCAAAAATAGAAGAGGCGCATGATGCTCTTGCAAAATCATTAAACGTTTCACCTATAGAGCTTACAGAATTACACGATAAAATTACACCAATATACGCAATTCATTTTGTTGAAGCTGTTGTAGATACAATGGATCCTCCGATTGCTTGTAAATTTAAATATTTTTTGATGTAAAGATGTATATACGGAACGTTTTGACATATTTTTAGGAGACAGATCCTCAAATCCTCAGAAGAGTACGTTGACCTTAATTTTTTAATATTAACTTTTCATTGGATCATTATCTGTACTTATATTATCGTGTAAAATTTATATTAGTTTAATCGTTAGCACAATTAACTTAAAACATGTTTTTCACAAATTATTGGTTAAATTCTTTCATTCAGGTTTAATGACAAAATATATTTCTTATATGCTTAGGCAAAAATTAACTACATGTAAAATTATAATAAAATTAAAGTTCTTATAAATATAATCATTACCTACATATTATATTGTTTATTTTTTTCTTTCTCGTTATTTTACCCAGGTGTTAATAACTAGAAATAACAGAAACACAGCAGAGACGGTTATAAAATACCTACTACATAATATACTAGAGACGGGGAAGCCATCGACTTTCAGGAATTATTGTAACTGAAAGTGATAAAATCACTTTTAAGTAAACTCTTCAATGCAATATAGACGCGATAAAAACATTAAATATAAGTATAAATTACTTTTAGTTATTATTATAATTATTTTTATTTAAATAAATTTTATACTTTACATAGTGTATGATAATTATTGAAGTGTATTTTTTTGGCTTGATATAATTAGTTTTGCTGTTGACTAACGATTCATTAATAATAACTACTATATATTATATCACAGTCTGTAGTTGAAATTACGATTAGTCGTTTGTAATGGTAATGAAAATATTTTTATGCCTATACAATATAATTGTTTAAAAGTCTTAATGTTAAAAAAAAATGCGAGAAATATTAGTATCGTTTCGTTGCCTTATTTTTTTTTTTTTTTTGAGCGCATGATATAATTTTCTAAAGTTTTAGTAATATATTATACTGACAAAGTTATTTTATAGTCGAAGTTGTTGTTGTTTCAACCGAATTTCTAACCGGAAAATTGATATTGTGCCAAGAAATAATCGTTGTAAAAGTTTTTTTTGTCGATCTTGAAACACGATTTGCCATGCAAGGAATAATATTTACCGTGGTATTTGATTCAATATCGCCAAGAGTGTTTTTTATTGCCCGCAGACCATTACCATTGCAGTGTTACTGTCTGGCGAACCCTTTAAATATTGCGGCACATCCCTCTGGTTTTTATAACCCACCATAGAAGAAGAAAAAAAAAATAGAAAAGAAATAACCTAACCGCGTTTGAAACATACTCTATAATATTTCGTGCAAATATATATGCAAATCTACACATTATCTTGAAATTCATTCTATTACTTTATGCAACTCGTTATTACTTCCACAGCAGATAGCGATAAAAGGCCATATTAATATTTTGTATTCACTCGCCGTTCATATTATTTTTCTGTCGCTGCTAAACCTTGAACTATAGTTATAAAACCAAAAAGAGTAAAATATATATATATATATATAAATATAGATAAATAGAGCTATTGTTAATAGTACCATATTTTTAAACTGTTAATATTATCATTGTGTTTTTATTTAAAACGTTATTAAGGCAGTCCGAAATACTTTGTGTTAATTCAGTAAAGTGTATCCTAATGTTTACTTGATAAAAATACTGTTCCTAGCTGGTCAATCAGTTATTAATATATTTTTATCATAAAATGTATACTATACATCCAAGGTAATTATTATTTAAGACTCCCTCATCTAACTATTCATGGCTAAAGACTTTTCCTAACTTACCAGTTATAAGTCATAAGTATTTTGTTAAATTTTTAAGAAGAGAATAATCCACTTCAAGTGTTGATTGTTTGATTATAAAAGAAACAAAATATACTTATATTTCCGAAAAATCATGCATCATACTCTAAGTATACACTACAACTCAAAATTCGTATTTTGCCGAAAATTGCCCGTGTCAATCTTTAAGATTAGACAGGTGCCATGCCGTCCTCTTATTGTACATATAATTGAATGGAAATTGACAAAAACAGTAATAATATTTCAACGGCTAGTATCTCGGATATCGGGTGTACGAGGTGTGTTACAAGATATGCTCACGTCGTTGGGCGAAAAAAATGTCAGAGTGTACCTATTGTTTTGGACTGTTCCTTTTTTTGGCGGTGTGCGGAAAAATAGTACAGAAAGAAATTAAGAAAGCGAGTGACGGAGGATGGAAACGGCGGACTTGACGGGGTTATAAGGGCGGGAAATAAGGACGTTTAAGGGTGAGCGGGTGGACGAGCGAAAGGAATAGAATTCGTTTTGTATGTTGGCGAGGGTGCGGCAAAGTTATTCGAGAGCCCGTCGGCGGGGGCACGGCTATTGTTATTTAAATGTCTCAATAGAGATCAGAATCGTCGCCGCGGCAGGGAAGAATTTTCAATTAATTTATATACACCCGTTTTATATAATATAAAGGAGACATTTGCCCTTGCCGGTACCGCCGCCGACTCCTCGGCCGCTACCACCACCTCTCTTTCTCCTTCTCGGAAGTCTTATTGTCGTTGTTTTCCGCCACCGACGTCGCCGAGAGAATTAATTTCGCAGCAGATATTATTATAAATTTTGTTAAAAGCTTTTATATAAAGTTTGCGCTGTGAAATAGAGCGGCACTGTATTATATTATATTACACGTAGGTATATTAAAGGTATAGGGATAACGCTATATTCTTATTGCTATATAGACCGGGCGGGGTGAGCTTTTGTCAAAAATGGTCAAAGTAGATGTGTGTGTGTGTAGTGTTCCTTTCATTGTCTCCACGCAGTCCTGCTGTGATGGCAGTGTCCGTTCAAACTATTATTTTTATTATTAATAATAACAATAATAGTGTACACCCTGAGAGATATTTACGCTTTATCACCCTCGACCAATAAAAGTCGGTTGGAGCCACTGCGTCTCCGTTGATCCTCTATTATAACTAATTTCGATTTAACGAACACGCGCTCACCTATATAATAATATCATATGATATACACACCAGAACGCGTTATTATCCAACCGTGACAATAATAATATATACCTACCCTCGTGACGACAAGAGGGTCGAAACTCGAGAAGAGAAATATAATTGTGTTTTATACTTTATTAGTTTGCCGTCGATCTGGAATTTTCAAAACGCATTGTTTTCTAGAATTGAGTAATTCATTTTTATTATTATACAACATCTATAATATAAAGCCTAGTCTATTCTGGACGTTTAATGAAATTGTGTGTGTGCGAAAATCAAATGTCTTTTGAACGATATTATCGTACACATAATATACAAACTGACATGCGGAAGGCAATTATTATCAAAATATGTTTATCTAATGTGCACTGTAAAAATAAAGAACAATATGGCAATTAAATGTATTGACGGAACGGCTCATCTATGTATTACTCTGTGCCATAAGGTATAGAATGTATGGCATTCATAAATAAGGTTTTTTTACTTAACTCCGCGACACTATCGTGTACAGTTTTTAATTTCAAATAGAGAACCTAAACAATTGTCCAACACAATGATTTATAATCAATGCCTAAACCAACATCGGTACTCCTTAATAAGAATTTTGGCGTTGTCTTAAATAAACATTGAAGTCCTAACAAATCACGGTGTGTGTGTTTTTTATAAGACATTTAATCTGTTTTGTAGCTAAGGGCGACGATGCAGTTCATTCATGTTAAAATATATTTGTGTAGTAACAACAAAATAAATCTGTTCATTTTCTCACCGGTATTAATGAAATAATGTAGGTCATTGTTGTTTGTTAATCTAATATATAAAATAATATCGAGTTTCGTTTTTAAACCGTTATAAAAAAAATATATATAATATGCTAAAAGCTATTGTATTTTTTTTTATATTTATATAACTGCGGTTTTTTGTAAAAAAAAAAAAATGTTTTCAATAAAGATTAAATCGTTTAAATCAAACCCTTATTGTTGCTATTCGATCATCTGTAAAAACGATCCATGTTCGTGTAATGAAAGAAAAAAAGGCGGCGAAAAGTTAATGTTCCGTGGCAGTAAATTGATTGACAGCGGTTAAGAAACCAGATTATATGATTTACGATTTTGTAAAAAATGTTGTTTAAACGTCTTATTTCCTTATAATTATCCTGTTTATTTTAATCAAAATTGACTTTATTTAATGTGCTTCAATATAGCTAAGCATTCAATGTATAATTTATTTGCACATTTTTTTTTGTAGACTAAAATATGTTGCGCATTAAATAAAACCCTACACGGTATTGTTGTCTGTTCTCGTCGGGATATTTGAGATACATTATGTTATTATATTTTGTTGGCTATTGAAAGGTGCGGAGTATAAATGAGATTATATTATGTAAATGAAGAGAGTATTATAATTTGTCACGATCTAGTTGATAAATTACAGATTATATTATTATTATTATCATCACGACATCGAGTTGTTATGACTGTTTAACACTTACCCGGCCGTCACCGCCGAAAGGGTGGCCGTGATTAATTTTCATCCCATTGATCGACCCCCAGGAAGACTTTTTCGCCCTACAACACATAAAAGTGTGTGGATGATGATAATGTACAGAATAAATGCTGGAGTTGAATACTATAAATACCTATATATATATATATATATGTGTGTTTACATTATTAAAGGTGGTCGGCAATTTATAATTGGTTCTTTTGTTAGCTCTCAATTGGATGAATCGTAACATAAATACTTTACACAGACTTTCCTCCCCCTCACTATTCTTTCTTTCCGCAGTTCTCCTCTTATACAAGTTGTCCGTTATTTGAAAACGGTTTCCAGTGGCAATTCTGCCAGTGACATATTTTGTTTACTCTTTCGAGTTCACCAGGGCGGTAATCAAATTCAATTTGCTAACTTTATTTGTTTTTGACCTTTTTTGCACAGTACTTAAAGACCTGTAAAACTGTGTGCGTACAAAACATCTGCAGTTTCTAATAATTTTTTTTTATTCATTTTAAGGTTGAGTTATTCGCACGACACGGAATAATAATAATAATATATATTAAGCTAAAGCTCTATCCAATCAGTTTGACATACCTACACAACGTTTAACATTTTATAAAATTCAAAATATAGAAAACAGAACGAAAAAGAGTCGTGTCTTAGTTCAAAATTGACACAATAAAATGCACCAAGCAAAAAAATATACTGTTTCTCAAAATGACAATATTTTTATTGAAATAGTATGATAAGCGTTTTAAAATCATGTTATTGCAGGAGATTAAATTTAAAAAAAAAAGGTTTACAGCATAGTATTGTTTAAATATTTTTTAATATAAGTAAATCATTGGATATATTTTCATAATACTTGAACAACACTTTTTAAAAATTATTTTTAAAACATTTTAATCTCCTACCAAAACATGATTTTAAACTATTTTTTAATAACTTACACATTTTTTAATGGATATTTTTTTTGCCATATTTATGTTTTCATTTTTCAATTTTTATATTGTATTGCCACAAAAGTATTTATAAAACCTTTAAAAAAATTAAAAGCTAATAAATAAAAGATTACGACTCAAAACAATTATCCGCATTCGGAAAATAATAAATAAGCTATCCAGGATCAAGCAGTGACGGACACAGCTCAACCTCAGGTGTCCACATTGAATAAATATTAATTTTTAAATGAATAATGAAAAACTAATACAATTGTGATAAATAACTGTAGCATATTATTTCGATTGAACAAGTTCATCGCTAATAATTGCTAATAATTTTGTTGCGAAGTTTTTTATTCAAATAGTTATCTCGTACATTTAACAATAATAATATAATGCTGCATTAATTATGAGCTACATTGTAGAATATGTTGGAATCGTATTATCTCGAGGACGGTAGTGATCCACGTACGTCACTATTGTTTGTTGAATGATAAAATCTATTTATTTCCCTAGAAATAAAATAATATACTGAATGGGATGAGAGTCAAAAAGGTTTCGACCTCGACGTGTATTATACTTTTCTGGGCACGACGGTGGAATCGATATGATTTTTTGAACGCCATGTACGCCCTCATCTCGTGTAACCCATCACGTCGATCAACTCGAAGGATTTGGGTAGGTATATAATATTGTCACCGAGGATATTTGTCATATTATATTGTCATCGGGAACACAATTGCAATCTGCCGGGCGAATATGGTTCGATGGTGGTGGAGACAAAAATACACCAAACCGCTAATCGTCGTAGAAAATCTGGGTTCAAATGTAAAAGAAAAAAAACCAAAAAAAAAACTACCCACCCCATTCATACCGGACGTATCGATTAAAACAGAACTGTTTCGCGAGGGTTTGTAAGACGATACACGTTCGTAAATCGGATATTTTATTTTACTGGAAAAAAAGAGCAAACAAACAATGAAGGTGTACTTTTTTTTGTTGTTCTATTTCGTAATCTCTATTCAGAAAAAAAAACTATACTCCGCGGTCTGTGACGGTACAATAATAATAATTTTTATTATTATTCGGTAGGCGTTTCCGGCAGCTCTTTTTTTTCTCTCTCAATTTAAACAATATAACTGCCAACTCGGTAAACCACGGTAGCAACAGCAGCAGCGGCAAACATATCAATTATCCCATTGTATCCGCGAGAGCGCACAACGAATCGGACACAAAGATACCCCATAGGGATTTCACATATTATACATATACATATTAATATAATATAATAATAATATACAACATAATACATTAAAATAGGTATGTGCTTAAGTATTATTATTATTTAAAACCCAGTAATGATTCAATAATAGTGGTCGACGAACCAGATTTTGTTATTTTAATTCGGGGACCAAAATAGGGCGGACCTCGTAAACACGCCCTTCTATTCGGTAATAAAAACGTCTAATCAAGATATTATCCGCATCCTGCGCACACTTATTATACTTACATAATTATACTTACCCACTATATCGAGATGAAAATGTTATCGATTTTTCTTTGTTATCTGCAATAAATGTAGATGGGTATTTGTGATTTTGCGGTACACGCAAATTGAGTATTATTTAAGTATACGAAAAACATAAATTCATAAAATATGAAGTAATATGAAGAATCAAAGGGACACAAGTGATCTTTCTAAACATGCACACGTGAGAAATATAAAAATAGTTATTCCAATGTGTGGAATGGATGAAGTTTTTTAGTATTTTTCAATATGTATATAAACAAAATATGTTAAACCTAAGGTAGAAAAGTGTGATATTAAAAAATTATATTTTCACAAACTTGTTTTTGAAACAATTTTCCCATGTACATTGTACCCTTTTAGGTAATTATCACTAAAAACATCTTAGATGAAATACATAAAATATAATATGTTTTGTGACGTCATATAGAACTTTTATAGGGGAAATACTTCAATTAATTTACATAATAATTATGTTTAAGCAGGTAGATACATTCATTCCATTTGGCATAACTATGACACTCGTGTAATTTTTATTATTGTAACATTGAAAAAAAAGATGATACAATTATGATTTTTTTTATTAATATTATTGCTATTATATTTGCTATTTCTTCTGTACTAGACGTCGTTATTTTATATAATAGTGATACCCACACTTGAAATACCACATATTCGTTTATTGAAATCAGCTGTTGCAAACCTCATGATTCTATTAACATTCTTGCGATTAACAGAGAAAATCTGTCGAAGCTAATATAGTTGTGTTTTTTGTGAATTACAATGGAAATTTATCAAAAATAATCATAATAATAAATCAATAAAAATATGCGCTCTCGTCTGTCGACCGTAAAATTTGCGGAATGTCAGTATATTATTGTACATTCCAAACTGACAGGGCTTTTTTTTAAAATAATTTTTTGGGAATCTTATATTATTTGTAGGTATATTATAATAGTAATAATTATGATTTAAAAATGTATGTACCTATGACATTATAAGTGGGCAGACATGTTCAATAATGATTGAGAGCGAGCTGAGTGAAAACCGCCCACTCCAAACAAACACGAGTTTTGTAATTATATTTAACTTGAGCACAGTATTGTATACAGCGTGATATACAGCTGTAGCCGTGGTGCACAATGACTCCGACACACACCATAACATTATTTTCCAACGTCACTTGTGGCATATAAGTGCATCTGTACAGTTAGATTGTCCGACAAGTTTTTATTGACTATTGCTTAATATGATTACTATACTACATGTATTCATATTGTTATAGCACGGCTATTAACAGCTATAACGCTTTATTCACTGTCGAAGGTGTTTCCAGACGATTGGTCACCCTTGATTGCTTATTACAATGTGTAAATTGGCTCATGGCTGACAAGCCACAAGGTCAACTAATTGATCAATTATTATTAGCCTCAAAATACATTTTAACGGTGAAATAGAAAATTGATTCTAATGGCAGGGTTGGACAAATATTGTAATCAGTAATCACGACTTTAGACCCGTAATATCACAGTGAAGTTGGGAAGGTTAAGCTCCCAATATTATCCCGACAATAAATAGGTAGAGAGTCATAGTCTGTCCCGCACAAACAATGTCATTAGTTGGGAAGTACCCGAGTATGGACATTCGGATGTGCGGGGGAGTCCTACTGACTTACCTGGTAGGTAGTCCTATTTAATGCTGAGAAGGTAACAGGAATTCCCTGTTAAGATAATGGTCTTCCCAACTTCTTGGTGCTATTAGAGGTTTCACCACAAGTACGTTATACTTCAGGAACTGTTTTTGTCATGAGGTGGCGATAAATCTTGATCCGTTTAAAAGTCAAGAAGTTTTCAAGTTGGAACTCATCATAAGTTAATTAGTTAGTTAAAAGTTAGTTTTGACTCTCCTGAACAATTTTCTCCGGGAAGATAAGGTCCCTTTTCCCATGGACGGTCACTTAGTATATGTCATTCTAGATTGTTCGTGTATGGGCATCTTAGCGCATATATTTTATAATATACGTTTAACGCTTTTACATCGTTCAACTTTTGTTAGTATTCCTATAGTACCCAAGTGTACTATAATAGTTATATGTATATAATAGTTTGTTGAAAAACTTCTACGAGAGTATACGAGGGACGGGCCCTATTGCACCCGCAGAACAATTATAAAAGGTACAGGTTAAGTTCTATGTAGGGTAGGTGAAGTGGCTCACGTGTTCGTCATGATCTGCTTTCGCTATTAGACTCGGATGCGGTTGTTGTTGGGGAAAAAAAATTGTTAAACTTCGTATAATATGTGTATTGTACTTATATATATAATATATAAAGAGAGAGAAAGAGAAATGAATCATTAAAACACACGTTTTAAGAGGTTTCCGCAAAAATAATGGTAATGGCGGTTTTCTTCTAATGACAACCGGGGAATGCGATCAAAAATGAGAATATATATAACGGTTGGAATGATTATTGCAATCTATTTCCAATTAATATAGTCGAGTCTCATTCCAGTCTTACGAAGCAGGTTAGCCAGTATTTAATGAACAAAAACCTGTCACTATCCCCCCAGGGGCGCTTTAATTAAAATTATTATAATTCAGTGTCGTATCCGCTAAGACGCCAGCCTTGCGTGCTTTAACATTATTATTTAAAAACGAAATTCTCATAAACATTATTGAATTAATATTAATAACGCGAAATCCTTCGACTTAAACCAGATACGTGCACGGTGCAATACACTAAAATATCTGGGCACTAACACCTACCTACAAACATAATTATTATGAATATTAATTTTACCAAAAAAATTTCATAAATTATAAGTAGAAAGTAATAAATTATACTGAATATTAGACGTTTACTATTTATTATTTTCTCAAATGTAAGTAATTTTATTTTTTGTATTATTATAAAAAAAAACAGTACGGTGAGGTTGGTGTAGCAAAGGGAAGATCACAGGCTAACCAAGAATTATTATAACTGAAAGTGATAAAATCACTTTCAAATAAACGATTCGAAACGAATCTGTGGATAGTAGGCATAAAGCAGTACAGTCCAAACTAGCACAGTAAAAAAGCATTATACGTGAGTTGTAGTAGTAGTAAGTAGTAGTAAATAAGGCAGGTCCAGTGTTCACAGATAAAAAGCCTTGTACCTAATTACAATTATGTGCTTTAAATTCAAACTTCAAACTATAAGGGTTTAATTTAATTATTAGTATTAGGGAGGATACGATTAGGGTTGATCGTCTGCCTATAAAAATGAATTGCCATAGTTATCCATACATCGTAATTAACAATATAATAATACAAAAAAATCATTTTTATTAACAACTGGAGCAATCTGCTTAAGCAACCTGGAAATTGATTTTACGGGCAAAGTGTAATTCCCCTTTTTTTGGGTTTGTTCTTAAAAAAAAAAAAAGATTGACTAATGATTTTTGAGAAAATTGTTTATGGTATAAAAATTATATGTGTTCCATTCTAGATCTATCTGCGGTCTAATTTTCAGACCAAAACCTTATTATTTATACAATATAATTATTGCACCACATAAAAATAATTTTTTTGATCAAAAGTAATATTATATTGTTTCGGTACCAGACTTAAGGGGACGTCGCCTCTCAAAATAATAGCACCAAAATAGTACTTTTGTATTCCCAATGGTATGAAGTCTACAATGCACGCAGGGATATAAATTATAAAATGTTTGAAAGATGAGAACTTTAACTATGCTTTGTTGGAATTAGACTTTAAAAATTAGATTTGAATTTTAAGATATATACTTTTGAATAATTAAAAATATGCCCTTTCTTTGTGCCATATTGTTCCATATCCAAACCAACTATTAAAAATTGGGTTTCCAACAAAACATAGAAAAATATCTCGCCTACAACATATTTTATAATTGGGTAAGCCGTGTTTTTGGAATTAGAAAACTAAGTTTAGATGAAAAAAATATTTAAAATCAATGACAAAGCTGCTGCGATAGTCCGAAAAATAAATTAACTGCCAAAAAATAATTCTTATTACTAATCTAATAATTAAAAATTACAATTTAAGATTTAAATTGAGATTTTGCAATAATTTGCCTATACCCAACTCCTTAATAAATAGCGGTACGACGTCCCATTAAATTATACTTATACTTATACTTGACGTTTTAAAAAATTGACTTTATACCAAAAATACTCTGATAATGTGAAACGAATGAAAGTTTAGCTCTAACAGTCTTGCATAGAAATCTTCTGTATAGTTTACAAAACAGCGTGAGATATTCCATAGACCGTCAAGTACAGAGACCTTGTATCTAAAAGAATATTATTTTAGAATTTTTCAAGCAATACGACAGCAATAGTGAATGTCCCGAAGTGTACACAAAATGTATTACTTAAAACCGGATAATGACAGTGCGTGTCATGTCCGAATAAAGGGTGTCAAAATTAGGCGTTACTTTTACAAACAACGTACTAGACTCCCTTTCACTTCATTCTTCATCACTATTATTTATACTGTAACACATTCGATACAATGTTTTTACATACACACCTATATGAATACATCCGTCATACGAGGAAATGTGGTAACAGAATAATATTTATCTCAATAAGATGGTAAAATTCTGTGCGTTTCATCATTTTTTTGCACAAAGACATTACCTATTACAATATAGGATGCCAAAAAAAACAAATGACAAAATCTAAACAATTGTGTAAAGCATATACTGTATAACACACCGTATTTTCAGAATAACAAATATCAATTGCCAGTACAGTAGAGTCTGTTATAAAATACTCACTATATAGTGAGGACAGAGCATTTTAGAGATGGGGAAGCAATATCATGAATTATTGTTACTAAAAATGATAAAATCACTTTCAAATAACAACACTTCGATGAACATCTTATGATTATAGGTTTATTTTATCATTGCATTTTAATTTAATGTATAATTGAATTAGATATTTATAAAATCATATGATAAAAATGCAGTTTAGTGTTCTAGCAATTTAATTGTTTTATCTGAAATACATGTATATAGATGTGTGTTATATTGTTTTGATTTAACAGTACTTTTCAGGTACGATTTCTAATTTATTCGTAAACTACATGAAAATATAGGTTCACCGGTTTAAGAGATAAAGCGGGTCAAATACAAAATAGAAAAAATATTAGAACACACCATTGTAAAACAATATTTTTTTAGATTTGCATCGAAGCTAAACCCGGTTAGGTTGCCAAAATAACAAAAACAAAATCTAAGCTACTGTGTAAAGAATATACTGCTTACACCATATTTTCAGCATAAAAAATGTGAATCATGTAGTGTTAGAAGATACAACGGGCCTAAACACAAAAGAAAAACACATCATTATAAAACAATATGTTCTCAGCTCCAAATAGTAGTTAGACTGGATTAAGTTGCTAAAATAACAAAGAACAAAATCTAAACAACTATGTAAAGAATATGGTATACACTGCATACGCCATACACCATATTTTCAGCATAGCAAATATGAATCGTGTTTTTCTACTAGTTTTCAATAAACTGTTAAAAAAGTACACACTTCAACAGTATTCTTTTTTGCGTTTAGTTAATGTTTGAAATACATTATTAAGTTCAAGTTGATCATTTTGCGAAACTATATTATTCAAAAATGGTTATAAAACAACGTTGTGTGGCATTTTTACTTTTGATACTCCAAGCACGGAGTATTTGTTCCGAAGAAGTTTATATTAAAATATTAAAAAATGAGTTATCTAAAGATCTACAAATGTACACTGGTGATGTTTATGCAGATAACGGAAAAACGATCGATATAAACAGTTTGTCTTATGGAGAGCTAAAGGAACTTCAAATTAAAAAATCCATTGAACTTAAATGCAGTTGTCTATTCTTTGCACATTTTCATTTTTCAATAGCCAAAGAATTATATCGAGTGTCAACGCCTGAGTCAATAGTAAGACCTACGGTCGATGCGGTAAGTTTCGTTGAAGCAGCCGACAAGATGGTTCGTATTTTTTACAGTATATTCGAAATTAGAAATATGTATGAGATATGGCTTGTCTACGATTTGGCTTGGCAAATGCAAAACACTTATCACCCAAACGTCGACATTTTTAAAGGTACTTTAGGAATGCACAAAAAATTGATTGTACAAATGCACAAATTTGTCATAGAAGAGCTAGACAAATTTTTCGAATTAAATTGCGACAGTAGGAATTCTTTTTACATCAAATCTGATAGTTGTAAGCTCAACAAAGAGTATAATACGTATATTGAAAACATTTCTGCTGACACTTTAAAAAAAATAACCGAATTATTACAAATTAATAAGTTCTTATTGGACAATTTTTATGACTATAATCTTAATAAATCGGAAAGTTTGAAAAAATTTAGCAAGGAAATTAATGAACCATTTAGTTCGAATGTATTCTATAAAAAATATGATAAAATAACTGCGGACGAAGTCGAAAAACTAAGCAACATATATATTGGAAATAATGCTTGGGAAAAAATTTATTCATCACTTCTGTCAAAAAAAAAAATACAATCTATTGACCATGGTAACGAATTAAATACTGCAAGATATTTTGGAACGTTTTATTACGCACTTGTTGATATATTTAAACTGGGAATGTTGCGAATTATGTGGACATTATTGGATTACAATGATCAAAGCGTCAAAACAACATATAAAAATATTTTAGCAAAATTCAGGTATGCATTATGTGTGTATGATTCACTATGGGAGGGCAATATTGATATGACAATAAGAGAAGATATGAGAACTATTATTAAAATGGAGTATGATGCTCTTGCAACATCATTAAACCTATCTCCTTTAGAGCTTACAAAATCTCACGATAATCTTCCAGACGCAGAAAATTTCGCAAATAAATTTCTTAAAACGAGTGTTGAACCTATAATGGATCCTCCTATTGCTTGTAAATTTAAATCGTTTTTGAAGTTTAAAGATATATACGCGGAACATTTTGATATGTTTTTGGGAAATAGATCCTCAAATCCCCAAAAGAGTACGTTGGCCATAATTTTTTGATATTAAATTTTCATTGTATTATTATCAGTACTTATAATATTGCGTTAAATTAAAGAATTTCATTCTTATTTTAATTGTCAACAATATAACTTATAATATGTTTTTCACAAATAATTGTCTAAATTATTTTATTCAGATTTAATGACTAAATATATTTTCTATATGATGTTTAAACAAAAATCAATTACATGTAAACTTATAATAAAATTACAATTCTTACAAATATAATCATTATCAACATATTTTACTGTTTATTTTTTTCTTTGTCGTTATCTCACGCCAGTGTTTATCATTATAATTAAATAACATCATGCAGTGTATATCATAGCACTGAACGTTGCTCGAGATACACTTGTGTATATTTCGTTATTGATCGTGTGTTATTTGTCATTTGTCTATTTTTTATTTAAAACGGGTTTCTTTTTGGTATCAATCGCTTCGAATATATTATTTAAATCTTTATTACAAACATATTTTTTATAACTATGCCTGACTCATCTGGACGTACGCGCTAAGAAGCCAGTGCCACCGTACAATAACAATGTACATACAACTGAATATACAGTTTCTGATGTTATGTCGTACTTAAAAAATATGTAAAATAGTCATGACTCTAAATTAGCTAACATACAATTTGTTTGAGGTATTGTTAACAATAATCGACTATTTATCTATGGAGATCTCGGCACTAAAGAATGAAAACCTAGTGTAATACAAACCAAGTGTAGTTTAAGGGGAATGGAATGCGCTATTTATTAAGGGGTAAAGGATATACAATATTTGACAAAATCATTTTAAGTTTGCCGACTAAAAATGTAAAAATATAAAAAGTTTTTCTACTTATACAATTTTAAAAACAGAAATAAAAAAATTAGTCTTTTAGCCTTCATAGAGAAGATGTAAACATTATAATAAAATTAATTTATTTGAAATCGGTTCAGTAGACGTTTCAGAAAGTGACTTTGTTTTTGTATAAGATTTGTCGCTTTCCGTTTCTCTTAACCTAGTACAGTTCAAACCAAGCACAGTGTAAATCAGTAAAGTCCAAATTAGTACATTTTATTAAACCAGTAGAGTATAAACCAAGCATCAAAGCTAATAATTTTAAATGGTAAAATACATTTTTTTGTTTTTGTATTTTCGCATTGAATTATTTTTTAAAAATATTTGTTTTTTTAATATACATTTATTGATCAATGCAAATAATATAATATATGTAAATGCATTGAATTATGTATAATCAATTTTTATGTTTATGAAATAAATTTACATTCGCCTTATATGATTACAGATACTCCTATATTACTAACATAAATACTATTTGAATTTCACATGTATAATTTGTATTAGGCATTTTATAAATGATGTGTGAAATATAATGATTAACTAAATTAAATGGGATATCAAAAATGAAGATGGTATAATTATTTTAAATAGACTTTGTCAGGATTTGAAAACAGCCAAGGGCCTCTTAAACATCTAAATATGTAGTAAATAAGTGGAAAAATAATGTGCGCGTGTATTGTTCAAATATTTAAAAAAATATGTTTTTATACTAAAAACGAAAAATATTAGAATTACTCATGTATAAATTTATCGGTTTGAAAAAAAAACAGATATCATTTTGCTTACACATTTTATAAAAGCCATACCATATTATCTGATTTGAGTATACGAGTACCTATAAAAATGCATAACATTCAAAGGTCAAAATAAAAAAAGCCAGTACAGTGGGGTCGGGGCATAGCGGGGACGGAGAGGTCACAGGTCTAACTTATACGATTTTATTATAACTGAAGTGATAAAATCACTTTTAAATAAAGTCTTCGATGAGAATCTGTGGATAGTATGTTCATACCACTTATACGATAAGGGTTGATCGTCTGTCTATAAAAATGTACTGTCATAGTTACCCATTTATCGTAATTAATAATATAATGAAAATATTTCCATTACCTGTTGACTGTTAATTCACTCACACATAGCAACCTAGAAACGGACTACGGCCAAAGTCTTAATTTACCATTTTTTTAGTGTTTTTCCTTAATAAAAAAAAATTTGACCGCAGATTTTTAAGAAAATTGTATATGTTATAGTTTCATTTTAACCCTTCACTGCATAATGTTCCATGTATGGAACAATTGTATTTATTGTTTATATCTGCTCATGATATATATCTTTGTATGCACAATGTTCCATAATGTTCCAAATTCTTTAATTAGCGTTTTCCATGAAACCAAAACTCAAAAAAAATTTATTTTAATTTTTTAAGTAGTATTAAGTACATTTATAGCATATGGTTAAAAAAGTTCCTGCAGTGAAGGGTTAAATCTATCTTCGGTCTAATTTTTAGATCTAAATCTCTAAAACTTTGCTTGAAAAAGTGAAAAAAAAAATTCTATCCCTTATAGGGGAAAGGATTTATGATATTTTTTTGGTTTGTTAATATTTATCGATATTACTATGTTTAAAGAACAATTCATATAAATTTGGAACTTTTTCGACTATTTTTAAAAAAAGTAATAGAGCATCGTAATTTTAAGTTGAAAAATTTGTAAAATTTGTTTGGTGTTTTTCTCAATTTTGATGGGGAAGGGGTGACTTTTTTATATTGTTTGGTCTTATAAAGTACCTTCCAGGTATGATTTCTGATCTATAGAGTCTACACGAAAAAAACGGTATAGCGGTTAAAAAGATATCCAGACACAAAAAAAAAAAAAATTAAAAATAAAAACAATACCTTCTCAGTTCCGCATCGAAGCTAAAAACTAAAAGTAGCTTTATTAAGCTAACTTCTAATAACAAGGCATTTTTTTGTAAACTATCTACTAAATCATAAAAATACTTTTAATTTTAATTTTAGCTACATGTGTAGTTTAACGATTTTTTTATAATTTTCTCGTCACGGTATAACATATTGAAATTTATTAAGCATAAAAAAGACAAACTTGCAGGGATACCTATCCGAAATCATTGTAATTACTTAATAACTAAAATTTTTGATATCTATTTGTTTATCCCGGTATAAACTATAGGTACAAAATTAACTACATTTAGCTCCAACAACACCACCTAGACTAGTATTATAATTATAGTAATAGTGTAATAAGTGCTTATTTTACTAAAAGTTGTAAATTTGTATTATCTACCAACAAATATATTGAATTTTAGACTTTGAGCAAATCGTACCTATTCCGTGGTATATCTTAGTTTAAAACAGTATTTTTCCATTTTACTACTAAACGTACTTTTCCTTAGCTTAAGTAATGTGTTAAAGATTGATTCAACGCAAAATTTTCCTTTCCCTTAATTATTAAGCATAGCGTTATATTTCCATCACTAAGAAAAACGTACTTTTTATCTTTACAGTTGTTATGTTGACGGTACTATATTTTTTACAATACGTGTAACATACATTTTTCGGGTATGGCCAAAAAATAGTTTAAAATATGCGACATAGTATTTAGCTTGTGGCCTTGTAACAGATATTGCTTACACATTTGAAGGGCTGCGGGGAAAAAAGATTAATATCAATTTTTTTTGAAAATGAGATTTTGGTATTAAATTATTTGTATTGATTTGTGTTGTATCTTTTATGCGCTCGAACTAGGGAAAAAAATAGATTAGTCGAGAGTAACGACCGCCGGAAGTTTAGGCAAACAGGCAAAATGTATTACGTTTTGAAATTAAAAACATTGTCATTAATCTTTTTTCCTAGCAGCCCTTCATTTTATAAAAGCCAAACCACATTATCTGATTTCAATATACGAGTACTCAGACTGTAAATAATTTACTATAATTATACATGTTTTGTCGGCTTCGGAAACTAGTTCTATAGTATTTCGTATCAGTAAATTTGGATCGAAACCTAGACCTATTTTGCTTGAACTGTCCAGTACCTTGGATGTACATTCTGTTTTGAAGTGCAAGTCTAAAATCATTAATTTCCGTCAATGGAAACATGTAGGAATTTCAACGGATATTACTCAATACCAACGGTCTATGTTACTAGAAATGAATTTGATTATCAACCTCAAAAAGTCTATTGGTAAAAAAGGATTGGGGAAGGTTCATAAAAACTTCAATGGCTATACCCTCAACTATAAAAAAAAAACTAATCAGATACCACAATGCTCCAACAGTAAATCAATTTAATTTTTGTTTAAACCATAATTCTATGTCTAATTATTTTGTGGGGTACTACCAAAACGTTAAAGGTATGAGAGCTTAACTTAATTTACTTAGACGTAACGTGTCTTGCTTTGATTATTGTTAAAACAAATAATATAAACACATCATTGTAAAACAATATTTTCTCAGCTCTGAATAGTAGCTAAGCTGTGTAAGGTTGCTAAAAAAAAAAAACAAAATCTAAACAACTGTGTAAAGAATATACTGCAGACACCATATTTTCAGCGTAACAAATGTGAACATAGGCGCAAATACGGGAGGCTAGGGTGGGCTTAGCCCCCCCAATGCTAGACATAGCCTCACCAAAAAATTTAGGTTATGCATACAATTTTAAAATACAAAAGTATATTTACTTATACATATAATTTTAAAAAAATTCCAGCCCCTCCCCCCAAGTAAAAAATGTAAATTGCGCCTATGAATGTGAATCATGTATTTTTAAGCGTTTTTAAAAAACCATTTTAAAATACACACTTCACCAATAATCATCTTTGCTTTAAATGACTGTATAACATACCTTATTAAGTTCAAGTTGATCATTTTGCGAAACTATATTATCAAAAATGGTTATACAACAATGTTGTGTGTCACTTTTACTTTTGATACTCCAAGTACGGAATATTTATTCCGAATATTCTTATGTTACACAACTAAGAGATGAGTTATCTAAAGATGTATTATTGTTCACTGGTGATGTTTATGCAGATAACGGAAAAACGATCGATATAAATAGTTTGTCTTATGGAGAGCTAAAGGAACTTCAAATTAAAAAATCCATTGAACTTAAATGCAGTTGTCTATTCTTTGCACATTTTCATTTTTCAATAGCCAAAGAATTATATCGAGTGTCAACGCCTGAGTCAATAGTAAGACCTACGGTCGATGCGGTAAGTTTCGTTGAAGCAGCCGACAAGATGGTTCGTATTTTTTACAGTATATTCGAAATTAGAAATATGTATGAGATATGGCTTGTCTACGATTTGGCTTGGCAAATGCAAAACACTTATCACCCAAACGTCGACATTTTTAAAGGTACTTTAGGAATGCACAAAAAATTGATTGTACAAATGCACAAATTTGTCATAGAAGAGCTAGACAAATTTTTCGAATTAAATTGCGACAGTAGGAATTATTTTTACATCAAATCTGATAGTTGTAAGCTCAACAAAGAGTATAATAAGTATATTGAACACATTTCTGCTGACACTTTAAAAAAAATAACCGAATTATTACAAATTAATAAGTTTTAATTAGACAATTTTTATGACTATAATCTTAATAAATCTGAAAGTTTGAAAAAATTTAGCAAGGAAATTAATGAACCATTTAGTTCGAATGTATTCTATAAAAAATATGATAAAATAACTGCGGACGAAGTCGAAAAACTAAGCAACATATATATTGGAAATAATGCTTGGGAAAAAATGTATACATCACTTATATCAAAAAATAAAAAACAATCCATTGCTCAAGGTAACGAATTAAATCCTGCAAAATATTTTGGAACTTTTTATGACGCACTTGTTGATATATTTAAACTGGTTATGTTGCGATTTATGTGGACATTATTGGATTACAAGCATTACACCGTCAAAACAATATATAGAGATATTTTAGAAAAATTTAGGTATGCATTATGTGTGTATGATTCACTATGGGAGGGCAATATTGATATGACAATAAGAGAAGATATGAGAACTATTATTAAAATGGAGTATGATGTTCTTGCAACATCATTAAACCTATCTCCTTTAGAGCTTACAAAATCTCACGATAATCTTCCAGACGCAGAATATTTTGCAAATAAATTTCTTGAAGCAAGTGTTGAACCTAGAATGGATCCTCCCATTGCTTGTAAATTTAAATCTTTTTTGAACTATAAAGATATATACGCGGAACATTTTGATATGTTTTTGGGAAATAGATCCTCAAATCCTCAAAAGAGTACGTTGACCATAATTTTTTAATTTTTTATTTTCATTGTATTATCAGCACTTTTATTATTGTGTTAAATTAAAGAATTTTATTCTTAGTTTAATTGTTAAACAATTAATTTATAATTAGATTTTCACAACTATTGTCTGTATTCTTTTATTAAGGTTATATGACAAAACATATTTTCTATAATATGAAGTTTAGACAAAAAATAATTACATGTAAGCAAAATTCTTAAAAATGTAATCATTGCCAATTTAATAAAAAAATGTATTATAAGTAAGTTAAAAGTTCAAATTGACTGTTACTTTTGTGTAAATTTACATAAAAAAATTGTTTATCCCTGTAAATGTGATAACCCGTGTGGCCTACCAAAATCCCGAGTGTCTAATTGCTATCGTCATTATTTATTCTGACAATATTATTTGTACTTATTGTTATAGTGTAATAAATTGTTTTAAATAAATCGGTAATTTTTGACACGCTAATTTTGATTCGAAATTTTGGGTTTTACCTTAGTTTTGGTTAGCTTAAATGGTCGCTGCCTATTTTTTTTTTTTCGTAGAATTTTGTGTATATTCATTTTCATAACTAAACCTAGTATATGTGAATATATCTTGTTAAATGGTAAAACGTCCTATACTTACTATAAACAGTTCGATACTTTTATTTATTATTAATATTATCTATATTTTACAACAATTATTATTTAGCATTACTAAATGTTAAAGTAGCTCAAAGTGTTTGTATAGTCCACATTTCGATACCTGAGTACCTACGTTTCACCTTGTGACTATTAGTGCAAAGAAAAAAAAATTTCCACAGTTGCATTGTCATTTCTATTGTACTTGTGTGTTTATTATTTTTAATAATTTGTGCGTCGTTTAGTCCAGATCGAGGAACCGATCGAACGTTATGCGAACCAAGATGGGTAAATTCACCTGTTAGTGGGGCGGCTTTGGTCTTGTTCCCGGAGGGACACGTACCTATATATCATATACGATGACAGGTATAATGTTTTTTTTTTATCGATAGAGTGATACAGTATTATGTATACAAAAAAAAATGCATAATATAAAAATAAAACCCCGAAGGGGTTATTTGTATGCCTGATGTGTATATTATATGTATCGTGGGAGTGTTCTGGCGAGCATTAGTGTGGTTATATAAACGTAGTAGGGCGGCAGCGCGGAGGATCATTGTGCCAAGAGCATATATATATAGCCAGTTTTAGGTCTGCCATTGTCTCGGATTGTTTTAGAATTAAACTATATAATACCCGACGGTGAACCAGGACTAGGGTATAAATTTTGTATACATGGAGAGTGTTTTAGTATAATAATAATATAGTAGTGATTCATAACAGTGGCTGCCAGAAGCATAGTGTGTTCGAATCTATTGAATAATGCTCTCGGCGGCCACTGTGCAGTCGTACATAACGGCGCTATATTATACCGCCACCGCATTGTGTTTTGTATTTAACTGTGTTCCTCACTATAAACGGTTTCCTATTGGCCTTTGTTCCTTTTCGTTGTGTATATATTATAATGTTTAATAATATAATATTAATAATATGTGCACAGTCGATCGACTTGCCCATTTCTCTTCCTATTCCGCTCGTCATCCTTTTTCTCCTCCTTAATACGATGCGAATAATAGAGGTATCATGACGTGCATATGTGTATATCACCACTCTAGTTTATAGTTAAGATAATATATAGTTAGATCTTCTAGGCAGACTAGTGGCCCAGTGGGTAAGGCGGTAGTATGTTAGCGTACACTCGACACTCGGCTACCTACGGGCGGTCTCTCTCTTTGGGCAAGGCAATGTCTAGAGAGAAAGAGAGAGACTAATGACTACCATCTTCATTCCTCTCCAAAGGTGACTGAACTAGGCCTTAAACCTACTCCCCGTCAACAAATAATAGGTCAATAATAATAAAATAGATAACCGTATGACTTTAAGCAAAATACAGTTAATTTATTTTAATGAATGAACTTATTTTAAATATAATTTTTTTCCAAATTTAGAACTGATTTCAGAATTAATGTAATAGTTTTAGTTTTTTTATTAAATACAAAGGAAATAGCAAAATCCTATCTTTACATTATTAGTTTTTCTCAACTTTTAAGGCCACCAAAGTCCTCTTAAAGGATTTGGGTGATTATTATTTCTTTTAATAGAATAAGAAATCTGGGTTTTTATAATCTAAGTCTATACATTATTTTTTAATTAATTAGTCTAATTACTGTTTGTATTTTTGTTTTATAATTTTTAAATTATTTTTTTAAAGAGTTTAACACAAAAAATGACACCACCATGAAATTATACAAACGAAAATCACTATTCATTACTCATTATTCATTTAATATCCAGTAAAACAAGCGAGTACCTATTTTGGTATATAGTTAGTTTATAGTTAAAGTATATTATAGTTGTATAAATAACTTTACTGTGCAAAAAAATACAATGGAACAAGTTGCCTATATACTATATTATGAAGTATAGTTATTTTGTATAGTCTTTAACGGTTTTTTTTCCATTTCGGTCTGTTACTCAATTACTTGTAAGTCGAACAATGTTTTGTAATAATTTATTTTTCTTACATTACATATTATTAAAAATATAGCATTTAAGCAAATGCTGGCATTCAGTACATAAAAAAACGTTATACATGGTATGATTTCCTTTACGCCTCACCGCAATTAAACTTCATAGCCTTTGAGTAAAATTAAGTATAAGTTCATAATAATACTATATATTGTATGAAAGTAAGTAGGTACAAATTGATACGGTTGAGTGATCTTTTAAATGCGCATTGCGGACTAATTTTCTGTCAACAGAAAAATTAGCATTTTTTAACGCAATCATAAAAGTTCTCCACGTAAAAAGCGAGAAATAGAAAAACGTTGACGTACCTACTCGAATGTGTTTTTAAACGTTGAACAGCCAATTTTATTAAAGAATTTTGTATTTGGTTTCTTTATACTATTTATAATAATTAACTCATAATTTTACAGCAAACAATATATATGTTTATTAGTTAAATTATTTTTTATATTTATTAATTTTTATACATTATTAATATTGAATATAATAGTAAAAGGTTTAACAAACAGATAATGGCAATCTATATTATACACTATTTTGTTATTCAACCGACCCACTCGTCTGCTGACGAGGAAAAAAAATATTTATAATTTCAAAATAGGTTTGAAATGAGTAAAACAACTTTTTGAGATGTTTGTTTAAATCTGTTTGTCTTTGTGTTTAAGTAAGAAGTTTCCCATAAAAGCAATTATGATCCTAATAGATTTTTTGTAATTTTTTTCTCCGTAAATGTATTTTTTAATGTTAAAAAACGATGGTAAAATCATATTTAATCTTTTAAAATCTTTACAAGTCTGTTTTTACTACGTTTAAAAAAATTTATTTTTATTTTATAATAATATTATATTTTTTAGATATTTCTTTTTAAGGAAACTCAGATTTCTGATCGCGCTACTTATTATTTTTATCACCTTATAATAATGTTGCGCAAAGTGAATACTAGTCGAGTTATAAGAGTTGACTGGAAACCCGGAAATCGTTCCTTTTTTTACGTGTGTTGTTGATTGCAATCATATTTTATTACGTCCCTACCTAATAGCTATATTTAATAGGCGAATCTCGAATTAAACCTGCACTTACTGTGCAGGACCTCATCGTATTATCGGTATACTAATATAAATACTACATGGTACCTAACAATAATGGTCATAAGCCCACTTAAACTGTAATACTGTAGTACTTGCGCGGTTTCTATGTTATGCTAAACGGCAATTTGCGCAAATACCCTCACCGTGTGGACGTTTACAACCGCAGACAGTCCGGGATCAGCACAACATTGTTACAGCGATTACTTCAAGAGGGTCGGACCAAACCACGACCATATTATACTGTGTGCAGTGTGCACGCATGATATAATAATATATACTCGACTAACGATTATCATTATTTTATTTTTATATACACGGGCCATTATGCGGCTCCAAAAGAGGAGGTTCATCGGTCGGTCGGGTGGTAAACGAGTCAGACAGAGACGGGGAGAGATTCGAGTGCGCTCGTTATAAAAGTTTCCACTATGTACAATACATAGTAAAGGTACTACGCGTTGTCCGAGCTGAGTATCAAAATACCATGTACGCAAAAATATATATATATATAAGTATGATATTTATATAGTAACGTGGGGAGGGGTACGCGTGATTGCTTTTTCGAGTGTCTCGTTGTAGCAATATGATCGTTGTGTACAAGGACTCGGCGGCGGTAAACGCATAACAAATAAAAAATAAAATGAATCAGACACACAAACAGTTTGAATATAATGTCACTGGGACGAGCAACGCACACGAAAAGGATAGATAAAGGGATAACAAGCAGCAGCAGCAGCAGCTGTCTGGGATCGCATGCAAATTAACGAAACATAATAATATGTAAGTAGTCCAAGTGTTCAATGCGGAGCACACCCTTTTGCACTATGCAGTCCACTAAAACGGCCGCTTATTATTCGGTTAATGATGGCCATCATAGCATCTTTGACCTTTGTGCAAATTATATAATTTGTATTATCCATCAACCGAATAGACTTGTTATTTACACTTGCTGATAGAGTCGGGCAAAAAGTGTCGATAGGTACGTTTCAATTTTATTAAAACTTATCGATTATTCATATTATTGATATATCCCACAAGTAGCAGTAAAATAATTTAAAAATGTATCTAAAACGTTACTTTGTTGCAATATTGTAACATATTGCAAACAACTTATTTTACAAACAAATCTTGGAATATTTGATTTGTTTAGGTACATATGTTTTTGAACAACGTTTCTACAATATGAGAAATATATTTTTCATCGACTTTTTTTGTACTACACCTTTTACAATTATTTTTTATAATTCCTAAAGTTTACTAGTATATTGAACACTTTTTTCTTAATACCTTATTCCCGTTATTTTTAAACATAATTTGTTTCTATCCCTTTGAACAAATTTTACACTTAATTCTGATTTTGATTAACGTTACAAAAACTTAAAATAGTAAATACAAATATTTATTTCGCAATCAAAAATTCGTTAAGGTAAAACGTTAATATAATTCATTGATACAACAATACGTTAAAAAAAAATATTTGTTAAATGTTTCTTTCCTACTTGGGGTTTCATATAGTAAATAAGAAAACGTACTTGAAACAAACTTCATTATATGATTAAAAGAGGTTTCTTAATTAAAATTATATAACAACTGTTCTGTTATAAACATGGTTCCTTATGTTTTCCTTTACATGTGTTTACTTTACTTAACATATTTTGTTATACATTCTAGCAGTTGCAATATAGACTACTCTAACTACTACAATTTTGTCAACAACAAAAAAACAGTACACTCATTTTGGCAAAAAATGTATATTTTACAACATATTTTTAACTAAACCGTCACTGTACAGTTTTGTTTTTATAAGCGTGCGATCGAAAACATACAAATAGCATGCAACGAACAATATCGGAGTGTTTTAAAAAATATTTATATAATATATATATATCACGTATACTGTACATATGTATTTGTATATAACAATTGATTGTAGATTTTGCGCACTACGCAAACGTGGCTTGGCCGATACACAGTGTCGTCATAGCTGTTATGACTTATGGATGTCAAGATCCAACCGAGAATAATAATAGGTATACATTATAGATAGAAGACACACAAGAACGTGTGATTATGCGTAAGCAAACAGTAATTATTATAATATTACCGTGCAGGCGTAAACCCAACACGGCAGCGGGCTACTTAGAATACACTCTCGAGAACATAATGTAGATGTTTGCTTTAGATGGTTGTGAACGGCTGGAAACGGGCTGCCCAAAGAGGGGGGGGGGAGTGGCACGCCTTTAAAATCTAACTTTCCTTAAAAAGACCACGGGAATAAATTAAAAAAACAAAAATTATTAACTATACATAACCGTGTTTTGTGTTTTAAAATACACTGTTTGCTCGCCACTTGGTTACACTTGGTTACTCTGCCGCGTTAATGGCTGTACAAACACACGTTCGTCACCGACGCCGCCGCTGCCCTGTCCGTTGTTTGCACAAAGAGAAAATATTGTGTTCGTTTTTGAAACTAATGCAGTGGTTTTTATATTTTTTTTTTGTTTACTGCCTAAACGAGTACCGTATGGAAGATGAAGCTCAGAGCGGTAGCGAGCGTTTTTTGCTGCGAAGTAAAACAAGTGTAAACAATTATTATACTCCTATGCATGTATACTGTACAGCTGATTAATACTCGGCAGTATACAAATGGAATTTTTACTACTTGCTAGGTTAAACTTTACAGTATGTATTTCATATTTTTTTTTTTTTTTTTTGGTCTACAACATGTATCTATAGATAGGTTTAAAAAACTCTTGCACTACAAGAGAAAACAGTTGCCACCCTCAGGGATAGTGGGTATTCACGTTATATGTTCTATGATTTATTAATATTGTAACCGCTGTGCAGTGGCGCATTTAGCTTCAAAATGTTAGACGGCCTAAGTCCAATGCTTTAGTTTAAATGAAAACTAATCACAGAGCACATGTAATTTTGCTATGTTCTTTTAAAACGAAATGCTGTAAACAATATTTGTAATACATTAAGGACTGTTATTACAGTATCACGCTAAATTTAATTTATCTGTAGTTAAGTCAGCGTATACTTTAGTTTAGCATGAACGGTTTTTATAGAGTTCACGCCAGCACCGACTACCAGCTAAATAACCTCAAGCAGTACTGCTAAGTGCTATTTTTGAAATTTGAGTTGGTTTGACATTGTTTATTAGCTTACATCTAATAAGAGTACGAATACGATTATTTATTTATTTACTGTTTAGGTACTTAAGAAATAATGTTTTAAATAATTATAATTGACCTTAAGGGTTAATATTTTTAAAATCGAATTAATGCATAAATAAATTAAAAATAACGTAACATATTATTTATGATTAAACAAACCGTGGAAACCGACCAGTTCGTTTTAATAAAATATGTTGTACTTCTCTCTATTTATAATACATTAGCTAATATTTGATAAATACTGTTTATAGTTATATTTCATTTCCTAAATGATAGGAATGATAATAAAAATTTTATTTTGTATCTTACAATACATATACCGATGCATTTATTTGTCTGTATCACTGACATTTTTACAAGTAACGCATACAATCGTACGGTTTTTATTGTGTGTTATTAGGTATTCTTATTTTATGTATATATATATAATATACTTATATATCTTATATCTAAAAAAAGGGGACAAAAGGATTTTCTCTGTGTGCTGTTTACGAGTACACCTCTCTCTGGTTAAACGTCTCAAACACGACCATGTACATATACTATATCATACCGTATTATAAATAGTGTATATTATAAAGAATTTGCCCAAAGAGGGTAAAAAAGAAGAAGTCTCGAGCACAATAACAAGAACACACTCGAAACGTTATGGATCGCTTGTATATATTATGTGTCATCGCTAACAACCCACCGAACCCACAAAGATGATCTTTTTTAGATCAATTCCTCCTCTTTTGCCGGCGTCCAAAATGTAATTGGAGAACGCACTGTGTAGCATTTACTCTAAACGTGTACAACAAACGTCTACAGTTAAATACTATAAAGCGATTTTGGCAACTTAAAAACGGCAAAGCGCAAAATTAAAATTTTCCTACGTATAACCTTATTATTAAAAATGTCAAGTACTGTCCTTTGGGCCCTGTCTGTCAAGTGCTGTTTTCGTCGTTACGGAAGTCTCCTAGTAAACACTTTTCCTAGAAAAAATAAAACACTATTTATCTGTAAATCATTTTTACATAAGACGCCCGCAGTAGTATTTCATGTTTAATACAGTTTAATACATACAATATGTACCTGCCATTAACGAATAAAAAAAAGTGACAGATGGACAATAAAGGCCAACGGGATACAGAAAAAAGTTCAACCCTTTATTTATAGAGCCGAGAAAAAAATGCTCGGTGTATCATAAAGAGGGTGCACGGTAAATATACATATTGTACGCCTATCGAATTATTATTGTGTACTTGGTTTCTAATGGTGGTCAGATATTCATCTGCTTTGTATACTACCGCCACCAGTGTTCGTATTTGAACGTTATATGGATAAATATTAAAAAAAAAAAGTATATATATGGTTATATTATGCCTATTGTAAGGTCTTTAAAAACCAGCCAACTAATCTAGTATGTCATATTAATTGTGTTACGCGCTAATTCATCCGGTGAGAAAATAATAATATAATGGTAAGACATTACAAAAAAATGGTTAAACATTACCTATTGCAGTATAATAAAACATTTTTTTTAATCGCTGACAATCGAGATAACATTTTGTCAACAAATGGCTTTGAATCAGATTGGAATTGGTCTCAACTTAAATTAAATACCCATTTTGAATTTGAATAGTTGGACTATAAAATATGTACATTTTTCCCCCAAACAAAAAATCCTTCTACCAGTACCGAACGTTAATGAATAGATATAATTATTTTAATTTATTTAGACTCGGTAAGGACAGCTATATTAATTAGTCACAACGATTAAATACCATGTACAGCTGTTATAAACTTACAATTGATTTGTATTGTTTATACATATTTTCTTACTTCAACTAGTTGTAAGTTAGGAAGGGTTACATTTTTTTCTTATATATTTTCGACCAACTTCCGTGAAGTTGACTAATTTCTTAAGGAATTTCACTATTTTAAGGAAGAAGTAGTTATTTTTCATTTTTCTACACTCTCACTGACATCCACAAATGTACGAATTTGTATTTAGTTACTTGTAGTTTAATATTTTTTGGTAAGTATTTGTTAAATTAAATACCTACATATATTCATATCTAGATAATATTTAAAAAATAGTTAATTTATATAGTTTTAATGGATATAAATGATCATAATCGGACAGGGTTGGTTCCAGCTTACTGTTCTAGGACAGATTGCTACATATGGTGTATTTTAAGTAAGTTGGGGAAAATACGAAATTTAGAATTTTAATAACCCCAGTCTAAAATATTTAAAATGTGATATTAAAAACTTAACTTATGTCTTATTCGCCGTTATAGAATTTGGGTGTGTTCATAAATTTTCCAGCTGTGGTCCACCGTATTAAAAAAAAAAAAAAAGATAACATTTTAGCTTCGATGCAAAGCTGACAATTTGTTTTAAGAATGATGAATTTTTATTTATTTTGGTTCTCATCGATATCTTTTAAGCTACCGATTTCTTCGTGTAGCAAATTTGATTATTTTTTGATGAGGAATATAGCCAAAAAACACTATTATAAAAACATATTTTGTTGTCTATGAAATTATTTATATTTGTATTTAACAGTTTCGAATTGAAGCGGTTATTTGAAAGTAATAATTTTATCACTTTCATTTCTAGTAATTCCTGAACACATGAGTTCATGCTAGTTCTTTAATTCATATTTTTACCGGTAATCGCATCCGGATACCTGTATAGTTAAAAAGAATCTGCGTAGTTTGATCGGCGTAGAATGATACAGGTTTGGCCGTGTCTGGTCAAACGTCGTAGCTGGCAACAACTTTTGTAATTTCCATATCAGTTCGCACAACTATAATATGTATAATATGTTGTCCGGTTTCGATTGTACCCTTGAGGTCGGAGTCGAACGGCGGTAGAATACGGCGACGGGTTTAAATTAGTTTTAATTAGAGGCGGCGCGCACCCTCCCCCCAAAAAGGGTTGGCGAATGTCCGTGACACGGTACACGCGCGGCGCGTGATTCGATTTTGAATAGGAATTTTTCAAGTATACCATATCTCGCACGTATACATAATATAATACAGTGTTATGTGTGTATGTAATTTGTGTGTGTGTGTGTGTGTTTGTGTATGTACACCAAAGCGGGATGACAAATTTTGAATACACGAGACTTAACGTCGGCCGCAGTAGTGTTGCTTGCAACCCGTTTACACTGTGGCCACGTGCACGACCCACACAATATTGCAGTTGCACGACACAATGATATTGCCGGACATAAAAACTAATCTAAGATTAATTGAATGTCGAATTATTATTATCTTGTTTTCCGTCAACATATAATATCGTTGTGGTAAAAGGCACACAGAACAATAATTTGTTAATACATTTAATGCGCACTTACATAATGTTGTAGTGCAGTACAAAGAACTTAAGTACACCGACCGGGTTCGCTTGTCAAAGCCTCGTTGGGTTTTTTGATATGTCTTTTTATATGTCCCCTCAAAAAAATCTGTTGCAGAAATATTGTATATTATTAATTATTATATTATAAAGGGACCGACGCGACGGCGGTTTATAATTGACTATACTGTTTGCGTTTCACAACTCATTTGCATGTTTTTTTGTCATAGTAAGGCGTATAACGATTAAGTTTGAAAGTTTTTATTTAATTATACCTACTTCAATTGTTGGTAGTCTGCAGTTCAGCTGTAGTCCCTATCCAGGTAATTGTTTTTTAATTAAGTTGGTTTAAAAAAGAAACCATCTATTTTTTAGGATAAATTTGTTTTCGACTTTTATTATAATTTATAACAATAATATACATAAACATACATAAAAGTCAACGATGGTTTTTAATTTCATTATTAAATTTAATAATGTTATATAATTGCTTATATATTACAAAAGTAAATTTTGTAGAATTAATAGCGTTAAAATAATATAAGGTCGTCATTTTCCCATTAATGTGAATCATACTCTAAAGTTGTTGTTTTAAAATTAAAAAGTACCAATAAGTGTTTAATGATAAATACTGTTTATCATTTTTTCAACTAGTTTTTATTTGACCCACATAATATGTTGAAAACCGTAGATTAAAATTTTTTAATAAACCACATTTAACATAAATTAGTTGGCATATACGTATGAAAAATGACAACTTCAACAAGCCATAAATGAATAGATTGAACATGTTTTCAAGTCAAACTCAAATTAATTTATTACAACTACATTAAATGTTGATTAAAACTATTAAAAGTATCATATTATTATAACTGATTTTTTAAAAGCAAGTAAATAAAGCATACTACATTAAAGTTAGGTTATGCCTTTTGACCGTTATAAAGGTTTCGTTACCGGTTCCACGAACAACAATATTTTAGATAGTTCCAAACAGCATAATTTAACTTTCAAATATTTTAAATTCACTTTTTTAAGTTTAAAATCGGTTAAGCTATTACGTCTTTAATAATTTTAATCAACATTTTATTATCCATTTACTTTATTAGAATATTATACTACCCAGACAATAAACAAATATGTTGGAAATTTTATCAAAAAGTGTTTTTGACATAAGAATGTCTAAAATCTTGTTTTGGCAAAGATCAAATGTATAAAAAAGATATTTCACGATGAAAATATTATCATATTACGTAATTTTATAACATTGGAAATATTTTCATAATATTTAACATTATGTAAATAATATTTTTGAAAAATTCAATCGCCTGCCAAAACATGGTTTTATAATAATTTTAAAATATCAACAAGTGTTTCGACCACAATTAGAACATATTGATATTATTTTGCTTTCCAGTACCCAACTAATCAGTTAAATCAAAATGCGTTGTACTTGTAATTTACATTATTCAATATAACAATATTGAATAATATAAATTTCGGTTTGGACACGTTTCTCTAATCTCCGGTTTAAGTTTCGGAATTAATTTGGTATCGCACATTTTGAATTTTATACAAGTCAAAATAATCCCACCCGTTTGTCGACTGAACCGTCTTGTTGGCTTTTTGACGCCCGTTTGTTTATCGTATATTAATTTACGCGGAGTCGGATAACCAACATAAAAATGATTTCGATTCTTCTACTTAACGCGGTTGAACGACAATCTCGCGGGTAATTTGTACGTCGGATCCAGTGAATGTAAAAATCAAATGTTTACAAACACGTATATAATATAATACATATATTATTATAAGATAAGGTGTCGATGGGAAATTGGAAAACGCCTGCGAACAATAAAAAAGCCGGCAGAAACGAGTTGCCGCCGATATTATAGCGTACCAATTGGGAAGTGTATTATCAAAATGTATTTTACAGATGACGGCAGGGCTGGTGGTGGTGGTGGTGGTGATGGTGAGAGAGGAATAATCAGATTTAAATTGAATCGCATGTACCCAGAAAATTGATATTCCACCGCTCTGCGGTTGACACGTCTATTTACACCGCCGCAGGCCACGAGGGGCTGGTAGATACTCTTTGACAAGTCTGCTGTACTGTAATTGGAACATCCGGTTTTATATCAGACCTGCACGACGCCGCGCCTTAAGGTAGAAACCTTATTAATTTGACGCGATAACACCTCAAAGATTTCCCCCCTTTTGGCGTGTCTCTCACGTATTTCCGAAATCACACGTTTCCCAACTGAACGGTGAAATAATTTTCGTCATTATGATGCAGCGTGCAAAACATTTATTAACCGTTAAAACCTCTAATAAGTAATTACTATTTAGATGTAACAAATGTATGTTGTTGTCCAACGAATAGATGTATTATTTTAATAATAGTAAAATACTCGAATACAAGCACGGGCTAAATTAACTCTGGCAAAACCTTTGGTAAAGGTAGGTGAAGAAGGATTTGCCTCCTGTTAGGAATGTTTATAGTTGAAGATTTTGTCGCCAGTATAACATGTACAATGTAGACGTAGGAAATATTTCATTAAACAACGTAATAGAAATTCTTTGAATATCTAGTAGGTTTTATGTTTTCTAATAGCCAACAAAAAAAAAATTGTTAAGATAAAATTAAAAAAAATATCATAATGACATAAAATGAGAGAATTTAAAGTAAACAGCGTTGCTTCTTATTAGGGCCTACCAAATTTACGCATGATAAGGTTTCGAATAGATTTCTCAAGCAAATAATAATATATACATATTTTTTTGGAAATTAATCTTTGTGTAAATTTGAAACACGTAGGATCTACAAATTGTATACATTTCACAAATTCAAAATTGATTTTGTTTTTTATAAAATAAAAAAAGAAGATTTAAAAACATTATTCACCTGCATGGACACAGTTAAGCGCCCTTACTAAATGTTATGTACATATTTTATCCAGTATATTAGTTTAAACGTCTCCCTTCGTTATGTTTAAAAGCACACGTCGGTTTTTGGGGATTGATTAACATTAATTTATTTTTTATTTAATACTTCTTTTTATTCATTTTTCATATTATTCGTTTTTCTGTATTATTTTATTATTTCTTGATGTACTCTGCATAAGTATGTCTGCACACATGAACAACATTGTGTTGTCGTTGTTTGGTTTGACAGCAAACGCAATATTATCATTACAAAACTACCAAAAAACATACATATTAATGAAATCAAGTGTTTTCGTGTTTCGGTTGATGTGGAAATATATTGTTTCGTTGTAGGTACATGAAAGACCATAGGTAACGGTTCCCGTCGAGTGACTTACGCGAAACGATGATGCGACTTACAAGACGACTTAAAAATATCGGATATCGTGGCAGTATAAAAGTAATGTGAAGTATAGTGTTGAAAATTCTTTGCAAAATAAAATTAGTCATAAATCAATCGAACAAAACCGTTTAGCAAATGCAAAAAGTTGTATTTTTCATCTCATATTTGCTGTCAATGAAATGGATTTCGTGTTGATCCAGATACTTATATATTAAATTATATCCATGAGATTAATAAGTAATGCTCAGATATTGGGTTTATGTAAACATTTTAATTTAATGTTTACCGTTTTCTTAGTATTACTTAAACGGTTAAATGTTAATACACGATGACGTGTTTGTATCTATTTAAAATAAATGCAAAATTAATTTTAGGTTCGATCCAACATCCAAAGTGGAGGTTAGGTCAGAGTAAAAAAAAAAAGTTTAACATAAAGCAATGAAATATACAAAGTTAACTCAAGAAAAGCACATCATTGTGTATAGGTTTAACAATAACGATCAACGACATCCAAAATTTTGTGAAATCGCATATAAACGTTAACCTTTGTTGTTGGTTTTTTTATATAGTGCGAAAATGTAGTGTAAAAGTCGCGTTTTAAATAGATTTTCCAAACTTTATGAAAAAAACTAACATATTATAACGTATTTTGTTTCAGTCAGTTTCATATAAGACATTGGAACGTTCAGTTTTTTATTATTTCTCTAGAGTAGCTGTGCTGGTGTTCCGTTACTATACTTACTAGATCCTTGAAAATATTACACATTATTACAATTTTGTCGTGACAGTTGAACATATTATATTATGTATACATTATACAAGTACAAAGCGAGTCTGAAGTATACATATTGGTTCAATGTAGGTACACTTCAAGGGATCGGATTTCAAATACATTGCGCGAAGCAATAAAACTCAGACTTCAATTTTCTTTTAATGGAATATACTCTGTGTTTTTCTCAATTCATGACATCAATCGTCATGTTTAATGTGTGTATTCAAAAATATTACCTAAAGATTCACTAGTAATAATTGTAAGTCATTAGTCATAACCAATAAGCATCACTCTTAAAAAAAATACTGCATTATATTTAGTTTTATTTAAATTTGGATTTATTCAATTAATAAGCATATTGTATAACATATAAGTGTACATTCAAAGTATTATAAAATTATATTGACAATTCAAATAACGTTAGAACATAAAAAATTGTGCTAAAAACAATTTTGTCCTATGATTATAATATTAAATTACATGACGTTTTTAATCACGATAAAAATATATATTCTTCGTGGACAAATGAAGTTATAAGCAATGTAGATTACATTTTAGATGTTCCTTAATTTAATATAATATAATATTCATACTCTACCTATACTTACTATACCTATTATATTTTACTTTTAAGGTTACGATTTATACAATTCATAGTAATAAACACAATAACTTATAATAAATATAAAAAGTTAGCTTTACCTTATGTACCTAATAATAGTAATATAATATTTTATAATATTGGTTTTTAAAAATAATTAAATTAGATAGCAAAATGGAAGTGAAATAAAACGTAATATTATTATTCTATAATTACAAACTACGCGTTTGGAGTTATGCTAATTGCGTTTTATCGCGAACCCGTCCTATTGGAGATACAGTTAGAATATTTTAAAAACCCTTCAAATCTGACATTTAACATTAAATTGAAAACTTATTAGTAAAAAAACAATGTTGGGCGTAATCGATTGTTTTATGATTCAATTAAAAAATCGATCACAAAAAATGAATCATTAATATCAGATTACTATTTGCTCAATAAGTACATGCTGGACTAGAAAGTTGAAGGTTATGGCAAAACGTTAGTTCGTTTCAGAAGGTATTACACCGTTAGCATACTGTTTACCGTTAGCTTTATCCGCTATGTCAGCTCTGGGCCAAAATATGAACTTGATGGGTTGTATTATATTGTTCTGTGAGTTACACTAAATTTTTACATAATATATTATGTAAAATAAATGCGGTTGAATTATAAGAAGTATTTACATATTATTATTTTTACAACTGAACTTGTTTGATATTGGTGTCCTCTGTTACTGTACTTCAGTCAGAGTACGAAGCCTTGTCAGAACCTGGAGATTGCGACCGCGGCGAGGTCGCACCCGCGGTGTTCATGTGGTGCGATTGGTGGTAGGCCATGGCGTGCGGATGAACCGTACTCAGATGGTGTAGTTGGGGTTGCAGGTAATGGTGAATAGGAGCAGTCAAGAACCGCGGGGCCTGTTGATGGTGGAATGACGTCATGGCGGCGGCGGCCGTGCAAACGGTGGCCGCGGCCGCTGACATGGGCGAGAAAGCCGAGTGCGAGTCCATGAGCGACGGGTGTGGCATGGACAGCTGGTCGGTGGCGCACATCTGAAAACACACCAACACCGTTGTCGTTGCTATTACATTATGTTATACACTTACAAGTTTATAACGTAAGATCTATGTACTACAACAATTACTAAGTACAATGGTAGAACAAAACCTTGGGGTCGAGATCCCAAGAGGCAGGAAAAGGCAAAGTTTTAACAAGACGATTAATATTGAAACACTTACTGTAGGTACAGTGAGTGATTTATAATTCCTTTAGTTAAAATAGTATTTAAAAAAAATGTATAGGTTAAAGCTTAATGAAATTAGGATTTATGAAAATACGGCACTTTTTAAAATTGCATTATTCAACGACAAGTATAATTTACCAATTTTAAATTAAATTATTTTAAGTATTACAACATTTTTTTTTAACTGCATTTAAATTTTAAACCTATATCCTACATCATACTGTAGAGAAATACACCTTACAATTTTCTGAAAATGCTAAAAGTAGTAAATACTTTTAATTATATTTTACAAAATAGCATAAAGCATTTTAACGTGCTTAAAATACTATTTTATTTTATACAACGGTTTTTTTTTACAACAATAATAGTATTTATTTGTTGTCTAACGTTTTTTTTTTTCAAAATATTTCTATCAAACGGTGTTATGAGATTTGGCGGTTTTGAATGAATTACAGCTGGCTGCGAACCTTATGCCAAGCCAAACGAGTTTGGAACACAAAAAGGAGTGGTGGCTATTTCTTTTTTTTTTTTAGACAGTCGCCTGTCCACAAAAAAGAAACTGCCAGCGATAAAGGTGGAACCAACGACCAAGTGTTGCAGACACAGCTCCGCCTTATCCCACTCTACCCTTTCCCCCCTCTTGTATAATTTTCTGTGGAACGAGCACTGCCTTTATCGTTGTGCCGTGTAACTCTGAAGTGCATTAACCGTAGCTAATAACCCGTGTAAAATATCTCTTCATTTATTGAGAACGCAAAATTTATCCTACTTGAATTTTCGACAGTTTTCTTTTTACTTCCACTACTATCACACTAACTAGAATTAATATTATTGTAAAATTCGTTTGCTCACCATGAGTTCGATAGCGTGCAGGACGTCCCCGTTGCATCGTTGCAACACGGTCTCTATATCCGCCCGTCTTTTGTACGGGAACACCCGCCTAAGTACGTCGACAGCCGATCGTCCTGCAGCCGCCGCCGCCGCCGCCGCAGCTGAAGTGTTTGCCGAATTAAGGGAAGAACCGTTATCCAGAAAACTGGAAAAACCGGCAAAGTTGGTGGCCAACCGGGACTTCTGGGGCTCTGTGGGCGAGGCTGAATCCCTTCGTTTGGGTAACGACAAGTTTTCCGGTGTCGCTTCGTTACTGCTGTCGTTGCTTTCCGCCTAACCGCAAAATGTTAACAATTTATTTCTTGCGAGCACAGTTTATGTCCTTAAAATATGTCCGTAATGACGATTGTACGCGTGTTAAGTATAATATTATCAGCGACTTACCTCTGATCTGGACGGACTGTTGTACTTGGCCGCGAATTGTGTAGAAGTGACTTGTATGGGAGCATTAGGAGACACGCTCGACGAACGGCTTCTGGCGTTTTGCACGTCCTGTTGGCCAACACCGGAGTTCTGCTCGTGTTTAACCGTAACAGAGTCGTCCAAGTTCAGTCGGGCTCTTTTCTCGTCTGAAACATAAAACAGAACCATTCGTTAAAATTGTATAAAAAAATGTTGAAAAAACCGGTCAACTTTTTTTGGGGTTTCCCGGTTTCGGGGGTTCGGAAGAAGTTGACTTTTTCTACTTTTGACCCACTAAAGAACCAATCGCATACGATTTCGGGTATACAAAGGTGCTATTAGAGTAAATCGATCCTGAGGAAAAAAGCTATCGTGTTTACAAACACAAAATAAAAAGGTTAAGAAAAAACAATACAAATGGTCCTGGCTTCCTAAATGAGCTTTGTTTAACCGACACAATGTCAATCTTGCATTTTAATCCGCCACCATTTCATTGCAAAAAATTATGTAAAAGAGTTGTATTTTTTTTTATGAGTTTTCGATAACTTTTTTTTCGAACTTAAATTGTACAACCCGTAGTAGAATATTTTGTGTATATATACATTAAAGTTTTCATAAAACATTTCAAACAATATCGCGTGAGAGTTTTCCGTGTAATGTGTTGTATAGACCAATTGATTGCGGTAGATTACTGTTTTAAATAGGGGAAACGAGTACCTTGTGGGTATATAACATTTATTCATAAATCGAATGGTTAACGTTAAAATATTATAACGATTCGATGAAATGAATGTCGGTTATCGTTGTACAAGTGCAAACAATTTTAATCCATAAAAACGAGATACGTTATTGAAGTATGAAATCGAGTCGGTTAAAAAATGCGGCAATTATTTTTACGGCTGAAAAAATAATATATTGACAACAAGAGGTGAAACGAGCGCTTGTATAGGGGAATTTGTGGGGTGGCGAAAACTTGAGTATGGATAAAAAAAACACTGTTAAGAGGGAGTTCGTTGCAATTGCATTCAAGTCCGAGGGAGAAACTTTTTCAATGTATTGCGCCTGTAAGACACATTGGCAGAACCCTATTTGGCCAAAATAGACCTACACCTTATATGCTAGCAAGCTTTTGGCGTGATGAGTTTAGAAGAAGACCGTCCGAGTAATTTAAAAATTAAATTTCCAAACACTGCGACAACAGGTATAATAATCGAAGTGCGATTATTATCGTCATACTTAATTATTTCCGTTAAATTTGTAGGATAGTATCTCATGAGTCATGACTTTTGGGTTGGGGACAATGGCGTATTGAAACATAATCTTTTAAAGTCTTAAAATCTTGAACGATAATGTTATATTTAGATGATGTATGCGATATCATCAATGTTTTGACAAACGTAAAAGGAGACTGTAGAAAAAAAAATAATAACAAAGGAAGACCCGCGTAAATGTTATTTTTTTGTATAATATAAAAAAAAATCTATCCTTTTCCACAATCGGCCTCTGTCGAGTTTTGCGCAAAGAGCTTGTGAACACAAGATAACATTGTGTGTACACAAAACGGCGTCTTTTGCGGAAAATCACTTGAAACGCGCGTCTCACGACAATGTTATCTGTTAAACAAAAAGTTTTAAACGAGTGAACCGACCGGAAAGAGGGCACATAAACCGCAAATAGATGTTAATTGATTGTCGAGAGTTTAAGTTGCGCGCCCGTGTTGTTTTATACATGTCGTATATTATAATAACCTCTTAGCCGGGAACTTATTGTCGTCGAGTATACCGGCGGCACTTAGCAAATAAGAAACACAACCCCACGTACAATTATATTATCATTATAAATAGTTAATACACAGCCACGCGCGTACGATTCTTGTACAGCAGAGGTACCTGTGTACGTACAGCTTACATTTTGTACTTACTGCTATTATGATTATTATTATAAGTGCGAGTACACTTATTGTATTATTATTATTATATATATATATATATTATGCCAGGCTGTGTACGTCGAGGGAGAAGTTCGAAATTGTATTTTATATGTACTTAAAGCGAGCGGCAATTGAGGTCAGGCGACGAAGAATTTGGCGGCGGCAATAAAAGAGGAATTCGTATAATGTTACTAGTGTGTGGTTATATTATTATGTGTGCTTATGTCCTTAATATATCCATATATATATCCGTCCGTAATAAACAGGGGTTGATTGTTCCTGCGCACCACCCTCCGTTTATATATACTCTTTTGGTAATAATATAATAATATATCATGGCACTTCGATAAAGCGTGACTTACGGTTACCGCACCGTCGCTGTTGCAGTATTACACATACACGATACACACCCTATCGTCGGTTTTATTTAATTTTAAGACCCTTTACAAGAACCGGCATTGTAGAGTTTGCCTCGGCCAAGGCGGTAAAGTCCAAAAACGCCTACGTGACGCGCGTCTGATTGAACATTTTTTTGAAACCAAAAAAAAAAAACCGGACAAATAATAATTTCAATCGTTTTTTATACCTGGACTCGATCTGCCGGCAGTGGTCGAAGAAGACGATGGCGGAGGGTAAATAAGACCCAGTTCTCTGGCTTCGTTTTCTTCTTGTGCCTGTTGTCGCCGTAAAGCCACTTGTGCCGCCATCACCCTTTGCCTCTCCGCAATCAACGTACATTTAGCGCACGCACAGTCTCTCCATCGACAGTACCGTTTGTGTCCCTAGAACATTTTTCATATGACATGAACACAATATAACAATGTTTGGGCTGTGAACTGTGTAATGTCTAAACAAATTCAACTCGACCGTATGTGTACTATATTGTTGTATTATTGCAATTATAACAGTTTTTCCTGGGCGTCTTTAAAGCTCAAGGTATCATAATATTTTATGACTTAGTGTATACGTATAAAAAAATAAATGTGTCATCGTTTACAAAAACAGTTTTAGCTATTTACATGCCATTTTGTCACAGACAACAATACTGTCGTATGGATCAAAAGTGTATTTGGCAATTTTATTCCCAAAACAATATTATTCAGGTTGAACACTAAATCATATTATATTAGTGCAATTGTAAAATTAATTTGTTTTTTAGGCATACAGGTAAAATGAAAAAAGAGCTAAGAAAAATTGAAAAACCGAGTGCAGTGAATGACTAATGAAATATGTTTAATACTTTACATCAAGCTAGATTAATGTTTAAGTAACTTTATTAAAATGCACAGATCCACTTAAAAAACATGTAACAATATTTACATTTCCACGATTATTATTGATTTTTTTTAAAAATAAATAAAAATATGTAATTTAAAACGAATTATTAGTATATTTTAAATGATGATTCAATAACTCCTAGAATCCTTAAAATGTTTACAAAAGAAACTTATAACAGAACACAACTGTTTAATTGATAGCGTGGCCGAGTTTAATCTAACCTAAGTAGCAATTTTGTCAAACTATACATATCTGGGTTATTTTAATGCTGACTTAAAGATAAAAAGTGTTACAAAAAAAAAATATATATATATATAATATACCAGTATCTATATCTACTAAACTTTAACTATTAGAGTTTCAAACTAGTAATAAATATACTAAAATATTGACCATGCGCAATAACGTATATAAATTACTTATTTTTATGAAATAAATGATTTAAATATGTTTTTGCACTTGGTCATTTTTAACACATAGTAACATAAAGCATGAGACCGGAGATTTGTTTGTTTTTATCATTTACTTGCCGCAAAGGTGCAACACTACATTTATATTAAAAAGAAACTAAAATATTAATTCCCAGTAACGGACAAAACACAATCAATTTTATTTAACTAAGAAATTTTGTTTTGTTTTCAAAAGTGTTACAACGGTATAAAAAAACGTAAACTGATTATAGTAATATTTAAAAATATACTCACAATCATCTTAGGCACAAATATGTAGTAAATTGTATTACATAAAGAAGACATTTTGAACATTTTGTGAGAGTACCTTGGTTTTATATATCTTTTGATGTTTATAACGAATGTTTAAATCGTACACGGAAGCACATATTTACATAGTTTTGCTGCTTTAACCCGCCAGTTAATTCCCGATACTTGCATCCATCGCTCACGGTCGATGTTAGTCGTTAGAAATATCTACATATTTTAGTTTGTCAGATTATTGCATTATAAGTCGTTTTGAAAATGTTCTCAACACTGCAGTCTCGGTTATAACAATTTTTTCCAAAAACCCGTGACCCGCCGTTTATTGACCGTGATCAGGGGGGGGGGAGGTTCGAGATACTGAAAACCTTAAGACTTAAAATTAGCGCTTTTCAAAATACCTACATTTATTTTTCAGAGACAGATTTATCGAAATACAAATAAACGTAGCACTAATTTTGAGTTTTAAGGTTTTTAGAATCGCACCCCTCCCCCTTTCCTGATCTACGGCAATGGCCAATTTAGTACGGCCAAAAGCAAAGTGACGAGACTCACCTTTAGAGCAGACACCACTCCGTGGTTGCGGCATCTGGCGCATTTGGGCGTTCGCTGGTACCGTTCGGACGCTCGTTGCAAGAAGAACGCGGGCGAAAGGCCTCCGAGTACGGCGGGATGCTGGGACATGAGCGCAGCGGTCATATCCACACCACTGGGCAAACTCATCGTTACTGTCGGTTTGTTCGGTGCCGCCGTCGATGCTGGGCCACCGCCGCCGCGTACGATCCCGAGGTCGTCCAAAGGGCGCGGCGCATTCGGACACGCCCATTGTCCACAAACTCCACCCGGTTCCTGTTCTTCATCCCGAACAGTCGTCCCGCCCCTCGCCCCGTCCTGCCGTCCGTCTACACCCGGTATAAAGTCCCTTTATGTACGCGCGAATTCAAACAGTTATATGTATAGGTGTTATATAGTCACAAAGGTAGGTAATATATAGCTGTGTTTTCATTGTTGTGTTGATATAATTGTTATTTGTTCATTACAGGTAGACTATACACTGGTAGAATATACCTCAACTGTATATTATAATATATATGTAGGGCACCGGGCAAGAAGGGTAGGTAATAGTCCATCTATGACAATTTTTCAGGATAACAAAAAAGAAGTTTGTTTGCACATGCAAATCTATGACGTGTCGACCGGTTTTAAGGCGCCAAGTTGCCCCCTCAATAACTCATTTTTTCACCGAATGGAATGGCTCTACCTTCGATACCAATTGCCAATGCACCATTGAATAGTACCATTAACTCAAAAATGAAAAATATGGAAAATGCCCTTCTTCCCCCGTGACCTTCATGTGTTTATTATAGATGTTAGTAGAGCATATCTTCAAAAAAAAAAAACATTTACTGGTATTGCAATTATCATAATTTAAAATATTAATAGTTGTTGAAACTAGAAATCATACATCGATTTTCTTTTCTTGACTGAAATCGATGACAAACGTTCGGTAAATTTGACCGTATAAGTATTTAATAGTTAAAATGTAATTGTTGTTTCCCAACCAAAAGCAGGTCTCGAATCAAATTTGTTTTTATTGCTTAACGTTGAAATTGATTTGTATACTTATATAATTGTATTATAATGTTTAGCGTTAGCCAACGAATAGATAGTTATAGTTTTCATTTCGTTGAAAGTTTTAGGAATTAAATTATTGTTAAATTTTTTATTTTATGTTGATATGGTTTTAAAATTAAAACATTATTAACTGTCCAGCTTAAGCTTAACGTTATTATTTGTATTTTTATTTTAAAATCTATATAGAAATTTATTATTTGGGAACCGCCACCGGCGTAATATGTTTGTAAGTATCTAATACGACTACTTTTTAAAATAATTTTATTTTCAAATACTTATTAAGGGGATTTAAATACAATGCGTTATTATTAAATATAAACATTTAACATTATGAAATAGGTACTTTAAGTATTAGTTTTTTTTATAAAACCCTTAAAAAAGGCTTGTAAGCTTGTACGTAAAGAACTACAATTTTATCACTAAACTAACTGTAATACTAGTTTATTACTGTCGACTCTAAGTACAGGGTATAATAAAACATAATCTAGGACGATTAAAAACATACTCAATTCTCAACATTTAAAGCCTCGTGTATATTTAACCTGATGTTTAGGAAAAGAAAAATGTATTAAAGTTTTAATCTTGTTCAGTTAATTTAATAGTCGGGCGTTGAATGTACAATTTGTTATTATTTAATAAAATAAAGACTGTATTATTTAGCAAAGGACTTAAGAGTTTATCGTCATATGCGGTATCTATTGTAATCGTTTTTTTGAAAAGTTTTATATTATAAAATCGTTTTTGTGGCCTATCTTGAGATATAAATATTTCAAGGTATACATCTCTCGAGTAACAAGCAAATGACTATGGCGTATAATCACTTGTAAACAGAAGATGTGTACATCCTTAAGTTTACCTCAAGTCGATGCCCGAATGTCTGAAATTTTTTATACTGCGCCAGGTACCAATAAAATCAATGTTTATTGTCTCCGTTTAACAGAATGCTCATTACGATTAATTTAGTTCAAGATGTTTATGATTACTACCAGCTTGAAAACTATTAATAACGGTCCTGAAATAATTCATTGTTTAGCTGTTTACAATTACATGGTCAAACCATTTTTTGGATTGGAATGTAATATTTCCCGTCTCTGTCCTTAGACAGCTTTTATTTAGCCTACTTTTGTTCCGATCGATCTACTAATATGCGCGACAAGGAAACTGGAAACAGATTTCAAAGGCTATAGGAATTTCCTTTAAATACTATCCCGCTTTTTCCAGTTGTTTAAATGCAGTTAATTAGTGATAGCTCGTATGTCGAGTTTTGAGATCTCCAGAAGAATTTAAATTTGATTTCTGGCTTCTTATCACATTATATTGTAGACCGAAATAAGTATCGATTTTCTGGCACAAAAAAAAAACAACTATATCCCCTTGGAATAACAATAATATTTTTATATTATTGCGGTGAATGTAAAAGCACAGGCCGAGTGCGGCGGAGCTAATACAAATTGTAAAGGGGTCGCTCGGACGTGGTCGGGACGTTTGGAGTGTACGACGTTTGTATGGTCTAAGGAAATCGTGTGAAAATCTTCGACGGGACGTCCCCGATATCTTGACGGCAAATAATATTCTATATTATAATATTTTATAGTTGTGATATTTATCGTTTTTGGCTGCCCCGCGTTTGCCAAACGATAAATAGCGTTAAAACTGTTGATGACAAGCGATTTATAGTTGACGTGTGCGGTTTATATATATGTATATATATATATATATATAACATTAGGCAAAGCTCGTGGCAAAGGGTTTGTGTGTTTGTATAATATGCAAACGGGTGACAAAAAAAAAAAAGGGTCATTTTCCGGACAACCCCTTTGCTGCCGGCCACTGCGAGCCCTCTACGTCATCCGCACATACAATCTAAATACTATATACTCTACCCGCAGCAGCACACATAACAATAATATATTATTATACAGGGTGATTCACTTTAACGTAATACACTCATTTTCTCGGAAAAATTAGGAAATCTAGGAAATACCTTAAAAAGTAATTATTCAAAATAATTATTTTTTAGCAGTTGTCGACAAGTCAAAATTCCGAGCAAATAGTTCTTCTTTTAAAAATGTAATGCATATACATTCCCGTTTAAGGTTCAAAGGGCTTATAGCACAAATACTAAAAGAGTAAATGTTTGATAATTTTATAGTATTGTACAGAATAACATAAACAAAAATGTTCTCCTAAAAGAAAATTGCAATATTGTAATTCATTTCCGAAAAAAAAAGTGTTATACGTTAAATGGATCACCCGGTATAGTGTTTTCGGACCCGACAAATGGTAAAAAAAATCCAGTTTTATTATGATTTTATTTTTCGTCGTCGAAGCAATAATGTTATGTAAAAAATATGTCGACCATTTTGGCGGACAAACCAATACCTAATAATAATAATATCGTTATCATTAGAATATAATAATAGTATAATAAATATGTACCACCGGCACATGTCGCTGACAGGTCGGTCGGTGCTATGGAATAATTTTAACCGATCATTTTCGTCGGTGGTCGTTTAAAAAACATGTAGTATTGTTGACTTAAGGCTTTTTATTGTCCCCCAATTCAAAAACAAAACAAAAATAATGATGTGCACATACGTAGAAATAAATTACCTAAAAATTATATTATACTCAATCGTCAAACAATATAATTATTATAATAGTTATACACTCATAGCGTTTGACAGAGGGCACCTTTAGTATTTAAAACAATTAAATTAACGACCAGAAAATTTCAGCCAAGTAAGCTCAAAGTTGGAAGTTAAAAAAATTTGACCTGATCGAGTACCAAAGGCATACTATTTGTGATAATAAATTAATGATGCTACAAACAAATGTACATCGGTCAACTCAACAATGTAACATTTTTTTTTTCAAAATTAAATATCTTCTTAGATATCTCTAAACCAAGTTTTTACGTATAAATTCCTTTATCGAACACTAAAAAATAACATGTGAGACGTCTTAACAAATTAAAATTGAAATATTAGTATTATTTAATTTTTGTAAGCAAATAATATTATGTTATATAAATTTATTATATTATATAAATACCACGTGTTGGATTGAAATGATTTAAATTTAACATATAAAATGTTTAATATCAATATGAGTACACATATAAGTAAAAACGACGTGAACACCAACTACAAAATATGCTTACTAAGAGCTAAATCGACCTACAAACTACATAATATAACACGGTGTTTATAATTCTAACATTTCCCCTTAAACAACATATTCTTATATTTAAAATTGTACAATATCTACAACACCTAATATCTGTCTAAGTTATTATGTTTACTATTGTTATTTAACATTACTAACCGTGCTATTTGAAATTACTACTGCCGTTCGTAACTAGAAAAACAAATATTTATTTATATTATAACACTAACCAAAAACCAACTAAAACTCCAAGCGTAAGCTCCATGATGTACGTAAGTATTATATTTATGATCAGTGTTTATAGAAAAAGCCGCCGAAAAAAGCAAATTATAAGCAGGTATTTGGAGTCGCTTCATATTAATATCAGAGTTCGTTGTTGTTAAAGTGATCCGAGTGTTCATCGTTGTAGAAGTGATACTAGAGTGGTTATAGTGACTTACGTTTCTTTTTTTATTATTAAAAATTATACGCCTATTAGATTTTAATTAAGCGATCCTAGCAGAAATAGAAAATTACCCTAATATATGATTTATTTGATTTTTTATCAAAGATATAATTTTAATCGTCCGAATAGGTAGGATTCATTATTAAACGCCACCTATAATTATATAGTATGTAATCATATAAAAATGGGACAATTAGCAGTCCTTAATAATTAAATGTTAAGCTATAATTAAAATAAAATAATATAGACTACTGTATTAATATATCACCGTTATATTGAAGTGGGCGTGCATCGTTTTCACCAAATGTAATAACGTTTGAATTTCCGCTAAATAGGTATTTATATCCTAGTATATGATTATAATAGACTGTACTTATTAACTAAATACATAATTTTAATTAAAAACATAATTTAATGTCTGCTGATAAAATGTAATATTGTTACACGTGTTGGGTTTTTTAATAAATTATACAAACTTAAAGTTCCAACATTCTTTGTCATAATATATTAATTTAAATTTAATTTAATTAATAAAAGTACAAGTTTCTTTTGAAAAACTGATTTAACAGTGTAAAGCAAATTAATATCAATTTCAATTATAATTTTATTCTCATTTTTAATATTAGACAATGTGTCGTCAATTTCATTTTTAATACTATTTTAGCATTCATTGAAAACTAAATTTTTTTCCGTTCATTTATTTATGTATTTGTTTTTAAATAACATTTACAATCTGTACAATAAATATACCATAGGCAAATAGGCTAACAAAGTAAATAAATGACTGGGAGACTATGAGTAGGGAAGCTATCCAGACAGTCCAGTGATACGACCCTTATGACAGGTTTCGGCTAGATATCAAACAGTAGCATTGCAATTTAAAAGATCACGACACCAACGTCTGTTAAGACGGCAAGGGGGTTGTCCGGAATAGTGGCTGTGCGCTGTTGAAAAGTTGATACAAACGAAAATGCAATATATTGCCGGATACGATGAACTTCCATAGAATTTTGGACATGTAACCGAAATATTATTATTTTTTACATTTCTGAAAGGGTACAGAATATAAACATCATTAATATATCTCATAAATTCGTTTAAAATACACTGTTATTCAGTTTTTTAGATCATTGCCTAATTTATTTAAATAAATTTATATTTTTTAATGTATTTTAATATATCAATCATTATTATAATTTATAACTAAGACTAGGTTCTAATTTGTATTCATATATTTAACAAATTTATTCTTTTATAATAGTGCTAACAGTTTATTTAACAATATAGTCATGAGTTATAACAGTTTTATCGTTAAATAATAATAATAAAATTTCATCTAGTTTCTAAATTTAAATTAAATTTGCAATAATACATTTAAAAATGTGTAGACTTCTTTAATTATTATTAAAAAAGTTATCCTTGACGCTATTCTATTTTGAAAAATAGCAGAATTTAAGTATAAATCTCGCTGTGTACGTTGAAACATGACAATTATATTTTTCTTGTAATGGTTAGGCATATTGTACCAAGTCATGCAATACAACTCCGTAGACAGACTTTTATGCTGTAAAACCAAAATATATAATTACACATCAGTTTATCTTCGTTTAAAAATAAATAATTCAAGTATTTAATTTTTCAAGATCTTTATTAATATTAAATTATTTGAGTCGTCCAGCTCCTAAATATATTTTTCAAAATTATACTGTTCCAAAACTAATTAACCACTCAATTCCTAGCCCTCCATTTACTTAAAACCTAAACTCATCTCAATTTCTACAAACATTTGACTTATTGTGAGTGGTTTTTTGACCTGGTCGACTAATTTATTATTTATGTTTTTATATGTATACTAATGATCAATATAAACTATTAAATAATAGTTAGAGTAATAATAGTTAAAGTTTAATACGTTTTGATGTGTATACAAAAAAGAGACGCTTAAAAAAGTATTATGAAAGCTATGTAGTGTTTATTAATACCAAATATATTATATCATCCCCTAAGGTACATTGAGACCACAACATCGCAATCCAAAATACTAAGATTCCAATGAATTTCAATTTATATCCAAAAGAAGCATCTACCTATAAAAAAAACAATTGTTAAAATATTAATTATTATCTATAAAAATATTTAATTATTCTATAAATTAATGCCAATTGACATTTATAGAAGAATATGTTATAAATAATATAGCTAACATTACTAATTACTTTTATAAGGCAATATGTAGCCAGTAAAAATACCATTTCCACCGTAGCTATTTCACCAAAAAGTATCCATTTGTTATACTTCTTAAATTCGTTTAATGTGCTTTTTTCAAACAAATAAAAATGTAATATCTTTCAACATTAATTTTTTTCATTTACAATTACATAATAACATTTTAATAATACAAACACAGTAGAACAAATTATAACAAATATAATATTAAATTAACTTTTACTTCATAAGTGTCTGATGGTGGCGAACAGAATCGACGAAGTAAACCTGAAAATGTTGATCCATTCTATAATGAAACGCTTCTCTTATTCCATTTGTTAGTAATTTAAATTGTTCTTTTAATTCCGTTAAAAAAGCAATCGTATACATACTATACAACGCAACAGACAGAAGTAAGTAAGTAGTAGCGGTCATCTGCAGTGTAATAATAAGCCCATACCTCCAAAACGTATCGATATTTATTACCTGAAAGTGTAGTATTTCGATTTTAATAAGATCTATTGTCGACACGCTATTTTTTGGGTTACTACTTACGGTCGGCCAGTGAAGGATCCAATGAGATCTATGATCCAGTGGAACGTTACCGATATCGTATATTGCTGATAACACAGGTCCAAGCATAATGCATATTATACAAATTGTAGTGCCTATCATTGTGTAAAATAAAAATGTTTCGCTTTTGTCATAACAGTTATCAGGGTGAACTCTTCTTTTTAAGGACCAGTCAACAAATGTGGTTTGCATTGAACGAAACGTTAATGCAATAGCCCTTTTGTTAAAAAAAAATGACGTTATTATCAGAGTTTGAATAAATCCAACAACTGCGTAAAGGATCAGTTCCAAGCCCATATCTAATGATAATATGGTTTTTTCAGCCGTCAACTTGAAGAGTGCACCAAAAAACATCTAATCAAAACACATTATAATCTTTTTATTCATACATGGTTAAAACTGGTTATGGGTCAGTCAATATAATATTTTTTATAAAAATCTTAAACCAATTTTCTGTAGTAGTTTAATCTTTTCATTAATTTTGGATAAATCGTTCTAGAGTTATTAGCGTTTAAACCATTGACGACCAGTCAATCTATCGCCTTTACTTAAAATTGTTTCAATAATTTAAATACTTATAGTGCTTATTCAAAACTGGTTAACGGTACATACTGTTTAATCATCTTTTAGCTACAACAATTATTTTTTTATAGAAGTATACCGGGTGGCAAACTTAACGCAAGACACTCATATACTTTGAAGACAATTGAAATTTTGTAATTTGTCGTTCGAAAAACATTTTTGTTTATGTTTTTATACTACAACTAGAGCGGGCGCACACGGGAAACTTTGTCAAATTTAGGTTATTTGATGAAACTAAAACTGTCAAAGTCATAATGCTCGTATGTAATACCTAAAAATATTTACGGGTAATGAAATATAGTTCAAAACATTTATATTATATTTATGCTTAACTAGTTTAATTTATTTTTGCTAAACAAAAATAAAATCGAATAATAATTTAATTACCAATAATTATTTTAAAGAAGTATTCCAAAAATGTTTAATTTTAAATGTTTTTTTATTATGTATATTATTAAAATTTAATCAAATATTGCTTATTTTTAAGTATATTACAATCACAAAAAAAACTACTATTAACATTACTAGACTTGCTATTTGAAAACAAATTTACTAGAATCATTTTTAACAAAAAAACAAATGTATATTATTATACTAACCAGAAACCAGCTAAAAATTCCAGCGTAGGCTATATGATGTACGTAAGTATTATATTTATGATCAGTGTTTATAGCAAAAGCCGCCGAAAAAAGCAATTTATAAGCCGGTCTTTGAAATCCCTTAGTCTTAGTTTCAGAGTTCATTGTTGTTGAAGTGACCCGAGTGTTCATCGTTGCAGAATTGATACTAGAGTGGTTATAGTAATGTACGTTTCTTAATAACTATTCTAGTATTCGTCTTTTGCGATCCTAGCAGAAACAGTAAGTTACCCTATTATTTGATTTATTTCATTTTATTCAAAAGCAAATTGTTAATATCCCTGTACGATTTATTAATAAATGCCCACTATAATTATATGAGTCAGGGTATAATTAAAATGGAAGAATATAGAACGTGCTCTATATATATATATATATATATATATATATATATATTTATACTTCCTTTATTACTACTTATATATCACTTGTATAGAATTTCGGTCACGTCACTAGAATATAATTACAAAGGTATTTTACGTTTTGACATTAGTATTTCTAGTTTAAATGGTTTCTGAATCAATATAGAATATAAAAATCATAATATACACTATAATGTCTCTAAATTATTTATTCAATATTAATAGATTCGTGAAGACAACGACGTAATGCCCCAGATTGAACTCGGTATATGGAACGCGTATTGCCTATAGTTGGCTGCTTATGAAAATGTCCCCTGGTTAGAGGCTGCCATTTTGTGTACAGTTATTATTTTTTCTATGATTTATACCCTTAAGTAATTGGCATATGTATACCTTATATACGTCATTTTTTTAAACAATCGGCGCTTCAAACTCATTCTGTTAAGTAAAGATGCTCTTGAATTAAACTGAATAATCTCATTTACCGTTGGATAGCTATGGATATTTGTTGAATTGATTTGTGTAGGTTTAATTCATTAAAATATTACTAATGTAATATAAATATTATTTAATTTATTTAAATATATTTATGGTTTTTATGTATTTTAACATTGGTATCAATTATTATTATAAATAATTTTACATTTAATAATTTTTCAGTGCATGACAATATATTTGACCTAGACATTCTTTTAGAATTGTGCATTGAATAGTAAACCGTTAGCTTTACAATATAGTAATAAGCTAGAACAGTTTACTCGGTAAATAATAATTTAAGAATATAATTTGTCATTAATTTGTTATTAATTGTTTTATTCATTTGTTTTGGTTTAATTTATTAATTTATTTTTAATGTTAATATTTAGTATTATTTAATTTATTTAAATGTGTGTATGGTTTTTATTGCAATAATTTAACATAACAATTATTATTTTAACTAATACTATATTGTAACTTACATTTAAATAATTTTCATTATGTGGCTTCTTCGACGATTTCTACCAAAATATTTAGGTATACACCCGATTAGGTTTACTTCGATTGAACAATAATTAAACAGTTCTTTGCGTTTTATTGATTTTACAATTTTGACTAGTCGATAAACAATTTTGAGGAGTTACATTTAATATTAAAAAAGGTTTAAAAGTAAGGACGGAACGGGAAGTGCGGCTGATTAATGCTCGAAGATGAAAATATTACTTCACTACACCCTTCCTTTCGTTCTTAACTTTAGGCTTTTTTTATTATAAAAGCGATAATTCAAAACGTCTTATCGATTAATCACGATTTTCAGGCAATTTTTCTTTATTTTAAATGTTAGTTAATTCCTATTTAAGTTTCAAAAATAGAAAGCTGTGGAAAATACTAAACTAGATAAATATTTGGTAAATTTATATTTGTATACACGTAGTGTACATAAATACTATTTTGTTTTTAAATAAAAATATCTACACTATTGTAATGGTTTTTAAGAAATTGAGTGTCTAATGTAAAATGGATCAACCGGTATAAAGTCATTGATAAAATCTGTTTCAGTCAATTTTGGATGGTAACTTTTACAAGTCAAATGGCAAAGTATAAATTAGATTTGCCCATGTAAAGAAACACGATTTAATGAAAATTATAATGGGTCGTTAACCAATTTTGGATAAATACTTCCGGGGATTGGTATAAGCATTTTAAAGGACGTATTCATTTAGGTAAATATCATTTTCTGTCTGTGAAAAGTTAAGCGCCATCTAGTTAGTAACAAGGTACATACACATTACTGCAGTAGCAGCCGGTAGAGCTCACTACGTTCAAGTAAAGATAACTTTTTCGTTTGATAGTTAACTAAAGTGCTCACCTAATTTGTTTATTGTTGATTATATACTTACATATTAAGTAGTGTATAGTTGGGTAAGGATGATCCTCTCTTATCAGTGATCCTCGAGGATGATCCTCCCTTATCAAAAACATTGTTATCAATTTTTGTTATCAGTGTTAAGAAAAATTTAGGCGTCAAAAAAATGGACGATTGTGAGTATCCATGTGGTATTACAGATTGTTATCAGTGATAAGAAAATTTTAGGCGTCAAAAAAATGGACGATTGTGAGTATCCATGTGGTATTACAGATTGTTATCAGTGATAAAAAAAAAATGTTGGTATCCATGTGGTATTACAGATTGCTATCAGTGATAAGAAAAAAATGTTGGTATCCATGTGGTATTACAGATTGTTATCAGTGATAAGAAAAGAATTGGACTGTGAAGGTATTCACGGTGGTATGATAACGAATAAAAAAAGCGCGCCATTTTAGTGTAGCTGAATAATGATAATTATCAGCAGCAGCAGCAGCAGCAGCTGACAACAAAATATTTATGAGAAATGCATTTGCGCGGGACACAGACTGTAAAAATATCATTGGCTGTTGGATGCAAACGCTTAGATACATAAAAGGGGTCTTTTAAATGGGGCCACCAGTAGTACGTCGTGAAGAGTTCTTGTAGAACGGTTATCTAGTTGTGAAGTGATATCGCGTGCGTGTGTGTACTATGAGTGGCTACGGGAAAAAAGAAATAAGAATTTTGCCGAGAAGACATATCAACACGGTTGATACTCAGCTGATATCGGCTGCGGTGTTTACGGTTAACCTGAACGAGAGAAAATTTATTCACATCGGATGCGAATGGTCAAAAATGAACAGTGCATACAAACAAGCAATACTTATAGTATGTGCTACAGCGTGTTTGTCTATGGAGCACGATAAGTTTATCGGATTGTTGGGTGCTTTGGACAATCTTATTAAAATAATGTCTGACGATAATGGCAACGACGGTAAGAGAGCGGTAATCCCCATACCGGGGCTGACTATTAAAAAAACGCGTTGTTTTTCAAATTCGTATTTGGTAATCGAATACGCTGGCCACCGAATATCATTGACTAAGGATAACTTGACGTCGATTAAACGGCAACGTGAAATAATGCGTCGGGCAGTAACGGAAAAATCGGTAATTAGTGAAATGTTAACTGACCAATGTAAAGCGTTAATAAACGTTAAAAAACCGAGGTTATTATAAGATATCTAACCTCGCCCATACAGGGTATATACAATATAATAATAAATTGGCCGATTAACCTAATGCCGAGAAAGAAACATCCGTTTTACAAGGAGCTTTTGATTTACGATCACCAACGAATAGTAGCATTTATATGGGACGAGTACTTACGGTCTCTATCCGTGGAAGAATCGACACCGCAAAGCTTAGAAGCAAAAGCAATGGACACGCCAATCCATAGCTGGGACTTTCAACGACTGTTTGACGACGTAGTCGACGACGATTATGCCAGGTAATGTCTCTCTCTTTTAGCTGCTGCTGCTGATGTTTCGATGAAATTATTTAAAATAATTAATTGTATTACAGGATGTGGAAAAGTGTTGACGACAACGACGGCGACGACGACGCCGCCGACCAAAGCAAAGGGGAAAACAAAGAGAAAAAGGAAATAAGGGATCATTTGACTGATGTGAGCAAACTTATTGAACAAATTGATAAGTATGTAAAATTAAGAATGTTGAAAATATATATTAAACTAAAAATAACGTGTTTACAGGGCAGCTGCAACAACTCAACTGGTCGCGGTGGCCGACGCAGTGGGCGATGTAGAAATGGAACACGGTATTTGAAAAAAAAATTTAAAACAATATGCCAGACCATTGGACGGATGTGTATTGGTGTGTTTGTTTTTTTATTCGATTGATGAAATATTTTTTTTTTAGAATATCTGTTATATGACTCGCCTGTTAATTATCTAAAACCATTTGCAATAGTTTACTGTAAAAAAAAAATTGTTTACCTGTATCACAATAAATGGAGTATATACCTTTTACAAAAAAAAAAGTGTTGGTTACCTTTATCCTTTTGACCGTTTGATTGATATAATAGCATTATGAAACATACTCAAATGCGTACACTTGTATACACGCAACCCGTAAAAAGTAGTATATACCTTTTACAAAAAAGTGTTGTTTACCTTTATCCGTTTGATTGATGTATAATATCATTATAAAACATACTCAAATGCGTACACTTGTATACACACAACCCATAAGAAAATATAAAAAAATGATTACAGCAATTAAGTTTTTGTTTTGCAGCGTGTACACGTTAACGCTTATGTTGTTTTGTTGTTCGAATTTCGGTATGCTTTTTAATTGCACGGGAGTCGAAATACCGGTTGTGTCCAGCACGTCGCTATAATGTGGGTATGATGTAGTTAATTCGGCTTGTATAGTTTTCGAATTTACCGGATGTAGTTTAGCCACAATAGACCAGAAAAAACACGCTTGGTCCATATTGGCTATTGACAGAACAGCGTTTTTTTTGTCTAATGTCCTTAGGAAGCTTTATCCAACACGAACCTTTGAGTGGGTCGTACTAACAAATTGACACTTCCATGTGGACGACTTCTCGCAAGGCCCATCCAGTATCTCGTTCGGTGAATTCCTCAGCGTCGCGCTTTATACTCTCGGTGAAGTCCTTGTAGATGTTGTGAATATCAGATCCTTAGGTTATCGACACCGGTGGCACGTTAAAGCTGAAAACGCTGCTGTCCGTTTCAGTTGTTTCGGCTGTGTTGTCGTCCGGAGCTCTCGTTTTTTCAAACAGTGCGTACAGTTCAACGCTCGCCTTAATCGCAACGTGCTGTTTGGTCGTTCTGTCCAATAACCCGATCACCTGGTTGCCACAATTGTCCATAAACTCGGCCACGCCAAACTGTGAATTTGTATTTGTCACTTTGTACAATTCTATTTTATCGCCAAACGCCGAGTCGACTAATTCAATACCTATAATTCGATTTTTTCTGTTTGGCATTTTTTTTTTTTTTTATTATTTGCACAATTATTTTGCAACTCACTTGTATGGTTTACCGCTGCCCCGCCGCCGCCGTCGCCGCTTGGGCCTGCATCACCCGCTCTCTCAGTCTGCATATCGTCCTGACCTAGCCACTCGTACGATATTTGCTCGTCTTGGTTGGGCCAAAATTCAGGTACAACTTCAACTATTTCATACGTCTGTTCGCGTTGCGTCTCGTACTCTGTATGATTATTATTATTACTATTTTTGAGTATTAAAGTTATTAACATTTTTTTTTTTACTTACGGTTGTCACGAAGTAGACCGTAACCGTATCGTTCGACGTTTTCTATCGCGTCTAAAAGTATAAAAGTACTGTTGTTGTATTATTATTATTTCACCGCGCGCGCGTTTATTTGATTAATTTTAACTCACCCTGAGGATGTACGACTTCTGCGAGATGTCTCGATAGGTTGTCGGGTCTGTTGAATATTTGGTGGCATTTGTGACATCTGAATACCGTCTTTTCCGGGTCATGAGCCGTTCGCATGTGTCGTTGGCGATTGCTATTGATCGTATAAGTTTTATCACATAAGCCGCAAGGAAACATCGTTCTTACTGGCTTGATCCTCGCTCTAGCTCCTAGTCGAACGTATTACTAGTAATCGCCCCGTTGTATTCCCCTTTTAACCACACACTCGTTTCCGGTAACCGATCCTCATTCTCTTGTTTAAACTATAACCGTTTTTTTTTTGTTACCACTTTCGCAATTGCAGGTGCCTGACGGTCACCGGGCGTTGTTTTATCTTTTAGTAATTTTTTTTTTTTAATTATTCTACGCTTAGGATAAGTTAACAAATAACTCGGATATTTTATTTTATAATTTATTGAACAACCAATAATACATTTTTCAATTTTACATCGGTAGCCGTATTGCATGGCCTTGCTGCTACTGCTGCCACCGCAGCTGCTATCATTATCCATCGATCCTTCATTGTTCGATTGGCGGCGGCGCTTTCGCATTCTTAAATTATTGTTTCAGAAAATTAAAATCGCTTTTTTTTTTTTAATATTAATTTCGGACGTTACCTAAATAGTATAATAACTGGCTGAGCTCCAGTACCTTGAATATGATATATATGTCCATCGGGGCTAACGGTTTCGATTTGAACCCCGTTTTCTAAATTGTTGTATACTATCACATCATTGTTAGATAAAAACAAAAAAAATTACGGACGACTTTTATTCATACTTTACCTTGTAATAACCAGTTAATATTTTCCATATTTTATTCAACGATACACTGTGTCTTCGACGCGGTCAGTGGATTATGCAATATTATAGTTGACTAATATCAGACTAAGACGTCGAGTTATTATACTTTTTTTTTACCATTCAGCGTGCGTTTGTGTGTGTCTACAGGCCACCTGCACCGGTTTTTTTTTTTTATTTACTATTACAACCATCAGACGTCTGTGTTCGCGTCGTCGTCGTACAATGTTTCCCCTGCAGGCACCTGGTTTTTTTGCATTCACATCAACCGACGACTGTACACATGTCGTACGATGATGACCCCTACAGTTATACACGCTCACCGGTCCGTATAGGACGTTCTATCGCATCGTTAAATTATTATTATTATTATAATTTTTTACCTAGTACTCGGTGGTTTAAAAAAAAATAAAATGTTTGAGTTTGTTAAGACACACACACAATTTTATTCAACGATTGTAAATTACATTTTTTTTTTTTTATTCAAATATAATATCATGTACGTTAGTCCCTGGCATTTTCCCACGGTATCGTAGTTTCAAATTCGGATCGACGCCTCTTCTTATCTCGTCTTCGCTCATTTCATACCTCGGTGGCAAATACACTTCCAACGGGTTTTCAAAGCCCAATTGCACTACAATCACCGGTGTGAAACTGCTAAATTTCGTTTTCACCGATTTGAAGCCCAACACTTTGTACGGTACGTTAATCTGCAATTCTGATATATGCTGCCGATGCGTCTTGACATCGCTTTTTTGATTGAGTAGGTTGCTTGTAATTACATTCATCTGTCGAAAAAGTTTTAATTATAATAATGCAGCCGACAATCGAGTTATTATTTTATCACTCACCTCTGCGTTGTCGTAGTTTGCTTTATTCATCACAACCACCACCACTGGAAGTTTTCTTATGTGCGCTAAACTGGTCGTCACTGTTTGTACCGTATTCTTTTACAGTATTTATACGCATTTACACACAGACATCATCCGTTTACCGTTGACCAATCATATCGTTTTAAAAAAAAAACGCGCGCGCGCTGTTGCAACCATCTGTTGTGCACACCCACAGACTATGCATTATAATCATTGGACGCATCATGATTTGTCTAAACTTAGTTGTCCAAAGTTTAGCTGTAATATTTGACTCAGCTCACTTTGGTCAACTGGGCCTAGTACACCATCAAAACGACCGTTGTATTATTATCACCACCATAGACATTATAGCTAAATCTGTCATACCACATGGATACACACATTTTTTTCTTATCACTGATAACAATCTGTAATAACACGTGGATACACACATTTTTTTCTTATCACTGATAACAATCTGTAATACCACATGGATACCAACATTTTTTCTTATCACTGATAACAATCTGTAATACCACATGGATACTCACATTTTTTTTCCGCCAAAATTTTCTTATCACTGATAACAATCTGTAATACCACATGGATACTCACAATCGTCCATTTTTTTGCCACCAAAATTTTTCTTATCACTGATAACAAAAATTGATAACAATTTTTTTGATAAGGGAGGATCATCCTCGAGGATCACTGATAAGAGAGGATCATCTTTACCCAACTATACACTACTATATTATAATACAACAAAATTTCAATAAATTATTTATTTAAATATTTCTTTTTTCGAGCCTCTATAAAATGAACAACAAAAAATAACAATACATTCACCATCTAGTAGTCGCGAAGGTTTTATAGTTCACGAAAGCTTACTACACTTTATTAATAATAAAGTGTAAACGGGCCAAGTGTTAAGCAATACAAATAAAACAGCAGTGTTGCTCATGAAAGTAGGAGTGAAGTTTGGTTATGAACTAAAGAAATAGCAGACTTGGCCACAATGTAGATACCACTACTTTGATAGGCTGATATTTTTAAGAAGGGGGTCTAGAACTTGGCCTTTATTCACTGTTAGGTTTTTGTTGGGATATCATTCCTTTTTGTGAGCTTCAGTATCGAGGGCGACGTTTTTTTTTTTACGAGGCATTGTCTGTAACACATTGAATGTGTTATTATATTAACTACGTAGATATGTACGATATATATATATATATAATGTATGTATGTACATAAAACTACCCTTTGTAGTGAAGCTAGCATTTATACAAGTAGCCACTATAAATCTAGTTTAGTATTATAAACGTATAAACGAAACCTAAACGTTTAGGTGTACAATTACACTTCATAATAAACCACGTGACAAACGTAACAAGAACAAAGAACACTGCTACACTGCTATACATGTGGACACGAATTAACAAAGACACAAACTACGGCCAAATGATGGTTGACTAGAGACGTGGGCATCAACAGCGCCCTTTACCGGCTGTAGCGCGGCGAAGGTCATTAATCCCCACCTAGCGCATTAATTTTAAGGAAATTGCAATTTTAGGATTTTTCCCTTAACTTACACTATAAGACCCATTTTTGTGCCAAATTTCATGTTTCTACCTATACGGGAAGTGTATTATAATTTTGATGAAGAGTAAATCAGTAAGTCAGTAACAAAAATGCAAATTTTGAAATCCTCCCATTTTAAAACGGCTAAATATTAAGGCCTCAATTTTGGACAATGTCCTAAACTATTTAAGCTTACTTTAGGTTTCAAATTTTAAAGGCCCATCTTAAGAAGTAGCAGAGATATAAGAGTTAGAAATATCGAGTAAATTGGTTCACGTAAAGATACACCGTGCGCTCAGATAAGTATGTAATTTATAATTGAAATTTAATATAATAATAGCGTAGATTAAAAAATACATTATGGTGTAAAGTATATTTTATCCATGGTATATAAGTAATAAAATTATAATATTCTTTCTACTATTTCTTTCTATTATATTGTTTCAAAACAATATAATACGTTTACATCTTAAGAGCACCTGTAGGTACATACATATTTATGGTTTAAAAAAAATATATATTTGATGTAGATATTCTTTTAGATTAGTAACAGCAGATAAGTTAACAATATTAATAACTTAAAACAGTTTACTAGTTAAACAATAATAATTAATAATACATATAATTTTAACTAGTTTCTAAATTTGAATCATATATTCAATAATACATTTAAAAACGTGTAAAACTGTTTAATAATTACTAAAAACATAATTCTTGATGCTACTTTATTTTGAAATATAGCTAAATTTATAGTTAAATCTCTTTGTGTACGTTGAAACATAATAATTATCATTTTTTTGTATTGGTTAGGCATATGGTACCACGTCATGGCATATAACTCAGTAGATAGGCGCTTATGCTGTAAAACAAGAAAATAGAATTACACACCAATTCATCTTCGTTTATGAATGTTTGATTAATAGTAAAAAAACAGCCGAGGCGAGAACTTAGATAAAGTTCTCATTATCATATGTAAAAACAGCCTAAGTATGTATAGAATTTTTTTTTTAAATCACTGCCAGGGATGCTTTGATAATTCGGCAATAAATTAAGTACCAAAAAAAAAAAAAATCCTAATGACTGAACTAATAAATACATGTCACAGTTTAACCTTTAAAAAGTTGCCTAAATAACTCTTTAAAAAATAGGGTATGATGTCGTCTTAAACGTTTTAAAAAACAATTATTGAAAGTGTTTTTATATACCAAATGTGTTATATCATCCCCTAAAGTACATTGAAACCAAACCATAACAAGCCTAATCACTAATACTCCAATGAATTTCAATTTATATCCAAAAGAAGCGTCCACCTAAATAAAATCAAACGGTTGTTAAAACAAAAAAACAATACTAACTATCAACTTATAAATATTATAACTAACAGAAATATTTACTTTTAAAAGGCAATATACCACTATTGAAAATATGAATTGTACTGCAACTATTTCACCTAAGAGTATCCATTTGTAAAATTTCTTAAATTCGTCTAATGCCCTAGATTTAATAAAATCGTAAACATTTTGTTAAATTTTATGATACAATAAAACTAAATGATAATTTAGTACTAATATCACAATAAAAAAAAAAATGATCATACAAATATAAAATTTGTTTTTACTTTATAAGTGTCTGATGGTGACGAACACAATCGACGAAGTAGTCTTGAAAATGTTGATCCATTCTGTAATTAAACGCTTCCCTTATTCCACTTGTAAGTAAATTAAATTGTTCTTTTAATTCCGTTAGAAATACAATCATGTAAATATTGTACAACGTAATAGACACAAGTGTATAAGTAGAAGAGATTACTTGTAGTGTAAAAATAAACCCATAACTCCAAAAACTCTCCATATGTATTACCTAAAAGTAATACAGTATGCCTGTTTTAATAAGACTTTATAACACACAATTTTTAAAATTAGCACTTACGCTCGGCCAGTGAATGATCCAATGAGACCTATGATCCAATGGTACTTTACCAATATCATGTATTGCTGATAACACAGGGCCAATCGTAATACATATTAGGCAAGCTATTGTGCCCATAATTGAATATGATAAATATTTTTTGTTTTTGTCATAGCAATTATTAGGGTAAATTCTTCTTTTTAAGGACCAGTCAACAAATGTGGTTTGCATTGACCAAAAAGTAAATGCAATAGCGCTTTTATTAAAAAATAATGGCATTATAATCAAAGATTGAATTAATCCAACAACCGCGTAAAGGATCAGTTCCAAGCCCATATCTAATGATAATACGTTTTTTTCAGTCATCAACTTGAGGAGTGCACCAAAAAACATCTAATTAATATAAATTATAATTTTTTTATTCATATATGGTTAAAAACTAATTATGGGTCAGTCAATATAATATTTTTTATAAAAATCTTAAACCAATTTTTTGTTGTACATTTTTTTTCCATTAATTTGGATAAATTAGCTTAGAGTTATTGCGTTTAAACACGTCTATCTATCCTTTACTTAAAATATTTCCAATAATTTAAATGCTTATAACTTTTATAGTGTTTGTTAAAAACTGGTTAACGGTGTATATTAGTTCCAAGCCCATATCTAATAATACGTTTTTTCATCAATAGTCTTCAAAAGTGCCCCTAAACTTACCAAAACAATTTTTTTTCAATTATTTGTTTTATTTATATTTTATTAAAACTGTATGTCAAACAGTCGAAAAAAAAACTGATTTTTTACATTACTAACTTATTGAAATTAAAAAAACTAATAATATATATTATTATACTTATCAAAAACCAATTAAAACTTCCAGCGCACTCTACATGCTGAACATAACTATTGTATGGATGATCAGTATTTATAGCAAACGCGATCGATAAAAGCAATTTATAAGCCAGTCGTGGAAATCCCTTAGTCTCAACATGAGAATTCGTTGTTGTTGAAATGACCTGCGTGTTCATTGTTGTAGAAGTGTTGTAATAATGGTAAGTTTTGTAGAATAATATTTTTACCTACACTAGTTATTATTTTTATACCCGTTTTTATTTATAATATGCTCTTATATCTGAAGGTAGCAATTTTCCATTCTGTAGATATCATTTAAAGTCTTAACAATACTATATTTATATATCAATATATATATAATATTATGTATAAAGTTATTATATAGATAATTAAATATAACAGCTGTATAGCCTACCTGTCACGTAACTATTTTCACACATCTGAGTATTTATTTAAAATAGGTTGATTTAATTATCGGTACAAGAATACTGAGAATGTAAAAAATGCAAAGAATATAAAAAAGTTATAATATTATCACAGATTATATGAAAACAGATTGTTCACTCGGGCCTTTAACAATAGGATTGCAAATAAGGCTCTATGATTGGCCCGCCAAAATCAGTATGACCGTCTGAAGGGAATTTGTTTTTAAACGTGTTCGCGGGCTTTCGCTTTTGTTAAATAATTGAGTTAAACAGAATGTTTCTTTTGTATTTAACAAACATTTTATAAATATTAATAACCATAATGATAATAATAATAATTTAATAATAGTATTCTTACAATTACAGTTGTTTTATATTATCTTACGCACTATATAGTATGACTTATCCAAGGGCAATAATTTTAATTTCAATAATAAATTACAATTAATAAATAATAATACATTTAATAATAAGACATTTTAAAATTCCCAATAAGTAAAAATATAATGCATTATAAACAATAAACATAACATATCCATACTTATTAATATACAATTTTAATTATTTCTAACATAGAGAAATAGTAAGCTGTCCACCATAGGGCATGACAACTGACAGAGCATTAATCAACTATGAATAGTATTGACACGCAGTATTTAATTACATTGTTATTGTAAAAATAATATCAATTCAAAAATAATAAACAAAAAATAATTATAAATAAAATAATACAAATTATTATAAAAAAGTATTAAACAACTAAAAGTATTGCATATTTATATATCTAGTTATACGTGTTTTAATATAACCAATTTTTTATTTACTGTAATTCTATAGGCTACTCAGATAAAAGTCGTGCCTTTAAAAGTATATTTGGCGTACAAAATGCGCATACGCGCCTGCTAATAGGTTAAAATAAATAAAAAATAATGAACATGAAATAATTAGTAAAAATTAATAAATCACAAACTTCACATAAATAAAATAGTATAATTGTTAGTAAAATAGTATAAAAAACTGAAGTGCCGAATTGTTTTCCGTTTAACATGTTACGGATACATATGAGTTCTAACAACTGACAAATTTTCAACTTAAAGGTCCCAAAATTATAGCTTAAAAACAAAAAAAAACTTGTAACCATCCTAGGGGGTGGGAAATGGGAGTAATATAAATCCGACACCAGTCCATTTTTGGTCGTTTAAAAAAAATGTTTTGCCAGAACCATTTCCATTATTCTGAAAATGCAAACTGTATAAAAGACTTAGATGCTATTTTAAGTATTATGAATGAAAACAAATTTAAATATAAAAATATGTTTTAATAATTTTAATTTTTTTTGGTCAGAATAATATTGTCAACCAAAAGATCACCTTGTATAAACTACAGGTGATTCATCTGATGTAGGACATTCGTTTTTTCAGAAAATTAATTCCTTTAAAACTGTTTAAAAAATGTTAGTAATTGATTATTTATTGTTCATCAATCTGTTCATTTGCTATGAAAAAATGTATAAAATATATCATAAATTAAATATAAATTAGTAAATTACAGTCAATTAAAAATTACTAAATAGCCATGAAGTGTTTCTTTTTTTAGAATTCATTCACATTCCGACATAAAATTAATTAATTCCCATTCCTCATTCCTTAAAACTAAATGTAATACATTCATGATTGCATTCCTCTAAAAAGGAATGAAATCTAATAAATGCATTCTTTCCAACACTGATATATATATCAGTGTTAGTAATGAAATGTCTTTGAGATAATGATAGAGTGTTATCGACGGGATCAATATTATTACCGATATAACATTTATTATTTTTTTAACATTTAATATGATAAATACACAGATTATATGAAATAATCATATAATTTGTGATTATATGAAATTATATGAGATTATATGAAATAATCATATAATTTGTTGTAAATACAAGTTCGATAATTTCGTTCCGGCTGACATGGTCACACTGGTTTCGGCGGAGTGCTTATCAGCTCATTTTTTGTTTACATCGAGAGTGAACAATCTGTTTTCATATAATCTGTGATATTATTTTGACCATATTGGATACATTAAGGTATAGTACTACAGGTAAACTATTTCAGTAAAACATCAACAAAATATTAATAATTTTTTTTCCAAAAGAAATGATAACTTTTATTTATTGTGGGTTGTTGGTGGCATTTTACTTATATCCGAATACCAGTGTTCACAATTAAACAATTTTTAACAAGCTGATTAAAACTTTTAGCTTAAATGAAAAACACCACATTATTATTGAATTACTACATTTTTTTTTTCTTTATTCGTGTGGTTACACGTTAGAGCAAAAAGTAGCTGTTGAAAACAAAAAATAAACGGTAAATAATTAGTACAAACTAGGTTATTATATAAAAAAATTAGCCAAGTAAATTAGACAACGACCATTGAAAATCATGAGCAGTGTATGTATAATGTATATACCAGGGGTTCGGAACTAATTCCGGAACATGTTCCTTCATAAAAATTATAAGAGTTTTAAGTTAGGATGGGAGGGGAAGTGCGGTTTGGAAATGCGCGCAGATAAAAATAATCTTACATTCCTCCTTTCCTCCTGTCCTAAACTTAAAGCTCCATCACAAGTTGAGAGGGGGGTAAAAACAAAAAAAATTGTGAAAAATTGAGATCACATTGTATAACAACAATATGAAAAAAAAAATTTTTAATTTCCTATTAAACCCTATGAGATATTGAGTGGTTCATGATAAAAGAATCACCCTGTATATGCTGTGTAAAAAAAATACACTGAAAATTAATCATAAATAATTAGCCAAAAAAATATTAAATTAATATAAATTAAGTGTTTTTTAACTTTGCAAGTTTAATTTATGATTAAAGGACTGATGGTTTTGATGGATTAGTTGCATACATTTTTCTCAGTATGTAAAAATATATTATAATAGCTCTGTTAACTTTCACCATGTATATACTATATACATTTATGTACACTGAAAATAACATTGATTGTTATATTAAATGCATTAACTATAATCTTTTGGTAAATTAATTAACATTTAACTTAAATTAATTAATATTTAACTTACATTAATGTGTCTATTGTTTCTAAAATACCACACACAAAGAATAAAGTAACAAAAAAAATGTGCACCTTCAATAAACTCGAACGAAACAACATAATACGTAGAACAAATACATTTTGCTCCATTAATAAATTATTAATAATGACAAGGAACAATTACATTTTATTTGTTCCGGAACAAATATCAAAGGAACGAGTTCCGAGTATTTGCTCCGGAACGAATATCTCGAGGAACGAGTTCCGAGTATTTGCTCCGGAACGAATATCTTGAGGAACGAGTTCCAGGTATTTGTTCCGGAACATAAAAGAGAAATGAGTCAAATAGGAACAAATTCCGAACCCCTGGTATATACTATACACTGTCACAGTTAATACCAGCACTGAATAAAATCAATAGATGCAGAAAGAAAGTTGAAAAAGTCGATAAAAGAAATATAATTTAAGCCGGTCCTGAAAATAATTACATATAAGCCAAAAGTTCGTTGTTGTGGGAGTGACCTGAATATTCATCACTGTAGTTAGAGCGATTTATAGTTCTTTTCTTATTAAGCTATTGCAATTTTGAGCCAAAAGAATTATTAGTTTCGTATAATATATAGCTTACATTTAATCATCTACTTTAAGTCTATAGCGTATATATTATGTTTACGACGTTGACGGTTATGGCATAACCTATAATTATAATAAAATAATATAGAACATGAGTATACACGATAGTTTATACATATTTACTATCTGCCACATGATTATCATATTAATATTTTACTCGACAAGAAATATATGTTTCATATTTGAATCGATACAGAATAATAAAAAAACAACAAAATTTCATAGTCTTTAAACTTGCTTTGTATATTTTAACTATGTTGGATAGTATTTAAATGTTAACGTTAGGTCTTAATAACTACAGGTATACAGTGAAAAAAAGAACTCTAAAGGCTAAAATATCTTTATTTCTACCTAGAATGGATGAGAATTTTATTCTTCCTGATTTCTCGTAAATACCTAGCTGTAACCATAATTTGCGATATGCTAAGCTGGCAATAATAATATTGCATTTCGTACACTTAAATTAATTGTAGTTTTATTTTGCTTTTTATAAAATACAATGTGCAACTGCGCGGCTGCCTTCCGTAACTATAAGTGACAAAATTTGTCGTAAAATAGTATTAAAATGCAATAAAAAATGTTGTTTTACTATATTTCGTTCTCCGATAATGTGATGGTATCTTATAGCTATCGACAAAGGGACTCATCTAGTAGAGACCATTTTAACTATCATAAGATTTGTGGTACTTGGAGCTGGTGCCAATGGAGATGAAGAATAACATAATACTGGATTGGCGGCTCTACCGATGGCACATATGGTGCAAAAGCGTAGGGAGCAATGTGCAACGTATGATATGGTATAAGAAACAAAAGTGGATACACAATTAACTGAATACTTGTTAACAATTTACAATCGTTTTATACAAGCACGCACAATTTTCCTTTGCTGCCACAAGACACAAGCATGTTCAATAAGCTACAGTCAATGCTTAGAAAATGTCGCATTCGGACGATTACGACGAATTTATAGTACCTATTTGAAAAAATAAACAAAGCGTACAGCTCCATTCCTACACCAAACAACACTAATTTTAAAACGCTTTAATCGACTAAGGTTTATTATATAAAACATGAATATTATTGTTTTGTGTAAATAAAATGCTTTATATCTAGAAGACAGCTGCTCAGTCTAGAAATAAGAGGTATATTGTAGTATCACCGAATGTTACAGTTATGAAAACATTTTTTTAATGGAATGAAATTCTGTATATTATACGTGTATTATTTTATTTAAGAAGTTAATTAGAATCTCTTAAAAGGTACAAAAATATAAAAACAAGTTTTTTTTTAAATTCGACTGCATTTTTTATATGAATAATGTTGTCTTATAATCTGAGTTATTATATACTGTAGGCTAGTTTATTTTACACCAAAATAAAATAAAAAAAATAATGGATTATATAAAAAAAAATGAACAAAACAACCGAGTTATGAATAATAATATATTTTTTAAATATTTTTAATTTATAATAATGTATACAAAATTATCAAACAATAAATCAATTTTAAGTACTTTTAAGATAAAAATAAGAGAGTTACATTTATGATTGTAATTTGTAATATATTTAACCAACATCAGTATATACTATACTTTAAACACAATTATCTTTGGTGTAGGTTTCCTTTGATTAGAAGCAACAGATAACTTTACAGTACTAATAAGTTTAAAAAGTTTACTTGTTAAATATTACTAGTAGATATAGTTTTAGAATTTGAACTGGTTTTTGTATTTGATCATAATATATTCAACAATACATTTAAAAACGTGTAAAACTGTTTAATTATTACTAAAAACATAATTCTTGATGCTACTTTATTTTGAAATAGACCTAAAGGCATAGTTAAATCTCTTTGTGTACGTTGAAACATAATAATTATCATTTTCTTGTATTGGTTAGGCATATGGTACCACGTCATGTCATATAACTCAGTAGCCATGCTTTTATGCTGAAAATAAAAAAACATAGAATTAAGTCTTATAAATCATATTCGTTAATTTTTTTAATCTCGTTTTATAGTGTTTGAAGTCTAAAATATTTAATTTAAAAATATTTCACTACAAATATTGGGTTTGTATGAATTGTTCACTATCTGGCCCTACTGACTTACAAATATAAGCTTACTGCCAATTTAAGAGATGATTAGATAGCAGTATTATTATTTTTCAACGTGCAATCGCTATCATACATTGAAGTGATTAAACTTTTGCGTTCAATTAAGTGTAATATAAGTACAATGAGTTATGTTGTTTTCTTATTAGTTATTATTATAATTTATAATAAATAGACCCAGTGCCCAAATTCATAATGTTTCGGAATTTAGAAGAGACAAAAAACAATAATACTGTAATAAAAAAAATGTGCAATTATTGCAACTGGAAATACAGTAAAAGTACCACTGGTCAAAAAAATGATTTATTAAATTGACAAATGTGTCTAGTTAACTTCAAGACTGTAAACAAACAATTAAGTATTTTCAATGTTGCTAAATAAAAGTTTTTAATAATACAAAATATTATAAATTGTGTGGTAGTATTGTATTTGATAAAGTAATGTTGTATGTATATATATTATATTGTTCTACCCTCCCGATACGCCGACCGGTGCCGTCTTTGATAAACAATAATGGAATTTACCCGATCATCAGTCGCGTCAACGTCGTTCTCGGATTACTGCGAGGCATTTTTAATTGTAATATTGGTCATTTATTTACAATAAAGTTGAACGTGTTTTCTTGAACAACTGTATTTAAACATTAACCTAATTTTCCTCTGCCACATTAACCGCTGTTGTCTACAGTGGCGTAGACAGGAATTTTTTATGGGGGGGGGTTCATGGTTGGAAAAAAGAACTCATTTAATTTATTTCACTTATAACAACATTTGTATTTTTCTTGGCTTACTTGCCAATTCATGCAATACTTTTTCAGGCATTGCAAAAAAAAAAAAAACACTAAGTTGATTTAACTTTTTAACACTTATAAGTTACAAAAAAATATCTATTTTTCTTGGCTTTTTGGCAAATTCATCTCGATAATAGCTTAGAAGAGCTAAGCCATTTAGACGATCCTGTTTAAAATAAGTTAGATGATTTAAATACAGTTAAAAATTGTATATGATTACAATTTACCTCTTTCATAGTATTTCTAATGTATGTTTTTACTCTTTTTGAACAATTGTAATTTTTATATTGATAACTGATATGTGATAACAATTAAAACAACTAACTGTATTATAAAATTTAAGTATTAAGCTAAATAAAGTGTAAGGGGGGGAGGTTCAACCTCCTAAATCCCCCCCCGTGTCTACGCCACTGGTTGCCTACCGCTCAGACTTACAACAATTGAAAATGAGAAAAAAAATGTATGGCAGTGAAGTGTTTAATTTGTTTAATTTAATTATTTTACAAAACGAAAAAACGAATAAAAATTAATAGTAAAAATCAAAATATTTCCTGAATTTTTCAAACATTATTGTTATATATACCAACAGAATAGTGTAAACAACACGTTAAACATTAAACAAAAACTATTATTGAAAATTTGCATATACCAAATGTATCATATCTTCTCCTAAAGTACATTGAATCCAAACCACGGAAATCCTAAATACAAATACTCCAATGAATTTCAGTTTATATCCAAAAGAAGCATCTACCTATATAAATAAAAGAGTTTTTAAAATTTCAATTATCTAGAAATAAAAAAATGTTATAAACTATAACTAACTTTACTGCTTACTTTTAAAAGGCAATATACCACCATTGCAAATACTATTCGCATCGTAACTATTTCACCAAAGAGTATCCATTTGTAAAATTTCTTAAATTCGTTTAAAGCCCTAGATTTAATAAAATCGTAAACAGTTTTTTAAATTTGTTCTTTTTATATTTCATGATACATAAAACTAAATGATAATTTATTACTTATATTTCAATAAAAAATGGAATTATCTTACAAATATAAAATTTGCTTTTACTTTATAAGTGTCTGGTGGTGACGAACACAATCGACGAAGTAATCTTGAAAATGTTGATCCATTCTGTAATTAAACGCTTCCCTTATTCCACATGTAAGTAAATTAAATTGTTCTTTTAATTCCGTTAGAAATACAATCATGTAAATATTGTACAATGTAATAGATAGCATCATGTAAATAGAAGAGATTATTTGGAGTGTAAGAATAAGCCCGTAACTCCTAAAATGTCTTATATTTATTACCTAAAAAGTAGTTTAGTATATTAGTTTCAATTAGACTTATTTTTGTCAAACCATTTTTGGAATTTGTACTTACGCTCGGCCAGTGAATGATCCAATGAGACCTATGATCTAATGGTACATTACCAATATCATGTATTGCTGATAACACAGGACCAATCGTAATACATATTAGGCAAGCTAGCATGCCTAAGATTATGCATATCAAAATATTTTTGTTTTTGCCATAAGATTTATCAGGGTTAACTCTTCTTTTCAACGACCAGTCGATAAATGTTGTTTGCATTGAACGAAAAGTAAATGCAATAGCGCTTTTATTAAAAAATAATGACACTATTATCAGAGATTGAGATAATCCAACAACTGCGTAAATAGTCAATTCTAAACCCATGTCTAATGATAACAGGTTTTTTTCATCCGTCAACTTTAAGAGTGCACCTATAAACATCTAATTAAAACATTAGTCTAACTATGTAACTATTAAAATATAATATTGTATAGTTAATGTAAACTATTTAAAACCGGATAATTTCTTACATGACAATATTTTTAATTGTTGTTTACATTGTTCAAAATATTTGCTTGTTTCATAGCTTATTAAGTAGTTGTTCAGAAATAAAAATGATGAAGTATAAGTTTAAAATATATATGTTTGAACTTTTTGTTGTTTTTTATTAGTATCAAAAAACTTAAATAATAGAATTCATATAAACGAAGTTAATGTCGTCGTGTTCTTTCCAATTAAGATAACAAATAATAGTTATTATAAAAAATAACGACTCTTTATTGACAGCTGGATTCAAAGTGGTTGAAGAAGACGATTATAATGAATTATACTTGAAATGCTGTGATTCAATTTCATTATTGTTACTGACATATTATCAAGTATAGTATGTATATTATGTGAAATAAAAAATGGCATTTTCCCAGCCATTTGTAGTAATTGAGACAAAATTTTTCTTTAATTATACTAAAACATTTTAAATTAGTAATTTGAATAGTTTATCTGGTTGCTGTTTCGAGCCTTTTGATAACAACTTTTTCATGACTTAATAAATAATTAATTTTAATTTGAGTACAAATTGGGTATAAAATAATAATAAATTTGATTCTATAGTTGAGTAATAATTTTACACTGCTAATCGTGCTTGTTGAAGTTATAATAACTAATCAAATATAGTGATATACTAACCAAAAACAAATTAAAACTTCCAGCGTACACTACATGCTGAACATAAATATTGTATGGATGATCAGTATTTATAGCAAACGCAGTCGATAAAAGCAATTTATAAGCCGGTCGTGGAAATGTCTTAGTCTCAACATGAGTGTTCATTGTTGTAGAAGTGATACAATAGTGGTTATACTATAGTAAGTAATGTCAAATAAGACTTTTATCTTAACTAATAATTATTAAACACCTGCTCAAAGTATATGTTCTTATAACTAAAGGTAGCAATTTCCCTCACTGGAGATATCATTCAAAGTGTAATTAAAATAAATTAATATAAGAGACGCCATATTCGTTCCATATTAATATATTATTGTATATACCTAATATAGTCTAAACTATGTAATTTCGTCCCAAACAAAAATAACACGTTTACATGCACTTATCATTATTAAACACCCACTCAAAGTATAATAATATGCTCTTATACCTAAAGGTGGCAATTTTCCACACAATAAGTATTAGTTAAAGTATAATTAAAAAAAATTAATATGAGACATGGTATATTCATTTAAATATCAATATTATATATATATATATATATATATATATATATATATACATAAACACATTCACACACATCGTATAATATATTATATCATATAATGTTATGACTTATGGTTGAGGGTGACTTTTCAAAACGCAGGTACTATTGGTATTTTTTGCTTTTTTCAGAAACATCGATTTTCTGTTGTAATTTATTAGAAAGTCATAGCAAAAATATGAAATATTTTATAAATGCATACAAAAAACGTTAACCTATTTATTATATGATATTTTTTTATATTCAAAATTAAGTTTAAGTTCTTTAAAATATAATAACAATTTATTTATAAAATTTTTCATTGGAATAAATAAAAACTAATATAAATACATTTAACTTTATCAGGCCTTCAAAGTTAAAGTTATACAGTATTATTTTATCACAAATATTAATTTACAGGTTTTGCTTTTAAAAAATGTATAAACTACTTTATTTTAATTAATTATAAGAAATAAAAACAGATAAATAAAATGTATAAAAGTTAGTAAGGTTTTGAGATAAATAATACCAATACAATAAGTGATATAACTGACCATCAACAATTTTGGCGCAATTTATTATCAAAAACCATAATGCTAGGTTTATGAAAATAATGTTTTCAGATGTAGAAATAATTAAATAAATCCTATATTTACATGAATTAAGGTATAATTACAATGAAATATTATAGAAAATGGTGTTATATATATATTTCCCTTGTACAGAATTTCGGTTATACATTTTACGTTTTTCGATAACATCGAAGCCAACACTGTACCATTTGGTATTGGTTTCTATCATATCCCTCCCCTACTACCACATCCTTATTAAGTATTTTATCACAGCGTCCACTTAACTCGTTTGGGGTATTTTTTAAAACCATGCGTCATAACTAGTCTCGGATGACTTGCGAATAAGGCTATTTTCTATTTTTTCGATAAGAAATAGTACATTTAGAGTACACTGCTATTGCTACTACCAAATGACAAAAAAAAAAAAAAATTAGTAGTTTTAATAAAATGTAATTCAATACAGTACAGCTATAGCCTATAATATTATATGATATACATGTGTATACTGTATACCATATCTATTAGTATATAGTAATATAAAGGATCTAGTATAGAATAGTAGACACCATTTTTTTAAAGACATTCTAAGACATTTAAATGTTTGTATTCTGTATAGATCTGCAATCCTCTTATCTTGGCATAATAAATATTACCCAATGTATAAAATATTAATATTCTAGTTACAGGCGTTAAATAAAAAGGTACAACCAAACCGCGTTCTATAAATGTTTTTTTAATAAATACCTGTCGTACTTAATACATTATTATCGCAATTTCATCATATGTTTGCGTCATTCTTTCAAACGGAGAATTAATATTTTATTATTTAATATTGTGTATTATAATTATGTATACCTAGTTAAAACATAAGAAAATTATTTTTAATTCAAATGTTTTTTTTCAATTAAAACGTTTTAAAGTCCTCGGTTTGTCTAGCTAGAAAGCAAACTAGTTTGCTTTTTATTGTGCATCACATGTTTAATGACATGCAACAGCTATTTTTTCATCGATTTCTGCCAACAGAAGAAGTTTTATATTTTAACATTAATGTGCTTTTTACCTTGTGTTCAATTAAGACATAGAACGCTGATAAACATGTCCTTGTCTTGTCAGTTGCATTACACCCTGTACTCCTATTGAAGAATATTTATACAGTTCTTTGCCATACTCTTACCGACGCAGTTTTCTGTTGATCTTTCAACGACCAAACAATACGTTTCGCACTTTTCCCATCATCGTTCTGCTCAATTCAATTGTGTACGGTTGAGTAATCATAATATTGATAGAAGTTTTATAGTAATTCCTAAAAAACGTACACATTTAACTTAGGAAAACAATTACTAACGTCGCAAGAGAAATATAACAACTGCAATGTTTTGAAAATGATAACAGACTTATCACATATGATGTAAGTATGTAATTTATAGTTGAAATTTAATATAATAATAGCGTAAATTAAAAAAAAAGTATATTATAAAATATAATATGGTGTAGAGTATATTTTATCCATTGTATATTAGTAATAATATTATAATATTCTTTCTGCTTATTAATTTGTTTTAAAACAAGTTTTTTTTCTTACATTTAAGGTTGTTGATACATGATATAATACGTTTAAATCTTAAGAGCACCTGTAGGTACATACATATTTATGGTTTAAAAAAAATATATATTTGATGTAGATATTCTTTTAGATTAGTAACAGCAGATAAGTTAACAATACTTATATTTTAAAACAGTTTACTAGTTAAACAATAATAACTAATAATACATATAATTTTAACTAGTTTCTAAATTTGAATCATATATTCAATAATACATTTAAAAACGTGTAAAACTGTTTAATAATTACTAAAAACATAATTCTTGATGCTACTTTATTTTGAAATATAGCTAAATTTATAGTTAAATCTTTTTGTGTGCGTTGAAACATAATAATTATCATTTTCTTGTATTGGTTAGGCATATGGTACCACGTCATGGCATATAACTCAGTAGATAGGCTGCTATGCTGTAAAACAAGAAAATATAGTTTCACACCAATTACTAAAAAAGAGTGCTAATGACTGAACTAATAATTACATGTCACAGTTTAAGGCCCCTGGATACCGACCGTTCTTTTCAGCCAAAACACATCTTTTTTTGTCCATCGCACAGGTCTAACCAGTGATCCGATTAGCAATCAAAAAACAGATATGAATTTTTTATGATGTTTACTTGAGATCGGTCAGAGCGTTTTTTTCAATTTTTAATTTTAACCCTCTCCAAATTTGAATTTGAATTTTGAAACTTTATAAAATGTTCAAACGTGTTTTATGCGTAGTAAGAATAAGATATCAAAAAAGTACGCTGACCGATCTCAAGTAAACTTCATGCCAAATTCAAATCTGTTTTTAGATTACTTATCGGATCACTGGTTCAGCCTGTGCGATGGACAAAAAATGTACTACTATATTAACTAAAATGGCTTTTACTCATAGACAAAATTATTTAAATAAAAAATAATACCATGATGCTTTTAAAAATTAACCGGTAAATTAATTGGCATGGTCAAAATGTATAAAAACCAATTTTTTCTTAAATATTGCCTATACAAAACTCCTTAAAAATGGTCGGAATACTTAACCTTTAAATTAATATTTAAAAAATTGCCTAAATAACTCCTTAATAAATAAAGTATGATGTCGTCTTAAACGTTTTAAAAAACAATTATTGAAAGTATTTTCATATACCAAATGTATAATATCTTCTCCTAAAGTACATTGAAACCAAACCATCGCAAACCTAAACACTAATATTCCAATGAATTTCAATTTATATCCAAAAGAAGCGTCCACCTAAATAAAATCAATCGGTTGTTAAAACAACAAAAAATACTAACTATCAACTTATAAATATTATAACTAACAGAACTATTTACTTTTAAAAGGCAATATACCACTATTGAAAATATGAATTGTACTGCAACTATTTCACCTAAGAGTATCCATTTGTAAAATTTCTTAAATTCGTCTAAAGCCCTAGATTTAATAAAATCGTAAACATTTTGTTAAATTTCATGATACAATAAAACTGAATGATAATTTAGTACTAATATCGCAATAAAAAAAAAAATATCATACAAATATAAAATTTGCTTTTACTTTATAAGTGTCTGATGGTGACGAACACAATCGACGAAGTAGTCTTGAAAATGTTGATCCATTCTGTAATTAAACGCTTCCCTTATTCCACTTGTAAGTAAATTAAATTGTTCTTTTAATTCCGTTAGAAATACAATCATGTAAATATTGTACAACGTAATAGACACAAGTGTATAAGTAGAAGAGATTACTTGTAGTGTAAAAATAAACCCATAAATCCAAAAACTCTCCATATGTATTACCTAAAAGTAATACAGTATGCCTGTTTTAATAAGACTTTATAACACACAATTTTTAAAATTAGCACTTACGCTCGGCCAGTGAATGATCCAATGAGACCTATGATCCAATGGTACTTTACCAATATCATGTATTGCTGATAACACAGGGCCAATCGTAATACATATTAGGCAAGCTATTGTGCCCATAATTGAATATGATAAATATTTTTTGTTTTTGTCATAGCAATTATTAGGGTAAATTCTTCTTTTTAAGGACCAGTCAACAAATGTGGTTTGCATTGACCAAAAAGTAAATGCAATAGCGCTTTTATTAAAAAATAATGGCATTATCATCAAAAATTGAATTAATCCAACAACCGCGTAAAGGATCAGTTCCAAGCCCATATCTAATGATAATACGTTTTTTTCAGCCATCAACTTCAAAAGTGCCCCTGAAAACAACTAATCAAGACAATTTTTTTCAATTATTTGTTTTGTTTATATTTTATTAAAACTGGATGTCAAACAGTCGACATTAAATATAATATAATTTAAAGTTTATTCTCACAAAAAAAAAATGTATTTTTACATTGCTAACTTATTGAAATTAAAATAACTAATAATATATACTATTGTACGAACCAAAAATAAATTAAAACTTCCAGCGCACACTACATGCGTTACATAAGTACTGTATGGATGATCAGTATTTATAGCAAACGCGGTCGATAAAAGCAATTTATAAGCTGGTCGTGGAAATCCCTTAGTCTCAACATGAGAGTTCGTTGTTGTTGAAATGACCTGCGTGTTCATTGTTGTAGAAGTGATACAACAATGGTATGTTTTGTAGAGTAATATTTTTACCTACGCTAGTTATTATTTTTACACCCATTTAAAATATAATATGCTCTTATATCTCAAGGTAGCAATTTTCCACTCTGTAGATATCTGTGTTAATAATACTGTATTTAAATATCGATATATATAATATTATATATTAAGTTATTATATAGATAATTAAATATAACAGCTGTATAGCCTACCTGTCACGTAACTATTTTCACACATCTGACTATTTAATTAAAATATGTTGTTTTAACTATCGATACAAGAATAAAAATGCAAAGAATATAAAAAAGTTATAATATTATTTTGACCATATTGGATAGGTTATGGTATAGTACTACAGGTATACCAATTCAGTAAAACATCAACAAAATATTAATATTTTTTTTTCCAAAAGAAATAATAACTTTTCATTTATTGTGGGTTGTTGGTGGCATTTTACTTATATCCGAATACTAGTGTTCACAATTAAACAATTTTTAACAAGCTGATTAAAACTTTTAGCTTAAATGAAAAACACCACATTATTATTGAATTACTACATTTTTTTTTCTTTATTCGTGTGGTTACACGTTAGAGCAAAAAGTAGCTGTTGAAAACAAAAAATAAACGGTAAATAATTAGTACAAAATAGGTTATTACATCAAAAAATGAGCCAAGTAAATTAGACAACGACCATTGAAAATCATGAACAGTGTATGTATAATGTATATACTATATACTGTCACAGTTAAATCCGAGCACTGAATAAAATTAATAGATGCAACAAGAAGGTTGACAAAATGGGGTCTTCTACCTTACTTAATCTCATCATACAATAAATATCTGTCAAAAATATTTATTGATATATATGTCGCGTTTGGACGATTACGACGTTTTTATAGTATTTGAAAATATAAACAAAGCGTATATCTCACACCAAACAACATAAATTTTAAAACGCTTTAATCGACTAAGGTTTAGTATACAAAATATGAATATTATTGTTATGTGTAAATAAAATGGTTTATATCTAGAAGATAGCTGCTCAGTCTAGAAATAAGAGGTATCATCGAATGTTACGGTTATGAAAACATTTTTTTAATGGAATGAAATTCTGCATATTATACGTGTATTATTTTATTTGAGAAGTTAATTAGAATCTCTTAGAAGGTAGTATTGTATTTGATAAAGTAATGTTGTATGTATATATATTATAAATAATTAATTTTGAATTTGAGTACAAATTGGGTATAAAATAATAATAAATTTGATTCTATAGTTGATTAATAATTTTACACTGCTAATCGTGCTTGTTGAAGTTATAATAACTAATCAAATATAGTGATATACTAACCAAAAACAAATTAAAACTTCCAGCGTACACTACATGCTGAACATAAATATTTTATGGATGATCAGTATTTATAGCAAACGCAGTCGTTAAAAGCAATTTATAAGCCGGTCGTGGAAATGTCTTAGTCTCAACATGAGTGTTCATTGTTGTAGAAGTGATACAATAGTGGTTATACTATAGTAAGTAATGTAAAATAAGCTTTTTATCTAAACTAATAATTATTAAGCTCCTGCTCAAAGTATATGTTCTTATACCTAAAGGTAGCAATTTCCCTCACTGGAGATATCATTCAAAGTGTAATTAAAATAAATTAATATAAGAGACGCTATATTCGTTCCATATCAATATATTGTATATACCTAATATAGTCTAAACTATGTAATTTTGTCCCAAACAAAAATAACATGTTTACAGACAGTTATCATTATTAAACACCCACTCAACGTATAATACGCTCTTATACCTAAAGGTGGCAATTTTCACACTATAGGTATCAGTTAAAGTGTAATTAAAATAAATTAGTATAAGACATATACATATACACATACATCGTATATATTATACTATATAATGTTATGACTGAGGGTAATTTCAAAACGTACTATTTGTATTTTCTGTTGTAGGTTATTAGAAAGTCATAGCAAAAACCTGAAATATTCTAAAAATGCATAAAAAACTTTAACCTATTTATGATATTTTTTTATATTTAAAATTAAGTTTAAGTTCATTAAAACATAATTATGTGAAGTAAATCATGCCAAAACGTACTATTTCCAACAAGTAGTACTTTTTGACATAATTTATATAGGATTTTTATACATATTAATTTACATTTTAAAAAAACCAAACAAATATTTATCATGGGAACTTGATGCCATTTGTAACTACTCGTAGTTCGTTTTGACCTAATATTGGTCATGGAAATATAACGTTATGTCACAATTACCGATTTTTTAATTCAATTAATCATAAAAAAATAGTATGTTTTGACAATTTGACCACGCCCTTCAATTCCTCATTTTTAACATTTTTTTTTTGTAAAAAATTATGTATAACTTTATTATTGAAATTTTGGAAATAGTACGTTTTGAAATGTCACCCCTCAATTATAACAAATATAAGAAGATTCAGGTATCCTAAAAATATGTGTACGCGTGTTTGCGAAGTGCACCATAATTTATGATATTTTTTAAAATATAATCCTAGAGTATTTAAAAGACAGTATTAAAGTACCTACATTAAAAAAGTATTCTTTACAATATTATCGGCAATAATACCATATAGACTATGTAGTACTCGACAAAGGGACGCATCTAGACATATTTAAGTACCATACGATTTTGGATACCCTCTGAATTCAGTTCACCAATCAATAACAATAAATGTAGTTGTTTAGGAATTGCAAATAAATAAACACATTTTAATTGTACGTCATATTACTATTTGTATTTTAACTAAACTCTTTAATTCATTTTCAAAAATCTATTGTAAACAAGCTGTTTGAAACTTTCAACTTTAATGTAGATCATAAAATCATTTATGATTTTCTAAATTTATTTCTTCTTATTGAATTTATATGGTGACCAAAGACAGTTTACATCGGGGACACCGCTGAGGCTTGTCAGCCGGTATGTCGCTGGAATTGCGTTTGGAGCAAAAAAGTAAGGAGCTGGTGCCGACGGAGACAAATAATATAATCATGCTGTATTGGTGGCTCTACCGATGGCACTTAGTTGTGTGCAAAAGTGTAGGGAGAATGTGCGACGTATGATATGAAATAAGAATAAAAGTGGACACACGCATAACTAAATGATTTTTAACAATTCAAAGGCATTTTGTACAGGCACGCGCAGTTTTCTTTCGGCAGACTTGGCCATTTCTGGTGGCTGGTACTTGGACCTGCATGCCCCGTAAGCAGGATGTGCTATTGATTTTTTAACGGTTGGCGGGGCCGGTCGGGGGTGGCTACTGCGAATTCGCGTTTTGCGTCAGAGCAGTGAATCGGGTCATCACGACGCCGCACAGCCTCTATCCGCAGCCCGACGTCCGTAGAATTATTCTAGAAAAGTCTGGCAATATTTTCACTACCTATAGAATGGTTTGATATTAATTCTGTTCTTTGGCATCTTTACTCGGTTATGTTGGAAACAGATTTTATTTTTTTGTACTTTCGATGTAAAAAAAATGCGTTAATATATTGAAAAATTATCGAATTTTGTGTATTTATTTACCTGAAATTAAATGTTTAATAAAAAATCTGTTTTTAATATTAACCAGTAGATCAGACGAAAAATTCTTAAATTTTTTTACAGAATTTAAATTTAACTAGCCATAGTTTTTAAATTTTGTCAGATTAAAAGCAACTATTACCACTAAAATCATAAAAAAAAATATAAACGATAAAAATAATACCATTAATAGCACCAAATTAATCTACAATAAGATGGTCGAAATTTATTAAAAGGATTTTTTCTTAAATAATTTGTATATAAAACTACTGACAACCACCCGCTATTAATCCACTTAAGTTTCAAAAGTCGAAAGAGCTCTAGAAAATACTAAACAATGTAAATATTTAGTAATTTTTATTTTTTTTACATAGTACCATATTATTACACAATAAGATATTCAAATAATTTGTTTACATTTTAATTGAAAAAAAAATGTTTTCCTACGTATTTTAAAATTCGGAGTTTTCTGTCCAATGTTAATCTTGTCTATATGCCTAAATCTAAAGTCATAGAAAATAATTAACAATAACTATGACCTTTTGTTGGCAATTTTAACAAAAAACTTTCCAAAAATTTGCCTGTAATACAGCTGAAAACAATTCCGATATTAGGTTTTTTCATTCTCCTGGTTGTGTGACGTCATAATTGTACAGCAAAAATAGAGTGATAAGCAACGCAGTAACATTTCTATCCCCAGAGTATTTTTTGGTTTGTCATAAGCAACAACAATATGGCGTTGTTGACAATTTAGTTCGTTTCACAACGGAGGTAGGTAATCAAAAAAAATCTGTCCTATGGTTTCTGTGAGGGCCCTTAAGTAGCAGCTGTTCAAAACGCGACAGTTGAAGCGCTGAGTGTTTTTCTGGCCAAAAAAAAAAATAAACGGCAACACTGAATCATGACGTTTAAAATGGTAGTATCATAATTTGAAAGTGTTTACAAAGTCGTCGTTTTATTTAGTGAACTGTGTTTTAAAACGTCTATGTATTCCAATTAAAGGCTATTCCTCTGGATGCTGTAATTATCAATATACAAGCAGTCACGTTCTGGCCTCCGGGATACCACCGGGGAGCTTTCCTAGTGCGCCCCGTCCCCATATCCAATAGTGCCTTGCACCTCCACACTCGGCAGCCCGGCCACTGCTCCCCAGCGTCGGAAACTAAAAAACAGGTATCTTTAGGTAGGTGCTTAACCACACGTGTTCGCATAGATTAATAATGTTTCGGTTATTGTTTTTTTCCTTTTTGTAAACAAGTGTAATGTGTAATATTATGTTTTGGTGTATATTTTTTTCCTTCGGAATACCGATTAATGATTAATGGTTATGGAAAATAACTTAATTTTATTCCTTCGACAACCATTGAACGATCATCAATATATACTCTATTGAGAATTGCCTACACAGAGTGGTACAAAATAAAAAAAGCCAGTACAGTGGGGTCGGGACATAGTGGGGACGGACAGGTACCGATTTTGTTATAACTGAAAGTGATAAAATCACTTTTAAATAAACGCTTCGATGCGAATCTGCGGATAGTATGTTCAAACCAGTTATAGCGGTTTAGCAGATATCGTGCTCTGCACCGAAGCTAAAAGGTTAATGTAGTAAATTTTTTTATAAAATTAGCATAATTTAGCTCATTAAATTTATATTTCATGTTAAATACTAATGATATGTCATACAAAAAAATCGTAAATTAGCAACTATAATGTTCGATTCAAACTTCAACAACTTGTAAGTAAATTTTCAAATCATTATTTTGATTTTTCAGACTGTTACTGTAACAACCTATAAAAATAAAAATAACATTTTTCAACTTTTAATTTATTTTTATTTTTGGCTACCTTCTTTTATTTTGGCCTTTGTAAATATTTTTTAAATTATTTAAGAAGCCGTCACAGTAAAATGTAATGTTTTTGTCTTTGAAAAGTAGAATGACGGAATATAATAATTAATAAGTAAACCGTCTACCACAATAGAATTTCATAAGTATAGCTTATGTTTAGGTGGATATATTATTAATAATGATTGAAAGTAAAATAAAAAACATAGGAGTTAAAATGTTAATGTTTAATATCGTACTTTAAAAATGAGAAATAAAAAAAAAATGTTTTCTCAAGATAATTAAATAAATTACTCCTCTCTAACTAAACTAAGGTTCGCGGTGTTTCATATATTCTGCGGACTACACGTAACAAAGATGTTATATTTGTTCTGTAACGACATTCTAATACAAGCTACAGTTTACATAATGTTTAATTATTGTGTAAAATAAAAGTGGTACCGATCCTATTTTTGATAAGATACAACTAAAACATAACATACTTTTTGTTTCAAAATCAAAACCCTCATTCTTCTACACGATTTTTTGATCATTTTAAAAGAAGCATAAAGTAAAAATCAGGAAAATATACCAGTCTCTATGTAATGCACGAAGCGCATTTTTTTTTTTTTTTTTGACGCCGTGTAATAATGGCCCACTAATGTTTTACTCGAATGATGCACATTTCTGACTGTAGAAATAGTTTTAACTGAGAACAATGAAATCACTCCTAAATCAAACTCATTAGTGAAAATGACCACCAATATTATCTGTTGGTGGTACAAATAAATAATACCGATTGTAATGTATATTGTAATTTTAGAATTAGGTATATACGTTTAGGGTTCATCTTTTATCTGTAGTAATTTATGGCTATTGTTACCTCTGTATCAAAATCATAAACTAAAAATATTTTCTTATGCCTGTTGATACGGTCAATATGACGTTTTTCCTTTTATTGAGGTTTTCCTTAATAAAATAATACATTATTTTTATTTTATTTTTTATATACAATCTACACAGGATAATATGTATAATAAGTAAGTCTGACGACAATGACAAAGTAACATTAATGTTAGAATAAGAAGGCTCTCAGCAGTGCTACCTGACAAGAATAAATTAAGATTTTATGCTTCTAGCCGGTCCCTGGGCAATTGCCTTTTTAGTCTTCTAGGAATAATTGCGATAGAGGATAATTTTTTTATTAGTGGATTGGAATGCGAGTAAAATATTTAGTAAAATTTGTTATAGTGGGATTTGGCCAGTTCGTTGTAGTAATGTGGTAGTTTCAAGTCTTTATGGAGGTTTTTGTTCGATACATACCAAGGGGCAGGGGTAAATTGTACGTAAGCAAATTGACTGAAACGCTTGAAGGGTTTTGGTGATAAAAAAATAAATTTGACAACAGATTTTGAAAAAAATTATTCATATTTTATAACTGTGATTATACATTTTTAAGTCACACTTAAGTCTTAACTTCAGTTTAATTTTTACACTTTATGTAACAAAACTAAGATTAAGGAAGTGAAATAAAAAGTTTCACCGTTTAGATGTAAGGGTTTTTGATATTTTTTGGTTTGTTGAAGTATATCGATAGTACTACCATCTAAAGAGTGTTCTATACAAAATTGGAACTATTCGAATAATTTTTAGTTGTTTTATAAGTTATAGCACAGCGTAATTGTTAGTTTAATAATATGTAAATTGCTTGGGTGTTTTCCTCTATTTATAGAAAAACGGCTAAGTTTTTTAGTTACGAAATAAGTTGACGAAATATTTTTTAAAAAAATGTGTGACAAAAAGTGAAACAGTAAAAATAGTTATGGAAATATTTTAGTATGAAACATGCTTCAGCTTTGGCCTCCCAGGTTGAAAACGACACAAAAAATTGACACAAAATAGTCCATCTCATACACCCAGTGGACCACGGCCTGGTCCCTCTTTCTTTTCTTGAACATCGGCATTATCTTGTCCTTGGCCTCGCTCTCGCTCATTTTCAGTTCTAGGTTTTGCCTTGCTTATCATAGTCGGTATAACTTATAAGATGCCATCAAAATAATAACAAGTCATCGTCGTCGTCATGCAAACGTTTTGGACATAACATATAATTAAGACTATACTATCGTCATAAATCGCAAGGAGATTATAGATCAGGAATAATCACTATTCAGGAGCCAGCAGGCTAAAGCATTTTCCATGTTTTATAATTTTTAGCCGTTAGGCTTTAAGTAGACTGTAACTTAGAAAAAAAACTTTAGAAAAAAAATCTGCAGTAATTTTGCATTAAATCTCAATTATCACTTTTAAACCTGGTAAATAGCAATGAAAACTATGATTGTAAACATGTAGACATAAGATAATCTACATAGTGAAGTCAGGGAAAAATGATAAATTATAAATATAGATACAAACCAATTGTTACAAAAAACAATAATTGTGTTTATTAATTTTTTTAAGGGCTATCTCGAAAAAAAAATTGTATGACTAGAAATTTTTAAATCATTACAGTATTTTAAAAACAGTTTTAACTTGAAAAAATCGTTGCAACTACAGGTAAAATTAATTTTTAAAAATGAACCACTTTTTCGTTTAAAATTTAATTTGTATTATTTATAAGAGTATTTCATTGCATCGACGTTCTTTTATCGGTCCCACTTACCTCTACTTTTCATTTGTGGTTTTGTCAATTTGTGACCAATGAATTGTCCATCGAGCGTCATTCTAATGCAGCTTCGATTGGCTAATCAAACTGTTGTGAATTGGGGATCATAGCCTGTGTCATTGAGTATAGTATCTGTGTGTACGAGCGTTACCAGACAAAAGTCTTACAGCGAAAAAAAAAAGACCATGACGGGCGGGGGGAAGTAGACCTGTCGGCACAACAGGTAGACGTGCGGCCTCGTCTACCTGCGCCAGGCCATACCATACCCGGCCGAGAGCCCGCGTATGTCGATATTGTCAATCTTCAAATTAAACTCTATAAACTCCCAAACTAAGTTCGTCCGGCAAAAATGTTTTGCAGATTCGTAATCACCGTTAAAAGTAATGTTGATTAAAAAAAAAAATCGAAGGCACTAATAGAAGTTCAACAGTTATTGACAATTAAATTGTAAAAAACTTGGTTTAAATTATAACACCAACAAATCTACTGGACGACCTCCGGCATTGTCAAATCGTGAGAAAAGAGTAATTTTAAGAGTTGCGTCAAATTCTGTTTTTTAGTGCTCCTGGTAATTCAGAGCAATCTGGAGTGGAAACTGATATTCGTAACTTACAGAGACTGTTGAAACATACGCCAACACTTATTCGAAAAACAATTTTTTTATTGCTTTTACGTAGTTTTTACGGATGAAAAAAAAATAATTTAAATGGTCCTGTTATTCTTATCACTATCATGATTTAAGAAAAAAAGAAACAATATTTTCAAAACGTCAAACGGGTGGAGGTTCCATTATGGAAGAGATAAAATATTATTTTTAGATGGCCGAATAAACTTCTTAAAAATACATTTTTCAACATATATCCAAGTCAAATTTTATCTTTCAACAGGACAATGCCCCGTTCACACTGCTCGAATTATTAAATCGTGGTTTGAAACTAATTCTGTTCCTTATTTAGACTGGCACGCTCACCCGATTTTGAATATTATCGAAAATGTTTGGGGAATCCTATCTAGGAATATTTATAAAGGTTAGAGGCAGTTTTCAACAACAAACGAATTGAAAAAAAAACAATTCAAGAAACTTAGGCCTAGTCTGAGGATACTATATCCTCAAAAATTGTATAAACCAGTGACGTATTTTAAACTAAATTTTGGGGGGAGGGGGTGTCTAATTTTTTTTGTGCTAACCGGTGTCCGTTATTTCTATATTCGTAGACTTATTTTCACTCTCAATCTAAGCCACACACTCCCATTCGAGGCTGACCACTGAAAACTTACTTATGTTAGATAATATTTTATATAATTATAAACTAAAGATTTTTGCTCACAATATTTGATTATATATTATTTATACTCTACGCATTTTTCTTTTTATAACAAAACTAAATGTATTTTAATTATAAAATCAAGAAGTCTTTTTTTATTTAGTGTTTGCAATACATCGTCGGTCTCAACTATTACGATTTTTGCTAATGGCTTTTGGTGCCGACTGCCAAGGTCAATTATAATTAAAACAAATATATTTTTGAAAGTTTTAATGTAAATGTATGTAAAACCTATAGAATGCCTTTGTATTTATATTGTTAAATAAGTGTTCATTACAAGAAAAATGTTTATTAATTGTTATATATTTAATACAAATTTGCCATGTATAATAAATTTGTTTTCTAGCCAGGGGGTGTCCCGACACCAAGGACCCAAAAAAAATACGCTTGTGTGTATTAAACTATATCCAACAGAATTTTTGCAGTCATAAATAATAATAAAGGTTCATGAATAGAGTTCAACTTAGTACTGATAAACTATACTAAGAATTGTTACTGAATTAGGTTAATTATTATATTATTTATCTTTAATTTTTTGTCACGAAAAGAAAATATATATTTTTGTTAATCGCTCATAAATTTCAAATAAATTAAATTGAATGAATAATAATTTTTTGTATTAAATTGAAATTGTATTATAAATAAAACATTTTATTTAGATATGGTGTTATTTGTACTAATGACCTTAAAATATACGTATAAATACTTGTCTTTAACATTTTGCCATGCAGTGTATATTTTATGTCAATTATTCAAGCGAACGTTGCTCGGGTTAATCAACAAACTTTATGTATTATTACCAGATTTTACCAGAGTCGCACACAATGGATGCAACATAGTATTTTTTAGCTATGTAAGTTGTAACTGTCTTTATTTTCTCTTTACTTTTTTACTTGAAACACAAATTTAAAATTTTTATATTGTGTTACTTAGTATTACATATAAGAATATGTATTAGTTAAAATGTTAAATTTAATTTTATGTAATTGTTTTTTTTGGGTATTAGTATATTTAGTAGAACACAATCGTACTCCATAATACTTATACACGAGGATATTCTTAAAATAAAATGTAAATATCTCCAAGTAAACTTTTTTTAAATATGTTTATTGTTGAAAATTTACCAATAAGTAATATAAGTTGATTAAATTTTAATTATACGTGTGTATTGGTTGTATACAGATATAAGTGCATAAATATAATATATAAGTGCGTGCAAATTTTTAGCTACAATTAATTGTAAGTATACAAATGAATTGCAATGTATAATACTATATTATAAATTAGTTACAGTGTACCAGCAGTGTAAGTTAACGTCGTAACTATTTTTGTAACGCGTATGTGTATAATAAATTGATTTAATAAAAATTAAATAAATACTATTACTATGTGTAATAGGTATGTAGCATAGTTAATGCGTTTGAATCACTAGAAAATACTAATTTGCCATTACGTTATAATTATTAAATACGTATGCGTTTAAATAATTGTAGAACAATAGTATTTGATAATATTGAAAAAAGATAATAATATCAGCAAGTGGCAAGTGATCGATGGTCTGACCGCACAGTCTAGGACACTAATATGGTTTATGTATTTTCCTAACCTCTCTATCCATCCTCCTCCTTTGTCCTGTCGTGTGCCAGTTTCTTTCGTTTCTTACTGATTCGGAGGTGGGGTCCTGTCTTCGGTTTCACGTCTACCGTTCTCGGCAGGTGCAGGCGTTGTATCCGGAGTGCTCGGTTGGCGACGCTCTCTACAAGTAAGCGGTCGAAAAGCTATCGACTCCAAACGGTTAATCGGTCCGCGGTTAATAGAAATTGCTGCTGCCTCTCTTCTTGCTTCGCGAACACACAGTGCTCGCCGCATGTTCACTGGCGGTTCGCTGTAGTTTGCCTTTCTCGGGTGGTCCGAGGCCCTTGTCTCGAGCCCCCAAACCTTGCGGTGTACGACTCTCGATGGGCGAGCTGACCATCCCAATGGTTGACGACGCGGTTCGAAAGAACGTAGAGTAGAGCTGTTGTTGTTGCCGTTAAAGGGGCGTAGCCCTATTGCGCGTACTTGGCTGGGAGGCGGTTCGAGTATGATTACCGGTCTGCTCGCCTCGCTAGTTGCCCACCTGCCATTCCTCCAACCACGTTGATGGATGGCCCATGCCACTGGTTCCGACCGGATCGCTTCCAACGGTGCATCCATCACCGCCCAGGGATCGCTCAAGATCGCCTGGCGTTGGAGCCAGACTTCCAGTCCTCTTTCCCAAGGGTCGGCGCGCTCGGCATCCATAACATTCTCGATCCTATCGAAGCGAGCCATCTGAAACCGGTAACGGTTACGTTCGTGTTCGGAGTTGCGTTCGCGTTCGCGTTCTTCGTCGCTTCCTGGTCTCATGATAAATCTGAAACGGATATAAATAGGTTCAAATTAGATTTTACGCAGAGTTATCCGGTTTGGAAATTTCACACGAGATATTAGTATACATGGGTACAAATAATACTTCCGGGCGAGCAACCGTCCGGCAAAAAGGAGCCGCCATCCCCATTTCCCAGAGAAATTCCCAGACACACTGGCATAAGAAATCTGGGAATTTCTCTTATTTCGAAGAATAAATATAATTTTTTGACAGACTATATATATAGGGAGCGTCTTCACTGAAATTCCAGCAAACCCAAAATAAGAGTAACCCTACTATGGAGCGACTAAAATATGTAGTATAAAGGGAAATCTAATACATATTTTCTCGTATAGTCGTATCTGATATATATATATATATATATATATCAGATATATATATGACAGTAATGTTGGGGAATGAATAATAATAAGTAGAAAAAAAGACCAAAAAAGAGATGGTTGGGCGTGATTAAGTGTGAATATCGCTTAAGTGTGTGCGAGCTAGATGTAACAGATAGCGTTGAGTGGTATTTGAGACTAGGTTGGCTAGGTAAATAGCTGGAAGAAATGGGGTGGAAAAAGACCATTATAATTGTTTACAACATTAAAGTTACCTATAGCGTGACTTGAACATTTACATAAAACAAATGTCTATGCGTATTAAAAAAAACTAAATAAATGTTCGAATGGTGACTTTTTATATTTAAATGATTACTGTAGCACAGATGGGATTACATTTATTGAACAGTACTCGTATTTAAATGCCTATAGCTATGTAGATTCTACCGGTAAGTAATAAAAATATCAAAAGTTGGTAGCGAATATAAACTTACCTTTCGGAAAAATGAACAAAAGAACGTTGGATGAACTTTGTGCTTTCAACCGTGGAACTTGTGCGGAGATATACCTGTTGTCGCAATGGCGTAGCTAGTTCTGCACTTTTGGAACAATCCCGGGCGGCTCGATAGAGTTACCACATATATATATAGCAGAGTTCTTCAACGCGCAACTCAGGCCTGGGCGTAAAGCGGTATGACGTCAATGCCCGTTGTGTTGTCATGACAGTCTTTCAACAATCTGTGCCATAAGAAAAACATTTCACCATAATATACGTTTATACACGTTTTAAATAGGCATCGTCCCTAACGATGTCCATTAGGGTGTACTAAAAAAAATTTGTCTTTTTTGTTCGTCTCTTGACATTATGTTCCTTGGGATAAAATAATATTTCCCTATTTTTTCAGATTTTTTTAATTATTTTTAGAGGTTGCAAGCATCAGTTTTCCAATAAAATTTTTTTTTTTTTAGTTTTTAATTTTTTTAAGGTATAAATATCAATTTTAAACAAATGTTGCTTGTATACAAAATCATCATTAAAAAAAGTGGAATAAACCAATATTTTTTTTTTACAAAAAAAATTACTATCCAACTAATTTAGGCCTTAGAATGTAAAATTTGCGAAAACATTGATATATATACCCTTAATATTGACTATTTTAGTTTTTTTTGTGGTGTGATTTCAGACATATGGCATAATTAAAACATAAAAATAAAATATTAATTTCAAATCATTTTATTGCATTTTAACATTTTGAAACATGGTGGTATAAGTAATATACCACTTTTTCAAAAAATAGCCTACTCTCGCAGAGTGGTATATATTTATTACTACCTTTATAATCATGTTCAGAGAAAATCGGAGAAAAAAATGCTGTGCTCCAAAGGGTTAAAATTTATATTGAAAATCAACATTTAATTTACTATTTTATTATTTACAGAAGTATAAAATAAGTATTCGCTACACCCTAAAAAAGTATAGTAAATCTATAGATTTTGCTATATTTTTTTAAATTGATACTACATAATGAAAAATAAAATTATTTTAAAATTTTTGATTATTATTATTTAGTAGGATGAATTGTTGGTTAGCCATCTAAAAATATATCAACATATGGATTTATACCTTTCATGGTTTACTTAAAAAAGTATTAATGTATATATCAATTTATCTATTATGTATAAAATATGTCTGGATAAGTATCAAATAATTTAGGTATTTTATGCACTGAATATTATTATTATTATTTTCATTTTGTACTCTGGCCGTTTTTATAATCACCGACGGACACTGGAATAATCAAAAATATTTGCTACAAATTATTTCAGACATTTCATTCACGTTTTGTACTCTTGAGTTCCTAAGTAACCGTCACACAAACATATCATTCTTCCACACTTTTAAACTTCTAATAACCAACAAACGTCAGACCTTAAGTATCAAAGTACCTTTAGCATTAAAGGTCCAGATCCAAAAACTAAAAGATTTGCATCGAGAAATTTCATTTAACCTCTCTTTGGACATTTTTATAAGCTCTGCCAAATAGTCGATCAAAAATCAAAATAATGTATTTATCCCTCTTCACTTCTTTCCCTTTTAAGTTTTAATATAAACTCTAGACATTTCATTCATGTGATTTACTCTTGAATTCTTAAACACTTATGAACTTCTGTTAAACCACCAGACCTTTAATATACATATTTAATGCATTATGCTGTTGGTTACATTCTAAACGTACAGTACGTCATTACCGAATAATGGCATAGACAGTGATTTCTGAACAAATAAGGATTTTAATTCAACCAATATCTAGACATATAACGTATACGTTTGAAAAAGTTTTGTTGCACATAGGAACACCATATCAGACATATACAGACTGACCTCTAAACATTTCTTTCTATTTTTAACCATAGCTATTACCAAGCCCGTGAAGTAAACAACACCTCAAACAATTCAAATTAAAAAAAAAAAAATTGTCCTTTAAGCAAGTAGCACACTTGCTTTAGTAGTAGGACGTTTCTGATCTGACAGATTTATCTAGACTTCAACTCATAAAATTAAGCGGGATGACACCGGCCTATATTGATGACGTGGTCTATAATATAACAACTTTTACCAAAGACAATTTCCATTGTACACTTTTTCCCAATGGCCAGCTTCTTATCAAGCCTCTTTAACTTTTTAAAATTTTATTTTAAACTTAATTTTAAACCTGTTACCTCCTCATAGACTGTAGCCTACAAACCTAGGATATTTTTAGTTGGCGGAGCGAAGCGACGGCGCCAAGCGAGCGAATGCCAAAACACTCGGAGACCTGCCGTCCTTATCAGTTTTCAATACGAATTCCGCCCGCTGATAAGGAACTGGACATTGGTAGTTCATAAAAATTGGTGAAAGTGGTAGCAACCCAAGTAAGCAACACCGGACACTTGATATTTATTAACCGTCTAACTTCTAGACTATTCTTTTTGTGTTGTTATCATAGTTCAGTCAGTTAATAAACGTCCGTGCGATAGTCAGCATGTTGTTCATACCTGCTCATCATAACCTAACATAACATGGCGCAGACGGTATTGTGTGTAGTGCGTAATTAAAACACTATATAAAATTAAAATTAAATAGCAGAGTACGAAAAACCGGAAAAAATAAATCTTAACGGTAATGTCGAATCAAACTTTGAATTGTTTCGTCAAGAAGTCGACATTTACTTCACGGCCAATGAAACGTACAAAAAATCGAAAGAAATTCAAGTTGCCAGACTTTTAAATATAATGGGAGCTGAAGCTAGGAAGATTTACTTCCAAATAAAAGACTCCATAGAAGAACAAACAGTAAGTGCGATATTGGATGCTCTAAAATCACGGTGTATACCAAAAAGGAATTTGGTTATGTCGCAATTCAAATTCTTCCAACGGAAACAAGTCACAGCGGAACCATTTGACAAATTTTACACGGATCTCAAGGAACTGGTAAAAAATTGCGAGTTCAAAGATGCAGAGAATCAATTAATGTGCACTCAAATAGTTTTGGGAATACAAAACAAAGAAACACAACAAAAACTTTTGGAGAATAATATGGATTTGGAGAAAACTGTTCAATTTTGTCAATCAATCGAGTTATCGGAAAAAAGCAGACAAGAAATTGAAACAACAACAGTAACAGCCAATGGGAACATGTCAGTATACAGAGTGAAATCAAACTATCAATGGCAACAAAACAACGGTAAAGGTAAACAATTTAGTAGAAATAACAGAGATTATGTAAATTTTAATAGTAATATTAATTATAAAAATAAAAGCAATGTCAAATATTTATGTAAAAAATGTAATCGTGAACATGGGCCAAAAAATTGTCCTGCTTATGGTAAAAAGTGCAATAAGTGCTCAAAAATTAATCATTTTTCAGTAGGGTGTAAAAATAAAAAGGGTAATGTGAGAGTAATGGATTTAATAGAAACAGAAAATTTTGATAAAGTACAAGAATTGAGTAGTGAAGAAGAGTACTTAACTGTAAATAGTATTAATAAAGACAGGGTAAAAAATAAAATCGATGACAAAAAGTGGTTACAAGTAATAAAAATTAATAATCTTAATGTTGAAGTGAGGTTGGACACAGGTGCGGAGGTAAGCATATTACCGTATAATATGTATAACAAATTAAATCCAAAGCCTATAATAAACAAATGTAATATTAAAATAGAAACGTTTGGAGGTTTTTTAATAAAACCATTGGGAACAGTATGGGTAGAGTGTCAGATTAAGAATGGAAAAACAGTAAAAGGAAATTTTATAGTTGTTAATGATATAATAATTCACGATGAGCGAGAAAAGAAAATTGAGACTATTTTAGGTTCAGAAATGTGTGAAAAATTAGAATTGGTTAAAAGAATAACATTGATAAACAAAGAAAATAAATTTATGTAAAAGAATAAAGATGTATTCTCGGGGTTAGGTTTATTCCCTAAAAAATGTAAGTTGATTCTAAAAAATAAAATAAGTCCAATAATAAATACAGCTAGACGAGTGCCACTATCAATAAGAAACAGATTAAAAGAGACATTAGAACACTTAGAACAAATTAATGTAATAGAATTGGTTAATGAACCAGTCGACTGGTTATCTAATATAGTAATAATAGAAAAGCCAAATAAAAAATTGCGTATATGTTTGGATCCTCAGGATCTGAATAAATCACTCAAAATAGTTAAATATCCAATTCCAACTCTAAAAGAAATAATACCTAAACTAAAAGGAAAAAAATATTTCACTGTAATAGATTTAAAAGATGGGTTTTGGCAGATAGCGTTAGATAAAGAATCTAGTAAATTATGTAGCTTCTGTACACCATTTGGTACATATAGGTTTCTGAGACTACCATTTGGGTTAAATGTAGCTCCAGAAATATTTTTAAGTTTGTTAAATAAATATTTTTCTAGAATTAAAGATATAGTAATTTATTTTGATGACATCTTGATAAGTGCGAATACAAAAGAGGAGCATGACGCTATCCTAGAACAGGTTATACAAGTAGCTAGAGAAAATAATATTAAATTTAATAAAGAAAAAATACAGTATGAAATGAATGAAGTAGAGTTCTTAGGATTTTTATTTAATGAAAATGGAATGAGGCCTGATCCAAGTAGAGTGGAAGCAATTAATGATTTGAAAGATCCAACAAATAAAACTGAATTACAGAAAATATTAGGAATGATAAATTATTTGAGAGATTTTATTCCGAATATGTCACAAATAACGTCAGCTTTAAGAGAATTACTAAAAAAAGATAGAATTTGGTGCTGGAATGAAAAACATTTGGATGTGCTTAAAGAAGTGAAAAGGTTAATGTGTAACGCAGTAACTTTAGTTAACTTTGATCCTAATGAGAAAATAGAGATACAGTGTGATGCTTCACAAGATGCGATAGGATCATGCTTACTGCAAAATAAAAACCGGTATGTTTCTTGTCCAGATCGTTAACAGAAACAGAGAAAGGGTATGCTCAAATTGAGAAGGAATTATTAGCAATATCATATACATGTCAAAAACTTCATAACTATATTTATGGAAATGAGAGTATAATTATTTATACAGATCATCAACCGTTAATCAGTATTATTAAGAAGAATATGGACAAAATACAAAACAATAGAATAAAAAGGTTGAAAATGAAGTTACTTTTGTATAAATTTGAAATTGTATATTTGCCTGGTAAACACATGTACATAGCAGATTTATTGAGTCGTAATTATTTATGTAAAGATAGTATAATTGATGATATAAGTATGAATGATGTGGTACACACAATAAAAGTTGGTGAAATTAAGTTTAGTGAGGAAAAATTAGATAGATATAAAGCTAGTGTCAATAATGATTTTTCATTAAATAAAATATTAAAGTATTATAAAGAAGGCTGGCCTAAAAATATAGTAAAGTCTATAGAAAATATGGAATTATTACATTATTATGAATTAAGAAATAACATAACAGTTGATGATAATTTAATCTATTGGGAAAACAGACTGCTAATACCAAAACAACTAAGACCAGAAATAATGACAATTCTCCACGAAACTCATTTAGGTATAGTAAAAACGAGGGCAAAGGCTAAACATCATGTATATTGGCCAGGTATAAACTCAGATATAGAGAACAAAATTAACAATTGTGAAGTGTGTCAGAAATATCAAACAAATAATACGAAAGAGCCATTGATTTCTCATGAAATTCCCGACATACCTTTTCTTAAATTAGGAGCAGACATAGCTGATGTGCTGGGAAAGAAATATCTTATCTTAGTTGATTATTACTCGAGATGGCTTGAAATATTTGAGATTAGGAAAATAAATTGTTCATCAATAATAGATAAGTGTATGGAGGTATTCAGTAGGTTTGGAATACCTGAAACTTTAATTGCAGACAATGTGCCTTTTAATAGCTTTGAGTTCCAAAAGTTTGCTAATGAATTAAATTTTACAATATCCACATCAAGTCCTTATTATCCAAAAAGTAACGGCTTAGCGGAAAAATTTGTTGGTATAGCTAAAAAAATTATAAAAAAATGTACTTTAGAAAAAAAAGATATACGATTATATCTATTAAATTATAGAAATTCAATTATAACAAGTTTAAATAGCTCACCGGCACAACTTGCCATGTCAAAAATGTTAAACACTAAACTACCAATAAAAAAGATTAAATTGTGTCCAAAAATTATAAATATAAGCAAGGAAAATAAAAGAAATCAAGAAAGGAGTAAAAAGTTAGAAAAGACTTCAGAGAGGGAGAGTTAGTTTTAGTTAAAGACATAAAAAAATCAATTTGGATTAAAGGTAAAATAATTAAAAAACTAAGAGCACCTAGGTCGTATTTGGTTGAGATCAGTGGTGTTATATATAGAAGAAACTCGTTTCACATTAGACACATTTAATAATTTATTGTTAATGTTTTATATTATTATTATTATGTTATTAGAATATGTTGTAGAAGTTCTTATTGTCAATGTTTTATATTATTATTATTATGTATATGAATTATTATTTGTAAATAAGAGAGATGTGTTGTTATCATTGTTCAGTCAGTTAATAAACGTCCGTGCGATAGTCAGCATGTTGTTCATACCTGCTCATCATAACCTAACATAACACTTTTCAATTTAAAATTTAAAAAAATTACAGATACATAGCTAGACTTACTCTACACTTAATCAGTACTTAGCTTGCAAAATATTTGTCCATAACTAGGTATGAATTCTGATTACTAGATACAGCCTATAGGTACCATGAATTATAACGTCATTTCTTTAAGACGTATTGCGATGGCTCGACACCGTGGCCGGCGCAGCCGGGCACCCCCCTCGGAATCTGTGACCTCCCCGAAAATACTTTGCAGCGAGGGGACGTGAGCGTGCCCGGCGTAGCCGGGTACAGTACCAGGAATCTGTGACCTACCCGCCCGACTCGGGGGCCTGGGGGCGGAGTTCCCAGCTAGAGCAAAGCTCTAGTAGTACAATAAAACAGTAATACTAAAAAAATTACATAAGGGACTATAATTGCGAAATAAACTTTTTAGTAATTATCGCCCACCCGATTTCTCACACAATAATCAAATAAATTATTTTAGGGACATTTCTTCCGCAGCCCGAGACCACTGTTTTTTTAAGGACATATTAAACAACATCAGTTATCGTTTTTATATATTTAAAATAGCTTTTAAAAAAATTAAAAATACCCGTTTAAGTTTTAATCATTTTTTTAATTCAAAATAGTTAAGTATGGAAAAGTTGAGTTGATTAAATATGACAATAAATTCTAGCTGATTCGATGAATAATGTAAATTTATTCACGGCTGATTAATAACTTTTTTTTCCGAATCATATTATTTGTAAATCTGCGTATAAAATATAATGAATACATTTATAAAAAACTTCTTATACTATTATTCTAAGGTTACCACGGGACATTGTATTTTTGCATAATTATTTAAATAAAATTCATAAATCAAAATTCAATGCTGTTTGTTGGTAAGCACGTCACTTGAGAATGGCTGGACCGATTTGGCTCATTTTTTTTTTAGAATCCGCAATAGTCCGAACAAGGTTTTTACGGAAAGAGAAATTGCAAAAGTTGAACGGAAAATCCAGGAAAAAGTGAAAGTGCTTATTTCTATGGGGTTTTTGTATGATCTCGCGACTACATGCGTAGATTTGCGTTATTTTTTTTTTAGCATGGAACATGCTTTAATCTTGGCCCCCTAGTCCGATAACGACACTAAAATTCAACATTAAATTGCGATACTAAAATAGCGCGCCTACTTTAAACGTATCTTTCTCTCTCCCTCTTTTACGTTTAACGTCCGTGATTCTTCCGATCGGGGCTTAGACGGTTTAGATTTGGCATTTTTGGGCTTATTGCTGGCTGCCGATCTAACGATATCAAACAAGTTGGCCCCAGAGAGAGAGAGAGACGTGTAGGTGGCCATTTTTTCCCCTAGACAGTTGCCCGCCCGGCTAAACAAACCGCCAGTGGCCGAGTTTCAAACCGACGACTCTGCGTTGATACACTGCCGCCTTATCTCACACCGCTACACGCCTGTATAAGTTATAATAACATATAAAATGCCATCGAAATAATAACCAGTCGTCGTCGTCTTGCAAACGTTAGGGCAGAACATATAATTAGGATTATTAATACTATCATCATATATCGCAAGGAGATTATAGATCGGAAATAATCAAAAAATTATCAGGGCATATCCATGTACTGATTTATTTGCATGAAGTGTGGATATTCTTAACTGAGTTTTTTTCATTTTGCTCCAGGGAAAGTTTTTAGCAAACGAAGGATTCGGGAAAGAAGGAAAATTTGAAAAACTATAAAATTGGATGTATTAAAATAAAATTACTCTTGTTTTTACATAAGATAAACGTTTAGGTGTATAATTTGTGAGTAATTTGTTGCAATTGTATTTATTAACCCGAGCGAAGCCGGGTATCAATGCAATTGCCAACATAGAAAGAGTGGGCTGGGAATGGAAATCACAGGACTTAACAAGAATACTCAATCACATTAATAAAGTCACGTCTGTATTTATCTCATTTATTTTAAAAAATTCAACCCTTCCCCTAGACAATCTAGAAAAACACTAAACCAATTTACATGTTTATTACAGGAAACTTTCCTGATAGTTAAAAATAATTTTTTATCACTCACCTATTAAAAATAGCGACCATGAACAAATTAACAAGTATAGACCTATATCAAAAATATCATTAATTGCAAAAATATATTTCAAAATTATTACATTAAAAATCATACCAATCATTTTAACTAACAGAATTCAGGTAGTCAAGTACAAATATTTTGAGTCGAATAATATTAAGATAACATTCGGCGTTCCTCAAGGTGACCATTTATCACCCTCTTCTACTCCTTCTATAAGTTAATTATACTATATTGTAAGGAGGAGAGACCGAGTGGGTAACGCGGCAGTATGTTAGCGCTCACTATCACCGGTTCGACACTCGGTCACGGGTGCTCCGTTTGCCAGGAGAGCAATCGTCCGATGAAAGGATGCGCTCCGGCTACATGATGATGATGATATTGTAAACGTCATAAAATAATTAAAACTTTTAACTACTAATACACCTAGTGGAAAATTCAAAACGTTTAATGTCAGTTAATTCTGATAATCTTATTACAACTGAAAGTGATAAAATCACTATCAAATAAACTGTTCCATGCGAAATTATGTAAAGTTTGTATTTCCAAAAGTAGAAATACAAATATCGATAAAAGCATTGTAATTTATTGTACGTAATCACAATAATGTGTTATAAAATGTATTTTTGGTATTACGATGGATACGGTTGATCGTCTGTATATAATAATGTATTGCCCCAATTACCCACACATAGAGTTGGGCACTTTTTATTCGAATAACAAATAACAAACAATGTATTCGAATAATTTTTTTATTCGACAAAATTTAAAATTATTTATTAGGATAATTTTTTTTTATTCGACAAAATCTAAGATGGTTTAATCGAATAATTTTGTATTCGACAAAAATCTAAGATGATTTATTTACTCTCACCAGAAGAGGTCTCTCGCTTGGCTAAAATGCTTAACTATTTAAGTTAGATACTAGTTAAATACTATAAAAATAATATATAATATAATATGTGACTTAATTATGTTAGGTAGGAAGACGATGTTCATTTAAAAATAATAGTTTCTTGTAATCAAATAAACAAAATTTACAATTTTCTCGATACTAAAACACAATTTTTTACATAAAAAAATTTTAAAATCCGCTTCCAATTCGACGGTCACTCAAATAAAAATATTATTTGTCGGTCATTAGAATAAACAAAACTATTGGATGGTCATTCGAATAAACAAAATTATTTAGATAATTATCTAGATAAAAAATTATTCAAATAATGCCCAACTCTGCCCACACATATGCTAAAAGATCTTCGTACGTTTCAATTAAATCGACAAAATAGCTATGAGTCACCTCTAAATATTATCCCGTCAAGTTTAAAATTTTACCCTGCGCATAACAAATTTTTATAAATTAAACAAAAATCTAATAACGACGTATTAGGTAATAAAAATGCGCTGTTTCCATTCGGATTATGATATTTGTAATTTATACAAAGTAAAATATTTAAATATTCGTTTGGTTTTAGTTTCTATTCGTTGTTTAGTTTAATTTGTCTTAACTCCACGTATTCGCCTACGATTTATGAACCTAAGTAGTATCGATGACATAAATAATATACCTATGTAATATTTAAAATAATTTTATGAGTGTTGGAAATAAGTGGGGTAACGGGAAACGGCTAGTACGAATTGAACATGCTGAGACCCTGGTACGCGAAATCCCTTCGCGCATATCAACCCGGGTCGACCCGCGCATCGCGGTGCTTTTATTGCTATTCTACCCGCCAACAGTAAAGGCTCATGGGACCCTGATCGTGTACGTCGCTATTTTACATGTCCCCACTGAATCTGACTTTGTTGGCAGTCGTTTGCCGTTGTATTTTCTCACGGAAAACACGACTATGGAGTGTAAAATATGATTTACTTTTGTTCGTTCCACATCGGTTCTAAACCAAGCCATCGCTGTTATAAAATATGATATTTCGAAGGGAATGTCTGTGGGTTTCTTTGAATGTATTCTCCGGTTTATTATATTAGAATAAAACTGGACCCAATAAATCGGTTCAGCCAATTAAGTACATTAAGTCATATTTTCAATGCAGAAACGGAAACAAGTCGGCCATTGTCAAATCAGCCTTGTATAGAAGCTTCAAAGTCGTTTGATACCTATCCATAAAATAATTGACAATTTTTAAGAAAGTCACATTTTTGTAGTAAAATACTACTTTAAATTAAGACCCGCAGAAAAAATTTCTTATGCCAAACCGTAATTAATAATTAATAAGGGATGTAAAAGTCCTCTCAATAAGTCTGATTACTCGAGAAAGAAAAGGCAATGTGCTTATTGATCGACTCTCAAACCAGATGTACATGATATTATGTACTGCTATCTGGTGGTTGATATTTAAATATATTTAAAGATGTCGATATGGCAGTAACCAGCTCTAGATGGCGTTGTATTATTGTCTACTGACAGGCTGGCCAGGATAATTTGTTGCATAGGCCTGGTCTGTAGCAAGATTAACACAACTCAAAAGTTACTTATAAGTTAGGTATATGATGAAGTTCAATAACAACTCAGAACAATAATATAATTCAATGTCAATACATAATATACATGTACACTTCGAAAAGTCTTATTGTATAGCTATGTATTTTTTAATTTTATTAGTATAGTACCTAAAGACCTATTAGACCTATTATTGCCAGTTGGTTTTTTTATGAAGCCTTTACATAGACAGTTAATTATAAAAAAAAATGAACAACGTTTTTTATTATTTTTTAACAAAACAGCTCACAGATTGCGGTTTATTTGGTTCACGATGGCTTCGGATAAAACAAAACCTACAAGGATACTGAAAGCTAATAACATTTTGTAGGAGTTATAAATAATATGGTTTTCAATACAATCAGTATTTAGCTAGTATTTAAAAAAATGTATTGTTAAAAATATTTATTTTATAGAAATAATATTTTAGAAACTATACATTAAAAAACCAAATGATATACTCTCTGAAAAGTCAACTTCTTTTGATTTTATACAGGTGTTTTTTTTTGTTGTATTAAATACAATACGGATCAAATAAAAATCGTTTTGCGTAATCAAGTTCTATTAAGAGTTATTTTTGTTTACATCATCCTCCTAAGTTTTGTCTATCTACGCTACAATTTTTAAAAATAACTGTGCTAGTTTTTCTAAGCTGGTAGAACAGCTTTTTAAAAATTATATTGCTTTACTATTGTTGTTGTTTCATAATGTGAACTAATTTTATATTCACTTTTAATAATTTGTAGAAGACTTAAAATTATATTTTGCAAACATATTTACGCTATCAAGATATTAGCTGTTTCTCTTTGTTGTGTATAACCACTACAAGGGTGGTTAGAGAGTGGCGATTGTGCTATGTGTTAGCACTCAGCCGGCTCAACTATCATTGCACCAAAAAAAATCAGCAACCCACTTTTGGGGTGACATAAAATTGTAATTGAATTTTTTAAAATTATAATTTAAAATAGTTAATTACAGCGACAAGTCAAGAATATTTGAAAGGTTTAAACATTTTTATTGAAAAGTTACTATTGTTTTGTAGAAGTAAATTCATTTAGCTCTTGATTTCTATAAGTTGTGTTTTTTTATATGAAAGGCCGTTTGATAACTACAATTTTACTAAGTACTTTAAGTTGAAAAATATATCAGCGAGTCGTCTCTTTTTGGTAATAAAAGATTTATCTTATATTGTCAGTCCTTGGCTCAATACTCGTATACTATATTAATATAATTATTGATAAAAATGACATTCGACAAATTTACATTTCACAATTCACATTGATATCTAATTAAATCGGTAATTTCAAAAACGACATAGGTCACCGATTTTTCAAAAATTACTTATTGTCAAATTTGATAATAATATACTTAGTTACTTATCCTGTGTGAAAACTAAATTTGTCAGACTCATATTTAATACAATGTTGAGTACAAGAAATTATAATCACTCCAAAAACTAGTTATGAAGTTAAAACATTTTTGTGGCCAGTGTAAAATTTCAATGTCGCTTTTGAAATGGCCGATTTAATTAGTAGTATAATAAAATTATATTATATAGTTATATTTTATGTCAATGTCGTTAAGCAATAATATATTAGGCGTAGTATGCTAGGTAAAAGCTCTATGCCATCGGTTAGGATTTTAGTGCTATACAAGGTATAAAATATATGAAGAGAAATATGTTTAGCGACACACTATAGTTCCAGTATATTTAAATATAATAATATATAATAATTAATTAAAATTGTTAGTTATAGTAAGTAAGTATTATCTAAATAATAACTACTCATTTTTAAGTAGAGAATATAATAGTTATAGTAAATAATTATAGTATATTTGTTATTAAAAAAGCTGTTTAAATCTATTTATATGTACTCTAACAAAACACATAGTTTAATATGTACTACTATTATTTTAAAAGAGATTACATTTTTATAAATCTACTATTGAATACAGACTTAAAAACGATTCTAATTTCTATAATTATAGTTACTAGTCCATTAATTATATAAAGTTGTGTAATTTGAGAGGTGAACAATAAAATATTTTCGTCAATATATGTATTACAGGCTTGTACCGGCTCTAGCTTAGCTATATTAACCACACATATTTATTTTGTTAATTAACAAGGTTGAGGGGCCGCTTTAAATGCTTACTTTTGTATTTTTTAATTACTGAGCGTCATACAATAACGAAAAAAAAATGTTGTTGACAACAATAAAAAGGTAATATTTTTATTCTCATATGGTGCGTATTTACTTTTAACATTGTAATAATTTATATTTACGTACAGAACAAAAGTAACATGTTTTCTATGTTTTCATTAAAATCGTAAGAACTTCAAGGTACAGTCGAGTCTTGATAACCTAATATTTTATAACTTAAAATTTTCCTAACGCCTAGTTTTTTCGTTTCCCTAAATTTGTATTCATGTAATTTTTGCCTTGACTGGAAATTGCAAATAAATAACGATAACTTGTTCAAAGATACAAACCGAAATGACGGGAAAACTTAATTGGGCCTTAAAAATGGTAGTTATCATAACCAAAAGATGTAGATAGTTAAACATCTGGTAGATAGGTATATATAAATAGATTCCTAGGCAGAAAATTTTAAAAGTCTTTAACATTAAGTTATTGAGATTCGACTGTAGATATTTATTTAAAAAATGATTAGACAACAAATCATTTGAGCCCAGAAAAATATTATTAAATAAGCTAGTCTAGACTAACAAGCAGAATAGTTAAAGTTTAAATTTCTACTAATTTTACTACTAAACTTTTAAAGTTTTTTAGACAATTTGAATGTCACCATTATAATTTACAAAATGTTCTGCAATTTTCATGTACTTAGGGTGATTATCCAATGCATTAGTATTCTCTGGTGGATTCTCTGGTGGATTCTCTGGTGCATTCTCTGGTACATTCTCTGGTGCATTCTCTGGTGTATTCTCTGGTGCATTCTCTGGTGCATTTTCTGGTAGGTCATTTCTGAAAAAAATAAAACGTTTAATATACGTTTTAAGTTTAAAAGTAATTATTCAAAATTGGTTATTGGCTAGTCCATATTTTCAGTAAACTAGTATAAATTGTAATTTTTATTATAAAGTTACATATATACGTTATTATTTTAAATTTAAAAGTTGACAGAGCTCTGGAAAATAGTAAAAAAGGTAAATACTTAGTAGTCTTATAAAATTATAAAATAACATGAATACAAATGTTTTCAAAAAGAAAAACATAAAAATAATTGTTATTAATTTTTGAAAAAATGAGTGTATTACGTTAAATTTATCCTTTGTATATGTATATTATACATAAACGAAGAGAGACAGAGAGAGAGTTATTCGTCATGTATAATACATAATAAAGAAAAAAATTGTCGCGTATAATATGAAATTCTCACTTAGTATTTGAGAGCATACAAATTCCCCCAGTTTGGCTCATCATTGTAAAGAAACGTTCGCAATCATTGTAATACTTGTTCTCGTCATGTACAATTATAGGTTCAGCACCGGGCTACAAAAAATTTATAATTATTACACGTAATATATGATCGTAATACTCTCTTGTGCCCTATTTACCATTGGTCTATAATAATTCCAGAATGCTCTTTCCTGTGCTGATATTGTAAACTTCATCCTAGGTTGAAGCTCATTTTCCATCTTTATTGCATCTAAAGCTTGGTCGGTTATAACTTGCCATTTTTCTGCTAACTCACTCTTCAGTTGTTCTAAAACGTCAGCTTCGTATTCAGAAAACAATAAATAAGAATGTGTATTCTGTATTATGGATCTTTTGTACAGAAATACAGCTATAAAACAAAGAAAAAATATATTTTACTTATAACATTATAATTATATTAATTAATTAGTTGTATTTACCATAATCTATGTCATCGGAATCCTGTAAGGTTGGCCAAAAATACATGGTCTGTAAACAGTTATACTTAATTAAACATATTTAGTTATAAAGAAAAAAGCAACACAATATCGTGATATTTTTTCTAGAACAACAATATTATTATATAATACAAAATATTCAGTTTACATGAAATTTTCGAGGTGAATCATGTTTTATTACACATAACATTCTTGAGTTCAGTTTCAGAACAAATCCATTATTTGTCATTGTATTGGCCCAATATGATGCTTCAGCTGTAATCAAAAATAAAATAACAATTACAATTTGTAAACTGCGAATATTTTATAAATATAACTTTTGTTCATGAATAAATAAGTAATAGTCTTAACAACATTGATTCACTGGTCTTAAGAAAATTGTTTTAAAAATGTAACTCTGTTTTTTAATAAATAATTATTATAGGCCAACTGTACGGGTTACCTTCATCCTGAATGATCATATTTTTCATACTAAGTTCCAAACCAAGGCCTAGGGACAAGTAACAATTTATAAATAATGTATAATAATTTTCAATGATATTTCATTAGTTACCCGTAAATTTTGAGCACAGCATTGTGCTGTTAAAGTCGATCCCGGTACGGATAGGGCAGATCTTATGTGAAAATGCTATGAATTCTTCAGTCTATTAAAATTAAAACATTTAAGTACAAGTTTTGATTAAAAATATAATATAATATGTCTGATACGAATTACTTCTTTGATGGTTTTTATGTAGCAGTTTTCATATTGTAGTCCCATATTTTCGTTCCTTGCAATGTATAAATCAAGCAATTTTAATATGATTTTATACCATGAGCTTATAATAGATATATTATTAAGAGGGCGCCACACATCTGTTATTTTCTTCAAAAAACCAAAAGTTTAATTTTACATAGGCTGTAATCAAAACTAAGAAACCAAATTTTCACATAATATAGACAACAATAATGTCTACAGTATTCTACCATCGCCCTTTTTTAAATATTTCAACCAGTTAATGAATAATTAATTAATTAAGAGAGGACTTTTTAAAAATGATATAGCGTTGGTTGTATTAGGTATATCGAAAAAATACGAAGATGGAACACAGATAATTTTGTCATAAATAATATGTATGAATTTTTTTCCTTAACTATACATGAAGCCTGAGAAAAATTAATCAGCGTAAAACTTAACTTAACAGACATTTTTTTTAAAAATCGCTGTCAAGGATGCCGTGATAGTCCGAAAAATAATTTAACTACTAAAAAAGAGTCCTAACTACTGAACTCATAGTTACACATCACAGTTTAACTTTAAAGTTAAGATTTTGTAAAAATTGCTTATACTTTACAACTTAAAAATGTGCAGTGTGGCGTCCTCTTAAGGTAAAAAAAAAAAATTAGAGGGTTTTAATTTTTGACAATTAGTAACGCTGCTAGTACGTACCTTCTCATTGTAGCATGGCAAACTGCGTGCGTGTACATCGTAAACAACTGGAGCCCGCCTAGACATTTTTGAAAACATAGCAAAGAAAATTTTCGAATCGTTTTCTTTACTCCAGACATTTTTCAAACTGCTTGCTAACGTCAAAAAACAATTTTTCTCCAAATAATCGCTAACCTGGAAGGAGGGTTTAACGTCAAGTATGCCCGACCGACTAACTTCGTTTGAATCAATATACTTTGGCGATGGCGGCCCGTACGCCCTGTACCCTGTACGCCAGGCGACGCCAAGCGACGACAGCCGACGTCGAACGGGGGTCACTGGTGCACAGCAGGACTGGATGAGAACAGTGGAGCCTGGGATGGTATTGATTTTTACTTTATGTACCTCGGTCCTCGCTTACTCTTTAATGACGTAAATAAGCTCAGGCTTTATGTACGTGTACATAACGTTCAACAATTTATTTATCAATTAATAAATACTAACAAAAATTAATTAATTACATTTTAACGTGGTATCTACCTTCAAAGAGTTCAAACATTTTTTTGTAACATATTATTAACGCTTCGCCCGGCTGTTATTCAGCAATGTTATTATCATTATTGTTATTATAGTAAATGCACTGGCGTGGAAACATCCAACCATGAAATGAAGTTTTCCATTATAAATAAACACTGGAAGAATCTGAATTTGGTGTACTAGTTTTAAAAAAATGCATTGATATTATGATGACATTAAAAGCACATTTAAGTACTTTTCTCATTCTTTTAACAATTCTTTTAATCTTAAGAGGATATTACACTAATACTTATTTAGATAAAATTATGGTCGCGCAGATCGTTTTTATGAACTTAAAAGTAGTTGTTAAGCAACAACACCTGTAGTCCAGTCAATGAAGGTTTTTATCTGGAAAAAAATTGGAAAGTTTTGAAACTTGGCAGACATTTTCTTTATGATCTCCTGATTGACCAAAAAAAATTCGCCACCCCTCCGAAGACCAGAAGTGTCTGCCATTTTGTTTTTAAGTACAATTTTACAGTTTTTCTTAATTATCATCAAAAACATTAATTTTACGGCAAAAATAGCTCTATTCAAAAATGTAGCTGACAAAGTTTTAAAAATATATGATTCTATGTTTTTTTCTGTGAATTGAATAATTAATTGAGTAAATCTCACTGCGTGTTGTAATATTTAACGGCGCGCGCTATAATGGAGTGTATAGGTCCCGCACCGCACCCGTACGTAAATACGTTCTGTAGTGTGTACGCGTGCAAGTGCGGGACCTATACACTCCATTATAGCGCTTGCCGTTAAATATTACAATGCGCGGTGAGATTTACTCAATAATTATTCAATTATTATTCCATAATCCCTCCACAATACTTCTCCATATGATGCGGTCGTACTGTCGGCGTAACTCACGGGTTGGGGTTAAATAAATAAGTTCAACTCGGGGTTGCGGCGGAAACACAATATATTTTTCAACCACACACATTCCCTCATATTTGTGTCCATCTTCTCTATGAAAGAACGAATTCTTGCCAATTCCAGATAAGATTCTTTCGACATTTTGTAAAAAGCTATTAGCTATCTATCTTCCTGAGAGAGTTATTTTGCTGCTACGAACAGTCTAGAGTTCATATTTCCCCTTATGTACAGATGGACCCAATGCTTGGTGTTCGGTGTCCAAACTGGACTTAGCACCCTAGATAGAGCTGATAGGGCTGGTGGTCAGCCGGTCAGTTCGTATCTACCGAACGGATGATGGCGGTAAGGAGTCGCGGCCCGCGGCACATAACTAAAGTACGCTGCTGTGCGCGGCGTCCTATTAGTATAATATGTATCACGAGCCGTGTCACATACTCCCTCCATATTTCTCCTCCAAAATCATAATTTTTTTTTTTTTATTGTATTTTTATTAATTAGTTTATTGCTACGACAATTATCATATTATTTTATGTTTATCGTTATATTACTATTATTATTATTATTAATCGTCATCATCATCAAGCTTAACGGGCTTATAAGGCCCAACGTGAGATAATGCCATCGTGAGATAATGGTTTCTAGACGGATTCGCTGTCCGGGACGGGTCGTGAGCTCGTCGCTGGAGAGGGGGGTGGCGGTTCCTTTTCACCAATCGATTTCTCGCCCGGCAAACGGAGCGCGCCTGTAACTGAGTGCGAACCAGCGCGGTGCGGCGACAGTGAGTACAAACACACCTCCGCCTTACCCATTCTGCTACTCCTCCTCCTCGTTATTATTATTATCATTCCGTTTTTCGTGTCACATATTCCATACTGATTATGCTATGGCAAAATTAATTTGATCCTATATTTCTAATTGGAGTGTTTTTTTTATAAAACAGTGATATTTTTAAATTAAGTTTTGCCCATGGGCATAGGCATAGCAAAACTTATATTGTATATGGTGACGCGACACTGGGGAGGGTCGGCGTCCCGCTACTGGGCGGAATGGGCGCGACGATGTGACGGTCGGCGTTCCGCGAGAAGGTGGAGGACGGTGGAAAAATAAAAAAAATAAATAAATAAATACACAAGTGGTTGCGTGTTCGAAATAAGGGGGCAGGGCGCGTTTATTTTGACACTAAAAAAAAACAAGTTATATTTTTGAAAAGGAAAAATAACAAAAAAAAACCAGTAAACGTTTGACGCTCGGGTCGTGCAAAATAGGCGGTGGCAGCTAGGTGCGTTCGCGTTGACGACGGGGAGCGGAGAGCGGAGAGAGCGAACGAACGGAAAGCTTAAAAGCGGCCGGCCGCGGCCGTTTTCCCCGGTGTGGACTTTGCACTCTCCAATTGGACGGTGGGAGAATAAGTTCACAACCGAGTGTCGCTCAATGTGTCGACGGGTGACAGAAGAGGTACAGCGCGGGCCCAACCTGTGTAATAGGTTGAGGGGGCCGCGTCAATGGATCAGGATGGTCAGCAACACCTATACTCTGCGCCATGAGAGAAGTAACCCGTTGCTCGACCGAAACGCGTTCGATTCCGCGCATCGCAGCCGATAGGCAACACCCACGGTCGGCGGCGGCGCTGCATTTATAGGGTGTATCATAACGTAAACTCGATACGGTGTGTCACAAGTCACAAGAGTCACGTCTTACGTCTTTGAACGACGCGCTAGCTTTTACTGTTGAATTATTACATTATTATATTATAATTATAATAATAATATAACAATAAATAATATATTATATAATAGATATTAAACTTATATTTAATTTAAATATTTTTTTATTTTAATTTTAAAATAACAAAAATGTACTAGGCTTATAGGCTTGGGTGTAAAACATTAAGAATCGTGTAGATAGATACTGAGTAATAAGTAAAAACCAAGAACCTTCCCTATAGAGTACACATATTCTCTATAGACTCGGAGATATAAAAATACAGTATTTTATTATTCGGTTGTATAATACATGTAAAATACGTGTATTATAATTTATATATGTATAATACGGTATTTTTACTAAAAATAAATAATGTTTATATCCATAACGTGTTATTAGCTGTTGTCACGTTATTTTTTATTTTAAACAATACGTATTAAGGCCCGTTTACATTACGCCGCGAATGCGAATGAATGCTACCGAACGAATTCAGCAGAGATTCGGCCGCACCGTGCAGACTACTCGTTTCTCCGGCGTATACAATTTACATCATTGCCTATAGAACACATTGTGAATTGCGGTAATACAATATAACACAGTGATGCAGTCTATCTTGACCCGGTTGTAGTTATACAGTTAAACGGGGATTCATATTGTATGTTTATTCATGCAGAAATTACACCACCGGCCCAAAGTGGTTAAAAACGCGAAAATCTAGTTAAAAAACAGTTTTCCTTATATAAATCATGTTTTTTAAATTTTAGATTCTTGTTTATTACATTTATGTCACTACTTTAAATACATTTAGCTTTTTAAGGTACGAATTATTTCCAGGAGTCCCATGAATTTGATTGTTAGATGACCGTAGGTAATAGATTTGAATAACCCAATAATAATAATCAAACATAGTAAAGTATTTGTTTTTAGATGTATCCGTACCAATTCCAACACCAACGCCAAATAGTAAAACGTACAAAATATTTAGCATCTAATAAGTATATTATTATTATTTATTATATTTTTTTAAAAATTCACTGAATGGTTAAAAACTTGTTGTAGTTTAAAAAAAATATATTTGTATTAGTTTTTCAAACTTTTTTAGAATATTACACAGGGACCAATCGACTAGTCCACATATATTAAAAGTTTATTTGATAAAATGTTTTGATTATAGAGGAAAAGAATGGTAAAACGTGGAATAAAAAAATGTATTTTTCTAATTACTTTCCGTCTAAATGAAATAATATATTATCCAACTATTTCTGTCTAAACACGAAAGTTATACAATGGTACTATTGGTTATGCATTACATATATGAAAATAGGGTATTTTTTTTTTTTGTTATCTACAGTTTTAAAGGTGATAAGTTGAACGATGTTACAAGAGCATGATACTCCTTTTTAATAATATTGTTTTGAATTATCAGATTGATAATTTCTTATCAAACTACGAATTTCGCTAAACCAATCTTCAAACAAACCTAATGAATCTATGAATGTTCTTTAGTAAAATATAGTGCTTCGGTGTTCATGGTATCTAAGAATATCCAAATAAATCGCAGCATAACCAGTTTAAATATAACAACAACTGTGTGATAGACTCTCACAAAATTGCCTGCGGTATTTAACTCATAACATTGTGCAATGAATTGTTTATTTATATGTGATGTAAGTGATTTACGAATTTCTATCTAAGCATTTTCCCCAACATATTTGTCGCAGAATCTTTCGACTAAGTTGTAAGATATATCATAGTTCCAACAGATTACATTCGAACTGTATGGTTTATTAATTTGCACACTCATTTTTATCAAACTTTTCGATTTATTAAGATTATAGTCTTATAAATTATCCAATAAAAACTTATTAATTTTTAATAATTCTATAGTTTTTTTTTTTTTTTAATAGAAGAATATGAAGTGTCAGCTAAAATATTTTTCGTATCCATGTATCTTTGTAGTGCTTACAACTATCAGAATCGATGTAAAAAAAATGTCGACTGTCGCAATTTAATTATAAATACTTATCTAGCTCTTCTATTACAAAGTTGTGTATTTGTAAAATTGTTCTTTTATGCGTTTGTAAAATACTTTTAAGAGTGTCGAAGTCTGGGTGAAAAGTGTTGAGCATTTTCCAAGCAAAATCGTAGATCATCCAAATTTCATACATATTTTGAATTCCTCCTGAATAGGAACGAAATGGTCCTACTAAATTGTAATAGGTCCGAACAATCTTGTCGACTTCATTAAAGAAACTTAACGTGTCGACCGTATTACTTTCTATTGATCCAGGGTTTGACACTTGATAAAATTCTTTGGCTATTGAAAAATGAAAATGTGCAATGAATAGACAACTGCATTTAAGTTCTCAGAATTTTTTAAGTCGAAGATCCACTAACTTCCCCCTAGACATACTTTTTACATAGGTCGTTGTTACGGTGTCTACATAAACATTACCAGTGACCATTAATACTTTACTAGATAACTCATCTCTTAGTTGTGTTACATAAACATCTTCGATCAGAGGTAGAAGTATCAGAAGTAAACATGCCACATTGTTTTATATCCATATTTGATAGTATAGTTTCGCAATATGATTAACTTGGACTCAATAATGTATTTTATACAATCACAAATCGCAAAGGTTAATACTGTGACGTATGTACGTATTAAAATATTTTGTTGAAAACAAGTACAAAAACATGATTTTCTTTTCTTACGCGGAAATATAGTGTGTATAGTATATTCTTTGCACAGTTGTTTAGACTTGTCATTTGTTATTTTTGCTATCTATATCGTCGCATACAGGCTTATGTCTCTGTACAAAAACCTGACAAAACGCACAGTATTGTACCATATTATAAAGATCTTATTCTATCATAAATTTCCATTGGCAAAAAAATCTCCTGCTATGGAGGATGAACTGAGGTTTCATTACTTTTACATAAGCAGGTACTTGATATTTTAACGGGTTTTTAGTCATTTTTATTCCAAGACGCGTGTTAAGCTATACTCCATTCTCTCGTATAACGGATGTATTTAAATAGATGTGTATGTAAAAACATTGTATCGAATGTGTTTACAGTATAAATAACATTGTCGATGAATATAGCGACAGGCTGCCTACTACCATGTTTGTAAAAGTAACGCCTAATTTTGACACCCTTTATTCAGCGCACAAGACGCGCACTGTCATTACGCGGTTTTTATTAACAAATTTCAAGTACACTTTGGGACATTCGCCATCGCTGTCAATTCTAAAATACCTAATATTCTTATAGATACAAAGTCTTCGCCCTAGACGGTCTATGGAATGTACAACGGTCATAACGACAAATACGAACAGATATTTGGAGCGACCCCCATTCTCGGCACATAGGCAGCCGATCAATAATAGCGGGATCTGTCCAAGGAGTTTGACCCCAAAGTGGAAAGAACGCTTTCACGGTTCCATGCGCATGCCCACAAACCGGCGTACGCGCTCCGTTGTCGCTGATGACGTACGGGTCGCGGTCTTAACAGATGCCGTACAGGGAAGTACGGCACCCGTTTTACAAAAAGGTAAATTCCCAAACGGCTCCGGATTTTTACAACACAAATTCTTTCTCGTCAGCGAGTTTTTTATGGAATGAAAACGAAAAATATTCTATCACTTTTTCAATAATTTTAATAGATTCAATAGGGGTTGCTACCACTTGCTCCACTAACTAAAAATATCCTAGGTTTGTAGGCTACAGTCTAGGATGAGGTTACAGGTTTAAAATTAAGTGGAAGTTTTTTTGAAAAGTTAAAGAGACTTGATAAGAAGCTGGTCATTGGGAAAAAGTATACAATGGAAAATGGTCTTTGGTAAAAGTGATAAGATTGGTAAAAATGGTGTCATGCCATTCAATAGAACTTAAAAGTAAGATATGACACGAATGTTTTCTGCGTCGCATCTGTACTTATTTTGTCACGAAAAATATACGCGTAGTACCGAATACCGGAGCCGGGAATTATCTACTCGTAAAACCTTTTTCGATGGGAGCCGTTTGGAAAAAAACAAACAATGGATGGAAGCCGTTTGAGTTGCACCGCCGTACAGTGACAGATGGGGTAGCAAAATGGCGTCCCGCAGTGTAGCCACACACTCATATTCATCGGCTGAATTGAGGCGCGAACAATAATAATGTTATTTAAACTACATTCTCGGCATTCCTGAGATATGAGTGGAAATAATTTTAGATATAATGATCACTGTCAAATCATAATTAAAATATATTATTTGAAAATTACATGAATACGAAAAATGATTAATAAAATACTAGACTATACTAAAAATGTATTTTCTTAAGAACTTGTAGATAATGTAAAAAAAGATGTCTGTTTTCCATTCACAAGTTACATTTTTCATTGTTTACAGGAAAACAATTTGAACGTTTTTACGTCTACCTGTAATTATTGTTGAATTCCAATAAATATAATATTAAATAGTACGAAAACTTGAAACGCTATGTAATGTATTCTTTATATTATTATGTTTATTTAAATTAGTAATAGAAGTAGTCTGAAGAGTTTTGAGCTGACCTGACAGTTCTATGTATTTTTTTTTTATTGCTATAATTTGTAAAACAATTAAGTTTATTTTGGCGTTTTTCGTATACTACAGATAAGTACGGTCGAGCTACGTGATAAACACCCTATGGCCTACCACCGGGGGACGGTGACCCTCGTTGCAGAGTGCCTCTATTGATTTAAAATCCAGGGGTTCGTCCGTTGTGGGATGGAGAGGAGCAGATTGTATGTGTTAGTGTGAAATACAAATACAGCTCTTGCTGGCTCCGGTCCCGGTAATCTCTTCGTCGACAACGCTCGCCAGACCCGCCAGATGTCAGCTATTGCATAGACCACAGCGTAAGTGCCGGAACTCCATTGTGTTGCTTCTCGTCTCTATCACGTAAAAAACAACACAAAACTTCAGAGATATTACGTGAACTAAGGGCTAATCTATTTTAAAAACACCAGTGGGGTCGTAGCAAATTGAAACGGGATAGGACACCGGTCTATAGGAATTTTTTAACTGATAACATCCATAGATAAATAAAAAAACATTGTTAATGTGCCTAAAATTGTATGTTTAGCATTAGGGCGGATACGATTCGGTTTGATCGTTTGTTGCCGTTGTTATCCATATAACGTTAATAACAACATGATGAAAATATTTTTCGGGTACCCGTTGGCTGTCGATTCACACACACATACAGCAACCTAGAAATTGACTATGGTCTGACACGGCATCGTTGACTTTGTCAACGGCCGCGTCGTTTTAATCTCGTCACCCTCCGCTTCCACATGCGATAACCGGTGGAAGAACATCGCCCCACCTGTGCGACTAGGGTCAAAGTCCGTTCACCCGGACGGATCGACCGGCGCAGCGGCTAACGCCAATTGCCCGGGCGGTTCGGTTTTCACCTCGCCCACGGAATCACGCTTCCGCTCCCTTGTCCCACACCGTCCCATTTCACAACAATATATATTTTATTTTTTCATTCTCCACTACATTTCATAAAGGTGCTTACGCCCAAGTACCACGGACCAAACATTGTGTTAAATTATATTTTTATTCTTATTATTTCCCCATGATTTTTTTTTTTTTTTGTAATTTGACGTGTGATCCCTTAAACGGGTCCCTAGCCCATCAAGGGAAAAGGGTTTATGATATTTTAGCTTCGATGCAAAGCGAAGGTATCGTGTGGGCTTTTTTTTTTCTGTATACACTGTAGCTTTTTTAATACTGGACTAATTCCTTCGAATAGCAACTCTATAAATCACAAATTTTATCTAGTTGCTACTTAGAAGGGGGGGGGGGTAAGTTGAAAAAGTTTACTCTTCTGAAGTGTCTACTGAACGGATTCCAAAAACATTTATTGTTTTATTATAAAGTTTAATATCTATGGGGGCTAAAAGGCCGATTTTTTTTTATTTCTGTTTTTTAAATTTTATTATAAAAGTAAAAATATTTTTACATTAAAATTAGTCGGCATACTTAACATGGTTACTAGATAAAGTTTTGTCTTTACTTTGCCCCTTAATAAAAGCGCTTATGTTAAGTTAAAATATTAAATGAGGTTTACACGGTTTGTAGGAAACGTTGTATATTTATACATATAACTAATAATAAGTTTTAAAAGTTTTTCAGCCGAGTCTACAACCACGAAAGAGCATTTTCATATCACGTTGAAGTACCGAATAAATTTAGATTAGTTGTGGAATTATAATTTAAAAAAAAAAATTACATGGAGCTTCCAGTTACAGCATAAGGCCAAGGAGATTAAAAAGTTATGTACAATCAAGTTTCTGGCTAAAATTGTAGTGTTTATTACCTGGCCAAAAGTAAATTAACATAGAGAATTAAACTATTTTGAATTTATTATTTAGTTCTAATTTGAACGTTGAACGTATAACATATCTCTTATCTCTTATCAGATAACACTTTTTTCGTTATGCTTTTTTCGTTACGCTTTTTTTCGGTTATGCACCACAGCTAATTCCCACCACCAACCCCAACCCCATTCCCACCACAACTTCATCTTCAACCCCATTTCTTTTTTCGTTACGCTTTTTTCGGTTATGTGCCAGAGCTAAGATATGAAAATGTCAAAAAGCGTTATCAAAAAAGCATAACGAAAAAAGTGTTACGCTGTTATCTGATATGAGATATGAGATAGGGGTAGGGGATAGCGGTGAGTGATAGGGACGGGAGATAGTAGGTAGGGGATAGGGGTAAGATATAGAAGATAAGAGATAAGAGATATGTTGTACGTTGAACGTTCAAATTAAAACTAAATAATAAATTCAAAATAGTTTAATTCTCTATGTATTAAACTATGTTAAGTTACTTTTGGCCAGATAATAAACACTACAATTTTAGCCAGAAACATGATTGTACACAATTTTTTAATCTCCTTGGTTTATGCTGTAACTGGAAGCTCCATGTAATTTTTTTTTTAAATTATAATTCCACAACTAATTTATATTTATTCGGTACTTCAACGAGATATGAAAATGCTCTTTCGTGGTTGCAGACTTGGCTGAAAAACTTTTTTCGGTTATGCGCCTCATCTTCATCTCCATTTTTTTTTGGTAACGCATTTTTTCGGTTATGTGCCAGAGCTAAGATATGAAAATGTCAATAACATACATATTTTAATATTAATGTTACGTTTGATTACAATTTACAGCAGAAGCACTTCACTTGGTCAATATGTTGGTATCATACGGTTACATTTTTTGTGTTTATAATGATTATCCTAAAGTAAAAGATGATGGAGCATATTATCGTTTACAAATAAATTTAATTAATTTTCGTAACATAATATTCTTAGTTATTTAATTAATTTTGTGTATGTAAAGTACAAAAATTAATTTAAAAAAAACGTTTACAGAGACCATTATTTGCCATCCAATATATACATAGCAGAAGATTCCGACTATAAGTAAGCATAATGAAATACATCTCAATGTAATTTAATGTAACATTTTGTGTTTTGTAGTAACGTACTTACAAAAAAAGAAACTAAAACGTATGTGGATAGCTGACTATGAAGCTAAAAGTTTAACTGCAATAAAGAATGATACCTCAATAATAGAATGGCAAATGTATACTGATCAAGAAAAAGTTTATTACAAGCATGATAAAGCAGTACTGAATTCTATGATGAGAAAAATGTTGTGATGAAATTTTGAAAGTCAGGAACGAGCATTTTGGGTTTTACATAGACCAAATCCAAGGGTATGGACTACATTTTACTAAAGGCAGATTAGGACAAATATAAGTTCATATCCATCGAATATACTATGTTATATAAATTATATTTTGTAATTTCATTTTATACTTTAGGCGTTACAAACATGTTTTCTTTTCTTTTTCCTGTATTAGTTATTAAAACGCGATATTCAGTCTTGCACAAAAGATGGCTAATGTATTGGAAAAAATCCAGCACAGTGAGTACGAGGCCTGGTGGGAACGGAGCATATTGGGATCAAGGTGGTCACAGGTTTTCTGGAATCACTATAATTAATAGTAGATGGTATTAGAATTGAAAATCGATAAAAATTCACACAGCAACTTAAAAATTTACTACGGTCAAACTGTCAAAATTTACCCCTTGTTTTCTGGTTTTTCCTTAATAAAAAACGTTTAACTACACATTTTTAAGAAAATCGTATTTGTTATAGTCCTCACTCTAGGTATATCTATTATCTAATTTTCAGACCTAAATTTCTAAAAGTACATTCGAAAAAAAGAAATAAAGAAAAAGTGTTCACTCCTTCTGAGGGAAAGAGTCATTGATATCTGAAGGATATTCCATACAAATTTGGAACGTTATGGAACGCCGTAGTTTTAATTTGAAAAATATATCAACGTTATGGGTTAGGTTTTGTAGAATAAAATGGGAGTTTGTTTAATTTTTGCCCAATAAAGTACTTTCAAGATAAGTTTTCAGATCTATATAGACATGCTATAGAAGAGATCAATTCTGCAGATTAGAAGATATGGTTGGTCCAGACACAAAATTGATAAAAATCAAAACACATTTTTGTAAAAACGATACTTTTTTCAACTCCTCGTCTTACTTAGATAATAATTGATTAAATATTGTTAATTATTGATTTACAGTTTGGTGCTATGAGATCTAAAGAAATTGATGACAAAAAATGTAGACAATATCATGATTCTATCGTAATCACAATACCCGATATGTTTCTGAATTCATTAGCTAAAAATGTTGTGAGACAAGATATACATCAAATAAATGCCAAGGATTTGGAAGAAGAGATTCTTATCATGAGAACGAAAATCGATAAACGTAAAATGAAGTTATCAAAAATTGTGGAAAGATAAACATATATTATACGACTTTATTTAAATAAATGATTCATATACCCATATAAATCGTTAACTAGACTAGCTATTTATTCAAAAATATTAAACCTTTGTGAAACCCATCAATTATTACATTACATTTTATGATTTTTCTTTAGTTTTCTATATTTGTATTTTGAGGACATCAAGGAGAAGATAACTTCTTTAAATCGTCACAATATTAACAATTTATACTATTTATACTTTGTTAGTCATCAATTAGGTCAAAATTTATAAGTCAAACTAATATATTTCAAATTATATAATAAACTAGGTATTCATGTTTAACTATTTGTGTAATTATTTAGATAGAAGAATAGAGAACTAATCGTAGATATTCAGTATAAAATAAGTTAACTTTGGACCCCATCGTCAAGCTTACTTAATGTTTTGAAATATTTAAATAGGAATATAGTTACAACTTTTGAATTGTTTAAAAATATATATACACTATTTTAGAATAGTGAATGTAGTAATTAATAAATAAAAATGTCAGTTATATCATCATAATGTAGTTTATAGTTCTTATTTTGTGATTTCATTTGTTGGTTAAACTGTTGTTTATAAGGAATAATACTTAATATTTTATATTATTAGAACATATGACGTGGTTATCGATTAAATACAATTAATTAAGATACTTCAATCTCTAAGGTTCCAATACTATTTAATCCCTAACTACCTTCTAAAATAATTTGAAAAATCCGTTCGGTGTTATTAAAACTTTGAAAACTTTAAAAATATTTTAAAAATAAATCTAGTTCAAGTAAAAGAGTATAGGTGTTAATAACATACATTTTTATACAAATTTAGTAAAAGCCTTTTTTTTATAAACTAAATAAAAAAACAATTATCAAATTTTCAATTTGGTAAATAATTTTGTTTTATTATTATCTGCGACGATAAGTCATTGGTTGTTATTTTTCGTTCTACTCGCTATATCAGTTTTTTATTATAAAATAGTAAAGCAATAGTCACAAACAATGTAAACAGATGTAAAAGTTGCAAACAATAATTGTTAACCGTGACGTTATATTATAGTTTTTGTTTCAGTACATTTATATAGCTTACAATTTAATATTCCGTCTAAATTCTTTTATATCATGTAACCATATCACCTAACTAGCTACACGTTTATATATTACACGAGTATATGTTATTATGTTATTTAGAAGTAAGCTGAATAAAAGTGTAGAACAAAAATTCATATCGAGGAAAACAATGTAATAAATAATTTTGAAACGTATTACCTTCTAAATTTCTAAGCTAGAAATAAAAATTGCATCGGAGCTAAAATATGTTTTCATGGTTCGTATAATAGTGTGCGAAAATTAATATCGATAAAAAGTTTAATAAACCTCGTAATACCTTTTAAACTACGCACGTAAGCCAAAAATCAAATGAAACATTTTCTTTTTAAACTCTTTAACTTATTATTAAAATTTCATATGAATCCATACAAAATAATGTACTTATTAAAGTATGTAAAAAAATATATTGTTCTTCCTTTGATGAGAGGGAGGGGGCTTGAAAAAATCAGGAGCTTAGTTTTAGATATACATTAATGACTAAAAATATTGTTATAAAAATGAAATAATAAACAATGTAACACCATGGAAGATTAAATAAGCATAAATTATCATAATAGTTATTCTAATAATTGTCTAATTTTGTTTAAGCTGTGATTGCTGTTTGAACAGCAACTTAAACAAACAACAATAAAGTAAAATTAATTTGTAATAATAATTTTTGACAACTAAGATACGATAGAATAATATTTTAAAAATGTTGATGTTAAAGTAGCTACAGTGCTATTAAATTAAAAACAAATGTAATATTATCAGTCTGGTTATTATAAAAAACATATTTGTTCGATCATAATAAATTATTTGACTGTTTTAAATTCATTTTTTATTTAAATGTGTTCTTTTAAACACCATTTTTAAAACAGCACTTATATAAGCATACTTAGACACATCTATATAATTATAGGTAAATAAATTTACACCCAGATATTTTTTTTTATTATAGTTATGATAAAACAAAACCCTAAAAATCCATGTATTGATTATTTTAAAGAAGGTATCTGAATATTTATTTAACTAAATAATTAAAAATACCAAATAATTTATTTAAAAACAAATACAAACTTGTTCAAATAAAAATGTAATAAAAAATAAGTAATAAAAATGTGAAATTAGGTAATATTTGGATCTTTATAATAAAAACGAAATTGGACCTTTTTATTACCATATTTTTATTATTGTTAAATTTTAACACAACAAACTCGTTTCGAAATAACAATATTGTTTGTGTAAAACATTTATTTTTGTACTCGATGGCCTATTTATAAATATTTATACAGTATTTTGTAAAGACACTCTTCTTAATTACAGGCCAATCGAACAGGAAGAACTAAAGCTACATATTTAAAAAACTGTAACACGTCATAATAAGTTACCAAAAGCAATTACACTGTTCCATGGCTAAAACTCATTTATTTAGCCATGGTCTGTCTGTTATTTATGCAGTCGTTTGTCGAAATCAACGCCTAAGTAACGGTCGTCTACAACGCGAAAGAGTCGAATAAGTAAATTAAAATACATGCACCACGACAATAACTGACACGTTAATCGTATTGACACATCATCAGTGTTATTAAGATGGACGATGAGTAGAAATATCAGGAATGATAAAGTAAAATGTCGAAATTGATGGAAAATAGTGAAATTTGGGCATGGAAAAGAGCACATCACGCGTGGTTAAAATAAAATAATAATCATTTTATACTAATAAATACTAACAAAAAATAAAAGTTCAGTATACTGATTTATATGAAAACCATATTTTTTTCACAGACTTGAAACAATATATTAAGTACGCGAACGTTTTAAAAATTTAATTGTACGCCGGATCCAAACGAATCAATGATAATAATTAATTAATAAGAATTTATTATCATGATACCGCAAAAGCCTAGAGGCCAACAAGTTATTCCATAAACGCCCAATAACATCCGTGAAAGCAATGAGATTACCTGGTAAGTTGTTGTATATACAGGCCCTACTTTTGCGCAAAACCATAGAATGTTCTACTTCAAACCGTACTTTTTAATTATTTTTATTTGAAAAGTAGTAATTTCTAAAGTTTCTACAAAAATCATATATTTTGTTTTTACTTATGTAATATAGAACATACTAGAGTTATGATGGAAGTTATAATTGAAATCATTTAGTGTTATTTTGTTTTTTTTTATTTGAGGCAGAAGAAACAATAGAAAACAAAATGTTCTACTTTTGGTTAGTACTTAGTATACATTATACATACACCAAGATTATACTTTTGCGTGTTAGTGTGAAAACGATTTTTTTAAATTCTCTGTTTACTTATATACTCTAAATCAGAGATTTATTTTCATGTGTGCATATTAACCTTTGCTATGACATATTGTAGTGTTTTTATTGCTAGATAATATTATTATTGTTTTAAGTATTAAATATTTCAGGTTTAAGCACTGATTCATTTATCGTCTATAGCATTTATAGGTTCATACTTGTGTAATAATAATGTATATTTTTTCGATCTTGTGTGTGTGTGTTAATCGAAAAGCCAAATCTTTTCTAATACTGACGTTCGTGATGCATTACATACAAAATCAATTGGGACACATTTTGTAAGCCTTGGCGGTCTATTTATTTTGCACATTCAGGCGTCGCCAGATGGTAGTCACGTATGTATATAATAATACAAAAAAATCTTTTGTGGAATATCCTATTCTAAAGTGTCTGATTTTTTATTGTTTAAGACCCGTAGGTTTTCAGTACACGTGTGTAATACTTCAATATTTTTTGTTTTTTTTTTCTTACCAAAGTGGCTTCATCATTTAAGTCTTGCCATCTATAGTCAATATTCCGTACGCGTTCAAACCCGATACGATAGCAGAAAATAAACAATTCTGTATGAATACAGTTACCGACTGTGAGTTGGTTGTGTTTACTACCAAACTTTAAAGTACTAAAAATATTGATATTAAGAAACACGAGTGCGTCGTAAAGTTGTAACAATAGATAATGTGTTTTCCGAGAAAAACACAGTTCACAGTATGCATTTTTTTTATTAATTCTTTACCTGATTTTTCGCTGTGATTCCTAAGAGTTAAATTTTATTTTCAAACCATAATATTATGTAAAATACTATTAAAATATAAAACCGCTTTAGCAATTTTTTTAATGCATTTTATTCGTTAAATAATTTTTAAAAAATCTGATATTGCAGTGTCCTAAAAATATTATTATTATATATTTATGTATTAAACAATATAATTCAAACTGCGTGAGAGTTTTTCTCGACAAATGCTTTTTCAAAATAATTAAATTCGTTAGATCAAATAAGGATTTGGTTAAAAATGTATCGAGTTACTGCGATTGCTATAAACACTCATTACCATCTATTCGCCCCATTTCGAAAAAATCCTTCAAGTTGTCAGGAATATTGCGGATGTATAACTTACATATATTGCTCGCTTAATATATAATATCATAAAACAAATATATATCTTTATATCGTATGTATGTTTATATTTAGTTTATAATGTATACACATAGATATTTGTGACGAAAACTCTGTGGTCTGTATAGAGATGATCTCATCATAACCGAAGTCAAGGAATACATTAAAACTGAATTGATCAAGATATTGAACACGCATTTAAAAAAGTAGCCAATCTACAGGAAACCTGCTTAATACGAAGAGCTCGATCTACCACTAAAGTTGATAGGTATACATTTTATAAATGGTGTACTATTTATTTTAGTTTATTTTTTCATACATGTCTTATCAGTTGATGGCATCAATACTATTTTATAACTTAACTACAGACTTTTTATTTTTTTTTTTTTTATAGGTAGAACACAAAAATTGGATTCTATCTAAGGAGTACAGCGCGTATTCAATAGGTAATTTTTTCTGAAATATAATAGCATGTAGTATTTTATAAGATTTCTTTCCAACCATATTCTCTTGGCGACCGGAGCATAAAAGTACAATTTAGAGGGAAGAATCTTTAAAACCGACAATATTATGTTGATACCGAACGCTCAATGTACATCATGTTTATGTGAAGTCTCAGTTATGTTTTGACTATTTATAGTGCAAATAATTTCATGTTTTTTAATAACTACGTCTGAAAATTAATAGTATTATTCAGATTTATTATGTAGTTACCGGGTACGTATTTCAACAGCTCATAAAGTAAATCAAATGAATTTATTTAAATATTTCATCTTTTTAATAAATATCCATATTCGTTAGCAATTTTATAGTATATATCACCGTTATAATTCCTATATCCCTCGACTCTTATTGTTACTTAATTGTCAATAAATAAATAAACACGTCACTAACTTCATCCCATCATCATATTTTATATACTAGCACTGAGGACATATACAAATGGAACATCAAATCTAACCAATCGGGAATGTCCTGTACCGGGCGGTCGACAATATTGATACTTACATATAATAAGTAATAAAAACCTATATAATTATCAGACGTCAGTTTTGACGTACATACAGAGTGTAGTCTGTACTAGAAACAAAAGTCGCACTCTATTGGTGGGTACTACATAGATGGTTCTAAGAGAAGATTAAAGAAAACAAATGTATGTTAAAAACTCAGATTTTCAGGGTTTATTTGTGAAATATTCATAAAAAATAAACCATACCATGGAATTTTACAAAAGCCAACGTACGCCGTAAAAATGACTTACGTCGTAGTAAAACTTTTTATAGGCAAGTTCTCACAAAAATAAAACTGAACTAATCGACCCTTATTATAAAAGAATTTTTCAGGAAATTGTATGATATGGTTTATTTATATTATTGATGGATATTTTAAAAATTAACCCGAAAACCCCTGAGTTTTTGGCATACAAATAGGTCTAAGAAATCTATTATTTTTGCCCCTTGTACCATCCTGTAGTACCATCCCGTAAACTACGTTTCTCTAAGAGAAAAATAACCTATGATCGAAAAATACCTTCTCAGCTTTATATCAAAGCTAAAATTCGTAAACTGCATTATCTAATGCAAATTATTAGTACTATACAACTTAACAACAGACACAAATGATACATTATTGATCCAAAAATCAGTAATAAAAGTAAAGAGTATAACACCTTTCAATATTCTAGAAGGGAGACTAGTATGTTTATTCATGATTCTAATCAATTATAAACCCTCAAATAATGAAATCTCTCTATTATAAATTACATATAATATGTGCTAGAAACTTTTGTAATTTAAAAAAAAAAAATTCACTAGTTTAAGGGAGTAATAAATATGAAAATTAAAATATTTTTTTGGAGTGTTAAAAACAGTTGTATTATTTATATTATATTACAAGCAGTCCCGATCAGGAGTTGCCTGGAATTTAGTTTGCCAGGGCTGAGTAAAATAATTACAAATAAGATAAAAAAGTCAAGACCCCAGGCTGTATATTGTAAAGCTTTAGCATACCCGTCTCGGCTTTTTTTTTGGATCTACATATGTACATTACATTATATTGATTATATACCCCTCTTACTCAAGGCCCCAAGTCCCAGTCCCAGATCCCGTTCCAACAGTTAAAAGCTTGCCCAGAATCGTGGTACATAGAATCGACCTATTCCTTTAATCATCACCTAGCATTCGCTCGAGTACCGTGGTTACCATGGTTACCGAAAAATGTTTGGTATTTAATGTACAAAATTCGTGTTTGAGGCCACCCTTAGGGGTGGAATTATCGAAAAGTACTATGCCAGTTATCTTCGCGGTACTCAACAACTTCCCTAAGCTTCATGGCGATCGGATGAATAGTGTACTAATACATAAAGGACATACAAACATACAAACATACATATGGAGATTATCAGTTAACTGTTAGTAATTATTTCAAATTTTATTTTATTAATCTTTTTAGTTTTTATAGTAATTTTTCAGAATATATATATTATGATACAAATTTTTTTTTGTTTCTTACTTGTTTGATGAACTTATGAAAAATGTATTGATTTATCCATTTATACAATGCAATATATGAAAATCTATTTATTTTTATTTTTTTAGTTCACAATTATGAATTTTACCTTCGTGATCATCCTAGTGTTAGATTTCATTACGAGTAATTTATATGGGGCTCCAATTACAATAAATTCGCCGTTTCAATGTTATAAAGATAGCAATCCATATTGGAACTTTGGAACAAAGTCTGTTTATCCTGTTAATGATAAGAGACAATTGGTTAAACCACAAGGTAAAATATAATTTAAATCATTTTCGAATACCACGTTTTTGTTAAAGTAATTAAGATTAGTTTAATTATAGCCCGAAGCAAGATATTTATACATATTAATTAATGTATAATGTATTTCTTAATTATATTCATATTCTATTTTTTTTTCTTTTCTACGATTAAGTCGGAACACGCTTATTTCTATGCTTTTTTATCTAATTCTGTTTATTTCTTACTTCTTGAAAGAACTAATTGTCATGTACTTTGCTTATTTGTAAAAAAAAAAATACGATACAACAATAGTGTGTACATTATACAATATATGTGTTTTTGTGTTACTACATAGGATGTAAAGCAAGCCAAATAATTATGATAGCTAGACACGGAACGAGATCTCCAACCTATGGCTTTATCCGAAAACAGTCTATAGAATTGACTCAACTCAAAAACCTACTGACAACTAATGTACTGAAAACAAATAATGCAAGATTATGTGTAGAAGACATTGCTACTATCAAAAGTTGGGAAAATGCTGCAAGCAGTGATAAATCAGACAAAGATCTAAATGAACAAGGAATTATAGATATGATGGGTCTGGGTTCAAGCATTAGGAAGTCGTTTCCTGAACTGCTTACCACACCGTACAACTCAATATCATATGAAGTATGAGATAATTTATTATTTAAATATAAATCGGGCTGCCTTTTTCAAAAGTTATGTACTATGTGGTATGCTATATTGCGACACTAGACATACAAAGATTTTACAATCATTTTATCAGAAATACAATTATTAGTAAAAATACGAAATACAATTCAATACCACTTTACATAGTATATACTTATATTAAAATCTATACATGTATGTCTAACTTATAAACATATAATACAGCGTTTTTTTCCAAGTACAGGTGTTATCGGCTCCAGAAAAACGTTGCAAGGCCAGTGCTCAATATTTCATGGAATCCCTTTTAGATGACCATATAAATATAAAAGACATTCCAGAATACAAAGAAGACGACAGTAGACTAAACGTATGGTATTAAGAGTAAAACAATTAATTATGTACTAGTTATAAAAATGTTCGGGTATAATTCAATAGTATAGTAAAGGCATGATATTTAGAATTGTGACAAACTAGTCACAGCCCTATTGTGTGTAATAATGTTTAAAACAAGTATCAGAATCCTAATGATTCATAGATTTTTAATTAAATTATACACAATTAAACAATATTATTATAATAGCATAAGTAATTTTTCCAAGTTAAAAAATCAAATTTAAATTATAGGTTGGAGTTGCTTCTTTACCATACTTTACAATGATATGTTAAATAACCACATATACCATTAGAAACATATGTTTCAATTATACTTTATAAAGCGAATTTTATAGTCAAATATTACTAAAACTTAACATTAAGCTAAAATTTGTAAACATATACATAGGAAAGAGATATCTATTTTGTTACTTAGTTTTTTTTAAACTTTTATACGCCCTATTTTTGTACAATACAGCACATGCTTCTACTTCGAACAGTACGTTTCTAAAAATACTTCGACTTAGGTTTTGAAAAAACATTTGGATTCTTCACAACATTTACAAGGTACAGATCGATTTAGGTACAATTTTAAAAATTTGTATAGTTAATTAATCATTTTTACGTGAAAAATTGCAACTTTAAACTTTTTTAATGAGTTTTGCAATAATATTAAAAACAAAAATTGAAAATGTACTTCGATCGATACACCAAGTAAGTATTGAGAAAATCTATGTTTGTTTTCAAAACTATTATCGGATTACATGTTTCAAGTACGGTTAAAATTATAATGAGAGGTTTTCGACAAAGTATACGCAGACTAGATTTCCTTATAACAGACATTATTGCGAGGGTTAAAAGAAGATAATATTATACTATCGAAAAATTGAGTAGGTATGTGTAGTCAGTTCTAGGGCAAAATAAAATATGACCTAGACATGTATTATGGTTCTAGGACTATTCAAGAGTCAACATGTTTTGTGTCTAGTACTCAAAGTGAGATAAATTAGGATTATAGGAAAATATATTAGCCATTAACTCATAAATCTTATTAACTATACAACATTAAAATATTATCCTTTTATTTTTAGTTATACACCTTACAATCTAAGATAGAGAATAACGCTGACAATGTTCAAAGAAGCAAAGAAGAAGTTAAACTATTTGAAAAAAGTGCATTTATGGAAAAAGTAATAACCAATGTATCAAACAAGATGGGACTACAAAACAAACTCACTCTTGGTAAACGTTTAATTAATAATTTAATAATAATACCGATTTGTACCTTGAATTTTATCAGGCTAATTTTTAATTATAAGATAATATATTGTATAAGTTATACTACGCAGTGTATGCTTTTAGTATTTTTACTGTCTCACTTTCTGTAGAATAAATAATCATATTGTTATTTGTTGCTCTTTAAGTTATTCGAAATGCATAAAATTATAAGATACGACATTATCAAGTAAAACGTAAAAACAAATCGAGCAAAAACTTTAATATATAACTTAATTACGGACTTGAAATAATTAAAAATATTTATCAATAAGTTATTAAACTTGGATGCATATTAATTAAACGATGAATTTGTTGTATAAGCAAATCTCTCTAAAGCAAAATAATAATATAATAGTTGTTTTGGCTTTTAACATTTAATTACAGGTAACATAAGAACCATGTATGAGTCTTGTCGATCTGACAAATGTCGATTAGTGAACTCGATTCCTGCTTGGTGCAGAGTGTTCTGTAGAAAGGACCTCGAGGTAGGTGTTAAACTTAAGTCTGTCTTTGTCTTATTTAACGTACATTGGGCGTATACATTAAATGTATATACATATAAACAATATAATATACAATTACATATTATAATTGGTAAAAAACATGTGTATCGCGTTCAATTCGAAATTGTATTAATGCGTTCTAATTCAATAAACATTTTGCAGACTTTAGAATACACAGACGACCTATACTGGTACAATCTGTTCGGTTACGGCAACCCGTCTTACCGGTTACTAGTTTGTCCAATGTTAAGACATATCAGTAGTCATTTCAAGTATACTATATTCATTTTTAAAAAAGTGTTATTATATAAATCAACAGTGTACTAACGATTGAATGTGTTCAATGCTAAACAGAGAACAGGCCAAACACATCCCGAGGACCCCGAAAGGTATTTTTTACGTTTCACACAGGTCCAATATAATCAGTGCGATCGTCATGTTAGGCTTAGGAGCCCCTGGCCCTAATGATGAACCCTTGCGACACGACAACTTTGAAAAACAGCGCGATAGAAACTGGAGAACAACGTTTTTCAGTCCATTCGCCGCAAACGTGATTGGCGTGTACTACAGATGCAAAAAGGAAGGCGACAAAGTGGCTTTCTACGTCAACGAAAGTATCATAAATATACAATTGGACGACGGTACGTTTTGCGACTTTTGTTCATGGGAATCGGTCGAACAGAAATTGAACAGAATTATTTCCAAAGATTGTAACTTTGAATATTAATTTTAAAAAATATGCGTCTTATCAACAAGTGGCTACAATAACAGAGGCCTGCCGACTCGTCTAATTCCATCTTAATATTTTACCTCAGTTATTCGTTCATTAACAAATTCTCTTTCTGTTCCGTTTGTTATAATAATTAGTACTTACATTTTTATATTCAAAGAAAACGCCGCTTTTTCTTTATAAACAACATCCATAATTTTCTTATTCGGCCTAAATGTATTTGATATTTCATTGTTTCTTAAATTAGCGCACCTTCTCAATTGTCTCATTTAACTACTAATAAGGCTTACTTATGTTATATAAACTTCCAGGATAACGATTGTAACATTTTTCTTTGAATTGATCGTTGTTGAGTGCTAATGTAGTTTTCATACAAAACGTTTGTTAATAATATGCCAACAAAATAATAATTGATTATTAAATTAACAAATCCGACAAGAACATATTTTAACGAACGAAAAAATCAACAAGTATTAATAAAAAATAAACGTTTTTAAAAGTTAATAAACCAATTTTGTTGAATTTATCTAACTTGAAACATTCAAATTTATTTTGTGTACTGTATAGTACCTTATCAACATTTTTACATAAAAATTGTCTTAAAGTTTATTATACATAAATAAATTATAATACATTTTAACTACCCAAAATAAAGTGTTCTCTTCAAATACTCATAACATTTTTGTTTTTTTATTCATTCTGATTTTTATAATAAACAGCTGAGACATTTTTAGAGGGTGTTCATACCCTTCATAAACTTGATCATTGATTGATTTTTTAAATGAACTAATAATGTAGGTGTTAAACTTTTTTTTTATTTAGGAACATATACCCGTTAGGACCGTTAAACTTAATTGTGTTCCTAGCAGTTTTAGTTTATTGTCATTTTCTAGCTATTATATAAATACAGTAAAAAAGCAGAGGTAGCACAGCAAATAGTGGGCGGTCACTGGAAAAACTAGGCAAAATTTAAATAAACACCAAATAAAAACTTATAAGTTTGAATTAAAATGATAATGTTATATAGTTGGTTACTTACAAATTTTAAACATGAGAAATCAATTTACGATACTGAATTTATACAAAATAACAACAATCCTATTTAGGAATTGTACACGCAAATTTTTGAATAAATATAATAGTATTAACCCGAGTCTAAAGACTTTTTTTCAATATATATTGGATTTCTAACAAAAAAATGTAATATATAAGCAATAAACCAATCCAACTTGACGGTATCATGTTAGACGAAATGCGGGTCGTGGGTAGGTAGTAATGAAATTTGGAGATAATATTGGCAACTAATGGGCTCTACCCTTTTTTTTATGGGCTCTGCCAAAGTAACTATAAATCGCCAAAACGTGTGAAGGCAACAGTAGAAAATATAAAGAAATCATAAAACCTATTTAGGATGAAAAATATATTTCCAGAAACGATAGCACGTCCCATACAATACATATTATAATATATATTATATGCATTATGAACTAGTACAAAGTATTAAGTACTAAGATACAAAAGAACTTATGAGATTTAAAAAAATTTCAGCAGAGTGATCAAAATTTTACAACTTGATCAACAACATAGAAAACAAGGTACTGTGATAACGCCGTTAATAGTGTTTTCTGAAAACTATAAACATACCGAAAGTTATGTTGCCTATATATTACATCAAAGGCGCTTTTTAAAAGATAGCGGGCAGTGTAAAATAAAATTGTGAATCAAAAGTAAAAGTGAGAATTATATTATAGATAGGTAGTTATATTTTGGTTATATAGGTTATAAAGGTTTATAATTTGTTCAAGTTTCAATGATTGAGGTTTAAAAGAATAAAATCAAAATTATTGTTGTTATTAACGAATTAAAGGTAGTTAAGTGAGTTGAATTAATCTAAAATCACCTGGTAGTTGGTACTCATTTTTGCCGCCTTAAAGCTGATATAAGACATCAAGTGAAATGTATTAAGTAAGACGATTTTGATAATGAAAGCTATGAGTAGTTCACTATAATATCAAGGTGTAAACAGATGCTTTAGTTTGAGAGTATTTTAAATATTTTAAAAAGTAAACGAAGCTGGTTTTATCGATAGCCTATATTTCTGTTGGCTAGGTTAGGTTATTTTAATGAACAAATAAAATTTGTTATAATAAATTAAAAGGTTCATATGGGTAAAATACTTGTAATAAATAATTTACCGGAAAAATTCGGTGGTATGACTGGAATGGAATAAAGAATACAAATTATTAAATGTTTCCCGTCTTTGCCCCTTAAACATTTTTTTAATTTGTCTTATTTCCATTCACACTCTTATAGAAATAAGAAAAATTTAAAAACGTAGAATGAATAACATTGCTTATACAGACATAATATGAGTCTATATTCAAGGGTGCCACAGGGGACAACTCTCCCCCCCCCCTTTAACTTCTCCGCAAGTTAAGAAAAAGTATATCCGATATCCCAAATTTGTAAAATTTATAAAATCATAGCCCCCCCCCCCTGAATTTTCACCTGAGGGCGCCCCTTGTCTATATTATACATACCATTTGAGTATTGTGCTTGTGATTCGTTTAAATCCCGCACGCCAACAGCAAAACTCAACGTGCTACGTTTGAAGTATGATTACCGGCTATTGTGAAAACCGCTCAGCCAATCGTAACCGCTCCTATTGTTATTAAATGTGAAAAAACATAACATTATTTAACAGTCGATGTATACATTTAAAGTCCCTTGGTTAAAATCCTATGGAATACCGTGCGCTCGCATTAATTTATCGGTTTTGTCAGTCGAGTGCGTGCCGTACCTACTGCCACCGTCTCGCCGGCAAACGAGTTTAAGACTCCAGAGAAGGATATGTCGCATAACTATAACACAATAATAATTGTATCATGAACAGTACTATTGCCTATAATACACCCAAAGTCTAATAATACCTTCATAACGTTTAATAAAAACTCTAAATCGACGGTAACGGTATAGTAAACGTCAAAGATTTACAATTCGTCTGATTGGTGAAACAATTTCGTGAACTTGTTCTTAAGACTAACCAAATGCCCGGCCGGTTAGGTTTGGTGAGTTGACAAACATTTTTTTACACATATATTGAGGCTATATTTTACAATGTTTTGGGAATACAGGTAATTTTGTTGGCCAATGGTTAATATTAAGACTCTGCTAAAACAAATTTAAAAAAAAATTTCCTCATTTTTCTGCCATTTTGTATTGTTATTTCAAATCAACAAATTAAAAGCCGTAGTCCAAATATCAGAAAATAGTAAATATCTATAAACAGTAGAAAATCTATTGTACAACATTTCTAACTACTTACTTAAAGTTGATAAAAATACCGCACATTTTATTTAGACTTTAATTTTTTTTTTTAACATTTTTTAATTTAAAAAATATTTAATTACATGTTTGTTAAACTTTTATCAAGTTCTTTTAGTATTCTTTTACTATTTGATCAATACTATTTTTATTAACTCAAATAATCCTATTTCTATTTTTTTTAATTCGTCGGTGTTTTATAAGGAATTTACCAAGACAGGGCTTTACTCTTTAATTCCATACCTCAGGAGTTTCGTCTTTCGAGGAAAGAATATGGACGAGAAGCTTTCGTTGTTGGAACAAAAACTTGTGGAAATTATTGAATTGTTGTGATTTTAAATAAATTATCATTAAATTTAGTTTCTTGTGTATTTTGTTTTTTTGACCACTTAAGTTCATAAAATGATTTTTCATATAAATACTACTATGTGCGTTGACATGTAGTCGTTAATATGTATATAACGACGTTCATCTAACCGCACTAATTTAACTACTACGTTTATATGTGCGCTGTAAACCAATTTATCTCTTGAAGGTTTACTAGGACTAGGAGGCATCTATATAAACCCTTTTAAAACAAGGTACGGCGGTATTCAGTTTTACATAATTCGAATTAGTTGATTAACATCTAAACTTGGACGAACACTAATTCCGAGACTTAGAAAAAAATATGTTAATTAAGTAAAGAAATAAAGTAATAAAATATTTAAAAAAAACACTTAATCACAAAAAATAATACACTTAAGTGTTTAATGCTACCACCGTCTGCGCTCACAACAGTGTACTTAGACCGATTACGAGCAAACTAACCTTTTTTATACAAATTTTAGGTTAAGTCCCAGTTTAACAACTTAATTTTCATTATTTTTAACATACCTAAAATTAGTTAGAATTATTTAGATGTTTTAGTAATTTTACTGATTTTCTTAAGCTGTCTGTTCCATTTTCCCTTGACCATTTATGTTAATAAGCTAACCTAAAATTCAAATCTGCATTATATCCATTAAATTGAGAAATATTGACTAATTTGAAAACCCAACTATTTAATGCTTTTGTTTGATTTAAATCCTTAAGGATGTACCTTAACGTGTGTGTTTTAATACAATAAATCTCATACCCTTAATGAATGTATATTTCTTCAATTGGTAAACCAAAGAAAGGAAACTTTCCATTGATTTCTTTTTCATACGTTAATGTAGCGGAAGGATAGTTATTACCCCTTTCCAACTTACATTTTTTGATAGTACCTTTTGAAACTTAAATGGTAACGTATATATTTTTTAAATAGAGAATAATGTATTATAAATTTTGAAAAGTTAGGATGGGAGGGGAAGTGCGGTTAGGAAATGCGCACAGATAAAAATAATACTACACTCCACTTCCCCTCACATCCTAACTTTTAAACTCTTATAACTTCAAAAATAGTTATCCGAAACTGATTGAAATATTTGAAATACATTAGTTTCTATTTAAAAAGGTAATAAAATATATACGTTACCATTTAAGTTTCAAAAGTTGCTGTCAAAAAAAATCTAAGTTGGGAGAGTGGTAAAAACAAAAAAAAATGTAAAAATTGAGATTACATTGTATAAAAAGAATATGAAAAAAAAAATTAATTATTAATTAAAACTAGTAAGATACTGGTTCATGATAATAGAATCACTCTGTATATAAGCTAAGTATTTGGAAAATTATTGCTCATGAAAACTTCGGCCAAGGAAGATAATAAAGATGATGATGTCAAAACCCCTAAAAGTCCCCCTGAAAGTCAAGGGCCTGACTTAGACATTTTGATTTATAAGGCAAAACTCATTAAGGAGCCCATAAGTTAATAAACACTTCCCCAAGTTTTTTGCCCGTTTAATATTATATTATTACTACTAGGGACTACTTGCTTAAATGGGAATGCTTAATAATACCAAATATTTTTGAAAGGGCAATCGCCACAAAAATAATGTTCTATTTCTACTATCATAGCTTACCCATATTAAGTACTTATCAGTAAGTACATTTCAAATTTCAATCCTGATTTTTTTTACTGTAAAAAAACAAAGCATCTCTAGAAAGCGTATTAAAAAACATCTATCGTTTTTTTTCCTAGTAAGATTGATTTAATTTAAGGAATTGAGTGCAACAATTATCTAGAATTGAGCGTTACACTTTACTTTGTTTTTCGTTTATTGATTTGGTTTTAATATCCTTATTTTGATAATTATTAAATTATTGGACAACTACAATTTTTATCTGATTGAATAGTGTGTCGAATTTTTTTCCCAGTTAATTAAAAATACAAACTTTATACTATTGAAGTCGTTTTGTGTAGTATAAAAATATTTCATCATGAGTGGTATTGAGTTGTTTTTTTAATCCAAAAAACCGGTCACTAAATAAAATATCCACACGATGACGTTTGTTTTTGCTACATGATCACATGTATTTGTTGCACGAAGAATTCACCGACTAAGTTCAACTGGAATCTATTTTGAGGACACGGTGCTATCATCTTATGGCCAAACGGTAAATTAAACATATGACATTTTTATTTCGGGTTTCGTGTGTGCATTTTTTGAATGCCACAAACAGCTCGTTCCGCGTTAGTTCCGAATAAAAAACCGTTTTACATGTCGTACTAATTAACATTGATCGTCGGTGTCGCGTGTTCCGCTAGGAATTTAACACGTTCAAACGACCACGGAGATGAAATAGTCTTGCCGACGCTTATTTAAAACACTTAACACAACAGACACGAACCAAATATTGAAATAATAATATGTAATATTCGGTTGCAGAACAATAATTATTACCGTTGCTCGAGCATATTTTAATTAACCCGAATTAAAGACACTAAACGAAAACCGTGTACCCGCACGTTTAACGCGAGCCAAATGACCCAACAGCTAACCGAGAATAGATGATGGTCATAAACGAAATTGAATCGACTAAATAGTTTGGAAGAAGATTGGTGTAGGTTAAAAAAATAACCTAATAAACGGCAACAACTTATACATATATAGCCTAACAATTAACTCACGAAAGTACAAGACAAATTCCGTTTGTATAATATAGTATGTACATTAGTCCACGGCTGAACAAATTGATATTGTAATTAGTTTAAGTTAAAATAATATTATAGGTATGTTTAATTAATGAGCTATATTGTATTACCTAGTTTATTAACTTTGTCATACACTCGACTTGTTATTATTAGCGTCTTCATTAACTCAAAATCATATTTAATAGCTGTTGTCTATATTTTTTATATATATTTTTAACATAATAAAAATACAAATTGTTCATAATTTAGTACTTCGTTAAATATTAGGCAAACAATTAGATTTAAGCCAGGTCTTTGTACTGAATTGATTCAAAAGTTTAGCATACTTAAAATCACTACAAACCATTATTGACCTGAATCATTATTTTTTTAATGACCTAAATATTTCTTTGTGTAATTCAATAGTTGTATTAAATGTACTTTTCTCATTGTGTCTTTAATAATTATATATTCTGATAAGAAAGTTCAAAACTATAATTTGTCCCCCAAATTAATGTATTCTTGTACACTTATTTGTTTTTCTATATGCACTTAATGTAAACCTACGATCCGAATAGATCATTATGGTACTTAACTTAATTTTATCTAATAGAGTAAATATACATCATTCACCCGTCCAGCCCTGCCACTTAGTTTTCGCCAATATATTTTGGTGCAATATATTTTGGAGCATGTCTTTTGACATGCTCCACTGGCGCTTTCCTGTTCTTTTGAGGACTTTTCGATATCAATCATCTTATGATAATACCGTCAGACCTTAAATGTGCCTTTTATGGATATACGCTAATTGGTCCAATCCATTAGGTACGATTTAAATTGTGAACACTTAACTCTTCAAGAGGCGATGATTAGTATATTAACCACTTTTTGTATGGCCCTTGCGGGGGGGGGGGTTGTTGGACGATGGTTAGTGTAGATACTAGTACCAACTTGGCGGTGGTTAATACTGATGACCGCATATAATTTTCATATAATATATATATATATATATATATATATATATATATATAACTCTATTAGGGTGTTCGGCTGCTTATTATTATAATTTCGCGCTCAAGAACATTTCATTGAGTTTAACATAACTCATTTATCATTTTTAGCTTGCCCCTTAACAGTGTTTTATATTAGTGACATGTCTTGCCATTCAAAGAGTCATAGTTTTGGCCTAGATCGGATTGACCCGAATTCGGTTTAGACACACTCCGCGGACTCGATGGATACTATATTATAAATGTTGAATCGTGATTATCGACTTGCGAGGCAGGCCGGACCGAGACACGGAGACCTGAAATTATTATTGGTGGTGTGCACGGCAAAAACTCAACCGAGTTCTCGGCACGAATTCAAAACGAATTATAATAATAACAAAAGTATATTTTAACATATTATTTCCTTCCGAGGCCATGCGGGACAATCCGTCCGCATCCTGTGAAGTGCGTTGGCAACCGCACGGAATTCCGGTTACAGCACCGCAACCGATGCTTCACATATGTCTGCTCTCCCCCCCTCCCACTCCACCACACACACTCTAAACGGCTAAAAAAAAATCACAAAAGTCGTATCGAAAGTTTGTATCGCATTACCGTTAGCGCAACAACAATAATTAGCCGCTTCCTAAGTAAACTACAGCGGGGAGTCCCTTATTTAGTGATGAATACAATAATAAAATAAAATAATCGTTTCAAAAACAAAAACCTGCTCGGCTGACAAAACCGGTAAGGAAATCGTAAAAAGACCACGACTTTCGTGCAAAACATCTTTGGACTCTCACCGGTACACACCGCACCGCCAGCCATGCAAACCGACAACCACCGCGGCGACCGGCACCGACTGCACCTCGTCCACCGTCGCTGACTTATCCCCACCCGGACCGGGCTGTTGTTGCCTGTGTTCGACGTCCACCGAGATCGACACGATCATAATAATCATTTACAATATACCGGGTGATCCGCTGTGGGGTCTATTCGCTACTGTGATGATCTAAGGAAATCGGACGACGTGTCGCCGTGTATTGTTTGTTTGCAAATTCGATGGATGCGTTCGTCTTACTAACGCAATTCTTATCAAATTGTTTAAAAAATTACCGGTTTACTAAAAAAAAATTTTAAATGTACATAATAATTATAATAAATAATTACATAATTACATAATTAATTATTAACTAAAAAATGTATTTACCTGTATTAAATATGAATACATTCAATGAGATTGTCCTTAGCTCCCTCCCCCCACATTCTACGTAAGTACAACCGGACAAAATTTACTAAATATGTTCCTCTATAACAAAAAAGAAAAACCGCAACGTAGCTAAAAATCTGTAGTAATATACAATATTTGAGAGACCAGGAAGACGATGACCTACGATAGAGTGGTTGTCATTGCCCTCGTAAAAGGGCGATTTCATGGTGTTCAAGCTATTTTTAGATAATAAATAGAAAAAATATCGACAGTTTCACCTTATCTACTTTATTACTACTGTATTATTTACTATAAATCTTGTAAATCTTTTAAGTATTTGTTTATAAATTTTGAATTAATTATTTGAACAGTATTTATAATAGTTTTCTACGGGTGTTTTTAATTCTTTTTGTACAATTGTGTTTAATATTACCCAATCAATATTAAAACTCTATAAATTACAAATTTAAATTTGATGAATACCAAACATTTTCTGGACATCTGGTTTTTTAACCAACGACCATCTACACCAGTGTTTGTGGTGGAGGATTCTTTTGGTCAGATGCGCCGCGCGTGGATCACCCTGTTCGGACGGTATTGTGATAGTATTATTGGGTCGAAGGCGGCGAAGAAGACCGGTTGGGGTCTGCAGTTATTGTTGGTGACCGGGCCCGCGGCGACGGCAGGGTGAGTGTGAATGGAGGTGGCAGCGGCGGTACACGACCCGGTTCTCTGCGCCCGGACAACGCCGCTGTTGCTGCCGGTCGGCGGTTACTGGGTCTGGTTACTGGTTAGTCAGCATCTCGACCGTAGTGCACGCCACACGTGCGTCCGCCACAGCGTGCAAGTATTATAATAGCAGTGTACCGTGCGTGTGTATATTTTGTTCATCGTACTTAACAGTCTTTCTGGTAGTACGTGTGTGTCGTCGGGGTTTTTTTTTTTTTGCATCCGTTCAATTGGTTCAGTTTGGTCGAACATACTAATAATAATAATAATATTATAACAATGATTATAATGCACACGGTCCAAACTAGCGACCACCCGGCTTTATCGCTCCACCGGACCGTCTAGTGAGTGTTGACTATGATAAAAAATAATAACAATTATTATTATTGCATTGGGACTTGTTTCAATATTGTATTGTCGGGTTAAGTCTAGTGCGCGCGCGGACGACGTTACCGCGCAACTGTAGTAACGGTTCGACGCGGTATTGTATGTGTACATTATTATTACGCATAATATACGGTACGATAATGTATAGATGGCGATTTGGGTTCATTGGCTAGCGTTGAGCCGGCGTCGGTTACCTATTCTGCCGTCGACCTTGTGGGCGAAGGCGCCGTGATTCGTCAAGTACAACAACCGTCAGAATGCACCTAAAACACATTCATTCACACACTGCACACACACACACGCGCGCGCGCGCGCATTACTTACCCTTTCACACGGCACGTAAACACAACAACAGCGACATTTTAATACTTAGGCATAAAACGGGCCCGTGAACTTTATGGCGGGGTCACGGCTAATGTCACGGAGAAATAATAACATAATATGCCCGAACAAACATCTTAAGATCGTCGTCGAGTGCGTACCTATAATATGCGAATCGGTGCCAGCGCGTTGCTGTAATGTTTTGATGGCGACCGCGCCAAAAACATGTAAACCTAGCCGAGAAAGAGAAAGAGAGAGATATCGCATGGATAAGGTGCCAGTTTGATCGAAAGCTCGTTGTCCGCTTTCACTTGGCGCATACCGTCGGATTAAAGTCTTGGCGCCAATGAAAGCGTTGTCGGTTTATTTCCGTTTCTAGTAAACATTATTTCTAATATTGGCGATTTTATCAACACTTGTTATATTTTGTCTTAAGCGCGTGGCGACGCATGCCAACGGTAAAAATATTTCAATAACTAGAAACCGATTATTAATCTTCCGACCATTTTTTAGATGAGGCAGTGTCCGACACGCCTGATTTTCAAACCAGACACGGCTGATACGCCTTATTGGTCTCTGTCGGTCTGTAATAAACATATTACCCAAAATAAATTTTAATTAAATATAAAACAGCAAAGTGGTGTCTGGGCATAGCGTGGAAGGAACGAATTGGGATCAGGTTTTTAGAAACTACCGTAACTGAAAGTCTTAAAATCACTTTCAAACAAACGCTTCGGTGCGAATCTGTAGATGGATGTGTTCTCCAAGAACAACGAGGATTGCGAAATTTTAAAAAAAACTTATTTTTACTTTCCTTTCAGTTTATAAAACGTTGATTTATTTTTGCTTTGATTTCTCCAAGTGCACGTATACCTATATAAGAAGCGTTAAGAAAAAATCATTTCAAATTTAAATATTATTTGTTTTATTAAACCTATTAAATTATGAATTATTTATCTTATACATCATGGTTTGAAGTCGTTTGTGGCAAAGAAAGTAACCAGCTCGACGCAGTTTAGAAAAACACTACTGTAAAATGATAATTTATAAAATATAAAAAAAAACTACTATTTAATTTTGCTGTTCACTGACAGTGTTTATTACATTTCTTTATTTTTTAATAGATAGAAGTATGATATTGGATAAATAGTATAATAAAATTAGCAGTTAAAAAAAATATAAACGATTTTATGTTAAAGTTCCAGTTTGACAAGTGAAATTTTGCCTATTAAATCGAATTAAATGGTTAGTGCTAGAGACGAATTTATGTGAGTAAACTGCTTAGACTGCAATCTTTAGTCTCAAGGCAAAGACATTAGAAAACATATTTTTGCGAATGTTACTAGAAATGTGGAGAAAATTTACTTTTACTATGTATGATATAAAAATATTTTGTCGATATCTGAATGTTACAAAATGTAATATATTCTAAACTCACTTTTCTCGTTTTCTAATTGTATACTAAAATTTAAAATTGAAATGCTAGAAAACGATACATATTACTCGCTAAAATAACGATAAGAATATATTATTCCGTTCGCGTTCACCCTGGACTTCGGTTCAGAAGTACTATAATTGTTTTGTTTAGATAGATTCTTAGGTGTATTATTTGTCGATTCCATTGATTGACTGTAGGTTAAAAATTGTAAAAGTTATGACTATTTTTGCTGTTATCAGTCGAACTTACTTTATACCTAAAAAATAAAGTAAAAACAAAATTACAAACAATGGTTTTTTATATTGATACTTTTTAATATTTACTTATTGTGCTTTTTGATGATATTATTTATTTTTGTCGGGTATACAGGGTGATTAATTTAACGTAGTATTCGTTATTTTTCAAAAACAGTTGTAACTTGGTAGTTTTCATTTTCTATTCGACCAGTCAAAATCCTCAGTAGATTTAGTTGATAAGACTCTTAGTTTGAAAAGTTGAAAAACTGCATTCACGCATTTTTATTAAGAAATACCTGTCCAATAAATAAAATAACACGGTTATTAACACATTTATTGCCATCAAAGTTATTTATTTTTTATGTTTTTTAGTCCTTGATACCTTATACCTTTTGACCCTGATAAGAGATGTTTATTTTTTGTACTGTTAGCATGGCAACCGATAGTCTTTTAAATAATATTTGTAGGATTGATTTTGAAAAAGTTACGTACCAATGATTTGGCAGCGGTTTTTTGTGTTTTTATTCATTTAAGTATATATAAATAAATAAAAAACCTTAACGACCACCTGCGTCTTATGAGAATGTTAAAAATATACAATTGTTAGGCTAGGTTCTAAGAGCGTAGGAAGAAGTGAAAGAGGTAATGACCGTTTGTTATGTTTGATAAAAAATCGTTTTAACGGTCGCGGTCAGATCGCCTTGGTCGTGGATTAGCCCTACGGCAACACGTATCCGGGTCTGCCTGCTATAAAACATTATTAGGTGTATACAGAGTGATTCTCCATCGATGTTGATTCCAATATCTCTAAAAGTTTAGGTGAGATGAGGTGAAAAATGTTCTCATAGAGTCATACACTTACTTGAAAATACTACTTTTAACTTGGGACGTACATTTTCAAACTGGTTTTTCGATTAGTTATTATTTTCAACTTAACATAGCTTGTGTGTAGGTACTTATACTTATATACTATCATCGTTGTCGCGAAAAAACCTATGTGCTAATTTTACAATTTTGAGGTTTTGGTATCCCTGGATACAGAAAAAAAATAAGCTATCATATGATAAAATCTCCAACTGCTATCTCCATTGTAGAATAAATGAAAAATAAAAAATTGAACCTGTGCGTCACCTACTATATATCGTTTTACACGTTTTAGTGTCTCCTGGATAATTAGGTTTTAGCACATGGTAGTTTTTTTCGCGGCAACGACGCTATGTAGGTTATCAAAATATATAATAAAAAATCGAAAGTTTTCGGTGATGTTATTATCGGTTCGGTGAACTATATTTATGTGTACAAAATTATACAAAAAAAAAAACATATTGGAAGAAGAGAGATAATTGAGTTTTAGCTGATGATTTATTGATTGCTTGAATCACATCGTATAATCCACGCGGGACTATAATAACATGCATAATATATTGGTAGTTAATACGAATGGAAATACGTCTTATAAAAAATAAAAATACCTCTAAGCATAATATTATATACTACAATACCCCGTGTATAGTGTATACCTCCAATGTTTATGTGTGAGAATAATGCGATCGTCTATCGGTCGATCTAACCAATTTTCTCCATCACTTTTTCGACGGTTTCAACGGCCCGTTGAAAGTCAAGGCCCGAGCCCGTAACAAAACACTAAAAAACCGTTATGGCATCTACACTGTATTATCGTCGTCCGTGTAACCTATTACTGTTATTATCGATATTAACGTGGTTATTTTGATCGACACGACCGAGTAGAAGAGGCTGAAGAAGACTTGAACGACTCAATATGCCACGCGCGATGATGGCAGGCGTTTAAGAATATCATATCGTAACGTTTATGCGGTTTTACTGGATGTACTGGGCCGGATAAGATTTCGAAACGAGCACCGAGTAAAAAAAAAAAAAAATGCAAATCCGTAAAAGATACACGAATTCTTTGCTGCATTTCCCAGGTGCACCCCGGGAAGTACGGAAGTCGTTTAGAAGTTTAGAAAGGCGCTTGTACGGTTCGTGTACTTTCAAATGATTTATTAGCAACGGCCAATGCGGGGGGTCGTATTACACGTTATTGTGCAAAGCGTTTTTCCTTTTCATAAGCGCATTTAACGTTTGCAGCACCTGGTACCACCAAATACAGACTTGACAAAAACGGGTTTTCTGGAAATGTCAACCAAATTGAAACAAATATGTCTGATTAGCAACTTACGTGAACTGTACGTTTTAAAAATCTGCGACGTCGTTGGTGAAACACAATTTGCAATCTTACGGTAATATATACACTTTTTTTAAAAACCACCGTTCAGTTTTTGGAAATTAAATGGTTTAGTTAAGAAAAATGTATTTTATGTTCCTTAATCGGATATAGACATTTGATTCTTAAATCAAAATGTAACGATTTTGAAAGCGCTCTATTTATAGAATTTTGTTTTGCTGTGTTAAACGATTACACACTATTTTTCAATTAATCTAAACGCGACGTTATCGTTGCGATTTTTGGACTTATTGGAAAAACTCGACCACACCGTAGTGTGATGGATGTGCGGAGAAAATAGCTCATTCCGTTCAACGTTTAATATGCTTAAATATAGTTATTATAGACTATAATTGCACAATCATTGCTGGGTAATGACAGTGTGCCGGTTATAGTTAGTTAATTACATAGCTGTTAGTCTATACTGGCGATGTTCAAAAGTTTTTTTGGCTAATTTACTCGCGTAACTGCGATGCTAGGCCAACATTTTTTTTCTGCTTACTTTTAACGACCGTGACCCGAAATTCAAGCATTCCCATCCCACATTATGTGTATGATAATATTATTATCGTATGTAGGTAAAGGTATACCTTATAGAGCTTCGCGTAACCGTATAAAACCACTTGTGCCAGTCCTCGCACGCAATGAAGCCCCCCACAAGTAATAATCAATTTTTTTGTCCTACAATGTCATGCTCTCGAGTGGTCACTAATTATATTTCTCTCTCGAATTTAAAATGTATTTTTTAAAAAAACGATTTTTATTAAATGCAGATAATTTTGCTTGTCATTTTTTTGTTTAGTTTATGTTATTTTAGAAGTTAACGGTTGTTATTCCAATGTTTTTTTTAGTAAAGGTAAAATTCGCTGACCAATGAAAAAAATACTACAAACTCATCTGTTTGCCGAGTTTCTATATTATTTTTTTAAACCGTACAGGCGCATCTTAAATGCAAATGTAAATGAAAACACGGTAGATATAACATCAATGACAGTAGCGGCAACAGCTAAAATAAAATTAGTATACTAAAAACGTGTTTTCGCCGGATGCAATATTTTTTTTCCACTGTCCTGTCCGATCTTGACCAAACGGTACCCCAGGCAGTAACAATTAATAGTAAGATATTATGTGTATACACTAATGTGTGTAATGAAACCTCTACACATTACCCGTGCACAACACTTATCTGTACTAGCGTTTTCGCACGTGAGAACTTCTTCTACCCAACAATTACCGATTAAGTCTTGTAACTATACACCCAAAGGTATATAAAATATGAATCTGAGTGTGATTAATGCTTGCGAGGTATATGCGCGTTCAACGTTAAAACGTTGAGAAATATTGCTATGGTTTTTAACCCTTTCCAGTCCAGCGTGACACTTGGCGCCCGTTAAAAGTTTCAAACTATTAGAAGTAGATAAACCGTTAAGCACACGAGTGTTACAAACATAATGTATTTTATTTGAAGTTGTATTTTTATCGTTTGTTGAAAATTATATAATTGGGGCAAAAACTATTTTGTTCGGTATTGAATCCTATGTGGCTCGCGGTTGAGCCCATTCGACATGAACGTTGAAATAATATTGTTTAATTAACTATATTTAGAAGTAGGCATTATTAGTAGATATCCCCAAGGTTTAATAATTAATTATTAGTTTAACCTCGAACCAATCTAATTTAACGTCCTAATTAATATAAATGTACAGCTAGTATTAAGCAGAAAACGAAAGAAATTCCATTGGATCGTACAGATTACAATATATCATGCAAATTTTAATTTCAAACGGTATACTTACAATAAAAATATAACATTATAATATTTGTAAATCATGACACTTGATAATAATTATTATTAAAAAAATATGTTTTATAATTATTTTTACGGCGAATATACTACAAATCATAGAAATTATGTATATTATGACCATAGTATAGCGTTTATTTGTGTATTAAAATATTTATAAATGTATCAAGGATTAACGGGTTTTCTTGGGTCTTTGGAAACTGGTCGGTAAGTCTAGATAACGTTTAGTGTTCATTAAATTCAAGCCATCAAAGCGCAAAAGAACCGCTATTTTGTTTTTTTTGTTTCATTAACACGACCTTACAACGATGGCCGAGGACAGTTATAACTTTTGTGTTAAATTACTCCGTCTATTTGATTACATTTTCTATTTATTTAGTTTCGTTCAGAAAAATATTTAATATTGTACAAAATGCATAACTCAACTTTAAAAAGTTGGCTTTTTTTACAAACTTAAACTCAATTGAGCAGCCAGGATATAATATTATGTATATGATCTTTAATCGTATCGTGATTGAAATTCGAGATTTTCCGTTAATGATTGCGTATGTATAATCACATTTAATGATTACTTTTAAAAAGAGATTAAGTTATTCTTTAATTAATTAATCAAAAATACGACAGGTAGCATAATAAAAACACGACTTTTCACAGTAAAAAAAATAAATTAAGAAGCATCATTATATTTAATGATACACAACTTCTGCTAACATTATGACTAATAAATTGTAAAAATTAATATTCCAAACGGGATTATGTTGACTATGACGATTCGCGTCGTTCGTGAGCCGTTTAAACTATAAATTCGGTTGGTTATCCAACAAATTTATTTTTATACACAAAGATACAAGGTTGTTGAAGGAAATTTTTTATTATATTTATAAGTAACTCAACTAGTTTATAATCATGTTAGGTAGAATTTTTTTTTTTTATTTACCAGTCATACCCGGAGAAGTTATTATTAAAATGAAACGGTAAGACGCGTTTTGATTTTTTTTTTTCAACCTAACCGAACATTCAGACCGCGCAGTGATCTAGTCTTGCGTCTCGCGCGATACACACTTAATATTGTTATAATAATATCTCGGCGTGTAACGAACCGTGAAGCGACACACTGTTGAACTTAACCGTTTAAAGTTCGGTTTATTTTCGTCTTGTATTATACAGAAACAATAAAATATGTACTTATAGGGTTTTAACCGATTTCGCGAGTCGCAGAATAGTCATTTAACATTATTTGTTTTCGTTGCAAGTGTTTAAACTTTAACGTGAGGTAAAGTTCTACAATTTCTACATTTGTTTTTCGTGTTAACAATCTATTAAATGTGATTACTTAGCATATAGCCCGCAATTCTACAGTCGCACAATAAATCATTAAAAAATATCGGTAAATACCTAATATTATTACGTTACGTCTTGGATTCCATATAAGTTATGACCTATATTATATTTTATTACTATAGATTTATATTTTGTACGACGAATGCCTGCTTTGCATAATATAGCGGCGACTTATCAGATAACTCATAAACATTAAGACGGCTGTTTATGGTTGTATGTTATTTATTTGGTCAACAAATGTTTAAAACAATAGAATCGATTAATCACGTTTAACGATTAGTTTTTTGCAAAATAGTTTTTGCTAGTAATTTAGTACTTAGATAATAACTAAAATGTTATTTTCGGTTACACTAATAAATTGCTAACCTCGATTTATATAATATATATTTATTTAAGAATCATAATTATTAATGTTTCATTGTAGGAAAACATCACCTGTAAGAAGAACCTAACATCAACTAAATTACAACACACCGAAACTCTTAGAGGGTTCTTGCCTTCATTGGAAAATGTCCTAATATCCTTGACTAGTCAACTTATTGTTTAAACCACTCTTTGGTATTATACTTAGTAAAAGACAAAAAGTTCATTTCAATGTTGAAGTCACCACATGTTGTCGATTACACATTTTAATAGTTTCATGGTTTTTTATTTTATCTGACGTGAATTGTCTCTCTTTGACTCACCGCATGGGTGGGTAAGGGCGTGTATGAGGAAATGGTTTGAAATTATATGTTAGTCTTCCAAAACAATGAACTTATTTTGATGACATTTATCGCGTGAACCAGGACACATCGAACAATCATTATTATTGTAAATTAATTTCAAGGTTAAGAAAGTGTGCAAGTGTGTGCGCTATCGCTTCCAGTCAAGGAAGAGAAATTCACCGTCCGGGTAAATGTATGGTTGTTATGCGTGCTTTGACGTGAAAACATGTCAATTGATGCTAAATGACGTGCCCGTGTAACACGAGAGAAATTAGCGCGAAGACTAACACACAAGACTTACACTGTATGACGTTAATTTGCCTGCATGTCGGTCGCCGAGGAAGATTTTCTACCGTCTCCCAAGTCCAAATGAAACCGAGCTGAGCCCTTGAGTGGTAATTCGCATAATCTATAATATTTCTCCAGTATTAGGTGTTTTTTTTTACCACTAATGTCATTGTTTATGTTTCAACGAAAATACCTTTGCGAAAAATCGCTTGAGCTATCACGGACCTGTGACTTTCCTACACTTCAAAATTTTAACCTGGATGGGAAGCCGATCACGGGTTTACTCTAACCGTATTTTTTAACAATATTAATGGTGGTACACAATTTTCACATTGACAATATTGTGGTACAAAACTATATTTAACTTGTCGAGTCAGAGTTGATTCTTCAAGTAATTCATCTAGCTCGTATACGTTAGCCACTAGTTGGCCGTCGTTTGTCGTCGTGGCGGAATCATAATAACACAATATTTTAATGATGTTTTACAATATTATATCGTTTGATAAGAATTGTTATCTATTTAACGATCCCGCCGTAACAGTGATGGATGAATCTCGCTGTGACTGTGACATGGCGTCGGCGTACTAACCAAACTTGTTCTCCGTTTGTACAATAACGATAATGATACTTTTGTAAAACATAACAAAATTATTTAAAATTATGAATTATACAGACTATGTAAATTGCTTGCGAAATTCTAAAATAAACGTTTTCTCTACGCTCGCACGTGCGTTTTTTGTATACAATTATTTGTACTCGATAAAACACTGACATCCATTGATTTGCAGCACAAACATTACCTACTTCATAATATAAATGCATCGCGTGCACGAACGCGTAGGTACTTGTGCGCTTTGACGAGTCAAAGTAAGAAAATAGCGTGATAATTACTATATATTATAAACTACTTTCACTGTAAATATCATTATTTCACACTCTCGATCTGCACTCGTGTGCAGTATCTAATCGATCGTTAGCCTGATTGAGATAGAAAATCAATAATAAACAAAACATGGCTCGACAACTGCAACAAGTTACATGGTATTATGTTTGTCTTTTTTTTCAATTAGATATTTTTTGACTATTTGAAATAATTTCTCTCTTGGCATCCAAGTGCTGAAATTATGATAAAATAGACTTTTGTCAAAATCGTGACTTTGTAATGTCCCCATAGAACAACAAGGGAGTTGAAACAAAAATAAAATTTAAACGTAATAAAATTACGTAAAAGTAATAATCGATTTTTAATTTTAAAAAATGTATTCTTTAGATATTATACAATTATAATTAATAATTAGGTAGTTTTTATTCAATTTTATATTTTTTCGTATTTAATAAGTCAAGACTTAATTAATTAAAAGATCTGCAATTTTATAATTTCAACCAAATATACAGGTAGTTGAGCATCATAAATATATTTTTGTATAATTTATACCGTGTTGCAAATAAAACTAGCTTTCAATCATTTTTAACTGATTTTAACATTTATATATTTAACTTAGAAATATATTTCAAATGGATTTGTTTTTATGCTACATATTTTCTACTTTCAGATATGCAGCTTTTAGAAATATCAGAATTTATGTAAAGTGTAAATTCTGAAACTAATTCCGAACTAAGCGAATAAAATAGAATGATAATACCTAGAAAAACTATATTAATTTCAAAAAACAACATATTATTCAAACGTAAAAAACACTGCTGAAAATACGAGAAAATGTTGTTTTTTACAACTTTGGAACGATTTAAAAAAAAACTAGATGTGATAAAGAAATGCTGAGCCCAGATTCGGACTTAGCGAAAAAAACGAAAATTTAATTTGGTTCTCGTTTAAAGAAGGTTAAATTTTGTTGTACAATGCAATTGACTGTATAAACTAAATATTTGTTCATATGTGTATATAATAATAATATGTACCTGCTCTTGTACGAACTGAGCGATGGGCGCGAATCTCTGAAAAACCCGCTTGATCGAGGTCACCGTTATAACGTTTGTCCGCGCGCATAATATTATACGTGTAATCGTACGTATATGTATAATAAAACATACTAACGGTACAACCGGTTCCTTGTGTTCGCAGGACCCAAAGCAGCAGTGGCCAGACACATGGCCGCCACCGTGGCCACCAAAGATTTCGTCACCGTTGTTACGGTGGACGGGGTCCGTCCACCGCGGCAGGTCGACACGTTCGTCACGGTGCTGGCCATCGGGGAGAACACGTCCGTGCCGGCGAACATCGCCCCTGGGACACCGCCGGCCGCCGAAGAAGTGCTGGTCTACCGTCTACCCGGCGAAAGGCTGGGCTTTGGTTTACGGTTCGACGGCGTGGACACGTGCAACCGGCTGTTCGTCCAGTCCTGCGCCAACGGCAGTCCCGCGTCCCGTACGGAAGCCTCTTGGGGACCTCTCAGTCCCGGCGACGAGATCGTCCGGATCAACGGCCGTCCCGTCAACCGGATGAGTCGCGACGACTGCGTGCGGTGCCTCAAAGAGTCCGGGCTGGTTGTCAAGTTGCACATGGTAGACGGACGGTCGACGATCAAAACTCCGCCGCCCGTGCCACCTCGCAAACAGAAAAAACCCGAACCGGTGCCACTGGCGTCGTCTATCTACACGGACGCCGTCGAAAGGTATATTACAACGTGAACTGTTGACTTTTACCAACATTTATGTGGTTTAAAAAATACCCTCCCACCTCCCGAAAATTTCAGGAAACGCAATCATACAAAAGTGTAAATTGGCTCCTGAAAGATTGCCAAGTGTAAATTTACAAAATTTTAAAGTGTAAATCTTAAGATATATTCTGAGTTTTTGAGAGCTTTTTAAAATCGTTCTTAATATTATCAATATTAAAATGTAGTTACTATAAAACAAAAATGTACTCTGCCACTTTTAACCTTGACTTAACTTAAATTAAGTAATAAAATCGATTGGGAACTAAAGCTACTTTTGTTTTATTTATTTACAATATAAAAAATCACAGTCATTGTGGTTCCTCTATAGATGCGCACTGCATCAGTGCCCCGGGAGAAAATTTGGTTATTAAAACTAAATGAAATTAAAAATATTTTTACTAATTTTTCCGCCGACTTAAACAAATCCTTAATTCTAATAATAACACATTTATCGTTGAGTACAGTGATAATATAAATATTCATACTAATACTAATAATAAAACAACGTTTCACTAATTTATTTCTTAATATTAAGTGAAATTATTTTAGAATTATTTAAATGTATTATGATTTATTTTTTAATTTATCATAAAACATTTTATGCAGATAGACTAACGGCACCAGTGAATATTAGCATACTAATAGAAGCCATTTAATAGATAGTAAATTATAAATATGAGTGATCATTTTTAACTGTAGTTTTAACGTATTGTTGTACAATTACCATTTGAATACAGTTTTATTTCTACTTTAGAATACATTACCCATTAACTAATACTATTATATCATTATACATTTTAATAATAATTTAATATAAATATAATGGAAATATAATTATAATAATAATATGTATAATAACAATTATACTATACTACTAGTTATTTCTGGCGATGCCGTTATTATTCAATAAATTATGTTAACGACTAAACGTTTAACGTTTAAGAAATAGCTTTGCTAAAAATAAACAAGCGCTAATGAAAATCTATTGACATGGTATATTTTTATGTAAATAATTAGTGTCCTTTGTTGGGTTGTAATTATCTGTTATTCATAGAAATTCGTTAAAAAAAATAAACAAATAGCTTATTCGCATAAATAAACGTTGGCAAAATTGTTGTGTATAAGCCGTACACCATATTATTTTTTTTGTTCAAAATATTATTTTTGTGCTAGTCGTTATGGGTTCCGGAAGTGTATTGAACATTTTAATATACAAAACAAAAGTGGTTCCGTTCGCATCGTTAATAATTGCTTATGCATTTTTATTATGCAAACGCGTAACTAGTGAAAGTTCAAAGATCATAAGACTGATATCTTATGTTTAACGGATCAAGCATTGTAGTGATAAAGCATAAAACAGGACTACCACGTGGATTTACTCTTTTCGATTTCTCCTAGGTAAATAATAAATATATACAGTTACTGTGATGATTTTTATAGTTAATTTTTTAAATATTACACTTATGTAAAACCTATTTATGTGGTAGAAATTCCAACAAGTAAAACTCCTCGTGAGACACGAATTGTCATTTAACAGATTTTATTGGAAGCAGAGTTAATTATAACTGTCATATCATTTTTTTAACGATATATAAATGTAAATATATAATGAATGTTATATATAAATGTAAAAAAAAAAGATCAAATCTCATAGTGTCATAATTTTTTAGATTCGTATACCACGGCGAGTCTGGGTCGGACGACACCAACAGTAGCGTGTCCACGGTGGTGTCCAAGTGTCCGGCGTTTGTGGTGCCGGACAACGAGTCGTCCAAGAATTGCGTGCTCGACCGCGTGCTGGAGCCGTTCATGCAGTTGGAACGGGAGTTCTCGTCGAGCGCGGCCATCGGCGACGACGTGGGCTTGTACGAAAAACTGGTGGCCGTCGCCGAGGAGGACCGTCTGCCACCCAAACCGTTGCCGCGCAAAGAAGTGCGACCCAAGAAAAAGCCGCCACCGCCGCCGCCGCCGTTACCCGCAGGCCCGCCGCCTCCCGCATACCGGTTGCCGCCCAAACTCGTTAACGTCGTCCACAAAGACGAAACAAACGACAAAGACAGTGACGATTACATGTAAGAACCATAGATAAAAACTTATATCAATTGATGGGCCATAAATCCTAATATATTCTACACTGAAGACGAAAGATAACTCTAATATTGATTATGCCAGTTGTGTCAAGTATTTCATAAACAGGTTTAGGTATATCTTAGATCTAAATGATCTAACATCTATGTCCTACACTTGGTAGCCGTTATTGAGAAAATTACCATAACTATAACTTTTAATCAAAAGAAAATTTTTTGTTTATCTAAAAATGAAAAAAAAATGTTATATTTGTCTTACTCGATTACCTAACATAATCAAAGAACCGTACTGAAAAAAAGAGTTCCTAAAATGACCTTAATTTTACTAACTTTTCAATGACCGATTTATTATTCAGGAATTATAGTCTAAAAACAGCAAAAGTAATAACTACCACGCCTACTTGTTTTGCTTAATAAAACCATGTAAATCTTTTTAGCACGGTTTTGGTCTATAGATTTCCACAATGCGTTTAATTTGTAAAGGCAATCAAAAGTCCATTAAACCCTAGCCTATCTCTTAAATAATATTAAATGCGGTTCCTATAGATGTAGGTAACACGACGGATTTCCTATAGTCTTCAGGAAAAATTATTGACCGTATAATTCACCGTGGATAATTTAATATTGTTATTTTATTATTAAAAAAATGTACCAGCAATAATACTTTATAGTTTTTTCTTCTTTATATTATATTATACGTCTCTATAATAATGATATTTATAAATCAACTTTTTGTATTTTGGCTCTAGATTGTTTTTTTTTATAACTAGTTTCTTTTAATAGTACATATTTAAATTTATGAACTTCCTTAGTTGTTTTATTTTTATATATTCGTGGCAAATAAAATAAAATGTTAAAAACATTATCCAATCATCAAGATCTATTATGTATAAATGTTTTTTTTTTTTTCATATTGACTTTTTAAATAATATTATTGTTAGACATCTAACAAAAAATGGGAACTTGCCTTTTAGACATTACGCCGCACCGTTGTAAGGCGCAAACGAAACACAATATACATAAAACAATATAGTAATATAATTAGGTACGACCGACTGCCCCTTAAAATGCAAACACACGTACGCACTAGTGTTTGTCTACGCGTCGTCGGTACGGCGCGCTTTTACCATACGTTCGGAGTGAATTATTATTTTTCAAAAAAAAGTTTTAATGATTTCATATTGTATTCGTTGGTCTACCCGTGCCTACAACTTAATTAAAATCCTGTCGTATTAAAATCAAATATAATACGAGTACAATAACATATATTAAACAGCTATTAAAAAAAAAACAATACACAATAATTCATTCAGTGACTTTTCAGATATATATACATTAAAAATACATAATCTTGAGTCCTATTCAGTTTAGCGTTAAAACTACAATTAATAGTCAATTTCAGATCAGACTTTTAAAATAATAATTACATTTTATATTAGAAAAGAATTACTTCTGTTTTTAAATTACTAATTTGTATGGTCAATTCGACTTATGTCGCTGCCGTTGTAGGTTCGATAACAGTTGGATCTACTAATATTATAATTTCACGATTTGTTTAGTAATTCGGATCCAACACCTCCAATCAAATGTCCAGAACCCAACGACGACGTGACCACCAAAAGGACAACAGGACCGACTGACGACGACAAGCCCAAAGAAGGTAAACACATCAATTATTAACAGATTAGAAGCTATCGGTACACACATAGGTAACAATAACATTGTTTGGAAATCGTTTTAAATCGGATAACCGAGATAAGTCCCATTATTTTCCGAGATAAGGTTCGCATTGTAGGAAACGCACTTAACTGTAGTGGCCAGTTGGACTGTGACCCAGTGATCGTCACGCTCGTACCCCTCGACTGATACATCCACTTGGTATTATAACATTTATAATAAAGATATGTCATTCGCATTATAAATTCCAAGTTGTTGACCCGATAGTCGTACTCAGCCGCTCGTCAATGCATTTTGAATAGGAGAAAATAGTAAACGGTTTTCGAAAATTAACCGTTGCCGGGTCCAATCCAAATAATAGCATGTCGTTCGTCAAGTGGTCGCGACCCAAAGGTATGTACAAAATAAATTGTTACAAGAAGAGACAGAAATTTTTTTAATAATAATATAGTACAAATTATTATAATTTGGTTTTTTATACATCTCCACGAAAATGGTTTTGTTTTTCAATGGGAAATCTACGGAATTATTATTTGTATTACCTATTGTATACCTATTCGCCACCGTATTGCGTTAGTAATCTATTTAAACACAAATAATTAAAAACTAAGAAATTTATGCATTTAGTTAAATTGAATGTAGTTAGTGAAATTTAAACAACCCTGTAACTATTTTTTGCCCAGAAAAAATATAGACTTGTATATTATGATATTTTAATAATTTAATATTTTTGTAATCTCCAAAGCAATCGAACAGAAATATTATTATTATTAATAAGAACTGAGATTAGGTATGCCGTATGTTTATAGTTCTTTTCAATGTGAACAATAATTATAAGCCAAAACGACTTTCGTAAAATGAGTTTTAACACGTTTACAAGCAATTTGTGCGGTAATAACAATATGTACTAACTACTACTGAATTTTAACTAAATAAATTATAACTTAAAGTAGTATTTCAATAATAATCACTGTTAAGTAACATATGAAATCTGGATTTAACTGTTTATGCAGTTTATTCGGTTATTTGATTTTTTTTTTATCCAAATTAAAAAATACATTTACTTTTTTAAATTAGAGCCATTTCATTACCATAATTAATTTTTATCAATAGAGGTTTATATCCTTAATCGACTTTGGATATGTTTTTGTCAGTAATAACTTTAAATTTGATTAGGCGTAATATGCTGTTAAATTATAAAACTTTATAATATAATAATATGTAACTTATACCCAAAACAGTAAGTTCGAATGGTCTTTGGTCCTATTTGGGAGGAAACCGTTGGTCGTCTTGCGATGTTTCCGCCAGTATTTCACAACACAATAAAATAGCATTATTAAAGAGATAACAGCAACAACAACACCGCACCGCCTTATGTTAGTAGAGGATTATAGGTTCAAAGGTCTATCTGGTTTCTAACGGTCGTCCCGTTGCACATCTCATCGCCGTTATTGCAGTTTTCTTCGGATGCGATTTACGATTTCCTGCCTTCCGAGGTACCTTACGGTTTTGAATTTTCTTCTATTCAATGCCTGTACCTGTACACCAATAAGTTTTATCATCGTAGGTAGGTACGTACCTTACTCGGACCGAGAAGTAGATATTCCCGTTGGATATCAACGCATATATCGTGGTCGCGTGCAATACTACAATGTATGTTAATAATATCTATACATATATATTTATATAAAATGCATTCTTCGCGTGTTTGGAAGCCACACCGTGTTGCCGATAAACTTCGGGGTCACAAGACGTTATGTACACACACACACACACACACACACACATTGTTATTGTTATTTGTACTTACAATTAGTCACTCAGATCTAATTAAAGGAAATCAAAGAAAATTTATTTTATCGTAAAGCGATCCCATATTCCGAACATATAGTCCTGTCCATTATCCATATTGCATTATGTCGGTTGGATTTTGCGGTCGTTAGAGCCGCAGCTTCAGCGAAATGCCTACCTCATTACGCCGTTCGTTAAACAAAATAATATATTGCACGCACGTTGTGTGTACAATATGGATCACCGTGTAACAATAATAATATAATATTTTTGAACGCAGGCCAGCTAAAAGGAACACACACATAAGTACGTGTATAAAAATAAAACGCGCATATAAGTACACGACAGTGTATGCGCAGGACCATTCGTTATTTTTCATACTATACGTCATGTCTCCTCGCCAACGAGTGCGCCTCTTACCGGCAACAGTGTCGAGTGTGTGCGAGCACGGTATTATCCTTATTATGGTCATGGTTTGGTGTAGAGACTAGACCGTGTACGCGTTATACTATTATTGTTATGAATTCTAAATTCTTGACCAGGTTCCATAAGAAAACAAAAAAACGCCCGCTAATGCCTCGAGGTGAGATAATCGTTCGTCGACCTTCAAATTAGTTAAGTCCACTCTACAACAATTATACTTATTAATACGGCACGACATGACGGGTAGTTGTCATAGTTAACAAAAAAAAAAAAATTTTCATTTTCTACTAATAAATCAAAATTCCACTTTCTGATGATTAATTTTTATTAAGGTGATCTTTATATGAGTTAATTTTTATGTTGGAGCCCTGCAAATCGGCAAATGTATTTTTCATATTTAAACCAATGGTGAACTCGGTTTTAGTCCGCCACTTAAAATAAATCACAAGAAAATTTAAAGTCAGTAGAGTTATAACTTGTTTAATTATTATTATCTTCAAATAATGCTAATTTAGCTATACATATTTAGTATTAGCAACGCTGGGCCTAAATTGTTTTTTTTATATTTATGTTAAGTTATTATTTAGTTTTTAAATTAAATATATATATATTTTTAACTACATAATTTACTATTGACCGCAATCGTCGCACTCTTACAGAACTATGGATATGGTGATTTTTCTGGGTACCCCAAGAAACGGTTCTGAATTTCTAACATCTGGGCATTCCGCATTACCGCAAAACGGTTCATTAAAACAAGCTACTAGAAAGTTTACTTGTGTTCCACATGACCACTGTGTCTCTGTTTTGTATACTTAAATCTATCATATCATCCTGATATACACCTTTATGTCTGTACCGATGAATAACAATATCCTTATACAGGCAATACTAATTATATATTCCCCGCCGTCCCTCGTTTTACACAATCCCCATACCGTACATGCAGTTATTATCGGTATGCATTACTTCTTAGCGGTCCAAGTGACCCGTAACCGTCGTAGGCAGTAGACATGATTCATATAAGATTATACAATTATGTATATCAACATACAGAACAGAAGTATTAAAAAAAAAAAAAAAAAAAAAACCAAAAGTGTTTGCCAATTAAAACGGGCATAATCGTGGGTGGTCTACCGTTTCGTTCGGCGCGATTATTTATGTATGCAGTAGATATCTTATATGCATAACATATACATTTATAATATTATGATACGGTATAGCTTTTGCGTCGCGGTATTAGTTGCAAAATATAATAATATAAAACTTAAAAGGGAACAAAAAGGTTTATTAAACGATAAAAAAAAGTAACAACAGTTGGCTGTCGACACCGATGACCTCGCATGTGCACCCATGTTATTAACGTCCACTACTTATACTCACAAGTATTATAATATTAAGAACTGTAAGCCGGCGACGATGGCAACTGTGCCGCAGGACAATTCGCAAAGTCCTCGGTAGACAACCTATTAATATAAGCTGTATTATGTATGTAATAATATCATGCCGAATAATTATGTGCGCGTGTTAGCGAAAACCAATTGCAAACTCTGCGAGAGGTTGACGAGATGAGATTAGAAGAAACTTTAACGAACGAGCATAAATTAGTATAAAAAAAATGTAATTATCCGCTTGAGTATATTGTAATTTGTAATCATTATGACAGGTAGACTTGACAAGTATAGTACATAAAGTTGGAAGAATGACTGCTAGTGAGTAAACTCAATGTGTATACCCTGGTCCGAATAAGTTCTGAAACTTTAAAACGCACATAACAAAGTTCTAATATTTGGGATAGAATTTTAAAAGATTCTGTACAACGTTATTTTAAAACTTTGTATTAAAAAAATATTGCCATAAGATTTCATTTTAAGATAATTTTTAAATTCGATTCCTGGATCAGCGTTGTAGTCAGTCTGTAACTGTATAAAATGGATGACTGAAAACCCGATTATTATTATTACTATTGAACCAATAAGTTTACTCAGTTTAAAATTATAATTTGTTATTTTAAAATAATAAGTTTTTCTAATAACGTATTGTATAATATGGTAAGCAGTTTTTGGTTTTTATTTAAATAAATTTGTTTAGTTTAATAATACTAACTACTTGTTCTGCTCTAAAGTTATTTTGATACAAGTTAACGCTTATTTATAATTAACATAAGGAAATATAACAAATTGTAAACATATCATACCTTTGCCTAAATATTTTTCATTTTTAAATGTAGTTATTTACTATAATAATACATATAAAATTACCACACTAGATTTGAGTCGATTTCACTATTTTTAGCTAAATTACAGCAAGTCTGTGTAAAAAAAAATATAATTAGTAACTTTTTTAAACTATTTAAATATTAGTACAATTATATTTTATACTAAATATAATTTAAAGTTAATAAATACAATTTAAACGAATTCGTTTTTTAATATGTAGTGATTTTATTATGTGAAATTAAGTTATTTTTGAAACTGGTCGACGCGTACTCGCATAGAATAGGTAATAAGTAAGTACGAAGTACCAATACGTTTATCCAACAATGATACATTATTACAACAAGAGTAATAAAGCTATCAAAATGATTCAAACTATGTTGGATATTGTATTTTTTATTCTGTTCGTTGTTTCATAAGTTTTAATAAACAGTAGCTATACTATTCGAGAATGCGCGCGAGCTTGTGTAATAACACAATGCCGCCGCTAACGCCTACCCGGTCATTTTTTTTTGTGTTTTAACATTTTTGGGGGAAGAAGTAGATTTTTTCAAATCTTCTTACCCCTCCATGTACCAACTATGTTCAATTACTGATCGATTGATGTGCCACTCGCGTAAATCGGTACAGCGGTTTAAAAGTTAAAGTAGTTCAAAGTTAAAGGTACTGCGTACGGATAGCACAGCACAGCTCACCTAACCCGGACCGGGCTAAAAATCAGTATTTTAGAATATTATAAAGTAGGTAACAGAAATAATATCGGATATCGATAAATGCAATAAAATAAAAATAAAACTATTGTAGATAAGAAGAATTATACAATAGGAAAAATTATATTATTACTTGCCGCCTAAAAACGGTTTTGGTCGTGGTCGGCGGCCGCCGCCTTCGTGTTCACGTGAATTGCAACCCGCTAGGAGCAGCCCCCACCACCACTGCCGCCGCCGCGTCACACCGCATGTGTTTTAAAGTCGCCGCTAGGATCGCCACAAACTGGCATTAATAACTACTAAAATTTGACTAAAACATGTCTCAGGATATGCAATTTTCTGAGAAACTGAGTGGTTTTAGCGCATACTTGCCTATTAACAAAATTAAAGATGAAGAGTTTATCTACATATCAACAAAGGTTTTTTTCGATAAATGTTTTAAAATGAAGATATACGCTATTGAAAAATGAAAACTTCAAAGATCTATAACTCGGTTCCTAGTAACATAATCGAAAAAAACCTATGTTAATATGTAGATAAACTTCTAATCTTTAATTTTGTTCATTAGCAAGTATACGCTAAACCCCCCGGTTTCCCAGAAAATTGCATATCCTGAGACATGTTTTACGCGCCGAAAAAAAGTGGTGTGACGCCCTCTTAACAGTTGATATAATAGTATTTCTATAATATTATATCTTTATATTTCGACGGTATTTCGGTAGGACAGTAGAAAATATTATATTAGTTTTATCATCGAAATCAAGTTTGCATAAAACAAATGGACAAACGCCTTATCTAGTCTTAAGGATGATAAACGAAGGTCGATAAGTTTAACGAAACAATAGTGTCCTTACAATTTACAAACAATAACAGTATTGTACTGCACATTGGATATCATCACACACATATTATATTATTCTAATACTTCACTGCTCTTTGAGAACCGTGACTGTCTAAGTTCTCATCTCTCACACACGTTTGCAGTTGACAGAGGCTACATTTTGTATTATGCCTCCGAGTCACCTTTGCTCTTGCAGTCCTCTTCAAAATGTTTTATTTTTTTCACACCATTCAGCTCGTATTTATTTGCATATTATTATTACTATTACTTCTTTTTCTTCTTCTTCTTACTTGTCCGTCTCGGCTAAAACTATGATGCGCTTATCGGTGCGGTGGTGAACGAAGAGCACTGAAAAATACTTATTTTTCGCTTCTTTGCACGCGTGTTAAATTCATAATATTATATTATTATAAATATTATGTGTGTATACAGTTATGACTCATCTCGTGCCGGTCTATACTTGTGCTCGACGGATTCCATTCAACGTGTAGGATATGTGAGCGTTTTTTTATTCTCTCCATCGTTGTCGTGACTCGCGTAACCAATAGCAGTTAATTTGTTTTTCATATTATATACATTCGAAGCGACAACCGTCTTGTTTTGACTTTGCCGAATCGCCAACAATGGTCGATTATTATGCAACTCGGACAGAATGAATAATGTTTTAATTGAATTTTTCTCGTGCGCAGGTATTGAGTACTTTCGGATTTCCGTGGATCTCCTGGAGATTTCAGAACAAATAGAAACGATTTACACATTATTTCACTGACTATATTATTATAGTTTCAAATTAAAAAGTCGGACGTACATGTACAATAGAAAAATACTTTTGACAGGCGACACTTTGTTAAATATATTAGGATTTTATAGAGGTAAAACTATTAAATAAAAAAAATAACATCAAATCGATTTATCGTCAAATGGAGTGTCCTACATATAGGTATATTTTTTATTCTGGCGTCTACACTTTGAAAATCAGTGAAAACCCCTTTTTTGTTTGTTAACAAACCCGAATATAAGTATGTTGGGTGTTTATATAGCTACTTTTGAAATTAGACGCCTTGTCAATGTATGACTTCTGCGGTTTAAGCTTCTAGCTATTAGCGTTTTTCATTTCGGACGGCGCTTCGCTTAAATGTGGTTTTGTCATCAATGTTTTCAGCCTGAAGGTAAACGCGATTTGATACAATATTCTTCGAAATTGTACATAATATTAGCCGCAATCGTGTTGAACGGAACACACAAACCTTTCAAGTCTCAATGTCGGCAATCGGTTCTTCCTTCTAATACTGTTTCTCACTTTATACATCATTTTTTTTTTTTAATAATTACAAGGAATAGCATGTATAATAATATAATGTATGTGTAAATGTATGTTATCTATGATAACGTGATAAATGATAATATATTAAGCATGTAACTATTATACACAGTAGCACAATTAGAAGGCTAAGTTTCTCCTTAAGTTTACAAGTCAAAACTCTGAAAATTTGAATTATACAGATGATACATTTTTATGTGTTCTTGTTTGCCAACAAGCGATCAGATCTGTGACACAGAGGTGTAACGTTCATAACATTGTATGTAGGTATCGCACTTACACTTCATTGGGAAGTATCGCTCTTAGAGGGGTGACATGCGTATCCGCCGCCGACGTTATTGCAAAAAGAAATCAGAACAAACCAGTGGGACACAATATCGGATTGATATGAGTACAATATGACGTTAGATTAACACAATGGCGAACGGTTAGGAAGAGAAGTAATAATCATAATAAAAAAAAAGAAATCGTATTAAATGAATTGTGAGTCTGCGTGTGGGACCGTTCCGATAAGTGTTCATTGCACTGATTGTTATCGCTATTTAATTTATATTATTATATTTTAAGTGGAATTAAAAGAGGTAAAAAGCGAGCCAATAAAAAGAACTGACGGCGGACCCGCCCGGGTTATCATTATTGTTATCGTACTCGAAAGACGTTATTGCAAAAAAAATTAATGAAAAAAAAAATAGAAGGACAAATTACATTCCAATCTTGTAGTCTTATCGCGCGTGACGAAAACGGGTTGCATCCGCATTTGCATCGGATAAAATAACACAATTTAATACATAGTAAAAAGATTTAATTTCGGTCGAGACGTCTCGTGTAATAAGGATTAATCTATATGTTATATTTTTTTTTCTTTAAACGTCGTTCGACAATAAAATGTATCTGAATCCTGTCGTCGACTCCCACTTAGTAACTAATGATAATATATATATATATATATATATATATTATGTCTACTAGGTCCTGTCTGTGTGTAGGCAGAACGCTTCTAATTGTTGTTACCTATATTTATCGCACAACTGTATCATAATCTGTGTGGTAGTAATTTCACAATCGCGTTGATTTTAATGGTTAAGAGTTAAGACTTAAGAGCCACTTGCGGTACATATATCTATGAATTACTGTAACACATTATTGTTCGGCTGCCATAAGCACAACATAGTAAAAATGAAATGCTATGGAGGCAAATTAGCGCAGGTGTCACGAAACGTTGTACTTAAAAGCTAGCTTATTGTTTAATATTTCGTACATATTGTGTATAGGCGTAAAAGACAAGCGGCACGCGTTGATCGTAGTACAATCGACTGTATCAAACATCATTAGAGCATAATAGTATACCCTGTACAATTTTTCTGTCAATACCATTTGTCACAACCGACTACGGTTACACCATCCACCTACGTATTATTGAGTGCGATTATTTCTGAAGTGGTCCACATTGGATATCGATTGCGAAATTAAATTAATAAAAATATCGTGTCCAATAAAAATTCGTGTTTCATAACAGACAGCCAATATATTTGTGTAATAGATTTTCCAGCATTCCTGCAAGCATTCATTGTCTTTTAAGCTCGTTTAAGCTGCATCAAACTATGGTCTAAAAATCAGGATCCCTTCATATCTTCCTCCAGAAATTCGGGTTTTGACTCTTTTCCCATTTCGTTGGCTTGGTATAAGTTTCCACCCACTCACCTTCTCTGTTAAAATGTAGTGGATACTTTTGTATTATTACTTAATGCTTCTCTTACCATCCTTTTTGCGTAATGGATTTCTCTGGACAAAATGTCTACATTTCCAAAGTTAATATTATGGTTTTTTTGGTCTGCATGTTCTGGCTACTACTGATTTTTTTATTCTTTTGAGATTGGCAGTAAAATCGATGGTAGTTCAAAGCGAGATAATAATAATAATTGAAGTTAACGTTAATAATTAATTTATAGTCGCCGTCTAAGAGTCTGCTTATTAAATAATTATTATTACTCGTCAGATTCAAACCGTCTTCCTTTCATCGATTTCACATATTGTAATAAGCATCAATACTCATCAATAGTATTATTATTACTAGTAACGGCTATTTTAAATTTTTAGGTGAAAGTCATCATATTGATGGTTTTGAAAGTGAACGGATTTACACGACAATATTAACTGCCCTTAAGATTTAACATGATAATGTTTTTAAGCTGGGGGCCAACCAAGTAAATTCTTGCAATTTTTGAACGACATTTTTGTATCACCCCAATTTATTTTTTCAATTGTTCTACTAATTTATAAGTTTACTCGTTTATTATATTTATTTAAAAAAAGCCTAAAAACAATCATACCATGCATAGATAGGCGACTATAATTTTTTTAATCTTATTTTAAAATTAACAAAAACATTAAAATTTAAGCTATTTGTACAAAAGAAGTTCATAACAGCCTCTTGACTGTTAGACTATTAATTTACATAATATTATTATACTTGCATGTATATATAATATATATATATGTATATATATTTTTTTTTTATCAGGCCTTTTCCAAAGAATTTTTCAATATTTCGTATTTTTGTTTAATTCAATTTACGAATGTATTACATAAAAGGTAACATAAAACAATCGAAGTGCACATATTTGTATTAACAAAATCTACCTCAGCTTAAGAATTTATACAGAGGAGTATGGTTTTGCCTCCTTAAAAGCTTATTCCAGTATGTGTTATGACTTACGAGTTTTTTTTGTCATACCTACCTATTTTTTACCGAATGTTATCCCGTTTCCGATTTCAATACAGGAAACGGATGGCTGACACGAAATCTGCGGTCAGGGATACCTCATATCCTTATTTATTTTTTTTTAATACCAATAGGTACACAACGTTTTGTGCATGCAATACATTATTTGCAGCACGACGTCGCTTTATTATTGTAAAAAATATATATATTATGTTATTATTGTATGCACTGCACCACTATATATAATATAGGATTGAAATTGACAATCGTCGAACCCGTTTGGCCGTATATTATAATAACACAGGCCGGCGTGTTGGCTGGCTGGCTGGCTGATCACAGCATCTCCCTCTTTCACGCTATAGCCGGTCTCCGCCACCGCGATCTTTAACATTACACCAGAATGGTCGGCAAACTCAGTTTCACTATCGGCATCGGCGGCTCCGCATCCGCTATTCTTGTGTTACATCCCGTTGTCGTCCGTTTAAAGTGTGTGTGTGTATTTTTTGGTGTAAAAAAAGTAGTCGGTAATTTTGAAAATAAGTACTATCCAACACTTGTTTGACAAAACGCGGCACTAATCGTCCGTCGGCCGAGCTGTACAATTTCCATGTTGATAGTAAAAATATTATGAAAACGAGCCAAACGGATCGACCGCAGGTATACAATAAATCGATATTGAGTTTAATCATTTAAAAACCCCGAGCTTTTGTTTTTAACTGCTTATTGTAATGGTTAACGAGATCAAGTGATACTAGAATAGAGCCAGAGAAGGGACCTAGGGTTCAGGGGGCGAAACTATCGACTTGGATACAGGAAATATTTGATCAGACTTGGCGTGGTTAGAGGGTTCGGCAGATAAGGCGAGCTTGTGTGTATCGGCAGGTCTTGCCTTAGCAACAGGGGTCCGGCCATAGTCCCGGGTGTAATACAATTTTTTTATTTTAAATTTAAAATAGAGGATAAAACGTGAATTGTTGCCCGGAACTTAGCCGCTACTTAGCAACATCTAGAAAAAGTATTCTAGTTCATCTGTTCACCTTGCTAATGAGGGAGAGGGTGGTTTAAAAAAATAAAAGTCTATAGTTGTGCTCGATCAACGCTAAACTTTATTCAAGTACACACTACGCCGGTGCAGAAAATTCGACGTGGGGCGGCAAAAACAATTCTGACGGTGAAAGCTCTTTGGATTGCGTGTCGGTGGGCGCATAACGTTGCGGAACCGAGTTCTTTTGTTATCCGTCAACAATGGAGAGCTGTTATGAATCGGACGGCGAAAAAAGCGAATGTGTTAATTTCGGCAGAACCGCCATGCAACACGATTATCTGATAATAAAATAGTCGAAAAATCGTAAAATCACTAAGATAACCCGCTCTTGTGTATACCGTTATCCGTTGAGATACAGCGATTCCTAGTTTGGTCTTAGTCCGAAGAAAGCATCAGGGTTCTAGTAGAAATCTACTGCTGAGTTAACTCGTCAATTGCCGTAGCTCAATCGGACTTGGCCAAGGTGTATTCGAGTGCCCGTATTGGATGGGAGGGGTTGCTTTTCGAAATTCGGGTTGTACACAAAAAACGTGTGTGCCTTCTCACAATAAATAATAATTATAAAGACTCTATGTATACATACCGTGTCCTGAGCACGCAGTTTTCTATTATCTAATAATACTATATAAACCGTGTCGTTAATTAATTAGCGGGTGACTGTATATATATATATATATATATATATATATATATATACGATTACAAGTATTACCACATGGCGCCGTTTTTATATAAAAGAGTTAATTATTATGTGGCGGAGTAAGGTTATTGTAATCTTAATGTTTAGGAAATGTTTTCCTTTATACACCGTCTCGACCGGATCAGTTCAGTTTGTTAACATAATACGACGTTATTTTTTCCCATAAACGTCGGAAGTCCGTCAAGTCGGTCGCCACAACGGTTATAATATGTCGGGTAGGTACCTATTAATATGCAGCAAAATCATCATGATAGTATTCTTAAGGCGGCCGTGGGCGACCCGGAACCGGTTGCGGTTTTAAACGCTTTTCTTTTTCATTTTTAATACTCTGTATGCCAAACTGCTCACGACAAGAGAATAAGCGCGAGGCATCGCTTTTGAGCCATAGAATTATGAATGAAAACTAAATTCATATTAAGCATGAAAAAAATTACTTTAGAAAAACGTAGATTTTTATTAATATAATATGTTAGACTTTGGCGTTAGGTTTGATGTATTTTATCGTTTATAGTTCTTAACATTAAATGAAAATAAACCATTGATTCATGATTGGGGGGAACTATTGGACGTGCTGTGCATTTCTTTTTTATACGTTTTTTCTTTATAATTTGACTTGCCAACATTGCAAGCAACAAAGTCCACTCTTTAAGTATACCTACTAAAGACCTATTCAGTTAATTCAGACTCCATTAACTTTCAAAGTACAACGTTTAGTGACAACTAATTTCTACAAATTTTCGGTTCATTTATTTTTGGGTGTTAAAAATAATCTTTAAAGCGTGGGATTAGTCGAAATATCGAATAAACTTTCCAAAATTACCGTTTAGGGAACGAACAACTGTCATTGTGGGTCGTGCATTTCAGCATGCGCAGTTGTGGCATATGTGCTACTGTGTGCGGTTAAATGGGAAACGCCGTCCTCCGTATCGGGTATGTATTATATTTCAACGGCCCGAAACGTATAAATCGGTCTTTGTGAACAGGGGCAATGTGTTGGCCGAGGGGAGTTGCTTAGGGTTTTGTGTTTATTTTATATGGACGAAAATAACCACTGTCGGATGGTGAAACGAATACTGCACGGTTCGAGTTCAGGGTGTACAAACAACAGCTGGCGGCGATGCGTTGCCGGAAACCGTGGACAAGAAACTACACCCGTGCTAGTGTTCTACAAGTCTTAACACTGTTGATTGTGTGTCTACACTAGAACGTGGGTCCGGCTATTTTGGAATTCGTTTTAACCCAATTCGGTGGTTTAAAAGTCGTCGTTGACGTCGCGGTATGGACCGACATGTCGGTCTTATATGGTTATGCCTATACTGCATATCGCATATTATAAATATGAAGAGTACATAATATATAAATGTACGATGACCGTGTAAAAATATGTAGTGCAAAAATTGCCATCGCACAAGCCATAACATTCCCTCGTTATTCAGCTTCGTTTAATATATTTTATATATATACTGATCGGATCCGGTTTTCGGAGACTTTACCGTATAAGGGAATTTAATCTGGACGATTGCAATAATTGCGGGATATTTTTTTTTTTTTTTTACAAGTCAGCGTTCTTCCCGGAGGAACGCTATTAGGTTCATATAGATCTAGTGTGCGTACATCTAATTATACAATAGTATTGCTTTCGACCGCCGCGCCGCAGTATGCGATATTGGTCTGATATTATATCTGAGAATCCAAACGAACCAAGACCAAGGGTGGTGTATATAGTAGCTGTGCAGCGGAGACTACCGGCCATGATGTATAATAACATATATTTATAGAAAGTTTATTTCGAGAAATTCTTTAATTTCCGTCCAGGCTCCGGGCAACGATCCGTATATATTGTAAGTATACTCCAGGCGTTGCATGCACGACAATAGGGTAAACGGCCGACAGTAAAATGCACTACATAATCGCTACAAGAATAACCCTACTCGCATAGATTATTTACAATGGACGGCCGAAACTGCTGGCCGACATGCGAGGCGTCTAGTACCAAAACCAGTCATTATTTTTCAATTTGCATAAAAAAAAAATGGTTAATTAGTTCATTTTAAATCTACGGTCATAAAACTCATATTAATAGTACATTATGCTTTAGAAAACAAAAGCCGTGTAAAACCTAAAGAATGTTTAAAAAGAAAATCAGCTCATCGTCGCCTGTCAACAATTTTTATTATGTATGCAAAAATGTCTACATGACAAGCTGCTTTTATGTATTGTAAACATCTTGTTTAAATTTTAATTAGTTAACTTATAAATTGAAAAAAAATTCACTCTCAAATTACAATGTAAAGCACAGATTATAAATAATTAAATGGTCATCCAAGTATGATAATAGCAGATGTAGAATTTAGATTTTGTCTAGATATTTTATCTATGTAATAAATAATTTTATCATACTACTAAAATTTTTATAAAATTAGTATCAATTTATATATAAATATTTTATTATTGTATTAGTATATTTAGCTTAAATATAAATTTAGATCATCTAGGCAATCTAGATAATGCTCACACTGAATACAACGGCCGCAAGTATGACTCAGGTGTACATTATAGTTATTTAGAATACATAATATCAATATTATGACAATAACTTGTACTTCATCCGAACTTGACTCAGACACAAAATTATACTTTTTTAGGTTTTGGCCTGACAATGTCTGCTAGACGCGTTACATTCTGTAATTATTTAATAGTATTATTATTAACACTCTAGTATTACATATACTTTGGCGTATCTAATGAATCGTCTGACGTTGGCCAATTGCGTCAAGTCCTTAATGTCCTTAGCTGAACACTAGTTATTTTTTCTAAAGCGAGCGGCCCAATGTGCGTTACAAATATATATTATTAATAATAATAATAACAATTTGTCATTAAAATTCGTCCTTGGACCACTGCAATATTATAAACACTCGAACACGATAAGTCTTGGGCGAAACTATATTTTATACGTTTTATACATACCCACCTTATGTATGGCGGTTAGGTATTCAACCAAACGCCCACGCGAATAGGTATTGTAATTATACAATAACGCATAAACCATAATGCATTTCGGGTTCAAATTGTTTTCTTAAACCGTAATAATATATTATATGTGTGTGTGTAGGTATAACGTGGGTAAATCCGTATACTCGGGTAAACTTTTTTAAGACTCGCCGAGTAGATTGATATTAGTTGTAACATATTTTTGTTACTTCTAACTTAACGTGTTAGGTCGTCGAGTTTAACGCTCTTAAAATGCGTTAATACCTCATTATTATTATCGTCTAATGAAAAGGTATGTAATATTATTACACCTAGAGCTATATAATGAAATGCAAATCGAAAGTCAACGGCTACCGTTTGTATACACCTACCTAATATTCTACACTCGTGTAATAATAATTATTGTTATTGTTATTATTATACGATACTGCGTAAAAACGATAAGTGCGTATTATATCATCACTCGTAGGCACAGCAATAATACAATAGTTTATGAGTTATGAAAATAAATTACTCATCTAATCAGCGACGGTCGGAGTTATAAAAAATTGAAATTAAAATTTGATCGAATGATGACTCCCAACACTTAAGACACGTCAAGTAATCGTGGGCTGCACTATCATAAACCCGAAATCGTCTTTATAGCACAACGAAGTTCACGGTCATGTTCAGTCAGAAAACTTAAAACTAATAACAACGGCCACTGTAATAGCTGGAATATTCGTGTTGCCTATTGTAACCGAATAGTTATGTGTACAATAAACACCGTAGCTTTCCGTACATTCGACGGGGAAAATATAAACGGACCGACGAGTTTCCGATACGACATGAGCCATGAGGTCGCGCAAAAGCAATTTAATAATAATTATAATCGAACGATAATTATTTTCGTTTTACTAATATCCGTACCCGAGCCGTATAAGGAGTACCGCGTGATACATTACGTTATAGACAAGCAAAGTACATGTACTTATTCGTTGTACCCTTGAGGTCACGTCCTATTACTATTGTTTTTAACGACCAATAAACCTGTAATCTGTAGACGGTAAAGCTCGCGTTGATTTTTACATGAAATAATTTTCAAAAATAAACTGGAGAGAACTGTGTACATGCATTCATTTATCTTTATTAACCTTTTTTCACACTATAAACTTTTGAAACTTAAAATGGTCACGTATGTATTATTAACTTTTTAAAAGAAGAATCATTTTGCTGAAAATGGTATACTGGTCGATTACCAGTTTTCCCAAAATTATTCATTTTAAAATAATTTATTCAAATACATACGTACCCATTTAAGTCTTAAATAGTTTTTAGCGCTCTACAAAATACTAAATAAAGTATATTTTGGTAATTTTATAATACCATAACATAAAGAAAAACTAAACAATTTTAATTCCAAATAAATGAGTGTATAATGTTAAATACTCGTTATTATGTACCAGAAAGCTTCAGCTCCCTCCCCCTGTGATTCCTATTTGCACCATTGAAAACAAATATTTAATTATTAAAAATCAATACATTGCAGGGCTTTAATCCTTTGTGTACTATAATATTTTACTAATTTAAGTATTTCTAAAAAATACTTATTTGTGGCATAAAATTGAAATTGTCCTGGTTTGGTTTTTTAACAGTATAGACAGTAATATGATTATGTACGCATATCTACACTTTTTATAATATTGTTATCCAGTTCTGTAATTGCGCACAGGGAGCTTGTATATTATAATGTCATACTAATGTTAAATAATATTATGATAATAACGTTATTACAACAATAATGTTGTTGTTATTATTGTGTGCCTGGAATTGCACATGGTGTCTCTTTTTGTAGTCGTGACCGGCACCGCGGCGGGCCATTGTCCACGCTGTGCCATGCGAGTGGCCTGTTGCGACGGCGGCGGCGGTTGTCCGGCTAGACTAGAGAGCCGCATTCCACGAACCGGCGGCCACGGCGGCGTCGTCGTCGTCGGCTCGCGGGCCGGCCAACTTGTGCGCGCCGCTCGCACGGTTTAGCATAGACAAGACGTATAGCTATAGGTAATAATAACATAATATACGGTCTGTAGACTACACCTGCTCGTCCGGTCGGCCCGCGCAAGTAGCGTCTCGCTGTAAAGGTATAAAAATAAAACCGACATAACCGTAACGTAACCGAAAAACCAAACGCCGGCTACGCGGGCTGGCGGCCACGGTTGTGTTGTGCGTGAAGCTGCTGACTTAAGCGGAGAGCGGTAACGAGCAATAAATACGACGCGATAGATCATTTCCGAAATGATCCGGAAAAAAACCAAGAAGTAACGCGCGTACGCAGAAAAGAATAAAACGGTGGTGGTGGTGGTGGTGGTCGCTATTTTTTTCTTCCACATCGGTTCTGCTGCGACGAGTCACGGAGATGAAAATGCGCATTTTTCCTCGGCCGCCGAGAGGCAAGTGACCTTCGCGATTCGATTCAGCCGGTCAGCACCGGGAGGGGCCGTACCGATCCGCGGTACCGCCGCTCGCCTCTTCCGCCTGCAACACCTTCGCTCGCATCTCCTCCGCTCGGATCTCCCCCGCTGCCGCGTCGACGTCGCGCACGGAAAAATTTTCTCGAGGCGACGGAATCCGTGGTCCGGAAAGGTATGCGGGGTCCGGTCACGGGAAGAGAGCACTTGTTTTTCCGCGTGCGTACATAGACACCAGCTATGTACTATTATAATACGCTATTGTGCGCTATGCGGTCGTTAGATGTACTCGTAATATGTAAAGATACGGCCTAAGGCGAACGAAAGGCCAGGTCCGAATAATAATAATTATAATATTATATTCGTTTTGTGTTGTATAACAGTAGGTACCTACCGCGTAGTATGAATTATGCGCTTACAAATTATGTTATATACTTGAATTTGGTTTTTGCAAAAATCTCGACCAAAATACCTCCATGGTCGAATAAATTATTAAAACGTTAGGTGCTACATACAAGGCGATTGCGGCCTCACTTGAATCACCCATGCTTAGTTTTCCCATGATAACGTTTAATATTAAGATCGAAATGTACAAACATTATAATAGCTTGTGTGGATATAGGGATCGATATTTTATTATGGTTTAAAAGATAAAATAGTTTAATTACATACACATTTAGTGGTTACTTAGTTATGTGTAATGGCACCTACTTATATATTTTATCTCAAGCTAATACAATTAAAATAACTTACCATTAATAACAACAAGGTTGAATCGGTTAGTTGGGTACCTAAATCAATTTTAGACGGTTTTGGATTGTTAATACTAAAATTCTAGACATTATGTTTTTTCGTGCTATCAAGAGTTAACATTCTGTGAACACATCTTAACGTAGTTATCATATACCTAAACACGATAATGACATAAATAAAAAATCAAGAATTTAATTTGGACCTCCAAAAGAGTTTTTTTTTCTAATTTCACGACTATATTTTAGTTAAAAACTAAAAAGTTTACATTAAGTTAAAAAAAAAAAAATTGTTGAAACATAAATAATGACTTAAAATGTAAAATTGTTAACTAACTCTACGGGACAATTCAGTTTACAAAGTCATTTTTCCAACCTCCTCCACATACTATTTTTCTCTTCGGTTTGAACTTTGAACGCATAACAATATACCCCTAATAAGTAATAATTGATATCTGATAAGTGATAAGTTTAGTTATCACGGCAAAATACGACCGTTGATCTAAACGGTAAATAATCGTACTTGGACTTAAGTAATTTTACCCGTATGCCCCATATGCCTCACTTCTGTGCGTTCATTCGGAAACTTACTATATAATGATACCTATTATAATATATACCGAATAGAAAATGAATATATATATATATATATATATATATATATATATTATCCATATAGTATAAGTCACGCCTCCGGTTCTGCGAAAACGACCGTATAACCTGCGGATATCCGCGTGTGTGCGATAATAACGTTAAGTACGTTAAAATATAATGTAATAATAATAATATACTTACGAACGTGCAACTGGAAGGTGGTTCACGTGCCGAGTTATTGTTCACACGCCAGTCGTACGTGCAAAAGGGCGAAAGTATACTCATCGGAAACAAAAATATAATATCCAACTCGGGCGGCGGCCGTTTTACTCTTAACGAGAAAATTACACAACCAGCGATAACGTCTTGTCTGATAATATTTACAACCAATTTTCCATAGAATTTTCCATGTGCAGATTAGGCCGCACAGAAAACGACGTTAACTCGAGTGTGATAATGTAACTGTGATTTACCGTTATGCCGCTGTTATCGAACGGTTAAATAGCTACTTAAACTTTTGGTATTTTTTTTTTTTTAAACCGGCAATAATCGACACAACGTCGATTAGCAGCGAACAATGATATATTATTTGTTATTGACTGCGCCCGACTTTAATAATAATAATATTGTTATAATAAATTATAATAATTATCGAGTAGGTACCTGCCTGACTAACCTACCTGTAACGCTCACGTACGTAGTTGCAGTGCGGAAAATATAGCCAAGACACTGACAAACGAGCATGTAATTAGCGATGGATGTGATAATTAACACGGTGGACCTTAAGGGAGACAGACGATACGTTTACATATTTTTATTATTTATTACTATAAGAAGCAAAAGAATGTGTGTAATAAATAATGCCAGTCGTCATCTGTATGTATATAATTCAATACCGTTAATTACACGGTATAAAAGTAATTTGTAGTTAAAAAATATCGTTATATTAAATAATAATTATAGTAATAAAATACAACGCGCATTGTTAAGTATTAACTGTAACACAGTTTGCTGGATACGGTCTTGGTGATTTTTTTTATGGTAGCTAAATTTATATTTTCACATTTCATTGTCAATTCTAGACAGAAGCGATTTAAATTCGAAAGAACTGTCTTAAAAAAAACTTCCATCCATTTACCATACCGGACTTTACCGTTATAATTCGCTCAATAAATAGTATTCAAAAATGTTGTAACAATTGCACGTGAAAATGTGCTAAAAAGCGGCGTTGTGTAATGATCGACTTCCGATATACTTATTTTATATTCGTTTATAAACTATATTCTTATGATGATAGAATAAACTTATTTTTGAGATTTTTCTGCACTTCATGCCTCTTTTAAAAGTTTAGCGACCTCGTAAACATTAAATAGAGATTCTTAATTGTTCCATTCAAATATTTAATATAAATTATATTCAACCATCAAATTCTAAACGGTTAACATTAGCCAAGTAGGCAAAGAAACATTTTAAAACTATTATATAAAACATTTTGAAAACGGTTTTTCTATTTTATTAAACGATTTTACTACCGTTTTCATGACAGCTTTGTGGTTACAAAATATATATTTGTATAACGTTTTAATGTGTTTTTCTAACGTTAATCAAAAACATAATATGTAAAATGTTCTAAACGTATTTGTACAAAGAAAAATAAATGAATGTAAACAAAATAACGTTTTAGAGGATCAGTTTTCAAAATACATTATTGTAAAACATTTTAAACGAAAACGATTGTATTTTAAATTAATTTCTACTTTGCTACTTGAATATGAGTTATTAGAATTAAAAAGTACATTAACAGAAATAATTTAATAAATATTAGCATTGTATTATTATTCGATCGGTCACGTCAAGGCATTAATGTAACAAAATATTATACAAACAAATCGATTTTGTTTTGAAATAATATATTGTTGTATAATATTTAATGCACAGTGAGCAACACTTGTAATTGAGGAATGACTAATTTTCTCTGCCTCGCATGTGATTTTATAATAATAATAATAATAATAATAATAATAATAATACTGTATTATGATTATTATGAAAATAAACGGTCGAACGATTTTTACCAAGCGGCGTTCACGTTTTTCATCGAAGCGTACGAATTGAAAAAATAATCATTCAATAATATAATCCATTAAGAGGCTGGCGCCGAACAAACTCAGAATCAGAAATAACAATATTACTATCATAATACAACACCGTCCGTGTCGAACCCGTTGTTTTTCAAACACCAGTAATGACTGAATAAGTAACTTGGGGTACACATATATTCAATTAAAATTTGAATCTATGTGTTATTACACATTTTTCTCAAATGCAGTGAAAACAATTTTTATGGAAAACTTATTAAAAACATTTGTTACCTAATATAGTTATTCAAAATGTGTGTCCCTTATTATCTCCAGTGTACCAAGTTGCCTAGTTTTACTGTAGTCTCTTTTTCGATTAGTCTTTAAATGGTCATAATATAGTAGCATAAGCACAATATTCATGTGATCGATTTTAGTAGGTGTACTTTCGCGGTTAAAGTCGTCTACGTCTTATTCAAGTATTGATTTTACAAGATATTTTTTTTCTTTTATGGTTTCTAATTTATCTGCACTAATAATGAACACTGGTTGCATAATCGATGAATATCAGTTACCACAATAATAATTAAGCTGGTGGGATTATTATTATTAATTATTAAATATAATAATAATAAATCAGTGTGGTTTGTGAAATCATAAGTTAAGCAAGAAATTATACGCGAGTATGCCAACTTAAGCGACGGTCGTTGACCTTAGTATATATGTATCAGTTTTGGTCTTGTCGTGGGCATAATTTTGTTCATCTTGATAGAGATTACTCTAAAACAGAGATACACATTGACACAAGATACAAATATTCATGATATACTTAAAATTGCATTTACAACGGCAATGTTGCATTAATAAAATATTATATTTATTTATTTATACTTTGATACATTTTTGTTCATCTCTACTCCAAAATTATGTATTATTATTTTGCAAAAACCTAAACTATCTGACATGACACGAGATAAGAAGAAATACTCTGTTTTAGATTCATCTCCAGTGGCCGAGGCAGCCTTTTTTTAATTTTAATTTGTAGCCACATATGGTTGTACATTTTCTACGCTGTTTACGGTCGGCGACAAGACGTGTTTGTTTTATGAGAATTATTTATGAGACAATGAAACCGGCAAAGAGAATAATATTGTTAGATAGATAATGTTCAATTGGAACGCCCACGGCTTTGCGGTAATGATCTTGGAACGGACGGGCGCTAAACAGTCGTTTTAATTTATGCGGATGATCTTTGAAAATGCATAAATAAAATTATATCATCCGGTAAAATCTCGAAAACCGCTTATAAATGACTTGGAAAACAGTTTTGTTTTATATTTTTACTCAAATTTTATTGCTTTCTCGATGATAATAATCGAAGATGCGCCGTGTGCATCGCGCGATTTTCGAGTTCGATTAAACAACTCGCACTGTTATCCAAATAGTGAAACGGATCGTTACATGTTAATGATTTATGTTATAAATTATATATTTATATATATATATATATTGTATGTATATACACTATACAGTGTATAATCGCAATGGATTCAACGACTCTCCAATTATAAAACGTTACTAAACGATGGCCGATTTGTTTATGCACTCAATAGGTAATTTAACTGTCTTGCGTGGAATCATGTTTCCATTTGTTGTTGGTATATTCAATTATAAAATCTGACGCTTAAAAATAATGCCGACTACTCGCACTAAAATAACACGTCGAGTCGTTGAAATCACGAGTTCGAGTGAGTGGTCGTTGTTTCACGATGATTCTCCTATTCACAGAGTAGTTTTCACAATTCATTTTTTAAAATAAAACCATCAACTTGTCCGTGGTCGTGCATGCGATTATTCTCTCTGTACGTCGCCATCAGCAGCTGCTCTCTAAAGTCTATATATTCCACCGTTCACGCACCTCCGCGTCTCAGCTATAATAACGTTCACCCACCGGCAGTCTTACTACCCAAACACACGAGTTATCCAATGCAATATGCTCCGTTCGTTGCATTGTGTAATGTAATTATCGATTGATTTATAGTTCATACTCCACAGTATCATTGCTAGTTGTAAACTGCGGAATCCTATGAGAAACAGCGATTCCGCAGTGAGTTAGTTTCGTCTGAATTGTGCAATATTATTTTCGTAGACACGATAGAAAATTGCATATGATGTAAATATAGATAAAATGACAGGAGATGATGGAGCAACTAGAAAGGAAGAGAAGCCACATATTTCATAACATTAGCTGTTAGATCTCAACATGTCTAGCACGACTCCTCTACCCGGAGTTAGTGTTCCTGATTATTCTTCGGTGCGATTAATATTCATAAAAGTTTATTTAGTATCATTCGTTGGCAATAAGTTCACATAGGAATCGCTTTAATGGTATTATGGCTAATTCTTTTCTATTTCTTTGTTGTGGAAACCTAGAGCACACGCGCCCTTTGGGCGGTGGTTGTTCATTACAAACGTTTTGCCGCTTATATGGCTAATGACACGAATGCCAGATAATGGCGCATCCATGGACTATCTTCTAATTTTTCAGCGGTAGTCCAGCCAAACGTTTGAAGTACGCCTGTAAACGACCTAGCAGCAAAACGGTTTTTTCGGTAAATTACAGCTTTATGCAAGACTGCGGGTGAACTGTATATTTTTCCATTAAGTAAACCACTTTGGGAAGCAACGAACAATGATGGCTAAAGACAGGTTTAGCTTATTCGCTATTAAAATTGAATTATTTCGAACATACAAATAATTAGACGTGTGTACAAAATCGTTCAGTCGATACTTAAACGCACTTGGGTTTCAGGATTAACTGGCGACGCTTATACATTTTAGTATTAACTTAAATGATTGTTATTTTGCTGATATTTCGTACGTTAATAGTTAACGTCGGTACAGCGTATATAATATTATGTATATATACATCTATTTAAATCTCCGTGAGGCCAGCTAGGTAGTATTTACCGTTATGGTTACCATCTACTCAAAACTAATGTGCGCGCGTGCAACACAAAGGTTCGCTTAGCTCGTTTCTTTTGAAAATTCTTTGCCAAGGTACAAGGTCTGCTCCTTGTGGCGATAATTAATGAAGAAGACGCGTTTTGACAAATGACAATCAGTCGCAAAACGACTTTGAACATTTGTCAGGTATTATTTCCTAGTGTTGCCACTAATGTTCGTGGGCGTTCAATGCCAACCCATCAAGTGGGTATCCCCTGCGTTCCCGTATGTACTCCCATCGCGACCTTACTACAATCGTTCAGTCCAAATAATATTACAAAATTATTACAAGTCATCGGTCGTCCCGTAGGCTTAAGGGGATTGAAAGCGGGTTTCTAAGGGGCATTATATAGGCAAATAAATAATTTAAAAATGTATAAATATCAAACGGTAAATTACACATCTAGTTAAAATCAATAAATAAATAAAAAAGGAAATTCAACCTAAAATTCATAATGCCTAACCTAACAGATAAGTTTAAACTGTATGCTATATTTTTATCAACAAAATAGTATAAGATACCTACCGATTTACAAAAATAATTTTAAAAAAATGATGTATAAAAAATAGCTTAAGAGTGGCCACCATCATAGTGGAAATAGGAGGACATAAAAAGTTACAAATTAAGGAGTAAAAGTAATGATAAAGAAGTAGTAAATAATTTTGACGATGCATGTACAAAGCACAGGAGTTAGGGAAGATCAAAAAATAAATTCTACGTATTCACAAATATTATCGTTTAGGGAAAGTTACATAACACATACTTATCCGTTGTATTTTTTGTGTTGCAGAAGTCCAAAATAAAAACGACAAAGCGATGGATGTGGTCACGGATATAACTTCGTCGTTCAACTATGGGCCGGAACGATTTTACGCCGGTAGCGAATTCGGAAGGCCGGAAACGATGAAATCTACGTACGAGATTATATTGTCTCGATCCGACGACTCGGAGTCGACGGACGGTACCACCGCGGCAAAGAGGCCCATGGCGATCAACGGCAATAGCAACAGCTGCAAGTCGACGGAAGACACGTGCAGCAAATCGAGCGTCAGGGACAAGATAGCGCTATTTTCGTCGCGGGCCGCCGCCGAATCGAGGTCCGACAAAAAAGACTCGACCTCGTCGTCGTCATCGTCCGCGTATTCGTCGGGCTCGCCAGACTCGTCGCCCCTTAGCACGCCACCCGTTTCGACTCGGGGTAGCAGTACTCTGCCACGAAATCCGTCGGCCGAACGCTGCCACCAACGAAATCAATACCAAACACAGGTTTCAGTGCCGGCAACGGCCGATGAGGCCAAGACACCGTTGACGCGGGCCATCAGTTTCACGGACACGGCGTCACAGTATCACCGGCGGTCTCAGAGTCTGGTGGAACCGTACAGCAAGTACTTCAACACAATGAACACGTACGCCGAAATGGGACGATCGTCGTTGAATACACTCATTGAACAGCGGCGACGCAGCATGTCTAAACTCCGCGGATTGGTCATACCGGAAAAGGCCAACATGTCCGTCGACGACGACCGACACCCGGCCATTCCAGATCTGCCGGAGATCAAGAGCAAAGACGTCGTGGACACCGGCGACGTCGAATCCAGACCGGTGTTTTGTCCGCCGACCAAGACTTACGTCAACAGGCCGGTGACGGGCACGGTGACGCGATACGCCAGTCCGGTGAAGACCGTTCGGGCCGTACAACCGTCGGCTATACCGGCGGCGGCCGCGGTGGTGGTCGTCGAAGAACAGCACTCGTCTTCGTCATCTTCGTTGAATTCCAGTCGGGAAGAACTCAGGCACATTATACAAGACGAGCGACCGAACAGGGAATCGATCATCGGCTTGTCAAAGTCCAAGGCGGCCGCGTTCAAAGGCGACAGCGACGAGGATTCGGCGTTGAGTTCAAGCCGGTCGAGCATTTCGCAGTACTCGCCGACGTCATCGCCATCGCCCAACCGGTGCATAATGGCGGCGGCCGATGAAGTCAACGGGTGCAGCAAGCGCGTGTTGAAACCCGAAAGCGTAGAGGCCATCAACCGAAAGAACGTGTTGTGCTCGGCCAGAAACAGCAGCGGCAAGCCCGAACCATTGTATCCGTTATGTAAACCGACGGCCGGTCGTCAACCACAGCAACAGCCGACGTTGGACACGTTGTGGTCTTCCGACCCGGTTCGGCCGTGCGTCAACGGCAACAACGTCAAGACTGAGTACTACGCTATGGACGTATCCGCCAACGACAGGCAGCCGAAAGGCAAGTCTAAATACTCGCACAACCGTATGTCGTCGATGGAATCGACCACCAGCGAGGACTCGTCCATGCAGTACGTGAGCGCCGAGCAGTTCGGCAGCATCAGTTCGCTGGCATCGTCCACTAGTCTGATATCGCAGCAGGAACTACAGCAGCTAATCGAGGACGCCAATCAAACGCTCGAGGAGTCGGCCGTCGTGCCGTCCCAAACCGTTGAAGTCATGGTCGTCATACTGCACCGGGACAGTGCCACCAGCAGCGTCGGCATAACTCTTGCGGGTGGTGTCGACTACGAGACTAAAGAGATAACAGTAAGTCTAACAGCAATTTCAATCAAACCCCAAGTCTTTCAACGTACATACCATAATATATAAAATCTGTAGCTAATCTAATATGTATCTGTAACTAATAATATGACTATCGAGTCATTACTTAATATTATATATAATAATATTACTTAACAGTAAATGGGGTCACTGATCTATTAAGAAGGTTATCTTGCAAAATTATTCCTATTCCATCTAACGGATATAGGTTTCGTACATCTGCAGTACATGTCAAAGAAAACGTCGCCAAGTTTATTTGGTATGATAAAATGTTTCCGTATAATTTTAGAAGCAGGACAACATATCAAGTGAAATATTTTTAATCAGGGATAACACGTTTTTAAGTTCAATCATTATATCGTTTTATAATTATTAATAACACTCTTACTACTTAAGTTCAAAAAATATATTTATTTAAAAAAAATTGTATTTACTATCTCAACTTGATAAATATACACTAACAACTTATTTTATAGTTGATTTTTAAAATTAAACGATTGTATTTCATTAATTTTTTATTTCTATTATTACATTTAAAGCTATTAGTTTGAAGTTTTATGTATTTTTTTTTTTTTTTAGGTCTACAAAGTATTAGCTGGAAGTCCGGCTGATAAAGATGGGCGCGTTAAGAAAGGTGACCGTATACTATCAATTAACGGCAAGAGCATGAAAGGAATTACACACCGAGAATCACTGGCTATACTTAAAGTAAACACCTCTGTCATAAAATAAAATAAAGTGAAATATAAGTTTTCAAGAAAATTGTATTGTTTTAATTTTGTTTATTCAGCTTTTAAAAAATTATATAAATTATTAAGAAACGGTTAAAACGTTAATAATAATTTTCTTTAGCTCAATCATAAACGCATAAATGTTTAAAAATTGATACTGTCAAGTCTTATAGGTTTTTCTCCTGTACTCTTTATGAAAGATTTTTCAGTATAATAATATACTACTGTTTTTATATAGGCACCACGATCCGAAGTAGTATTGGTATTATCCAGATGTAAATCTGAAGCGAGTGCAGAACCAAACGGATTACCTCAGCTAGCTGAAATATCAAATTCCATTGAAACCAAAAACAGTAATTATTAACAAAATGATTTCCTTTAAATTGCTTTGCAACTCTCAACATTTTTTATAATATTGTTTTAGACACGAGTAATCAAACTTTTGGACCAATGGTCAAAGTGATTCTGTCTAAAGACGGTTCTGGTTTGGGTTTCAGTCTAGAAGGGGGAAAAAATTCGCCGTCTGGAGATCAACCTTTGACAGTGAAAAAAATTTTCACAGGTAATTACATCACAAATAATATATTTTTTCCTCATTGCAAATAAATTTATTGTTTTTATCTCTCCACAGGTGGATGCGCCGAACAGTGTGGACAGATATTGGCTGGAGATGAACTAGTATCGGTAAACGATATAGACGTTACTGGTATGTCGCGCACCGAAGCTTGGAACTTGATGAAGAGATTAGTTAACGGGACCGTTTCGCTCGGCATACGTCACATTACATAATCTTCTTGCTGTGAGCTATTTATTCATAAATAAATAAGTAGTGGTATTCGGGTCCGTCAGTAGGCGTTAAACTCCTTTACCAACAACATAAAAATATGTTTTCTTAAACCTAATTATTATGAATATTTAACAATAACTACCACAAATTAAAATAAAATTAATTTGTGATAAAAATGTATAAAACTTATTTATGAATAGTGTACATAGAGAGTGTTATCTTATCTATATGTTGATTATATATAATAATATTATGATTTTTATATTATTTTATGTTCATTTTCATTTTACATATTGTGCCATTGTGATTTCTGTTAAATAGAATATAAATAAAAATACATTGAAAAAATCTGTATACTTAATATTTATTTTCAAACCTTAGCACCACAACCTTTTTGTTCATCATAATTTAATATTAATTTACCGAGAATTCCTTTAGGTAAATTTACATTTGGTAACTTTTCACTAATAATACCAGTAGCTACAGTTTTCCCATTTTCTCTTATTGTAAACGATTGACCAATGTCCATAACCATTTTATTGAGTAAAGTGAGTCGAACTTCAGCGTGTTCTCCGGGCATGATCATCGGTATAGATGGATCCAAGTCAATTCTAATGAACAAAACAGACAATATAAATAAAATATACAGATATATAATAACTAGTGCCTGTTAAAAAATAAATGTTATGCTTCAGGTTTATAAAAAAAATTAATTCTAGAAAAACTGCAATATTAAAAAAATATATAATAAAAGTAAAACTACAATAAAATAAACAAATTTTTAAACAAGAGCTTTATACTTGAAAACATCAAGTTCTTCAATTTTATTAATTTTACTATTCAGTTTTGAATTTTTAATAACTTTTTTCAACAAATATTATTAATTTAGACACATGTCTAAAAATTCCATCATAAGTTAAAATTAAAAAGACTTGAAAGACTAGAATAACAAATTCTGGGGCAAAATGGAAAAAAACTTTTTTAAGTGGAACAGAATGGGCTTTTTAAGGGGCAAAGGATAGACAATATTTGATATTAATGGATCTGAGTAACCCATTTTAAGTATGCAGACAAATTTTAAGGCAAAAAAATATTAAGTTTTTCTAGTTATAAAACTTAAAGTTATTTTTCTCTAAGTTATGGCGAAAGTTTGATAAAAAATTACTTCAAAGAAGTCTTTCTAGCGCATCTATTGGACGGATTTCAATTTTTTTTTTGTGAAGCTTACTGTTTTTTCTTTGGGGGCTAAAAGGCTGATTTTTGGTTTTATTAATAAATTAGTTAGATTTATTAGAAAAACTATAAAAAAGTAAAAACATAAACGCTTATAATACAATTTTGAAAAAAAAGCTTTTTAATCCTCATAAATAAGATGTTTTTCTGGATAATATACAGTTTTTGTTTGTTTAAATTTGTTCACTTGACTCTAATATACGTTATACATTTTAGTTGAAGTTAATTTATAATAACCTGCTAGCGATATTCCACGTATGACTAAATAATTGCTGCTGGTATTTGGACGTAATTGGTTTTGATCGTCCTCCTTCAGCACGCATGAGGAAATAGATTGTAGCTTTGAAATGGTTGTTCATTGTCAAACTATTACTTGGGCATATTATCATTCCTTTGCGAATGTTTTTAGGTTTAATGCCTCTCACTAGGAGTCCTACGTTATCCCCGGCCTTAGCCGTAGGCACAGATTGTTTAAATATTTGGATATCGCTAACGCTGGTTGAAATTTTTTCATCGAAACCAATCAAGTCAATTTTGTCATTCCTGTTTACAGTTCCTCGTTTAATGGTACCGATTACAACCGCCCCGCGGCCAGGTACTAACAGAGCATTGTCTATTGGTAATAAAAATGGTGACGAGTAATCACGTTGTGGCGTAGGAATATGATTGTCGATAGCGTCTAATAGTTTTCTAATTGATTTTTCTCCCAGTTCAGACGTGTCACCGTTTAAAGCAAGCTGAGCTGATCCAACGATGCATGGAACATTTTCACCTTCAAATCCAAAATCTGTCAATAACTCCCTTATTTCAAGCTCTACAAGTTCTATTACATCATTTTCAGATATATCGGCTTTGTTAATATACACTACCAAGTGATTTACACCAACCTATAAAAGATATATAACAAAAAAATTAGTTTAATTAAGAATCCGCAATCTAACCGCAAAGATTTACTCATTGCGGTTTCAAAGAGACAGGACATTTATTACAGCAACAACTTAAGAGACATTATGAAGGATAAATTCTGGTGGGACATCCTGATCGTGTATAAAAATATTTATCCAGGTATAAGTGAAAAAAAAATCTTAATACTTGTTTAATTAACAGCAAATGTTCTCGAGTTTGTGGCATTGAACCGTCTGTTGCAGCAACCACTAAAATAGCACCGTCCATTTGAGATGCCCCGACTATCATGTTCTTAACGAAATCGGCGTGACCCGGACAATCCACGTGAGCGTATTTACGTTTTAATGTTTCATAACCAACATGCGCTATGTTTATAGTTATACCTCTAGCTCTTTCCTCTGGAGCTTTATCAATTTGGTTGTAATCTATGAATTTTGATAAACCATCTTTTTCCTGTACTCTAGTGATTGCAGCTGTCAAAGTAGTTTTCCCGTGATCCACATGACCAATTGTACCTTATCGATAATGTAATAATACAATGCTGTTTATATGTGTAGGGAATTTTTAAAAAATACACACATTTATTTATTGCACAAAAAAATAAATAAACTATGAAATTGAGTTATGTTTTTTTATTATACTTACCAATATTACAAGTAGGTTTGGGTATTGTCGAATAATATTTCAATGTTGATTTGTGAATCTCACCACCTTTGCTAATTTGATTGTAAAAAAATAACTTTTTACACCATGAAGAATGTTTTACAAAACAAGATTTAATAAACATTATTTATATATATGAAGTTTATACACTTATGAAGTATGTACTATATTTGATTTGAGAATATATTAGTATAATATGACAATTAACAATTTATATTATGAAAAACAAAAATAAATGAAAATTATATTATTTCTGAATTGATAAAATTGATATGATATTAAATATTGATAAGAAAGTTTCGTGGTGATAAGAATATTATCACAAAATATTCTGTGATATTATTTTTGGCCATAGACATAATATTAATATACAATATTATTATGTCTATGTTAATAACCTTGCACATCACGGCTGTAGAAGATAAGGCCAAGGCCGCATACACAGAATAGAATAATTAATAGGTATAATATAATATTAAGGGGATTGCGTGCGGTCTGTTTTTAAGGAGTTTTGTATAGGCAATATTTTTAGAAAAAAGTGATTTTAATAAATTTTGACCATGTCCATTACTTACTGGTTAATTTGTATAAGCTTCAAGGTAGTATTTTTAATTTAAACTATTTTTCTAGAAGTAAAATCCATTTTGGTTTATTTTAGAGCAAAAAGTCAGACAAAATTTCAACTACATAAGATGGTTCAATTTTGTAAGACAATTCAAGTTCTTTGGTTAGGTCTACATTTTAATTTCTTGTAATTAAATAAATAAAATTGCAATTTTTTTATTATTAAAACCCAACTTTTTTACATAAAAAAAGGAAAAAATCAAAAATCGGCTTCAACAAAACTCGAATCTCTTTACAGAATTTAAATCGGACTATCCTAAGTAGTCGAAATATTGCCTGGCTTTTTGGTATAAATTCTAAAACGTCAAAAAACATCCCGCATACAATCCCCTTAACAGTAAAAGTATAAAATATAAATATATATAATACTTATAGTCAATCGATTCAATTCACTTCAGTAAACACAAAATTATTGTTATAACTTATAACTACACCATAGGAATAATATTTTATATTTGATAGCAGTTACAATAATTCAATTTTAAACTCACAATAGCTAAACATTGTAGTGTGAAAATAACTAATTTGTTATTTTCTAATAATAGGCATTGAAATAGTGTCCGGTTAACCATTTTGGTGTTTTAATTAAATAATTTTAAAAAATAAATCAAAATAGTGAAAGACTATATTAAAATTAAACTATTGTAACAACAAAATCTATCAAAATATATTTATTTAAATTTTATTAAGTTAAATTATTTTAGGCAGTTAAAAATAAACATCAAATATATAGTCATCAATATAAATGTTTATTAAGACACATTTAAATGCAATTGAATTTTACAGAAAATAGTTAACTTAAAATTATCACTACACATTAAAAATAGATTTTCTTCAATAATTGTATTAAAAATTGAACAAGTTCACACAGATTATTGATAATAGTTTAATAACGAAACAATTTTGATAATGAAACAAAAATAAACAAATTAACAATACTTATTGTGCAAAATGCAACTCGAACAGTACAAGGAATTCCTTCAAGGCTTATGTTGAGTAGTTGAATTGCTTTCTGAAATGATAAAACGACATATTTGTTAATATATTAGAGAACATTATATACTTTCTAATTTTTAAATAATTGACAACCTCTCTATATAGTTTATACTATCTTACACCTTTGCATAATTCTTTAACTTACGAAATTTAACTTATAAAATATTAAGTGTATTTTTAATAATACTATAAACTATAGCAATCGACATTGTTGTTGAACTAAACTTGTAAAACTCAGCAGTTATGAAACGACCAAAATAAAAGCCTCAGGCTAGCACAATAGTAAACAACCTGAGGATGTAGCAAAATAAGTTCCTAGAAGCATATGCAGTTGACTAAAACAAAGATGGTCAAAATGGGTCAGGAAACGTTAGGGTCGAGTATCGTTAACAGTGAAGAATTGATAGAAAAAATGAAAAAATAGTGGAGAGAACTGGTGATTGCAGCAAAGAAAAATGCAGCCTTTACTAAACAAAAGAAAAAGTTATGACTGTGAATAAATTAATAATATTAATATTGGTATCTAAAAAATGTTATACTACTTTTAACCCGATTGGTAAAAGTTCAACATGTAGCTTAACGGGCCTTGAAGGCCCAACACTGCAATCAACTAATGGTCTCTAATTTCTAAATTTATTTTTATTGAAATATTTAGTCGACCCTTGATTGTGTTGTAATAATTTTGTATTGTTAACGTGCGCCGTTCTTTATGAATATTTTATTATTTGTTTTTTTTTTACATACATTTTATAAATAAATTGAGTGAAAAAAAGCAAAGTAACATTTATAATTATTTTATATAATAAAACATCATATTAAGACTAAAATTGTATAACAATTAACTGTTCTGTACTAAATTTGAATTGTTTAGAAATAATTAAATTAACTTAAAACATTTTGTTATAAACAAAGAATATCCTTTATTATTATTTTAGAAACGTTTTTTAAATTTTTTATTTGGTATACGACTTATCAGTGGAATGATGTTTATGAAAAAAAACTGTTAGCTAAAAACCCTCTTGATAAGAGACTCACAGTATAAACACTATATAGTTTAAAGTATAAGTAGTCTGTAAAATTTAGCGTTATGGATTTAGTGGTCCGTGAGGTCCTAAAGGTTGGCGACCGCTGTTCTAGAGGAATTTTATAGAATACAAGCTGTCCGGACCAGGTGTTGCCCGGGATTTAGTTCCCAGGGCCGAGTAAAATAATTACAAATAAGATTAATAAAACTCAGTACTCCAGGTTGTATATTGTAAAGCTTTATAGCATACCCTGTCTCGGCTTTTTTTTGGATCTACATATTATGTACATAACATTACATTGATTATACCCCCCTCTTATTTAAGGGTCCCAGTCCCGATCCCGGTCCAAGTCCCAGTTCCAGTTCCAATGTTTAATAGCGTCCTCAGAACCGGCCTGTTTCATCACCTACCATTCGCTCGAGTACTGTGGTTACTATGGTTAGCAAACTAAGTGTTTATTTTGGGTTAGCAACAAAAAATATTTTGTATTTAAAGTATAAAATTCGTGTTTGAGGCCACCCTTAGGGGTGGAATTTTCAAAAAGTACTATGCCAGTTACCTTTGCGGGAGTGTACTCAACAACTTCACAAAGTTTCATGGCGATTGGATGAATGGTGAACTAATGCATAAAGGACAAGCAGACAAACATACATTCATTTTTATACATATAGATTAAACAAAAAATTGTACATGTACGTAATTCTCAGGATAATTAAGAAATTTGTTGGTAATTTTAAAAAATGTATAAGCGCCTAAGTAAAATAATACGGAGAATTTTTAATTATTAAATATAATATATACGTTCTGAAAGAACCATTGTTCGAAATATTTCAAACAAATTTTAGATGATACGGTTTGTTTTTTTTGTAAATTTTAAACATCGTCAAGTTAAAGCAAATAGATACAATCAGTAACAAGCCAATTATGAGGCTTTGCAATAATGTTGTTTAACCGGGCTATAGTAGATGTGTTAAAATATTATTTTGTTTTGTTACCTGGCAATTGACTAGGACTTTTTACAATACTATTATCAGGTACTGATTGAGCATGTAAACTGGTAACATTAGACGCAATCTTGTCGATTTGGTTTTTAAGATTAGAAACCTATAAAAAAAAAACCTGGTTAATATAATATTATAATATAGAATTTAAACATAACATATATACACCATTAGTTTATTACCTCTAATTTAGTGTCAGTGAACTTTTTGGTAAGCTCGTCTTCTGAAATTTGATATTTGCTTTCAATAGTTTTTAATTGAGCCAAAAATTTTTGGCTATTCTCTTTTAATTTCTCTATTTCATCCTATAAAAAAATACAGCAGTTAAAAGTGCAACATTTTCAATATAATTGTATTCACACAAGTTTTTAACCAACTTTATCTTTTTTCTGATCTTGAGAAAGCCAAACAAGTTTACTTGACAATGTTTGATTAGCTGCTGTGATGTTACTACTCAAATCATTAATTTGAACTCGTAACTCATCTGACATGCGATTAATACTGGTTTCATCAGTCTTAGAGCCCCTGATAAGAGTTAAATTGCCCTAAACACAAATAAATTTGCTTTATGTATAATTTATAAATGGTATACAAATAATCAATGATGATACTCATTTTAACTAGGGTTCGGGACTTAAGGCACTTATAACATTTAAAATAAGCGCTTAAAAACATTTGTTTTTTTTATTATAAAATACTTGTATTTTGTGCCCATGCTAAGTACAAAACAAAAGCAAAACAAGTGGTATTATTACTACGAAATAAAATACAGTTTTGAAAATAGTTTTCGTTTAGTTTTACCACAAGCATTTTTTTAATGATAGACCAAAAATCTGGGTGTTTGTTAGAGGCCTGCATCATCAAAATCAAAAATATTAACAAAAAACTTATAAATGAATTTCTTACAAAAATTACTTTCAAACTTCACGCTTAAATTTGTTGTAACTTGGCATAAATTTGTATAGCACTTGGCTAGCCATAAAAATAAGCAAATGCTTTAACTCCCGAACCGTAATACAAACATACAATTATTTGTGTAATGTTGGAATCCAATTTTTTTTGGTTGGATTGTAAAGAAGCAGTATTCTCTTTGAGGGCTCTAACGTTTATATTTAAATCTTCAAGTTCACTTCCAAACTTAGCCACTTCTGCGGATAAATCTTTCCTGACGTCTGGTGATGGGACGTGTGGAGGAATACGTTTTTCAATTGATAAAAGACTCGTATGTAATTGTTTAACCTGTAGATTAATCAATTAAAAATTATTATACAAATCATATTTACTAACATACATAACATTAAGAGTTAAATATACCTGCAGTGTTAAGTTTGTGATTTGTAAATTAAAACCAGATAATTGTTGATAAATGTCAGTCTGATTTATTTGAAGTTGTTTAGACATCGCATGACATTTTTGCAAGTCATCAGGAACACCTTGATTGCCGGCAGCAACTGAAAACAATATTGTAATATAATAAAATTAACACCTAATTTTTTTGTACCTATGAATAAAAATCTTTGTTAGTATAGACATGTTAAATAAGCAAGCAACTTTTTCAATATAAAACATTTCCAACCTTCATCGAGCTGGGTTTGTAAATGTAGTTGTATTTTGCGAATATCGAAAAATGTATACGTTTCGAATACAACCCAAACAACACAGCCAAACATTAAAGACATGCGTAACGCACTGCACCAAGTATTCGAAATGAACCTATGTTTTCGCCTACGAGTGATCTGCCTCCGTAGTTTGATCGGTGTCGGAGCCCGTGAAGACGAACAAGAGTCCGACTCGGAGGAACACATAAGTCGGCGATTTCTGTTGTTAGTGCCAATAATCGTGCCCGTTAAGGCATCCAGTTCTTTGCGCTTACGCATTTTTTTGCCACCGATGGCAGATCTCCGACTAACGTCACTGCTCATCAGGGCGTTAATGTACGGTTTGACACGGTGTCCGCTTTGGTCTTACATGGACGTGAGTTTCACTTATTTGATACAACTAGTTACTCTATTACAATTATCACACCTCTTTTTCCCCTTATTATGGCACTATAGCGAGCTTTCGTAACTGGGATCGTGAATTGGGATAATCACTGATACGTAAGTCATGTTAGAAACGCCGCGCAGAATGGAAAGGGCGGGGCGACGCGAGTACAGTGTTTAAGGGCTGATCAATACCGAGTACAGTATACAGACACATATTATTATGAACCGCCACCCGGCGCACAAAGCCTTCAAGTTAAAACAATACACTCTTAATAGAAGTAAAATTAAAATTATATTTCTTTTTGTAATCTGTCTTTTCCGTAAAATTGTGAATTATCAAAACCTACATGTTTTTTTTTTTAATGAAAAATTAATCATTAAATATAATCTTTTTACAAAAGAAATTTTATGCATCTCTTTTATTTGACATTGCGGTAAGAAATACGGTATTTCGTAAGCGTAATAAGGTAATTTTTACATTTTAAACGAAGGGTTGAGTGGATTGAAGGGTTAAATGTAATTTTCTAAAACTTTGGGGAGATTTATTTAACACGCGTTATCCACGCAACTTTGATAATAATAAAAAACATAATAATAGCGCCTTTATCAAATCATATCTCTAATCTCCGTAAATAATAATAATTTTGCAAAATTGTGTATTCAGTATTGTATCACAAAACATTTTTATCCACTCAAACTTTTAGGCTTTTACTACGAGTTCGTAAAATCACATGTTTTAATGAACAAAAGTTAATTAAATGGTACAACAACCAATGATGCATTTACCGAAATCCGAATGGACAAAAAGAAAAAATTATTGTCATGGACATTTAAAAATACTGTACGATTTTTTGTAATCCCTAGAAAATTCCCAATTCTGTTTTTAAAACAGCGACCCTCGGGTCAAGTCTGACTTCAGTAAGAATACATTTTATTAAATAAAAAATATAATTCAAATTTACAAATATTATTTAATTGAATTTACAATCTTTTCATAAGAAAAGTTTATAGTAACAAATGAAAATAAAACAAATTAATATCTTAGAATATGATAGGTAAGATAATAGATAAGAACATAATTTTTGCAAGATCATAATTTAGAGCTTAAATCACAGAATATATTATTTTGTGCTTAAACTATAGTGTATACTTATTAATACAGTATTAAGGATTCTTAATTAGTTATTTTTTATTTTTGTCAGACTATCTCAATCTACAAAAATCTATAGAAAAAAATAGTTTTTTAACACAAATAGTTTAGCTTGAATTAAAACCAAAATGTATTGGAATTGTTGTAAAATCAACTAATGTTCACACCTAAAAGAAGAAGAATTTATCTGTACTATGTATTTTTACATGTTCGGTAACTCAATTCACTAATTTTTAAAAGTTTATTGACATTTTAAAGAAAAATTATTTGATAAATCAAAAAATTACTACCCTTCAACATAGATTAACTACTGGCGAATAATAAATAATGAATATCAAAATAGTATATTATTAACTAAAATAAACTTTTTATTTATCACTCCATCTAGATGAAATTCTTAATTGAATAATGCCCAAATTTGACTGTAAAATTAAAAAAATGAAAATATACTATGTTGTCAATTATTTTTAGATTTTTTTTCTTTTACAATGAGTTTCATAAATAATGGTTCACGTGATAAAAACATGGCAATAAAAAGAATCAAAGTCTATGTCCACCAACACATTTTTGTGATACTTCTTTTTTTTGTTAATAAGTTTATTTTATTTAGATATGTTTAAACTAAATGATTACTAAAGCTCGCATATTTATGACTACATATTTTTTTAGTCAAATTAGAATTATACTTAAAATACAATATAAATTTGATTCACAAAGAGTAGATTTTAAATCAGTAAACTCATATTGCATATATTTGCATATTTGATACTTTTGAGCCTATATTTCCCCATAATTATTTCTAAATTTAATAGAATATTTGTAATTATAATTTTTAAATATGTTCCATTGTATTATTATCTTTAATCGTGTTTAGGAGTATGAGCTAAAGAAAATTATACATATTATGAAAAAAAGTATTAAAGGAAAATTTTAACTATTAAGTGTAATCCAAAATTTTTAAAATAATTGTCATTGTTTTTTTTAAATTTGAAAATATCACCAATTAATTGTAATTCAATGTTATCCTGATGCGTAAAATACCTTTTTAAATATTAATAATTGTAAAATGTTATTTATATTACTTCCACTATTTGAAAATCTTCTCCAAATTTGTAATGTATAATTAAGTAAAATATTGTTATAATCATTAACTACTAACAAATAGTAAACCTTTTTTATTTTATTTTGTAACTCTATTAGTATAACAAAATGTTTATACTAAAACTATATGAAAATTTACATTACATATTTTATTACCATTTACTTAAAATTGTTGAACATTTATAACTCAAACAAATAACATGTTTCATTTAAAATTTGTATCTCTACTACTTAACTTAATTTTATTTTTTAACCTTGGGTAGTCTATTTAGACGAATGTTTTAATTTTCACAGCTTTATTTGTATTGTATTTTAAATGGTGTTAATAAAACCAAACAATGAATATCTTTAAAATAAAATGACCTGTTATAAAATAGTTAATATATTTGTTTAAAATACTGAATTGGTTAGAGCCATAACATACAAGCTTTGTTTATAATGAATTGTAACAATTTATAAATTACTTACTTGTAATAATAGTACGGTTGAACTTGTCTAGTTCACCCTGTAAAGCACTAATAAACCAACTCATGGTCAATAGCCAGACTATGAGGACAGATAAAATGAAAAATACACAAATGGTACGCGTTTGAACGTGACATTTATCCAATGTTACTCTCTCAACAAACTTGTCTCGTTGAAATCTTAAACAAAAAAATTTAACTCAATTGAAAACTTTCTTACAAAGCGTACGTAAATAAGGTGCTGAGTTAAGCATTATACTTTCTGTATTTTTTTTTCCTCGGTGAGGCCAACATTTGAGGCGATGGGATATGGACAGAAGAACTACTCTCCGATTCCGACATTCCTAGCAGCTCATAGCTTTTGTTTGACACGCTTGGTAGTTCCATTTAGCGACTAACATGCTTAAACTATACCATAATAATATTTAAAATCAAGATATAATCTACATAAAACTAATCAAATAAAAAAACAACAATAACTATTACAACAGATTGTAATATTTAAAAAAAATGTTTTTAGACACGTTAACAAAATAATCCAAGATAAGATAACGCTTATCAATTTATGATAACAACACTTTTTTGACATTACTTTTTTTACCACGTCTTGTTTTTGGGTGCTATTTATCAAGGCCTCACAATATTGTAACAAGTTATAACATATCGAAGCTTACGATATTATTCGGTTGAAAATCAAAACACCAGCTGTTCCAACATCGAACGAATGAAACTGTACATTATTTAGATAAGAGCCCAAAAACTCATAATATTATTGATGACCTTTTATGCAGCTCTTGCAAAGTACCTTTGCAAAAAGAAATAAAATCAAGAAAAAAAAAAGAAACTATGTTAGATTAAAGTCCCCATCACCAAACTTTTACTAGATGTTCTACTCACTTATAAGTAAGTATTGCATGAATTTGGAAAATGTTCGTTCAGTCACATTTGTGTTGTGGGTCATAAAAGTAGATAGTTTTCAGCAAAATACCCATGTTTGAAGCCGTAAATTAATAGCAAAAAAAAACTTAATTGGTTCAAAGATGATATGGATCATAAGAACATAACTTAAATTTTATATAAACAAAATATTTGTTTTTAATTTTTAACTTTTTGACCCCAAAAAAAGTTTTTGAAAAATTAAAAAAAAATGTATTTTCTTAAAATTTGGTTAAAGTACACTTAGTTAGAATTTTAACAGTGCAGGTTTTATGTCTATACCACTATCGGCGGTTAAATTACAAAGTTGGGAATATAAGGTGTTTTAGGATAATTTTTTTTAAAAATTGACCTACCTAGGTCCAAAAAAAAATTTTAAAAATTGTTTTGTTATTAAGGACTTGTAAAAAATATATGATAAAAATAGGCGGACTCGTCTAGTCTAAAAACTATTTATCTAGTGATTAAGATGTAATATAACTGTCAACAGCTGTGTTGTTTTATAAAATTGGTTAGTTTGTCTTAATTCATGTAAACAGCTAATATTTCGTATATAATTTTCAAAGTAATTATAACCAATTTTTTTGTAATATTTAAATAGGTAAACGATTTAACCCGTAAACTATATTGCCAAAAAATATACAGTACTTACCATGTATGTGGCAGTCACATAGGCGCAAATACGGGGGGGGCTAGTGTGGGCTTAGCCCCTCCAATGCTAGACATAGCCCCACCAAAAAAATTAGGTTATGCATACAATTTTAAAATATAAAAATATATTTACTTATTAATGTAATTAAAAAAAAATTCCAGCCCCCCAAGTAAAAAATTGAAATTGCGCCTATGAGCAGTCATGAATACAGTATATTTACACAATTTATAAGTAAGTGTTAGCAGTAGCGTATCTAGGATTTTTCCACGGGGGGGAGGTATACAGATTTAACAGCCATACTTATACAATTTTTAAGAGGGCCTCATTATTATTAATTGGAAAACTTAAGACGTGTCATTAAATTATCTATATTGATTTTGTGCTAAAATATTCTAATTTTGATCAAAACAGCGGCGTAATGTTAATAAAAACAAAACAGTTTTAGGTCAAAATGGGTTTTGTCTATCAATTTTTATTTACAAATGGTTAACATTTTATTTTTCGTTTTGGAAATAAAAATATAATAACAGGTCAACTCAATTTCGATAAAAGTATGTAGAAGCATTACAGAAACATTTGTATTGTAATAATATTTTTAAACCCTAAATAGAACAATTATCGTCATTATATACTAATAAACAATTCGACGAAAATTATTAATTAATAATAACAACAATTATAATAACTGTTTGTTGACTTATCGCTGTTTAATTTAAAACTTTCAGGAACGTAAACGTAACTTTGTGGTAATACTCAAATCGAGTTATTTGGTTGATATCTAAATTATTATAGATATTCCAGAAAGGTATTATTTAATTAGGTAATTACTAAATTATAGTATTTATAAGTTATATTAATAATTTATTAAAAACTTTCAAGAATAATGAGTAGTTTTCAAGGTTCCATCTTTTAGTAGAATTAAATTATTTATTTTTAAAATAATAATTTGACTGGACTTCGTAGGTTTATAGTTATACTATATACTCCTTCAAAGTAGGTACTGTAGTAATTGTAAAAGTCTTAGTTTTATCCAATTTTGGTTCACAAAATGTATAAAATAGATTAGATTACTTAAGGTCACACAATAATTGCAGTACATTAATATATGTATTTTTTTAAAACAATAGGTAGGTATAATGTTAGTACCTACTTGCGATTTACCTTATGAGTCATTTTAAATCAAGTCAAATTAAATTTTAATTAATTCATCATTATTCATTAAATTTGATTTATTTTAAATTTTATTAGTTTTATTTTACATAAGGAAATAATTATTTCGAAAAACACCAGTTATGGATAATACAATAATAAGAATTAATTAAAAAAACCAGCACAGTTGGATCGGGTAATAGTGTGACGGAGTATGATGTAGTTGGGGAGATCACAGTCGTATTATAACTGAGTGATAAAAGTACTCTAATAACACGTTTCGTTGCTCATCTATAGATGGTAAAAAAGATAACGTGTACTTACATTTATAAGTTTTTCTACTCACGTAGATATATGATAACTAAAATTGATAAAAAGAATTAAAATAAAGAAAAAATGTCTACCCCTGTCGGATGAAAGGTTTAATAATATTTGCAATGCTACGGTTAAGGAATACCGAATTGAAATTTGGAAGTAATTCCACTATAATTTTTGGAAAATAATCATGTGCTATATTTTTTAAGTTGCTACTAGTGTAAATCTTTAGGGCGTTTTTCTCGACTTTGAAGGAAAAGTGGTGAACTTTTGCTTGGCTTTTTATATGCGATTTTGATTACACAGCTTTCTACATGAAGGAATCTGTCCAGTTGTCGAATACGATCTTGGAAATAGACACAAAAATAGAAAAAATAACAACAAAAACATATTGTAAAACCAAATATCTGCGAAGCTCTATGACTAACCCGCTGTAGTAATATTTTATGAATCCGGTTATTCTAAAAGCCATAAAATTATATCGCATCTTAATTTGTTACATGCAAAACTTTTGAGCATGAAATAGTGTGACGTTGCGTAGAACAGCAGGAAAAGTGTTTTGGATGTTTGGTGACGCATTGATAATAATTAATTGTTTTGTAATAGCTAAAAATCAATGAAAGAGTTTCGTAGGCTATAAATATCAGTATCGTGACGCAGTTGTTACTCCTTGTAAGTTGTATATATTAATTATAATTTCGCTAATAAAAAAAATTACTCTTATAATTGCAATACATATGTAGGATAACTACGATAAACAACAAATTTCATAATTAATATGCGCGTTTTACAGCTCATAAACATACATTATTGCAAATTTGAATCAATCTAATATATATGTATAAATATATATTGTACTTACACACTTGAATCATAGTTATTATGCATAATATTTCAATAGAACACTTAAAAGTAATCCTATGACGTATAATTTGTTGTTATTACGTTTAATGGCGTTATTATAAAATTTTAATTTATAATTGTTTGTGTCTTGTTCACACGTCACGAATGGACTTCCTCAATTGATTTTATTTAAAATCCACAGTCATTTCAAAAGAACAAATTACAATTTTTTTTTTCATCAAATTAGTTTTGCACGAATCAATATCAATATATAGGAATTGTTGCAAAATCGACAATTTTTTACAATAAATAAAAGAAAACTTTAACTGGTTTTAAATGTTCGATAGCTAAATCCATTAATTTTTAATAATTTCTTGAAAATACAAAAAACCTACACTAAAAAAATGCATAGAAAAAACAAGTTGATCTATCAAATAGTTGCAACTTTTGCATAGTAATATTCTAATCTATTTTACTATGAAAATTTGGCGAATTTAATGTATCACAGCCCCTATACAGTTTTCATTCGCGTAAAAATGTGCAAAAATCTCTTCTATTTTTAATATTAATCGTTTTATTTAGAAAAAAAACTATACTTAAACTATAATAGCTTTTACAATTTTTTTGGATAGAAAATAATAAAAATATTGAAAATACTAATCATACTGTACAACATAATTTTGAGACAAGAATCAAAATGCATATCTTTATTAGACTTTTTCATTTCATTGCCATTTAATATAGTTTTATCGCGTCTAGTTATTCATTTCAAACGACTCGATAGATGTAATAACACCGTTTTAGTTTAATTATTTTTCCTCGTGTCACATTTTCGTTTTTAGCTTTTCCCTTCTACTTACGCTTAACACCTAAAACTTTACCACCTACCTAGAGCCTAAATTATTTTTGACCGGTCAGTGGTCACCCTTTTTTTTAAGTACCGAATCGCAGATATGGTCTCGATTTTAATGATAAACGAATAACATTGGTAGATATTATAATAATTGAACACCATTCATTATACTTACAAATTTGTAGCAATTTCGAGATTGATATAGTTCTGATGATTACGTGACTAATCGTACTAATTAGTCGCATAATAATTCCTATAGAACTATAGAAGTGTGTTCGCCCCGATTACTCTGTTCTGGATTTTTTATCCTTTACAAGTGTAAATAATACACATATATTATGTACGATAACGATGTAGACTACAACTAAGGGTAGGTACCAGTATTTGTAGTGCGTACCTAAGTATAAGACAATATGTCTACAATATTAAAACACCATAATATTTAACATAATATTTAACATAATATTTGCTCCGCAACTGAAATATGTGATAGTTAATATTTGCTGTATATTAACCATTTTATATAAATTTACGATTGAATTGTTTTATAAAGCAATACTTTACATAATGGCCATTTAAAGATCAAAATGAGTTTTACAATTTATTTGAACATATTTTATTAAACTTCGATTTAAATAAACCAGTTTGTCAATTTAAGTACTTGTAAAGAAAAAAAACGTGACAACAATTTTCTTGTATAGAGGTAGGGTTATATATGAAGCGTCTAGTTTCAAAACCAGCTAAAAGACATTTTGAAAACCTGTTTTTGTTTAAGTAGCTTTATTATATTATATGGCATGTAAAACTATTATTGAATATCAAATAAAGATTATAGCTAACTCAGACTATTTTGGGAAAATTTTAGTTGGTTTCAAACCCGTTTATCTGAAGAAATTATTTGTTGTTTGTGAAAATTTTCATAAGTTGCTTTTAGCTGGTTTTGAAACTAGATGCCTCATGCATCTTGAAGTTTTAAGTAACTAAGTAAGATAACTAATAGGATACTTTATCTTAGTTCAACCCGAATCAAAAACTCAAATTATTTCAATTATTCTAACATGTTAAATCGTACAAATGAAAAATACACATTTATAACACAAAGAATGCATGCATCGAATAAGCAACTATTTTTTGTCATTATTTAATTTTTTTTTTTTCAACAAACGCATTAACGAATGTTTAATATTATGCTAATTCTTCTTAATAATATTCAATTGTATTATTTTAGTTGGGACTGGTTTTATAACATACCGTTTTGAGTGCCCGTGGACATGATTATTGCTTATGTGTGAGTTAATAAGAGGTTAACCACTACGTCACCGCCTTATGAAAAGAAAATTATCGGGTACGGACCTTTGTATCCTTATTACCTATATTAACATTAAAAAAAAAATACATTTCTGTAAATTAATACCTACCATTTTAATATTGCATTTATGCTAGCAAAGATTTAGTTTCCTGATATAAGTTTAATTGGCTACATTTCAAATACTCAATTTTTTATTTATATACTAGTTATAAGTGATTTACAAACTACATTTAAAATAAATTGTATTAAATTGTTTGTATTATACATGGCACCTAGAAAATAGCGGAAACCCGTGTTAGTTATTTTAGAAGTGATTTACAAATAAAACCCAGATGTGTTACACAAAATCCTATAAAATCAATATATTTTAAATCATGTCGTGAAGGGTTATCAAACAATTATTTTAAATATACCCTATAGTTTTATTATATTATTTTACCTTATATTTTAATTTTAATTTTGCATGCTTGGCAAACTTTAAGAACTATAGTAATATATAAATTATATTGTTAATGTTTTAATTGGTTCGACCTCCTTGAAGGACTTTTCATTACACATTGAATAATTTTACATTAAGTAAAATTTACATTGAATTAATTTTTAATAAAAAATTTAATTTTAATTTTCTTATCGAGATTGAGACGAATATAAATAACGAATTTTATTACCCTGAAAATATAGGTAGTTTTGTAAATTTACCTTCAAAAATCTTAAACAAATCACAAGGTTAATCATGCGGGGAAAATAGTTATATTGACAATTTTTTTACAGGTATTATAAATACAAAACCATCTGATTTTAATTAAATTCTATATACTTATTGTGTGATTTAATTAATTTCAACATAAAACACTTGCAATTGCATTATATGCATACTCCGTCCAGTTGGCTGAATAAAAATACATTTTAATTAGTCGCTATTGACAACGCTCTAGTTTTATCGGTTAAATGTCCATTGGCTTATGGTAACTGACCTGTAAAGGAGTGTACCTAATTTTGTTGATGGTCATTTGAAAATATTACATTTTGCAGTACTAAAACTAGTGTAATCGGGTTACACGGGAAGTTTGTGTAACTTATTGTTCCGATAAATCATACTTCACCTGTGGAAGCATTACATTTATTAACATAGGTTACTCTTAAAAATACGTTTAACAAACATTCGTTTAAAAATTAATAGTTATGTGCCATTATAATTTATAATAGACGGTGTTATATGTATTGATTAAGGGTTACACGTTTGGTTGTGAATTACGTTTGAGTAGAAACGGTAACAACTCTGGTAAACTGTTTTTTGAACAATTCATTATTGGTTTATTGTTGTCTGGCCGAGTAAATTATAGCAATGCATAACGTGGCCGGCTATCGATCTTAGTATTATTATGTATGTTGTATTATGGCCTATCCTTATTCCTTAGAGCATATTTTTCGTGTGTAGTATATATAATAGAATTGATAAATTACTAGGATGACTCAAGCGGTTGTGTGAGTATAACACAGAGCCTTGTTTTTCGTAATCAAGTACATAGTTTGCTAAGTGCAAGACCAATTGTTTGCCTTTAATGCGGTGTGTCCGAATGGTGTTCATATAGCGTTGAAGTCTCCACCACTAGTGGTAATATGCTTCTAGATGTAACTATGCTCGCAAATCATTTATGTCTAAAACCAACTTAAAAAATCATTGCACACCTGCAAAATAAGGTCAGATTTACACAAACCAATCAATAGAGGTGTCTAAACACAAATATTTGAGTTTTAAAATTTCGAAACACACTTGGTACCTAATCATATTACATAAATATACAACCAATATAAATAAGACGTTCGACTATAGATTGAATGAACAATGGTGCTAAAAAAATTATTTGAGACAGTGTGTGTTTGGCCTTCGGGTTTTCAAACAATCGAGGTCAAGACTATGACGATTATTGATAACTGGAAACTTTGAGAGATATCATTTACAATTTACTGAGAAAAAAGATAAATGAATATTCAGTTTTCTTAGAAAAATTTGCACACTAGGCTAGTAGTGTTGATCGAAACTAATGAAAACAAATTATTTGTTCAAATTAACGCTTCTAAAAATTGTATATGCCCTTATACAATGGCAAAATTAGCTTAAAATTGTTGGGGGATTCAAGTAAATTGTCTAAGAAAAATGTGTTCATCGCTAGCACATCAAATAAACAAATTTAAGATTTAATTAAATTAAACATTTAATAAAAATGAATAAAATCAAAATTTTTGATACTATAAAAATGTAGAAGTAAAATATTTTTAAGTAACATCAGATTTATTTATAAAAAAAATATAATTAATTATTCAATAGGGATTCAACGAAGTGGTTTAATGAAAACTAATTAATCAAAAAAATGACACACGAGTTATAACCTGAAAACCAGACACCCAAATTATATCTAAAGAAGTCGGAACCCGAAATAGTGAATTATTTATTAAAAATGTATTTATTAAAAAAAAATTTGTTTTAAGCTTTGAGAATTAATGACAAATGAAAATAAAAACTAAATGTTCTTCGTTTATGTCAAGTATCGAAATACTTGCGTTGGACAACAATAAAACATTTAATTATCTGTATTTTTAAAGGTGTTGATGAATTACACATACAACGAATTTTATGCATTACTTTTTTAATCGATATAATGCTTAGAAAATGTAATCATTGGTTTCTCTGTGAGTATCGATATCGCAACATTAAACAGGAGTAGATACTATTATTTATAATACTTCAATATTCTAAATGTTTAAAAATAAATTAGTTGACCAATATCTGTATTATTAATTGTAGACGTTTGCGCCTAGGTATGTACATGTTAATTAAACATTTTCCACTATTGGTTATAATAAAAGAATAATTATTCCGCTATACCTAGGTCGAACGGAATGCGGTTTTCATAATTCGTATGCCTATTTTAATATTTAGGGGGCGATGATCTAACGTTCCGCCATGTTACCTATTTTATACACAGGTTATTGCCACCTTAATTCGGACTTTTCATAATTCATTTTTATTCCCAATAAAGACATTAATTTTTAATTGTAATTGTTTTCCGAGAAAATGAGTCTTCCGTTAAATGGTTTGCACGGTAAAATGATAATGATAAGCGGTGATCAATCATATTAACGCAATATTAATAACATCAGTAATAAAACTGACGAATCGATGTGCACGGTAAGCACGTTAAACATAAAAAAAAGCAAATCTATATTGAGCTTCTCATCAAAGCATAAGAACACTGATGTCTTCTCATCTCCGCGTCGCATTTTTGAAGTGTAAAACGCTAGTAAGTATAAGGATTAGAGCATATATTTCGTAAAATATATCTTCTAAAATAAAAATATACAACTAATTACAATTATTAATTACATCGGTTAAGTTAGGTGGGTACATTTGAATTACAATAATAGAGGACGGCGTCGGTCGTTGTACAATTATTATATTAATTGTATTTACATATTATATTACGCTTTGCAACGGCTTTGGGGGGAAATAAAAACCGGTCAGCCAATGTAACTCCCACCCGAATTTAGTTTGCTTTTTTTTTATTATTATTGTATCTATGTGTTTTCGCCGTAACTCCTTCGGTTGGCCGATGCAGGGGAAAGGGTATATAAAGCGGCGAAAATCACCGGAATACACCGTAGAATCGTGTGACAGCCGTCTAATCGCAAACCGCCAGCAGTCAACTCCTTTGCCAGTATCCAATAACTTAATATATTACCTAACTCATCATGGTCCGTCTAAGCTTATTCGCCGTGCTCGTTGCGTCCCTGGCCTTCTGCGTCGCCATGCCCGCCGAAGAGAAGTACACCAGCAAGTACGACAACTTCGACGTCGAGCAGGTGTTGAACAACCAACGGATCCTGACCAGCTACGTCAAGTGCATGATGGACGAAGGTAGTTGCACGAACGAGGGCCGAGAACTGAAAAGTGAGTATAACAAAATAAAAAAATATGAGCGAAAAATAGAAGAAAAAAACTACCTACAAATAAAAAGTTATGATGTTAAAAAAAAAAAAAAAATTACAGTCTACTTAAAGCTTAACAGCTAAAATTATAAAACATTGAACATGCTTTAGCCTGCTGGCCGCTGAATAGTGATTAATTTATTTCTGATCTATAGTCTTCTTGCGATTTATGATGACAGTATAGTATTAATTATAAGTTCTGGCCAAATAAACAATAATCTTGTTGCTTAAGTATCGCAATTTGTGCCGTTTTCGGGCTGGGGGGCCAAGGCTAAAGCATGTTCCATGCTAAAACAACATCATTGTATAACCTTCTCGGATTCGCATTTAATTTTAAGCTAAATAAAATTATACTATACATAAACCAGATACCTACTTACATATTATTATAATATTATCGTCTAAACCCCCCGAAGGAAAGGATTGAAAAAATAAAACCTCTGGGATCAGACAAAAACAATAACACCGAGACTATGGTGACGTCAATGTATAATATAATGAACTCTAATGTACCTATACGTCTTGTCGTGTGTCGGGTTGTTGTTGTTATTATTATCGATTACACGCGCGAAGATTACAATTTCACTTTCACTTCTCCCGTATGTGTGCTTACCCGAAGACCTTGTGCCCAGACTCATGATGTTGGATAATACTTTCACACACTACGTCGTGTTTATTATTATATACTCTCTGTGTATCCGTTTTTTTACCACACGTTTTAATATTTTTGTTGTTTTTGTTGTTGTTATCAAACGATAATCGTCTTCAAGGTTTCTTGTATACCTATATTGTTGGCAAATAACCAAAACAGCACTCCCCGAATTCAGTGGTTAAACGTGGGTTCAATCTCATAATCGTACAAATCGCTAATGTTTAAATTTTAACTGGACGGTAATCCGGTCGTTTACCCTGAAAATATTTAAATCGCCAAATGCCTAGCGCCGCATAATATCCACCCGCATTGGGGTCGAATAAACACAGTTGCCACAGGGAAAACTCAATATTGTTCGTCGGCGAACCTTGAAATATTGCCACATGAGAGCTCTTGAATGATACAAGTTTTAAACTGGGGTTTTCTATTTTTACAGAACACTTGCCGGACGCGCTGAAAACCAACTGCTCGAAGTGCACAGATGTACAAAAGGAAACATCGGAAAAAGTGTTGAGATTCTTACAGAAAAATCGCGCAGACGACTTCGAACGTCTTAACAAGAAGTACGACCCGACTGGCATTTACAAAAAGAATATATTGAAATTGGAAAAGGAACGCGACGAAGAACTTAAAAAGAAACAAAAGAACTGAGAACGAAATCGCTAACAACTATTCCCATAGTATACCTATAATTTTCTTCTATTGCTCTATTTTTTTTTTCGTCAGCACGCGGTTAAATAAAAATTATAATGATACATAGATTGTATAACGATAGTATAAGACAACAAAACAATTGTTGAGATATAAAAGTTTCTACTTGTCAACCGGTAAATAGGATTAGATTATATATTATTATATAAAATTATTACACTAACGTATTTGTGATCAATAAAATATATTATATACATATGTAAAACTATTTAAGTCGTTTAATTATTTCATTTTATTATTATGTATCGTATTAACCTTTAAAAATATTTTGACTTGAGTCATACCTACCGGTTACCATTACACGGACAAACCGTATTTTCCATCTCAAGCAAAAAAACGAGCAACTATTGTGGTTTGGTTTCCACACTTCCTACATCCTTGAGCTTTGCTAATGTCGATACAACAAAAGATTGCCTTACTGTGCATAATATAATTACAATTTTTTTTTTTTTAATCACAATAGCGAGTATAAAAATAACTTGTTTCTAATACTGTGCTAAGAATAAAACCTATGGGGTATAATTAATATAAGTACTATCTTCACACTATATTCTTATATCGCATGCTAACCAATTTATACAATTGGACAGTTTATTTATGGTTGATTACTATTCTACTTATTTATCAAAGCGATGGTTTCGGTTAAAAACAACTATCTGCTAAGTACTTTTTCCAAATTTATACAAGTATTAAATATATAGCCATAGAAAAATAGTGTTTAGTACAGCTGTATTAGCCGATTACTGGAGAAAATATAATTTAATGAGACAAACCAATTTTGTAGCATTAGTTTTAAATTATTTTACTTCAAAACATATTATTATATATTTTTAAATTATACGAAAACGTAAAAACTACCTAGGTAGGTCTTTTTTAAATAAATTGTTTTCCATTATTGTTATAGCTTATCATTTACAATAAGCGTAATAATAGACTATTTAATTATTATATTTGAATTAAAATGTTGGACGGAAGTAGCGAATCAACGATGTATTATTTCACAACAATACAGTAATTGAGCAAAAAAACTGAAATAATTCAATTGTATTTTTTATGTATTAATAAGTAAAGAGAGGTTATACCTAAGCTAAAAATTTAATAATGTGAATAGAATACAATAAAAATATACTTTTTTTAACATTCATAATCATGCATTTAAAATAATTTGAAGGTGGCTAATTAATTATAAATGCATGTTTTTGTATTCATCGCTATTAAGTTGAATATAAAAGGTGCTTATAATTCCTCGTAATCATCTGGTTGCATGACTTAACTCGATTAGCATTTAAAAACACTATCTATACTATTTATTGTCTTTTTTTAAAAATATAATGTTTTATTATAAACTATACTTCATCGGATCTGAATCTTCATCGAATACTTCAATGCGGTAAGCAATAAGCAGCAGTGGAAAATAACATGTACAAGTCAAGGTGGATAAAAATTACAATTGAAACGCATTTACAATTGTTTAACTGTACAATTTTTAGATTCGAAGCTAACTGCTAAAAACAAATTTTTTTTATTTACTACTAGATAAGGTAGAACCGCGTTTGTATAAACTAAAAAATTTAACGTGTAAAATTATATAATATTATGTTATATCAATACCTACTAAAACGGGTAGTATTATTTATTACAGTAGTATTTTAATTATTTTGTGTCTATCACTTCTTTTCATCTGAATATGAAGAGTTCGATGACATTAGACGGCATTGAAATTTAAGTATACACAATAAAAAAAAAACCATGTAATATGCAAATGATCGAGTAACACGACGTGATGACTGATGATTGCTATTAGGGAATTCGTTATCCAGACATTTATTGCGTAAAACGTTAGTAATTTTACTGTATTATATGAAATGTTTACAATCTCTATAATGAAACGCATTAATTAGGTACCCACTGAACAGCTTTGGTCGCTATCAAGAGCTACGAGAATAACCAAGAAGACGGTCGATTACACCACCACCGTAGTTTACAAGTATAATATCTCGCTAGTCCAGTTTGTTTCATGTGTATATTATTATATATATTACTGTAATCGCGTCACTGTTTTTTTGTAATAAAAATCAATTCTTTCTCATCAAAACGATATAAATACATTCTTTACATTTTTAAACAATGTTTTTCAGTTCACCAATAAAGTATGTCATATAAGAGATAATATATATATATATATATATATTTTTTTTTTTAATGTTCGATTAACACAATGAATACACACCGTCCGTAAATAAGAAAATCGTTGATGAAGCCAAATAAGTACTCAAATTTTAACAAAAATACTTATTTTTCAAACAACGTATTTGTCTACAATCTGTATTCTACTATTAGTCTACTTTAAACTTTTGTTAAAAATTATAAAATGTTGATTAAATATTTCTTACAAAAAATATGTTCAAAATTTATCTTCTCTTCATAAAACGAGATTTCTCTCCTGTTAGGAAGTAATACAACCCCCGTTTCCGAAGATTAATTAAGTTTTATTAATTATAAAAATTAAACAAATTTGCCGCCACTTGGTCCTAACCTTATATTTTATGGGTTTCTTATAAAATATTAATGCTAGTTTTAATATGTTAAGTGTAATATATTGATGGTATTAGGTAGGTACAGCGCATAGGTTTGATAAATGCATTTTTTTTTTGTCGTATTTGTTACATGATAATATGTTAGGCCAATACAAATTATACAACGACCGCCAAAGGAGTATAAAAAATAATAGCCTTCTATGGTTTGATTTAAAGTCCTATACCTATTGTATAGAACTGATATTTCATAATGATATGAGTATGACCTCAGTTCTTAATAGTCGGCAGCATTCGATCATCGTTCAAATAGAATTGGAAATAACCTTAATAAAATAGAATATCTTCTTAGTCAGTAAAAAATAATTTTAATAATTTATGACCAGGACTACCTCAGCCACCGACAGACACATTGTAAAATAATCAGACATTAGTCAAAATTACAGGTAAAATGAATAAGTGGAGTAAGACTAAAATTAATTTAATCATTGTGTCATTGTGGTAAAAATGAATTGCCTATCATTTTATAAGAAATGATTACGTTTAATAGGTACAGGGTGATTATTTTATGTGATCCATTTAAAGAATTTCATAGGATTTAAATATTAATTGAATTTTTTCCGCAGTTTTGTATACAATGTGATCTCAATTTGTTCACTAACTTTGATGTTTTTAACCCTTTTCAAATTATACATTTATATACACTTTTGAAACTTAAATGGTAACGTATATATATATATTATTTTACTTTTTGTTGCCTGGTTGATAACCAATTTAAATAAATATTTTTAAAGTTTAATGTTTAGAACGGGAAGAAGGATGGAGTGAAGTATTATTTGAATCTGCGGGCATTACTTAATCACAGCCCCCCCCTCTCAACCGTCAATCCCTAATAACTTTAAAAATAGTTATTCCAAACTGGTTTTTGACCAGTCAAGATTTTTAGTAAATTATTTCTTATTAAAAAAGGTAAAAAAATATAAATAAATACGATGCCATTTAAGTTTCAAAAGTATAAAATAATAAAATAATGAATTTAGTAAGGGGGTTAAAAACATAAGTTTGTGAAAACCTGAAATCAACGGAAATATATAAATGTATTCTTTCTGAAATAAATAAAATTATTATCGTATTTCTGTTACTGAAAGATCTGATATTTTCGATAAAAAAAATGTATAATTAATATTTTCATAAGAAATTATGTGCTTTTATAGTTCTGTGGGTAAAGAATCATCAAGAGGAACATTTAGTTCATTTGTTTCGGAGAGAATAACTAGGTCAAAAACATTTTTTTTTAATGGTTTTTTTTTCAATAATGTAAAATTATTGTCCGATTCCGAAAAACATACTATTATATTTTGAATTTTGCCCGGACCTTGTATTTTATTTCATTGTTGTTATCATGTTGTCGTTGGACGTTGTCACCAGCTGACAGCGTTGATAACATTATAGGGTTTTTCGGCCGTGTACCAAACTAACATTAGCGGTAGCCGGTTGAGATTACAGCAGCTGTGTATTATAGAGGTGATGTAAATAATAGATATTAGAACTCAGATTGTCCTATTAAACGTTTAGGTGTGTCGTGAGGTTTATTTTTATAATTTCAATCCAACTCTTGCCTGGGCACCGCGCTATAAATAACTACTTGTACAGCCGCTGTCGCACATCTTCGACAGCCGAATGCGTACCAAGTAATCAATAATTGTCTCAAAAACAACAATTTATAAGGTATTACTATAACTAATATTGGAAAATGGACGCCGAATCATTCCTCGAGTTTGCCAGCCAAGTAACAAAATGGAAAATGTATCCGTACTTCGACATTGCACATAGTGCGCTGTGTGCTCTTCACGTTCGTGATGATCTCGGTCCAGGTAAACGTAAAACGGTTAGACCCGTGTAACTGCTATAAAATGTAAATTATGAAATTAACGTACTGCATTGTTACAGGAGCACAAGCGTTTTCACGTAAACATCCCATTTCGTGTTGGCTATCTACAATGTTGGTAGTTTTTTCAGGCGGCATGATAAGCGCTGCACTACTTGGCGAACCACTCTTAGCGCCTCTCAAAAATACCCAGCAATTGGTTATCGCTTCTGCTCTTTGGTAATTTCTATTAATTTGTTATCGACTTGAGTGTACTTTTGATTTAATTTCATATGTTTAGGTACTTGGTGTTTTATACGCCGTTCGATATCGGATATAGCATTGCGAAATTCCTTCCTGTCAAATTGTTATTTTCCGTAATGAAAGAAATATATCGGTTTGTATATTTTGTACAATTTTGTTAACATTGAATTATTGAAATATTATTTTATTGATTGAAAAAAAATTGATGTGTTAATAGTTGTAAAAAAGTACATGATGGCGTATTACACGCTGCCAAACTATATCCTAACGCTTATATCATAATGATACTAATCGGAACTCTCAAAGGAAACGGAGCATCATTTACAAAAATCATCGAACGATTATTACGTGGAGTATGGACACCGACGTCAATAGAAACGTTACAACCCAGTTTGTAGGCAAAAATATTATAATACTATTTGATAATGGTGAATAGAAAAAATTAATTTTATTTTCACATTTTAGTACGACAAAAGCATGTATTATCGCATCTGTGGTGTTTGTACTCGATATCAAAAGCGACTTGATATCTGCCCCTCATGCGTTTGTTTACGTTTTTGTAATTGGTTTCTTCATATATTTCAAGGTATCTATATTAAATTTTATAATAAACAATGTACGGACATTTTTTTTGTATTATTATAAAAATATAAAAAAAAAACATTAGTTATTGAAAAACAATTATTTAAGTTTATATGAATTATGGCCGCTCTCATTAGTTTAGTTGTATAAATTTATATATATAGTATAATATATAATATATATATATAATATAAACTTACAGTATACTGAAACAAGACTTAAAATGATGGGCTAAAGTTATTTAAGTAATGAAAAAATATCATAAATTATTATTCAATTGAAGGGCACAGGGGAAAAACGGTAGTAGTCACATTATGAAAATTTTAGATTATAGCAAAAACAAAGTTCGTGAATTCCTCTCCCTCTTACATAAGAACAAAAAAAATGACATTTAACGCTACTCTAATAATAAATGTATTTTTTTAAACAATCTGTTGAAATAAATAAAAAAAAATTAATGGCATAAATTGAAAAAAAAAATGTTCATAATGTGACTACTACCGTTTTCCCCTGTGCCCTTCAATCGAATTATTCATTATTGAAGGCTAATCTGTTGAGAACCACATAAGTAATTAAGTAAAATGCATCTTAAATATTATTATTAAATAAATTATAATATCATTTAATTTCTAGTTTCATAAATAAATAATAAATAATCTTTGTGTTTTAAGGTACTATCGTCAATGATTTTGGGTATTCACGAACCAATGTTACCGTTTGAAAATTTGATATGTGCGATTTTCTTTGGAGGCATATTTGATTACACTGCTAAAGCATTTAAAAACAACAAGGACGACAAGATAGACCCAAAGAAGAAAGAATAAAAATAATTCAATTAGCTGAGATGATGTGTGCCATGTAAAATATTTTATAAACTCTAGTCTTTGCATTTTATGTAACCAATGTTTCCTTTTAATTTATATATGTACAGCAACATGAATTTTGATCTTCTAATTTCGATTTATTTTTAAATTTAATTAAAACCAGTATTTTTTTGTTACTAAGTTAAATAATTTACGAACTGTTTTTACAGACTAATTATACAAAGTCGACATTGAATTTAAACCTGAAACAATAAACGGACTTCATATTATGTTTGAGAATTTCATTCCCTCCATTATTAAGTCTTTGAAATCAAATGATTTTGCATTATAGTGTCGAGATCAACTTTGACACGACTACAGTTTTAACATAAGTGTTAATTTTAACTAAAGTCGATTTCTCTGAGCTAGAAATAAATTTAAATTCAGTCTGGCCACAAATAAATAAAAGGTTATAATATAAACCAAAATAGTAATTTGGAAGTGTAATTTAACTATTTTTCAACGTTAAACTTAAAATAAATAAATATTTAAATGTAGCAAAATTTAAAAATAGGATAACTGTTTATTTATGACTTTATTAGTTTTATCATTAAACTTAAATGATAATGTAATTAAGTCAAATATAGTTGAATGTTCTGTATTGGGAATATATATTTTTAAAATGAACCTATTCCTTTTTTGGTATAATAGTTTTAACAAAACTGGACAATTATTATTTAAATAATAATGAACTATTTGAAATAAATTATTATTTAGTGCAATGAATAATTTTTCAATTGCTTTACAATTTTTTGAAATAGATAGGTAAACAGATGTTTGACATTTTTATTTAAATAACAGATAATGATGTAATATCATCATTATCATCAAGCTTAACTGGCCTTTAAGGCCCAACACTGCCATCATGAGATGATAGTTTCTAGACAGATTCGCTGTCTGGGACGGATCGTCAGTCTATTGCCAATGATGAAGTATAATAAAATTAATTTTTAAATGCACTTTTTTTGTTGCATTCAAAAATTTTAATATGGAAATAAATTTGTAATCACTGTTTTAAATAATAAATAATTTAAATTGTAAGAAATATTTGATTAAAATGTATTAATACTTGACTTCTTCAAATAACTTATTATTTTAAATTGCTTAAAAAAAATTATTCGATTAATCATTTTATTCAATAAAAATGTATTTAAATAATGCCCAGGTTTGATCCTTAGTATATCACAGAATATTAGCCTATCATTTAATGGAACCTCTACACCACTATTTAGTAAGGCACACTGTATAGGCAATTTTTCACTAAAACTTAACATTAAAACTTTTAAACATATATTAACATAGAGGAAAGCGGGATTTATTATGTTATTTCATTTTGTTTTGAAGTTTTAAACTTCTATAATGTATACAGGCTCTACTTTTGTGCAAAAACATAATATGTTTCTACATCAAACAGTACGTTCTTATAAATAATTATTTTTAATTTTTGAAAAAACATTGGGATTCTTCACAAAACTTACAAGTTATCGATCGTGACACAATTTTAAAATTATTTTTAGTTAAATAATAATTTACATGTGAAAAATGGCATTTTTAAAAATATTTTTAATGATTTAAACAATAACATTAAGAACGAAAATTAAAAATGTACTTCAATCGATAAATCAAGCGAGTATTAAAAAATCTATAACCGACTTTAAAACTATTGTCGGATCATGCGTTTCAGAGTACGGTAAAAATAAGAATGAGTTGCTTTCGATAAAAAAATATGCAGGTTAAATATGCCTCTTAAAACAATTTTATGCCATAATCGCCAAATAAATTTTTAAAGCGGTATAGTAAATAGTAATTACTAAAGTCAGGAAACAACCTACTACAGGCTATGTTTGGAGCGTAGCACTGTATGGAAGTGAGACATGGACCATAGGTAAAACAGAAGAAAAAAGACTACTAGCGTTTGAGACATAGTGTTACAGGAGGATGCTTAGACTAAGCTGGACAGAACACATAACAAATGAAGAAGTTCATCGAACAGCCGGAGAAACAAACAGCTCTCTGAATACCCTCTGAAAAACAAGAAGAACCAAGTTAATTGGATACATACTGTGCTATAACAGTCTACTTAGCAGAATAATAGAAGGTGCCATCGAGGAGAATAATAGCAGAGGACGACCGCCACTGGACTGCAATAGTCAAATAGTAAGAGATATGGACTGCAGATCGCATTATGAACTAAAAAGGAAAGCGGAGAAGCGACAGGAGTGGAAAATTGCTGTCAACCAACCTTTGGACTGTTAACAAAAGAAGAAGTAATTACTACTGTAAGATATACATGTAATATTATTTTATTTTGTTTTTACACTGAAGTACCTACTGTAGACTTATTATTGGGGTAAAAAATGCATGTACTAATGTGACGATTGAAATAATATGTTAAGTCAAATTTAATTCGACATAACATATAAATTATTCATACTGTATAGTGAAAAATGAGAAGAACACAACAAGTCAATTATTTGGAGAATTGTATTAAACAATTGTATTGATTAAAATAATATGTTAATGAATTTTACAATTTCGATTAGCTGTGATAAAACGTATTTAATTGTAAAACAATCTAAAAACACGCGAATCAAATTAAATAGCATGCGAAGGATAAGGAGTAAAAACCAGAACGTCATATTTTCTAAAATTAATATTTCGGTATCATAAAGTTTGTTTTATTTTACCTGCTGCATTTTTAAACGTGTTTTCCATAGATTTAAGAAAAGTGATTTTTTCAGTTTACTCCTGTATCCTTCATACGCAGTAGAGTATAATTTTACATAGTTACAATATTAATTTTTAGTACTTAATCAATATACAAATTTTTATCTTTATATAATTCTAATTTCTCTTCAACGTCGTTCCAACTACAAAATTGACAATCGTTGCCGCTTTCCACCTTTATAGTAGTAAGTTGTTCGTTAAAATAAAACGCTACAAAAAATTTACCAGCTTCGTCCTTGTAAAGGACAGCCATGAAGTTTGCGGCCCACGGACCGATCTTGGAAGTCCTCCACGAGAGATCTTTCATACCCCTGTAGTTTTCCGCGTTTAACGTTTGGTCACCTCTACCTAAATTTAACGCCACGTACATGCTTAGTACGTTTTCAGTGTTAGCGAAATAAAATACGCCTTTCGGACGATTTTCTCCGACTTTTTCTCCGACTTTTTCTCTGGAATCATAACATAAAATAGGCACATAAATAGTTACCGTGAGACCTTGTTGTTTCTGCTTTTGTTTTTCAACATTTTTCATTCTTAATTCATTCAATTACGACGGGGTGCTACAGCGATTCTGAACTTTTCAACTGACCTAGTGCAGATTGCAGGACTAGTCGAATCCAACGTACACCTAAAAAACCCTCAACTTTTTTACACCTAAAATCCCAGTGTTCCCAACTGGCTGACGGCTGAAATTGAAAATTTGAGGGAGTAAACATTTGTTCAAAAGCGATTTTATGTCGGATTCGACCAGATCTACAACCTGCACTAGGTCACTTGAAAAATTGGTTAACTTTTTATGCAGCACCGCGTTGTTAAACGTTTTTAACGAGTTAAAAAAATAGCGGAAAATTATTAAACATAAAATATAATGACGACTCTTTGAATATAGCAACAAATCTGTCTAGCCTTAAACAATACCCCAAAAGAAAAAACAGATTTTTAATTATTCACGAATTTAGTATAAATGTGTATGTCGTTACATAATTTCGATGTTATCATATAAGTTAAGCTCGTATTCATTAAAGTGAAGATTTGATTTGTTCGACATTTTTTAAAGAGAATTTTTGGGTTGGGGTAAGACATAATTTATTTATTGCATTATACGCGAAATAGTGCTTGTATTAGTAGTTAGAATAAATACTGGAAAATTGAAACTTGTGTTAATTTTACTTAGAATGACCCAAGTCTAACTTGTAAGCAAATGATTTAGTTAGATAAATACCTGTGTTTGGTATTAGCAGAATGTGTTTTATTTACATAATTTATTTTGACCGTCTATGCCTTTTAACTGTATATATTCGAATTAAATACAAAGTATAATAAAAATACCTAATAAATGTGTGGATAGCGTCCTCTAAGTATTTAAAAAATACATACAATTTGTGTTTTTAATTACTGGGGTCAGTGTTTTATTTCAAGTATGTGATTATATACTATTTTGTGTTTCTTGACAAAATTAATAAATTAAATTTTTATGAAAAATTGCCTACATCGAACGCCTTAAATAAACGAGTCCTATTGAAATTGCGAAAACAAGTTATCTCAAAAAAATTGTCTGCTCGTTTTAAGTATTACCACTCTATGCAACAGCTCCCATGTTGGGTGCCCGAAATTCTACAGCCGCACCGACTTATGTACCTTAAGTATGGCTAATTTAAGGCTTTTTCAAAAATATAACTAACTAATAACTAATAAATTATTGTGTTTTGAAAAATTATATTACTGTAAGGATACTAATAGACGTTTGTACATTGGGGCGGCAAGTTGTGGGTGGAAATCATTGCCATAACCCACAGTATTAAACATATACAGTTCTTCAACGTACTCCAAAACCTGCAAACATTTTTACGTTATTCATCTTTATACTTTGTAGCAACCGACTAAAATTCTTGAACTCTTACTTCAAGATCACTATCGCTAAATACTTTACACCAAACTGGCGTGCCGTTATCTGATGGAGAACCTTCGTGTGTACACATGTCATACATGAAAAATACCAGATCTGTAATGTATTAATATATACTAGATCGTAAAGACACCGCTATGCAAACAAAATCTATAATATTAAACGTTTAAGCATATTACCAGGATCAAGATCTTCTGGATCTAGCCCCAACCTCTCTCTAACCATTTGCACGACATTTGCCATAATTTCGCTTGATTTGAATCTATCCATTTCAGACATAACTTTTATTTTTTGCTGTTGCATTTGCAAATCAATATAAGTTTTCATGTCACTCGAATCATAACTCATTATGTTTTTTTGCTAAAAAATGGAAATTTGTCAATTGTAAGAAAACGCTATGATATATCTTTTTACGTACCATCAGAATTTTGTCTTCACTATGACACACGGGTATACTGGTAATGTCATTATTATTAAAAATAGTTTGAAGAAAAATTAGCCCAGTTTGTTCACAACGTTCATCTGGCAAAGAATTTACCTAAAATAATAAAAATAAATGTGTAATCCTCTCCTTTTACACATTTTAATTAAGTTAGGTACATCATACAGTATAGTCACTATCATTGAATGGGGTACTAAAAATAGTGGAAAACGAGTTTTTTATTCTCTGTGCCAATTCTTTTATTTCCTTTTGGCCTTTTTGATGTAATCCTGGGCCAAAGTTGTGGTCTTTGTTTGGTATCCAATTTAAAATCGATTGAATATCTTCACTACTCAATCTAGCATTTTTAATAATCTTAGCACCACGTTTGGTTGTAAAATCCGTAAGTTTCATTAGCATATAATTGCGAGAGTGTTTTTCGGGATGTGACGTTCCGTGTCTGTTAATAGTAAAAATTTGTTGTGGCGTGTAACCTATCATTATAAAACAAGTGTTAGTTTTAAACATCTATAATTAAGATGTTTGTTAATATCGATACTAGTACCCGTTAATATAAATCAATTTTATTAGTTATGATTATTAGACTGATTATTTCCCTCTATCCTTTTATCCTTTATATTATTTCTATGAAACCCACAGTACCCAAGTTTTAAACCCACTAAAATAATAACAGAGTTATATAAAATCATTATTAATTAGTTAATACAAAATTGAGGATTTTATCAATTAACTGAACGGGAGCCCCCCCCCCCATGACGGGAATGTTTGATTATTTGCGTATAGAAGGTTTGTGCTGGTTAGAATTAATAAATATTTAATGACTATTTTTTGAGAGATTTTTATGGATATAGTATGCCAATAATAATTGTAATAAAGATGTTTTATCATCTAAGACCTGATCGCGATTTCTACAGAGAATTTCAACAGTTAAAAACCAATAATATATCTACTGTAACTGTTTTATAAAAATCATTATTAAATATTTATTAATTCTCCGTAAAAATCAGTCATTTATTCGATTAATCTCATTCAATTAGTAGTTTGTTAGATTGGCAAGTGGTAACATAATTACTTACCATCTGGTACAACAATTTTTTGCGAGGACACTAATTCGTAAGGGGTTCTCGAGCTAAACCACCTGTATGGACCTTTATTTTCAATGTCCATGTCATCGTCTTTAGCATTTATAACCAGCAACAATGACAATACACACATAATCTTCAACATTGTATCGAATACTGTATTCTATAAAACAGCATATCCGAACAAATATGATAACAGTATAAAATATACATAATTATACTGGCCAAATGTTGGACTTTTTTTAAATTTTGGCCTTTCAAAAGTACTTTTGGTGAACAATTATTATTATTATCTGACAACAATATATTATGAAGAAATCGGTTCAATAAACGCCAACTTAAATAGAAATATCCCGGTGTTCAGTAATAATTAGTAGGTGTTGTTTTAAAAAATAGAAAAACAATGTAGGGAAGCGATTATATAGAGAAATGAAACAACATTTTAGACGTTTTTCCATATTGTTTTTGTTCAATGTGATCTCAATTTTTCACATTTTGTTTTTGTTTTTACTCGCCTCACAACTTAGTTTTTTTGATAGCAACTTTTGATACTTATATGGTAACGCATTCATTTCTGATTTCATTAACTATTTAAATCGAAAATAATGTACTAAAAATGTTGACAGGTTGATAACCAGTTTTGAACAACTACTTTTTAAGGTTATAAGATCTTAAAAGTGAGAATTGTAGGTGAAGTGCGGGCAGATAAAATTATTACTAAACTCCACCTTTCCTCTTGCCCTAAACTTGAAACTCCAATTGTACCTCGAAGCCACCTGTTTACCATAATATTACAAAATGTCCAATACACGCATGTGAATTATACGATTTATACCTAGCATTTTAATGTTTATTTTGGATCTCGTTTTCAGAGTATAAAACAATTCGAGCCAGGTGTTCGAACAACCGCGAGTTAAGATACACAAACACACAAAAAAACATTTTTAAGATTCTTGGATTGTTTTTCTTAAATTAAACTTGGATTAAACGCTCATTTCTTAAAGCAATTTTTCTTGATTTTAAGCGTATGCCTGTTACTATTGAAAAAAAAAAATTTTTTATATAAAAAAATCTCAATTTCTTTAGATCTTTTAATAAAAACACTTGGCGGGATACTTCCTATCTTTTTAAAATCAATAATTCTTATGATAATTGTATTGCACGATAATTCATCGCCAAGTAAAAATTAAAAATATATGTTTAGTTTCAAAAGAAATCTCAAGGCCTTTATTATATAAGAACATTATTTTAGTAGTTTGAAGGACTTTGCCGTGGATCCAAACAAACAAATTATAAATAAAATCATGGTGTATAGGTTGTATCTGTACTGTATACTTAATTTATAACCTAAATACAATGAGAAGCTTCGAAACAATGTTCATTATATGTAAAATAGCTATTATTTTAGGTTTGTTGGGTAGTTAAAAAATACCTGAAACTGCTGAAATTTACTTAACAATGTACGTCAATGTACTTTACAATGACGTGTTACACCACTTTTAAAATTATAAAACTGTTACCTTTTCACTTATTTATAACTCTCTTAACTGTGAATTGTTTTACTATTTTATTTAACAATATTGTACTTACTGTAAAATATAGTATAGTTGATTGAAATATTGGTTCAAAAATGGATTCGAAAAACTTTGGTATTGTAAAATGTTAACAATAAAGCTACGTTATTACTATTCGTTTTTTTAAAACGTATGTTGCTGTTTTTCTAGAAGGCACTTTTTTAGTGATATTTAACTTAAGATAGTTTATTTATACATACAGTATGACGTGTTTATTTGATACATATATTTTTTTTAGAGAAATAACGCAGATATTGCACGATTATTATTTTATTACACGAGTTGTTTGTTTTATACTTGTGCACATGCTACCTTTACACAGTACATTATAATTTTCAATCTAAGCACTGAATCAACTTAACACACTTTAAAATAATTGTTTTCACACCGTACAGAATAAAATAATTGTGTTCTGCCATTGCCATTTGCCACAAAATATTCTTGTTCGACACACGAATAGTTCATTAATTGTACACAAATGACACTTTGTAAGAGCAAAAGTTGAAATATGTCACCCCATTTATATTATATTACAAATATTAACCCTTAATATTTGAAAATAACTAATTTATATAAGGGGATTGCATGCGATCTGTTTAAAGGAGTTTAGTATAAGCCATATTTAAAAAAAAGTGGGTTTTAACACATTTTGACCATGTTAATTCATTTTACAATTAATTTGTGTAAGCTTCAAGGTATTATTTTAAATTGATATTAATTATAAACACTTAATTAAAATGAAACGAAAATGGAATAAATTAACGCTTATTAAATAACAAGATAACTATTAACACTGAATTATTTACATTAGTAGCGGTAGCGTCGACTTCTATACTATCGCCGGTGTTTCTAGAATTGTTTTAACTATGACCCTGCCATGTATGTAGAATATTCTTGAACCTTCGCGCTTGTGTGTGTGTGTGTTTTATATGTATTGCCTGCCCATATTACATACCTTTATCATCAGAAAATATTTAAAAAATAATATTATTCTAGTTTTTTTACAACGTTATATCCTCATTATCAATGACCGAAATATTAAACCGATTAAAAGTATACTTCCTAAATATAGGGTTTCTGACTTTGTTGTACGGGTGTATTTTTGGCTGTATCCATATTGTTTTTAAGGGAGATAAAAATACTTATTAATACTAGTTTTAACTTAAATGTGTGGACTACTAATTAGTATAGACGGACTAACAACCCCAATTGTTTCCACCCAATAATTATCCAAAACTGGTTATCAACCAGTCAACATTTTTAGTGAAATATTCTTAATTTAAAAAATATGTACGTTACCATTTAAGTTTCAAAGTTGCTATCAAAGAACTAGTTTGAGAGGGGCGTAGAAACATAATAATTTGTGGAAAATTGATATCACATTATATAAAAACACTATGAAAAAAAATATTTAATTATTAATTAAACCCAAGTGAGATTTTAAGTGGCCCAGGATAAAAAAATCACCCTGTATTAAGACAATAACTAGGCTATATTGTATGACAATAACTACTATTTTTAGATCTGTGCACATGCTATCAACGAATATTTGCCAGGAAATTTTAATAAAACAGCGTATGCAAGTTACAGACAATGACTACGAATGTTAAAATGATCAAATACGACCGCTTTTTAAACCAAGAGAAAGTCGAATACAATTGATATGGGGGTTACAATAATTTTTTTTGAAAACCAATGTTTGAAAAATTTTTTTTTGTTTTCAATTAATTTAAAATTTAAACAAAATTAAATTGATAATTCTTTAATTAATAAACTCGAAATTGGCACAATTTAAAAATCTATTTCCGAAACCTTTTAAATTGCGGAATAGAAGAAATTTTGAGATTTTATTTTTAAATATGAGTAAAGCGAGATTGGAGCCTAATGGGGATAGAGCATATTGGAATAGGGATCGTAATGCTAAAACGTTTCCATAGTTATATGCTTTTCCGTGGAATTATATTTTGATTACCTATCAATGTGTTGTTTTCGATTAGATTTAAATGTTTATTATTATTTATTTAAATCATGTACATCGTGTGTGGCCAGTAGAATAACTAGAGACTAAAGCGCCCAGGAGCAAGAAATTTTTTTTAGCCTTATATTACTTGCTAAGTGGCCTCTACACCTGCGTATTTTTGGTCGAAAACAACTCATTCTACTTCAAACGTACCTACTGTTCCTAAGAATAAGAATACTCCGATTTAAGTTTTGAAAAAACGTTTGAATTCTTCGTACCATTTTAAAGACATCGAGTGTCAATGGCACCATTTTAAAATTATTTATTGTTAATTAATTATTTCATTAGTATAAAGGTTTATATTAAAAAAATAGTTAGTCTGTGTGGTCCAATGTAGTTAACTTTGTAGTTTGCTGTTTGTACCTATATTTTATACCGGAATACACAAATATGTAATCAACATTTTAGTTATTAAGTAAGTACAATAATTTCGGGTAGGTTTCCGTAAAGGTTTGATTTTATTTTGCTTAATCAGGCAGTAAAATATGTAATAAGTAATCTTTCTGCAGTAAAAAATAAAAACCATTATAGGCCGCTCTCATCACACGACCGTTAAATGTGTTTACTTCAAGCTATATCTTATTGGTCTTGAGTTATCATAGACAATTATTAACTATTTTATAATATTTATTATAGTACAAACATGTTCATTATTTTGTGAAAACTTAATTGATTACTTAACATTTTTAATTAACTAGAGTTATAGCCCGTTCCTGACTTTGTTGTACAGGTGTATTTTTGGCTGTATCCATACGTTTTTTAAGGGAAATCAAAATATTTATTGGAATACTAGTTGCATTTACTAGTTTTAACTTGTTACTTTTCCTAATATTAGTAATGTCTCACCAAAAGTATCTAGTAAGCAAGTGGTGACCATTCTTACACTATAATATTCATGAGCTATTGAACTACGTTTGGTTATGAAATGCTCTAGGGTATGATTTTTAGCATGTCAATATTGTAATTCGCCCATTGAACTACGTATAAAAAAAATTAAAATGCAAAAGTCCAATAGTGTACAATATGACGTATAATATCTCATATATGCCAAAATAATAACATTAAATATATATAAACATTAACAACAATCATTTAAAGTTTATCTTTATATAAAACAAAACATTGTTAATAAAAAATATAAATGTTGAATTTGTATTTCTATTTATTTTTCTTGTTTACGTCATTTACAAAGTTATTGACGGCATCTTTTATTTTTTTAAGAATACTCTCTTTTTCATCGTCTGTGAAATCATTATTTCTCCATAAATTATCCACTAATTCTTTGTTTACGACCGCATTTGCATTCTGCTTTAATTCGAGAACCATAGCTTGTGTTGCAGTGGTTAATTTTTTTTTTGCTTCGGCCTCGTTGCCGTCTTTTATTAATTTTTCTGCTTCTTCAACGACATCAAAATAGAATGGATGTAATTCGTCTGTGTCATCTGTGCACAAATATGAAAAAACAGTTATAATACCATATAATTTATAAGTAAACTGTGCCATGAAATAAAATTTGCTAGGATCAGGGCCATATTTTAGATTTTAGGATATTCTTTTTTAAATATATACCAATATATAACATGAATGAAATGTGCTTCAAATATTCGCTCTTATTTACTCATTTCGCTAAGTTCAGTCTTGTAATTATATTAAACATAAATAAATCAGGAAAAACCCTCCGATTTTCATTAATCCACGTAGATTTTTAATACAGTAATTTCAAACAGGCTTGGCCTGTTCATCAACCAATTTATAGTTAACCACAAGTTGTGGGTTTTAGATAATAAAATTAAAAAAAATAAAAATCATTAATATTATTCTGTAGATGGTTGAATGCATAATGCAATACCAGCAAAATATTTTGAAAGAATAATTGAGTTTTTCTTGATTACATAATAGTTTGATTGGATGTTTTTAAATACATCATTCTACATTTAAATTACTATGTATATGTTCTAAATCTACTTTCTGCCATATTTTTAGACCATGTTTACGGCAACTATTTTTAAAATGTATATTTTTTAACGAGTAAGTTTTTCCAAATTCAACTAAGAATTAAAGAAATATAGGTTTCCTAAACCCTATAGAATGTAAATCGGATCAATTTAATTAACCTACTCTTCCTTTTGCGTATTATACAAAATTAAACCAAAATAATGATTTAGATACTTACAACTACCTGTATCGTCATCTATTGTAAAACATCTAATTAAATAAGTCTGAAGAAGCCTACATTTAAGACTATCTATAGGGTCATTATTATCGGCCAAGGCTTCGTTCACGGCCTCTTCATCCAAAGGCTCATCGCTCTCAAACTCCTCGTCCGCCACCTCCTCTCCTTTCGGGGAAGACTTCCCGGAAGAGGACTATTCGAGGAGGACGAGGTCGGGGAGGACTGCTTCAACCGCTTCAGCTCTGGGGATAATTCCTCCGAGGAAGACCCAGCATCTAATAAAATCTGAAAGACATACATACCTATTATTAGTTCTATTGGTATTATTATAGAGTTCTCGACGATTGTTCTCAAATACCAATAGTTATTATAGTAGTATAACAGTTTTGCAGCTTCTGTGAAAGGTCAAAGAAATTTTAGAGGTTCTGGGAATTAGTGAATGCCTAGTATATTAAGATATCTAAATAGTTTGCATGATATCATACCATTAGTTTTAAGTTAAATTATTATTATAGACAAAAAGTAAAATATTAATATTATTTCAAAATTTTGAAGATAATATGTGTGTTGCTATGAAAACAATGAGTACCTACAAATAGTTTTATACATTTTTGAACAATATTTATATTTGTTATTTTTGAAATAGAATGTTGTACTTACGATGAGGCCAAAGGAATAAATTGCAAATAACACGACACAACGAAGACGCATGTTTGAGTTCATTACCAAAAAAATACCTATAACAAAAAAAAACAATAGGATCATTCCATGCCAAATCACCAAAAGTGCGTGCGAGTGGATTTTCAAAATGCCTCAACTTACATATCCTATGCAAATAGTTCCATAAAACCAAAAAAGAGAAGAAACAATTTTTTATTTTATTGGACTTAGGCGATCCTATATTCTTGAATTTTTTTTGTAAAAACACCTTAAGTTCACGGTCACGTTACTTAATGTTTAATTATGATATCATAATGGAACTTTCACTAAACACTTTTAATTTAAGTGGCCTTTTTCATAATATACTTGAACATTTTTTTTTTCAAATATTTAAGTACTTAAAACTGAAAAACAAATTCAAAATTTGACGAACTTCATTCGATTTTTTTACCTCAAGGTTAAAATTTCAAATTTTTTTTTTATTCTGATTCATTATACTATACTTATTTGATTCATAACTTCGTTTTAGATTTTTTTTTATTTTGTGATGTACAAGGAATTTCAAAATTCGGCATTTTATTAAAAAGTGCTATACTTAAGTGCCTATAACTTTTTATGACATGAACCGCAAATTTTGAAATTTTTACAGCACTTACAAAATAGAAGTTTTGTAATGGAGCCTTATTTTTACTAGGAGCTGTAAGATTTTGAATTTTGTCATTATAGTCCTTCAATACAAAATTTTAGAAATTCAAAGTCTCATAGCTCCTAGTAAACGAAAGTCTCCATTACAAAATTTTACCAAATGTTCTACATACATATAAGTAAGTGCTGTAAAAATGTATGAATTTTTGGTTCATGTGGTAAAAAGTTATAGGCTCTTAAATATATCATTTTTTAGTAAAATGCCAAACTTTATGGTTACCTACACATAAAAAAAGAGAAAATTGTTAAAAAAAAGTTATGAATTAAACAAGTATAGTATGATGTATCAGAAGAAAATTTTTTTTTTAATTTTGACAATAAGTCAGTAAAAAAATTGAATGAAATTCATTAAATTTTGAATTTGTTTTTCAGTTTTTAAGTACTTAAATATTTGAAAAAAATATACAAGTATATTATGAAAAAGAACATTTAAATTAAAAGTGTTTAGTCACAAAAAAATTAAAGAAAAATTTTTTCTTCATTTTTTTGTTTTATGGAACTGTTATAGGATATGTAAGTTTGAGGCATTTCAAAAATCCACTCGTACACACATTAGGTGATTTGGCATGGAATGACCAAATAATTATTAATTTTCATAGACAAACACACTTATGGTGGTATGAAGTTATAAATCCTAAACAGTAAATGGCGCATTATAGATTAATAGAAGTAACAAATTCAATAATGAGTTCATCAAATATTTTTTTATTAAAATATGACGAATAATTGTACAAAATAATGTCCTGGGAAATATACGTTTCCGATAAACTGAGCAGTATTATTGCATAGAATATTTTCGATAAAATTACATGGTACCAAATTAATAAGATATTGAATTTTAAGTTATTGTTTATGATATAATAAAATTTGTTATCCGTGATCGGATTGTATATGACGTCCCTACTTCCGAAACTTGAATTGTAAATTGCAGAAGATTTTAACTGGTCGGTAACCTGTCTGCAATAATTACTTTTAAAATGAATGAAGTTTTGAAATCCGAACGGGAGGGCAAGTTCGGTTAAGTATTGCGGGCAGATAAAAATTACACAACACTCCACAATTACTTCGACCTAAGACTTTAATAATTCTAAAACTATTCAGATTCTATTCTAAAACTATTCTAAAATTATTCAGAGTTAATCGATCAATAAAATAATACAAAAAAAAAACTTAGTTTAAATTATATGCAGTAAAAATTAAGTTTCGAATAAATGCACATACCATCAAAGAAAAATATTTTTAAGTATTACTTACTTTGTAGTTGTTTTGATAAACCTTATGGATTAAGCTATGTGTGAGAAACTAAAAAAATCACTAATACAGTTTATGATCGGTTTGACTTTATGTAGTTAGTTTTGTGACTCTTCTCCACTTGCCGCATTTTCTTAAATTGCAAGTAACACCTCTTTTGCAATATATTGTGTTTAAATAGGTTAACCAATCGGATTCTATTGTAGATGGTAAAACGGCTTTTCGCTACCTCCACTTTGACTGGTTAGTCCAATGTGGTTCTAACACAAATTTGACACACCTATATGATCTATATTTTTGTTAGCACCCATTGTACTGTGAGCCGTACATTGCAAATTATATTCAATTTAAATAAACTATAGACTAGAATTATTAAAAAAATATTTAATTTATCATAAAACCAAATTCGAACAAATATTCGAAATGATCAATATATCATTTCGAATATTGCACGTGCCTCTATGTTGACAAACAAAAAATATGGCAGTTATTTATAAATGTATACCGAGAAAAACAATTTTGTTTTTCCAAGTTGTTGGCCAAAATAATAATAATAATAATGCATATGGCGTATTGACCGGGAGTGGCTATGGCTAACTTTATGCCAGTTCGGTCGCCGGGTTGCATGGCATTTCAGCCATACATCCGGGGTTGATAGTGTGGGTCGCCGCTAAAAATCCCGGGTGGTCACCCATCCGGGATCAAGCAGCAACGGACACAGCTTAACCTCAAGTGCCATACGGCACCTGAGATGTCCACTGCGCCACACCTCTCAGTGGCCAAAATAATGCTACGCAACGATAAAATGCGGTTCAAAACAGTATCATCAGAATTTTTTAATTTTCGTTGTAATTATTAATAATAATTGAATTCGTACGCCACTCAGCGTTTTCAACACCAAAAAATCCACCAAATTTTGTTTTCAAATAAACATCAAATTTTCACATTGTGTGCAATGTAATTTTGAAATTTTTTCAGACAAAAAAAAATATTAAAACGCTTGCTCGGTCGGCGTCGGCAAGTAGATTTTCTTTTTTTTTTTAATAGTACGAGAATTATTTAAAATATATTTCTTTTTTTATCAATCAATTAATTAAAAAAGAATGAACATACAGGGGGAAATGTTTTGTTTATGATTTACAACTTCAAAGCTCTGTAGTGAATGAACTTTTTTAGATCAAGTTCTGAAACTCTTCACTACACTTTTACATGCCAAGGTGATCGTCTGGTCTATAATAATTTGTTGTCGCTGTTACCCATACATCGTAATCAACAGTATCTATAATGCAAACGTTTTTATGGATAGCTATTAATTGGGTATAACTAAAACCCGGCACGGCGCGGCATGGAATGGTTTCCATTCTACCAAACAGCGCTACCGCGGTAAATAAAAAAAAATGTTTCAATCCGACTTTAGTAACTAAGCATATTTATACGACTGTAAGGACTTAAATAATTCAATATGCTTGTTAATAATAATTCATTATTATCTTCTTATTAACAACAATAAAATAATTCATAAAAATTGTTTTATCATTACAAATATTTTATAAATTGATTAAATAATTTATAATGATTAAAAACGTCATTTAGTGTAAGTCAAGCACTTATAAACAATGATATACATAAAACAATCAAGACACATTCATTGTAGCCACGATAATTAAGATATTTTTTTCAGATATTTGTTTTTTTTTTATTCCCTGAACGATGAACAATGCATACAATTTGAGTTTACCCAGTTTTAAAGCGGTCAAGGGTTTTATAGAAGTCTTTTTTAGGCAATACAAATGTTTTTAATCAGTTTCGATCGTTTTAATTTATTTCAAGCAATCTATTATTGTTTCTAATTATTTTTTTTCATTTGTTTTTAAGTATAAAATTATTAAAACTTTTTTTATTTTATGCAAGAATAACAATAAAATAGTTTTATTATTTTCTTAATCGAATTTTTATTTAATAGAAATTTATTAAAATTATGATAAATTACTCAGATTTTATTTTATAGTTTTATTTAAATAAAAAATTGGTTTGTCTTTGAAACCGCCAATCAAATTCCTCAATTTGTTTAACAATTTGTAGTCTAACTTTTTTTTTTAATTAAGAAAATTAAATGTATATTGCTTATAGTTTACAACCGACACCATTAGAATCTTTCCTATTAGTCCGTTTCTCTCGACTAAGTTTCCAATATTCCTTATAGGACACAATGTGGTCTACGATGAACGGCGCACCGCCACATCACAGAAATGCCATCGGATAATTACTGTATCACATATTTCTTGAATAAATAATAACAAGACAGACTGGAAATCAGACCAGATATTGTGTTGCCACCGAGGAGACCCGAATTGACGACCTTTGATTTTTTTGGGGGGTTACTTCTTACATAAAGGAAAAAGTTTACGTGACAACAAGAGACGATTTCATAGACCGCATAAATGCAACTATGCTAACTATGCTAAGTCAAAGTTAACTTTATATATATTTGTTTTATCTTTAAAACCATTTTGAATGGCATCTTTTTTTGTTTATGCCTAGGTTTAGATGAATAAAAAAATGTTTTAAATTGCTATCAAGGATGCTGTAATATTAAATATTAAAGAAAATACGATGGAGAAATTTTTGAAACGATTTACTGTAACAACTTTTTTTAAGTTACATAAAAAAAAATGTAGGTAACAAGTTTTACAATTTGCCCATTGCATATATTATTTTCACCAAAGACGTATAATTTTTTATGTGTGCATTGTCAGCCGTCGCAGCTGTTGCAAAAAAAAAAAGACCATCGCCAAAAGTATAGTTTACTAACCGTCAACTAACGTCATCGATTGTTCGACTGGATTTATAAAAAAATTTACTTTTTTTCTCAGTTATTGAAAAGAATAAAAATATCAATTTTTATTAGAAATCGCCCTAAATTTTCGGCAAAATAATCTTTATTAAAAAAGTTAATTATTTGTATATGGTACCATTTAAGTTTAAAAAGTCGACCTTCATCGGACTTTGTAGACCCCAAGAATAGATATTTTAGTTTTCAGTCGGTATTTTGCGTTATTCGTTTTCTTTGACTACTTTTTGCGCATCGATAAAAAATAATAAATCGTCATAAAACAAACACTTTGTATTAATACACGTGTACCTTTTCATTTTCTCTTAAGATAATCGCATTTCTAAGTTTTTATAATAATTGGACACACTTAATTGACTGTGGACAATACCTTGAATAAAAGTCCGTCGCTGGACATGACGTACAAAATTCGGGGCAGAGGAAAAATGGCACTTATTAAATTGCAGTAGACATCCGAACAATTTAAATTTTCTCATATGCTGTAAACACTAAACTATTATTATTATAATTTTGGTTAAACGAATTTACGTATACGTAATTAACGGATATGGCGCCTACGGTGACCATGTATTCGATAAACGGTATTCCCAAGTGTTCGTCAATAACTGGCAGCGGAGCGATAGGGTCCTAACAGAATGATGTAAAAAACATCTATACATATAATAATTTTAATTTCAATCAAAGCGTACTTTGTTCGACATTGAGGTCATACCCACGGTAATACATGCAAGAGAAATGACTATTGCCAAAGGAATGGTCCGTTTAGGATTTTTCGTTTCATCGCTGCAAAAAAACCAACATTATGGTATCACACACACATACGACAGAGGCCAGTGGCTTATGGTAAAATTGGTTAATAGGTTAAAATTCATCCGGATGAGTTTCAGGTATTATATCCATGTCACTAGTTTTAAGCCGACGTTTCGGACTCATTGAAGGAAATATCAGAGTTCTAGCATCACCGGCTAAATCTCAATATAAGTCTGACCATATTGATTGATTAAATCTAAGATTCCCTTCTTTCTGTGCTTCTACATTGTCCAATCCCCGAATAACTGATAAGAGAATCATCTGACAGGAGATTATTAAACAAAGCGCATTTTTTGGGAGGTAGTTAACTGGTAAAAAGTGTTACTGTGATCTTAAAACCTAACCTAACCGTAACAGTGGTAGGTTAGGTTAACTTACCATAAGTCGGAGTGCTATTATATTTTATTTTTTTATTTTTACTCGATAAGAAATACCTTTATTTTATACATTGCGACAAATAAAAACTGTATTAGACTAATTTTCAGATCGTACGCCAGAAAATTAGGCCTAAAATTTGTAGGGTGTGTACAGAATATTTCAACAACCCTCCCTCCTCCTGGAAAAAAGGCTGAATGTTTTTAAAACTTGTTTGGCGCAATTTTAAGATTTAACAAATAACAAGTCAAATTAATTCCAAATTTGTGTGAAATTTAAACAGTTTCCAATAGAAAAAAAAAATGTTTTCTTTATTTCACTTTTCGAAGCAAAGTTTTAGGGATTTAGGTCGGGAAAACTAGACCGAAGGTATATTATCTAGAATGGAACTATAACATATACAATTTTCTCAAAAGAAATCAAACTTATTTTATATTAAGTAAAACCCCCCAAAAAAAGAGGAAAATTACACTTTTACCGTAGTCAATTTCCAGGTTGCTATGTGTGAGTGAGTATATAGATAATGAAAATATTTCATTATATTATTAACAACGATACATGGGTTATTATAACAATACATTTACATAGAAAGAACCTATTTTATATTTGTGACCAATTTATAAAGATAACATAATGTTTAAACTCTGCTTGATCCAGTGATCTGTGATCACTGGATTGCTCTTTGAGGCCCAAATTTGGGTTTCCAAACTATAATATGTAAGGTTTTATTTTATGCTCTGAATTTTCGTTGTATATTATTATTACTGTAGTTGTAATAATTTCCCAAGCATTGCCATTCCATTAAAATTACATCCCAAAACATCTTAGTTAAAATAATTTAGTTTTTTGTTTCTCCTGTAAAATTTCAATTATTGCAGTTGTGTCATTGTTCTACCGGGGCGGGGAAATGTAATACCGATAAATATATGATTCTGTGCAAACGGGACACATGTCCTACTATATGAGTAAAAAAAAAAAAATTATTACGAAAAATTTCGTTGATTGCAGAATCTGGTCATCTGGACATGTTGTAATAGTAAATTTAATGTATTCTTTAAATTTAATGCGCCCCACATACATATATTTATTGTTGAAAAAGAAAATTATAAATTTACAATCTTGTCTAACTTTTAAAAAAAAAAAACAATTTTTACAGGTGGAAAATGTTCCCAGGGGCGGCAATATAGTTTAATGCGGCACTGGGTGAATAGAGATTGATAATTCCGAAGGATAAAGACCTCTCGGTCTAAATACAATATAAGTTCTAATAAATAAGCAGAATAATATTGTGTAAGTGCATTGTTAAAATAATAACATGTGTTATGTAATTTTCATGTAAGTTATTTTACTCTATCTTTGTTCTGTTACGACAACATACTCTTGTGGTGTCACAACGTTTTTCTTCGCTAGACTAGTATTTTCGGTTCCCAGCTGTATCGATACAATTATTTAGGTCACATCTCTATCTTTTCAGGTAAGTATCTAGAGTTATAGCCCGTTCCTGACTTTGTTGTACAGGTGTATTTTTGGCTTTATCCATACGTTTTTTAAGGGAAATCAAAATATTTATTGGAATACTAGTTGCATTTACTAGTTTTAACTTGTTACTTTTCCTAATATTAGTAATGTCTCACCAAAAGTATCTAGTAAGCAAGTGGTGACCATTCTTACACTATAATATTCATGAGCTATTGAACTACGTTTGGTTATGAAATGCTCTAGGGTATGATTTTTAGCATATCACTATTGTATTTGCCCATTGAACTACGTATAAAAATAAAATAAAATGCAAAAGTCCAATGGTGTACAATATGACGTATAATATCTCATATATGACAAAATAATAACATTAAATATATATAAACATTAACAACAATCATTTAAAGTTTATCTTTATGTAAAACAAAACATTGTTAATAAAAAATATAAATGTTGAATTTTTTTTTCTATTTATTTTTCTTGTTTACGTCATTTACAAAGTTATCGACGGCATCTTTTATTTTTTTTAGAATACTCGCTTCTGTATCGGGTCTGAGATCATAATTTCCCCATAAATTATCCACGGATTCTTCGTCTACGATCACATTCGCATCATCCTTTAATCCGAGAACCATAGCTTTTGTTGCAGTCGTTACATTTTTTCTTGCTTCGGCCTCATTACCGTTTTTTATAAATTCCTGTGCTTCTTCAACGACATCAAAATAGAATGGATGCAATTCTTCTCTGATATCTGTACACAAATATGAAAAAACATTTTAAAAACAAATATAATACCTTATAATTTATAATTAAACTGTGCCATGAAATAAAATTTGCTAGGATCAGGGCCATATTTTAGTTTTTAGGGTATTCTTAAGTATGAATGAAATGTGCATTAAATAATTGTTCTTATTTACTCATTTCGCTAAGTTCAGACTCGTAATTTTATAAAACATAAATAAATCAGGAAAAACCCCCGATTTTCATTAATCCACGTAGATTTTTAATACAGTAATTTCAAACAGGCTTGGCCTGTTCATCAATTAATTTACAGTCAACCATAAGTTGTGGGTTTTAGATAATAAAATTCCAAAAAAAAAATCATTAATATTATTCTGTAGATGGTAGAATGCATAATTCAATACCAGCAAAATATTTTGAGTTTTTCTTGATTATAAAATAGTTTGATCGAATGTTTTTAAATACATCATTCTAAATTTAAATTACTATGTATGTGTTCTAAATCTACTGCCATATTTTTAAACCATGTTTACAGCAACTTTTTTAAAATGTATATTTTTTAACGAACAAGTTTTTCTAAATTCAACTGAGAATTATATAAATATAAGTTTCCTAAACCCGCGCCCAAAAAAAGAAAAAGAAAAAAGAAACAGTAGTATTTACACAATGGAAATCGGACCAATTTAATTAACCTACTCTACCTTTTGTGTATTATACAAAAAAAAACCAAAATAATGATTTAGATACTTACATTTATTAGTAACCTCATCTCTTTGAAAACATCTCATTAAATAAGGGTCACGCTGAAGTTCACGTTTAATATTTTCTATTGGATCATCATTATCGGCCGAGGCCTCGCTCGCAGCCTCTTCATTCAAGGGCTCATTGTCCCCCACCACCTCGTTCTCCGCCACCTCCTCTTCGGAGGACTTAATACGCTTCGCGGGAGGCGTATCCGAGGATGACGCAGCATGTAATGAAATCTGAAAGACGTACATACATAGTATTAGTACTATTGGTCAGGGTTCCGTAACGTAACGAAATATAACGTTATAAACTCAATTATTTCGTTCACCATAATAAAGTTCACAGAACATAACATAATATTAGGATATGTTTGGTGAACGTTTTGCGGAATAACGTTTTAAATTTATTTGGTCCGAGAACGTTATAACAAAAAACGTTATAACTTTTTTTAACCCGAGAACGTTATACCGAAAAACGTTTTTGGTTTATTTGTTCCGAGAACGTTATAACGAAAAACGTTTTAAACTTATTTGCCCCGAGAACGTTATACCGAATTTTGCTAAGTTAGGTTAGGTTAGCAAAAATAGTGATCAAAAACTGGTTATCGACCAGTCAAAATGTATACTACATTATTCTTTATCAATATTTTTGCTAACCTAACCTAACTTAGCAAAATTCGGTATAACGTTCTCGGGGCAAATAAGTTTAAAACGTTTTTCGTTATAACGTTCTCGGAACAAATAAACCAAAAACGTTTTTCGGTATAACGTTCTCGGGTTAAAAAAAGTTATAACGTTTTTTGTTATAACTTTCTCGGATCAAATAAATTTAAAACGTTATTCGGTATAACGTTCTCGGGGTAAAAAAAGTTATAACGTTATTCCTAGTTAACGTTCATGAACATCATTTTGAACTGAACGAATAAATAACGGTTAACGGAAGCCTGCTATTAGTATTATTATAGTTCTTGACGATTGTCCTCAAATACCAGTAGAATTATAGTTTTGCAGCTTCAGTGAAGATAAGTCCAAGAAAATCGGGTACGAAATTATAGAGGTTCTGGGAGTTAGTGATTGTCTAGTATACCTAAATAGTTTGCATGATGTTAATGATCACTGCAGTCGTTTTTAGTTAAATTATATTATTACGGATAATAAGTAAATTACTATTATTATTTCAACATTGTAAAAATATATATGTTTCTATTAAAACAAACGAGTACAAATAATTTTTTATACATTTGAACAATACTCATATTTGTTATGTTATATATAGAATGTTGCACTTACGATGAGACCAAAGGAAAAAATTGCAAATAACACTACACAACAAAAACGCATGTTTGAGTTCATGGTAAATACCTATAACAAAACAAAAATCAATAATATTTATTATTTTTCATCGACAAATATACCACCTAATAATGGTGGTTAAAAATAATAAATGTTTGCAAGGCTCTATTAAAGGTTTATACATAGGTATCACATATTATATTTTAACAGCTTATGTACGAGTCCGCAACACCACGGGATACATTTTTATGTCTCGTTCTTGTACGCCTTGATACCACTTGAAATATTTTTCGTTACTAACCCAAAATAAACACTTGGTTTGCAACAATGGTAACCACGGTACTCGAAAGGTAAGTGAATATTATTTTTATGTTGTGGCCAAAAATGTTTAGTAGTTTTTTAATAATTGGCCTTAATCGAATTATTGGCAAAACATTCACTTGGTTGTTTTGAATTAATTTAACCATTCATTCAAGATTGTTCGTTATGAGAACACATAATTTGAAAAATGTAACATCTCTATCCCCATTCCCATTCACACCCTCATCCCCACCCCATCCCCATCCTTATAAGAAGGATATAAGGATATAGAAGGATATATATAAGGATAAATTTTCGATGTCGGTGTCGATTTTTCCGGTTGTGTTCCAAAGTAAAAACATATCTCTAATCTCTTATCTCTTTTATCTTATCAGATAATTCAGCTAATTTTTTCATTATGATAACCGGTGTCGATTATTCCGTGTATGTACCAAAGCAAAGACATAAAAATGTCAAAATCAAAAATATTTATTATTTTTTATCGACAAAAATGCCTAATAATGGTGGTATGAAATGATAAATCTTCAACAATCAATTGTGTATTACAGACTAATAGAAGAATAACTATAACTCAAAATACAAATAACGAATACCCATTCATTAATGAGTTAATAAAATGTAAGTATTTTTTTATTAATATTTGACTGTTTTATACACTTATAATATTTACTCAGCAACGCAAAATTATCAATATTAGTTTCCAGTTAAACAATAAAATTTGTTATCCGTGATCGGATTGTATATGACGCTACCTACTTCCAAAACTTAAATGGTAAATTGCAGAACATTTTAACTGGTTGGTAACCTGTCTGCAATAATTACTTTTAAAATGAATGAAGTTTTGAAATCAGGACGATAGGGCAAGTTCGGTTGAGTATTGCGGGCAGATAAAAATTACACAACACTCCACAATTACTTCGACCTAAGATTTTAATAATTATAAAACTATTTATTCAGAGTTAATCGATCAATAAAATAATACAAAAAAAATAAACTTAGTTTAAATTATATGCAGTAAAAATTAAGTTTCGAATGATAAATGCACTCTAAAACATACCATCAAAGAAAAATAATTTTAAATATTACTTACTTTGTAGTTGTTTGATAAACCTTATGGATTAAGTTATGTGTGAGAAACTAAAAAAATCACTACTACAGTTTATGATCGGTTTGACTTTATGTAGTTAGTTCTGTGACTCTCCTCCACTTTTCGCATTTTCTTAAATTGCAAGTAACACCCCTTTTGCAATATATTGTGTTTAAATAGGATAACCAATCGGATTCTATTGTAGATGGTAAGACGGTTCTTCGCTACCCCCACTTTGTCTAGTTAGTCCAATGTGGTTCTAACAAAAATGTGACACACCTATATGATCTATATTTTTGTTAGCACCCATTGTACTGTGATCCGTGCATTGCAAATTATATTCAATTTAAATAAACTATAGCCTAGAATTATTAAAAAAATATTTAATTTGAAACCACCTATTTTTGTTATACAATCAAAAGCAACGTTTCAAAAATAAAGAAAATACTTTAACCTACGCTAACCTAACCACAAACTAAATGTATAAAAATAATTGAAATAAAAGGTTTTGTGGAAGATTATTGATATAATACTTACGTGAAATAGTGAACAATACGCCTAAAAAAGATAAACAAAATGTTAAAAAAAATATGTTAATGTTAACCAAAAAGTATTCATTAAAAGAGTCATTTTCACTTTGACTTGATTTCAACAGGTAGGTGTTCAGCCTGGTCGAAATAAATTAATAAAATATTACCCAAGCTTTTAAAATTGTATATCTTATGTGGACACTTGAAATATTTAAGATTTAAATCAATGTTGGTAATCACGATTTCCCCTTATTTGAATTTTTCTCTTAATGAGTTTTCTTTGTACAATATACGGTTTAAAAAGCATTTTTATTATAACAACGAAATGATGTCAATATTGTGTTTTTATTCGTTTCGAATATTGATGCACGTACGTCTACATTTACAAATAAAAATTATGGTAGTTATTTATTGATGTATACGGAGAAAAACAATTTTGTTTTTACAAGTTGTTGGCCAAAATAATGCTACGCAACGATAAAATTTGGTTTAAAACAGTATCATAGCAGGAATTTAAATGTTCGTGGTAATTATTAATAATAATTGAATTCGTACGTCACACAGTGTTTTACAAAACCAAATTTGGTATTCAAACAAATACCAATTTTTCACATTGCGTGCGATGTAATTTTTAATTTAAAAAAACATTAAAACGCTTGCTAAGTCGGCGTTGGCAAGCAGACTTCCTTTTTTTTTGTTAAGAGAATTATTTAAAACATATATTTTTTTTTATTAAGCAATTAATTCAAAAAGTATGAACATATAGGGGGAAAATGTGTTGTTTATGATACACATGAATAATGAAAAAGTTTCCATTTCTATCTTTTATATATCTATTATAATTTTAATTTTGTCTACGTATATTTTACGTTACATATAGAGAAAATCCCTTGTAAATTTGTACCAATTTGGACTAATTTAAAAAAAAACGTTTTAGCGAAACTGATGGTTTTTATCTTGACTGGAAACACGACCAGTGACATTGTGTTTTTTTATAATTCCCTCAGTAATAATAGGAATTTTCATTTTGAAATGTTTAGTTTTGTTTAACTTGTTTAATGAAATTGAAGGCAATGCTAATCGGTATACAAAGACTAACTAAAAGACCACAAACAGGCCAACATTTTTAAAGTGTCTTCGATTCCACCATTGACGGTTATATTTGACACCAATTCTTTTGGATTTTCAACAAAAACACGCACACGTTAAAAGCTTACAAACATCTGTTCACTAAGTAAACGACAGTAGTAATGTAAAATTTGCCACAAAAAAAAACTTTCGACATTGTTATCCCAAATTTTAAACATTTTTTTATCAATATATCCTAAATAACCTAAAAAAAAAAATATCAAAAACTCTGTCCCCCAGAAAGGTTAGATATTTTTTTCCCATTGCTTTTTTTTTAACTTCGCCGAAAATATTTAAAAAACACATACTTAGAAACCTTAAAATTGACAACGTTATTATTTGTAAAGTATTTATCATTTTTTATTGAAATGTGTGCGTTTTTTTATTTAATCGCTTAATATAAAAGTTAGAAAGAGCATCAAAATCTTAAATTGTAGCAAATATCTAGAAATTTATAATTTTGGGGAAATAACGGAGTTAATGATGTTTTTGGTCGAGACCGCCGCGCCGTCGCTCTAAGATTATTTTTTCGGAAGCGGACTACGATTAAAGTGTAATTTTTCTCTTGTTCTTTGGTTATTTCCTAATAGTAAAAAAGTTTAACTTCAGATTTTTGAGAAAATTGTACATGTTTTAGTTCCAATCTAGATCTACCTTCGGTCTAATTTTCAGAACTAAATCCCTAAAAACTTACTTTAAAAAGTGAAATAAAGAAAACATTTCTATCCCTACTAAGGGAAAGGGCTTATGATATTTTTTGTTTATCAATTTTTATCGATAGTTTTATGTTTAAAACATATTCTATACAAATTTAGAATTAATAAGACTATTATTAAAAAAGTTATGGGCCGTTGTAATTTTAAGTTGAAAAATATATAAATTTTTTGGGGTTTTTCTTTATTTTGAAGGGGAAGGGATCAACTTTTTTGATTCAATAAAGAACCTGACAAGTAAGATTTCTATCTATAGAATTGCTACACGAAGAAATCGGTTCAGTGGTTTAAAAGATATCGTGGGTCAGCTACTAACACAAAAAAAAAAATAATAATAAAAACACATCATTGTAATACTTTCTAGCTCATGCTTGTTATAGAGTCAGAGAGCAATATTAAATCACATATAGTAATAATTAATGTACATAAAACATTGTAATCAATGTTTTTAGTAACTTATAAACAATTTTTATGTTTTAGGTTCTTTTTAGACTTTAGTTAAATAAGTTTTATTAAAGTAAATAAAAACAAAAAAAAGTGAATTTTAAATAGTGAATAAAAACAAAGCTATTAGACGTATCAACAAAACCGACATTTAACCAAAACCTATTATTTCAAACGTGGATATTTCTATAATAATAATAAACCAATTTATCTAACTAAACAATTTGAAATACTCGTTAAAATGCAATACAATTATTGTAGGAATTCCAAAATCATCTCTCTCTAAATCCTTTTACCGAAAGGGAAAATATTACAATAACCTTAAAATATCATTGAGTTTATCATTCCATAAACCAAATAGGATTCACATAAGTCGTTTTTTCATAATTTCAGAAAATCGTCAGGTGATTTATGAAATTCTAAAGACCCTGTATTTGTCGTCGTTAGGTGTACATTATTATAACGGAAGCTCAATATGGGTATCTAAATAATGTTTACAGTCTTTTGAACGTCAAAAAAAATGTAGAGAAATGTAAACAGTAGAAATGGAAACATCAAATCACACAAGTGTTTTTCTAAAATAAAAAAATTGTGTTTTCGTGTTATGGCCAAGGTATGAATTCGTTAAACAATACTTAAAACATTATTTTTTAATTTTTGTTTACTTTTGAACTAGGTAGCACTTTTTAATTAAACACACGTGCCGATGTATAAAATTATAGAAAACTCTTACTTAATACTTTCTAAGAATTAAAACAATTTGAACATGTATACATGGGCTCATCATTAATGAATTTCACAGTAATTATACAACTCGTGAGATTCTGATGCCCAGTGGACTTATTGGTTTGTTTGATTTAAAATGTGACCTCTAATTTTGAGAAAATTATCCACTAACTTTTAATGTCGCCGCATTTTAAATATTATTGAATTGAGTGAAATTGATAAATTTTGTTTTTTTTTATAGAATTGGACACCCAAACCAAATGTTTTTATCACAATTCAACGGTAAGAAGAGTTCATAAGGATTTTTTTTTTTTAATTTAAATTTTCAACAAAACAAAAACTTTACAGTTTATATTCATGATGCTTATATGTATTAAAATAAGAAAAAAATAAAAATCTTTGTCTTGGTAAAATTTGATTTTCCATTTCATTTAGAAGTAAATTGCATGTTGGGAATATTTTTTCCCCTATTCTAAAAGAATGTTTTCAAATAAACACAATAGGTATATAAATTTAATACGGACTTTATTTTAAGAAACAGGTTGAAAAATACAAATAAAACAAATATTGATTTTATTACTCAAAATAATTATAATTTTTAATATTTTAACAAATTAATACTTATCAGTAATTACTTATTTTATTTTACTTATTACTTATTACTTATTAGTAATTAAATAGTAAGCGTGTGAAATATTTCTGTGGTAGGTAGGGCACAAATTGTTATGCTACTTTTTTAACTTTCATGAAAATACAAAGTGTCCATAATCTATTTGTAAGAGAATTTTGAAAATTAACTTGTAAAAGTGGTAATTATTAGACTAGAGTATTACAATATTAGGTTTATGATAACTACCGGTTTCGGCCTGAGATAACTTTAGGATACACTATATATATAAAAAAATAAACACAGTACGTAAATTCAAACAAAACATTGACGAATTTGCCTAAATCTTATAACTTTCTGATGAGTTTTTCGAAAAAAAAATTTATCTTAAAAGCAACTTGAAACATTTGTGTAATAATGTAAAGGAACTCTAATTTATAAAAAAAAAAGACTTAATTTATTGTAAGTAATAACTATTGTTTTGTTAATTTGTTGTTGGCGTTGTTAAACGTTGTTTATATAACTGTCCAAATGTCAAACCTTCAATTATTATATATATATATATATATATATATATATATATATATATATATATATATATATAATCTTATATATTATATTGTTATTGGTAAAATATTTATTTTTGTTATTACCCGTTTTCAGAATACAATTCTTTAATTATATGATTTAATTTTTTTATACTGTTAATGACAAAAAAATAATACAAAGTTCATATGTTACCTGTTATAACTACTATTATCTATTTTTTTTTTAATACTTTTATAATATAACGTTAATATTAGCTATGCATTATAATTTATGATATGGTTTCGGTTTATTCTTCTTTGACAATATTATATATTAGAGAAAACTATTTTTTGTAGAATGTCGAGTGGGTATGGCGGCAGAGTCTATAGTGCACACTGTTGCAGGTATGATAGTTGTGGAACCAGCAATTTTTTTTTTAGAATACGAAATGAACCTTAACCGCTTTTACTGTGTTAGCTATTTACAATGATAGATTAGGTTATAAGTTATAACAGCAACCATGAATGAGGTAACAAAATGTATGTAAATTTAACATAGTATTAGGTACGTTGTGTGCAAGTATAAATGGCTTAAGACTATTTTAATTTTGTTAATAATTGTAGTTAGAATAGATTTATATTTAAAACCCTTAACCATAAAATAATACACGTAGGTATGCGTACATATTTCGGCCAGGGTTCCGTAACGTAACGAAATATAACGTTATAAACTCAATTATTTCGTTCACCAAAATAAAGTTCCCAGAACATAACATAATATTAGTATATGTTTGGTGAACGTTATAATGAATAACGTTTTACATTTTTTTGGTCCGAGAACATTATAACGAATAACGTTATAATTTGTAATTCCCCGGGTATGTTAAAACAAATTTTTCTAAGTTAGGTTAGGTAAGCAAAAATAATGATCCAAAACTGGTTATCGACCAGTCAACATTTTTAGTACACTATTCTTTATCACTATTTTTGCTAAACTAACCTAACTTAGCAAATTTCGTTTTAACATTTCCGCGGTAAAACAAATTACAACGTTTTTCGTTATAACGTTCTCGAGGTAAAAAAACTATAACGTTATTTCTAGTTTACGTTCATGAACATAATTATGAACTGAACAAATAAATAACGGTTAACGGAACCCTGATTTTGACAACAATGTGGTCATCTTCAGCACTAACGACAGAGTCTAAATACCTATTATTTTACATTATAATTTTCTAGTCTTGACTTGACGTGTCGTCGACTGTACAATTCCGGTCCACCGTTTGGCATCCTCTTGAGACACGATACATAATATATTATTACTATGATATGGGTGACGAGACTTACGACCACTCGCCACGGACATACCGATGACCATGTGATCCGTCAGTCATGACAATATTTTAGCGCTCGACGACCACTGCCGGCACCAGGGAGCTTTATACCCATGCGCCCGGCCGCCGCCGCTTTAGCCGACAGTCACCGCAGGGACCTCGTATCGATCGGTCCTCTCCCTACGCGCGTGTACGACCGACTTCAACCATCACAAACCCATATTATTATCTTTTTTTTTTTTGTACTCGTCGACGTTACTACTCGCTATGTGCCATTTGCCACAGCAGCGTACGTACTCCACCCCGCACTCTATCTTTTTTCAATTTTATTCTATCGTTTAGTCCTCTAACTTCGATATTAGTTTCAATCGTCGACATGAGCGCCAAGTTTGCCGTGCTGGCCGCGTTGTCCCTGTACGCTTGTACGATTCCCGAGTGCGTTTCTCACGAACACGAACCGGTCAAAACCGCCCTGTAAGTATTACAATACATTGGTACCTAAACGTTATTGTCATTCGTGCCCAAGCCGTACACATAATAGTAACCGCACAACCGAATCGACATTACCGTTGTATAATTTTCTCTTATCAGCACGACAAACAATAATTATCGCTTGGCGTTAACAACTAAATTATCTTCTATATTATATTCAGGTTGCAGACCTGGGCCGAAAAACTGTACTTCGAACTTTGGAACTGCGGAGAGTATATTACCAATAGAAAATCATTGCAAGCCGTAAGTATGCGCGCACATTGACACGCCAAGTCTGATAACGTGAAACTTCAGACGCCTTTACACCGGCATGTTTTGGGACAAAAACAATTATTAATTCTAAATTTAACCGTACTGCCAACGTGTAGTCCCACAGTAATTAAGAAAACTGATTTAGATTTTTCAATACTTGCTTGATGCATTGGTATGTTGAAGTAGGTACATTTTTAGTTGAAATTTAAGCCACCAATTTATTAAGAAGTAAAAGTGAATTTTCACAAAATCTTAATTTAGAGCTTAAATTATAGTACATAGTGTATACTTAATAGTACACAAAAAAAGAGTTTTTAAAAAAGATTTTGGAAAAAAAAAGAGATATAGAGTTACTTGCTGTCTGATTTTCAGACCCTAATTCTTAAAACTAGATTTCAAAGATTAATATGGAACAATTACAGTTTCCACATCTTAATGAGCAAAAGGCTTTTTGATATTTCCTTACTTTTTCATATAGTACATTTTGGTGCGATTTCTTATCTACAGGTTAACTTGTTACATAAAGATAACGATCGGTCTGATGGTTAAAAAGTTGTCGAGGATCAAGGCATAAAAAAAAATTAAAAAATACATCTTAGTACCTCCCCAGATCCACAGCAAAGCAAATATGTAAAATTTACATAGTTAATAATTAATTATTTAATTAATATCTACAATGTATTTATAGTGTCAGTGTAACAATTTTGGGTAAATTGTGAAATGATCAATGATTAAGAGTAATAATTTGAATCAGAAATTATAATGTTTGACTAATGTAATCATAAATTAACAAAGTAATATGGTATGATTACAGTAATAATTTAAATCATAATCATGTTTACATTTATGATTACAAATAATTTCATTTTTAACTAACGATTACTCTTATACTACTATTGTTTTGAAATATCGATCTATTTTTAAATAATTAGTTTTATTTCAAGTAGTAAGCAGTGTAACTTATTCACAGCTCGATGATTAATAGTTACTTATAAAATCATATGGTGACTGATTAATTTAAAAAAAAATACTAAAGCATTATTATTTCATTTTTTTAATGTAAATTAATCATAAAATAATCAATTTCGCTAAAACTACAGTATTGTAATTGTGTAATATTTTTAATAGTCAACCGTGCCATATATATATATATATATATATACTTAACATAATTACATTTCCTCTAAAATAACATTTATAATATTTAAAAAAATACATATTTTACATTAATTAATTAATTTTATTTATTCTTGTGACATAAATTTGACCATAAATTTTATAATAACAATTTACACATAGTAAAACCTACATGTTACCTACCTAGTATATGCGCTGAAACTTATTATATATTGTTATTCAGTTATTCAGTAGGATTAATTTTACGAGGATGTTTCAAAGTTCCCCTCCGTACATTAATATTCTCAAAATGCAACATATAAATTACAGTATAGTTAAAATGTTAAAATCACTTTGTTTCGTCACTAGTTTATTCTACTGTCACTGTATTGTTCCGATGAATATTCGTCAAGCAGACCATTCACTCTTTTTTTTTATCCATTGCATGGTGGAACTGTTTTCTTCTTAATTGTTTTTTCAGTCGACAAAGGGTAAAAAAATAATGACTTCTTGAAGCTATGGATGTAGGAATCGAGATAATATAATTAATTATTTATGAATGGTGGGGAAATTATCTAGACTACATTGAAATAAATTATCTGAAATAATTTTACTAGTGATTTTTTTAAATCGTTGTTTCTAAACTACCTATTGAAACCCATCTTTAGCAATTTTTTATCTTCAATGTCTACATCATATTATACTTTTAAACAATTATTAAAATATTTCTCAATAAACCATTGTTACTTATAATTAATATAGGCAATTTTGTTAAAAGTTCAAAACTAAACTTTCAATCAATTAAAAAAACCCCGATTTGTATTTTTAACTTTCATTATATAATTTACTATTGCCCATTATAAAACTTCAAAACAAAGGGTTTTTTTTTTAGTTGGTGAATATATAAAGGGTATGACCAAACTGGGATGTTTTAATAGTTGGATCACCGCATATTTAACTAAACTAACCAAGCAGTGATTCAACTTCAATACATCAGGGCTGTATATTTTAGTTTTTTTTTTTAAATTTTAGTAATTAAGATTATACGTGGGAATCCTGTTGTGTTTGCATTATTTGTGTCAAATTATTAAACTTATAATTTTGTATTATATGTAAATGACTCGTTTAATAATTTTTATCTTATTGTTAGAAATACAATAAGGAAGCAAGAACAGAAATAAAAAATGGGCAGATATTAGCAGCAAATATTTCTAGTGTAATCAAATCAATGATGGATAAAAAACAACAAGCACTGAAGGTGTGTATTAACATTTTTTCGCGTTTTGTTTTTAATTATAATTATTTTAGAAGTAAAAAGCCACAAGTATCATAAATAATATTTATTTAGTATACACACTAAATAAAGTGGACATTTAATTAAGGACAATTATTATAATTTTAGTGTATGATCTTATTCTAAATAATTGTTTTAATTCAATTCTATACCTATATTTGCTCAGTGTTATACGCTTATACTTGTTATTCTTAGTAACGAATAAACTTACATACTACACAGTACATATTTGATATTGGTGTAGTTTAGTAGTTGAGAGAAGAAATGCTAAAAGTTAAATTAAGACTAATGGAGGAAGGAATCGGAAATATATGATTCAAAATGAGTAAATATAAAACAGTACTTGGAGTTTGAGTTTAAAAAAAGTTTTGGAGTAAACATGATGGTTGAATCAGCTTATGAAAAAAATAATTGTAAAAGGATATAAAAAATACGATAAAAACTCTTTAAGTTACTTATGAAAAGATATTTTTTTTAATTTGGTAAACTAAACAGTGAAAGGTAAATAAAGAAAATATAATTTCTTTGGGTTCCTGGGCATGCTGGGATTCACGGTAATGAGGCTGGCCAAATTTTCTTCAAATTTAATATCTCCTTTTATTACCTTTATTCCTTCGTCTGATTTTACTTTAATTCTACGATGTCATATTTGCGATCTTTGGTCCGCCTATCGGAGTAGTTTACCTGCATACTTATTTAAATTTATTGTCTCCAATATCCCAAATAAAATTTGGTTAAAACATTTTTACTTACCCGGGTCTGTGATCGTACGTTTTAATCGTTTACGCATTTATCGTTTACGGTCATTCCCTATTACCACCTCGCACATATAAACTGGATCTAAACAACTACCCTTTATGTACACTTCACACGGAGAAAAGTACTTGCGATCTTCCTCATATCCTTTTTGACTGTTCCTCCTTGTCCTCTAAACGTGATAATTTAACAAATTCTCTAAGATCCTTAAATATTTCTTTAACTCTTTGTTGTATCCTTAATTCTAAATCCGAACCTCCTATCCTACTCGTTGTGTCATTCATCACTAAGGCTGGCTTTTTAATTAAAATTGCTACACATTTCTACTTATTTTGTTTGGCTATATTATAGTTCCCTTATTGTTCCTAGGTATGTTTATTTTTTAAGTATTATTGTATTACTGTACTTTTATGTTGCAACCAATTTTTGTTTGTTTTAAATTTTCATATAATTGTAAAGTGAAATTGTGTTTATGCAAAATTTCAATTTAAAAAAAAATATATATAATAATTTAATACGTTTTGTGTTAAATGACAATAACATGTACAGAGAATACTGGAAGCGGTCGAAGGAGCTGCATATACGGCTCACAACCAACCAGCTCCTGGTGAAGAGTATAAATACCGAAGTGCTAAGCCCGACCCCGAAGCGCCTAATTCGTCTATACCTTTGGAACTGAAACAAAGTTCTCATTTTTACGACAACTCTGTGAATTTGTCTTACAGCTCTGTACACGTGCCAACTTATGTTTATGACAGGGGTAAGTTCGTCTGTTTCACTTAGCGTTTTATTTTAAATTGATTTTTATCCATAACCACTTAACGTATATTTTTAAAAAATAGCATCAGAAGTAATAAAAGCAATAAAATGGTCAGAAAATTTGGACGACATATTCGATTTCAACTACAGAAATGATCCAAGGATGTCATGGCAATATTTTGGCAGCACAACAGGATTCATGCGACAGTATCCAGGTACGTTGGTAATTTGTAATACACTAATAGACAAAGTTAGGTAAAATATTATTGGATTGAAAAAATAAAATTATTTATTAGTTATTTGGTAAATAATGATTTACTCGAGTTATTTTATTTGGAAATATTATTAAACAAAATTGTTTTTTTCTGTTGCAGCTATGAAATGGAATCAAACTCCTGTGGACTTGTACGACTGTCGAATGAGACCTTGGTACGTAGAAGCGGCAGCTTGTCCCAAAGACATACTCATCCTGGTTGACAACTCTGGATCTATGATGGGTCAAAGTAAAATAATCGCCAGACACGTCATCAATACACTACTTGATACGTTATCCGTTAACGACTACGTTAACGTGCTCGTGTTCAGTAATGTCACCGAAGAAGTAGTTCCTTGTTATAAAGACATGCTTGTGCAAGTAAGTCGTTTTACAAAAGTACCATTAAAGTATGTCTTAGTAGTTAAATCATGTAGAAATTATAGTGCTAGCAATGCAGCTAAAATGAACGCACTCAATACTATGACGTGGTATAGTAACTACTTAAGTTTTTAGTTCCTATTAATATCATTTAAATAATTAATCCCTTACATATACGACTGTTGAGAGTTGTTGATTATTTTATTACTTTATTATTAAATCACATAATTGATTACAAAAATTTAAGTAATAATAATTTAATTTCCTTTATAAAACTTATCAATAACTTCATGATTACATTTATAACCGTTAACGGTTAATAATTAATCATCGAGTTGTAAATAAGTTAAAACGCTTAATACTTTATTTAATAGTCAGGTATTTTAAAACAACAACAGTAAGAGTAATCGTTACAGTAATTTGTAATCATAAACCATAATTACATTACTATTGTAATTATACCATATGATACCCTATAATTCCATATTACTTTATTGTTAATTATTGATGAATATTAATAATAACGTTTTTGTTTTACAGGCGACCCTCGCAAATATAAGGGAACTTAAAACGGGTGTCGAGAATATTGCTGAACCAAACAACATATCGGATTTCAGTATAGCGCTGACAGTAGCATTTCAAACACTAGAAAAAGTATGCACCTATCTAAAGGAAAAAAAAATACCTTACAGTTTCACATCGAAAAAGGTTTTATAGCTCTAAACAATCTTGATAAAAACAATTGAATCTGAACTTGATCTCCTTATATTTTGTATAATAGCTATACAATAAAATAAGTTAATCCGAGTACGACACATTAGCACTTGATTTTGAATTCAATATGATACTTTTATTTTTTTTAAATGTATCATTTAAACAATTTGTCGCATTAATTATAAACAAAAAAATAGTTTCTAATATTTTTAACATATGTTAAATTTACTATTTTCTAATATTGTATCGATGACTAATTATAATGTGTGTGATAGTGAAATAAAATATCAAAATATTCTTTATGCTTGATGCAAGTATCAACTACTAACAAATGATGTAATAAGATCATTGATGTCTTTAATGTTTCCAAAATATAGGTGTTTAAAAATTTAAAAAAGCATATGTGATAGTTTTTTTTAATTGAAACAAGAACAGGTTCTTAAATTGGATAACTTTCTGCTCTTCAAAATTCAATCTCTGAGTTATGAAACTATTAAATTTCACTATTCAAAGCTTAATATTGGAATTGCTCCTGGGAGTATTTTTTAATTATTTTTACTTACAAATTTTTGTGTTCCAGTATCGCGAAAGAAACATGGGCGCTATGTGTAATCAAGCAATAATGCTGGTCACCGACGGCGTACCAGAAAATTTTTATTCGCTGTTCAAGTCGTTCAATTGGCGAGAAGGTACAAAGGGAATGCCGGTTAGGGTGTTCACGTACCTGATTGGTCGCGAGGTTCCCGAAATCAGAGATGTGAAATGGATGGCGTGTGCGAATCATGGTAAAAATAAATGAAAATTATTATAAAATATTATGTTTTTATGGCTCAAAAAAGGAATGCAAGTATTTCTATTACCAGTTTTTGTAATAGGCAAACAATGATGACCAAAAATAGTCTTTTAATATATTTTTTAAATATTGTAGGAAAATTCATGGCCATTATTGTTTGTCTATATTTTGAGTATTGAAAAAACTGAAGACAGATTTAAATGTTGTCGTATCTTGTGTTTGTAAAGATAGAATTTAATACGACATTCTGAAAATATAATTTGATTTAACGTAATGGTTTTTCCATAATTTGTTAATTAGATAACTATGAATGACTATGTTGCGTTTAAATTTCCTTTAATGTATATTATAGGATATTTCGTCCATTTAAGTACGGTAGAAGAAGTGCGAGAACAAGTGGTGCACTATCTGCCTGTTATGGCCAGACCTCTGGTACTGTTACAGAACTATCATCCGATCATTTGGACGCCACTGTACGCCGACGTGACGGTAATACAACGACAAAGTACCATACAAATTTGCATACAGCCATACATTTTTGTTTTTAGGATCCAAAGATGACGGACTACCTGTGGGAGCGAGAAGAATGTCATCAACAGAGAGATGACACTTTAAGTTACAAGAGGACGAAAGATAAATTCTTCTATCCATCAAACCGAGAAAAACGGGAGCGTGTTCGATTGAAAAAAGTAGATTTTTAATTGATTTTAAAGTGTTTTTAAAAAATGTTATTTATCAAATTTATCTATTCAGGAGCAAAATCAAAACATGAACATAAACAGGCAAAAGAGTCATAATTTGATTACATCACTTGCGATACCGGCTTACGACAAAATAACGAAAACCGTAAGTTTACATTTCAAAAATTCACGTGACCTTCTTGGTTTTGTCTACTAATAGTTCTTTTTTTTTTCAAACTTAAGATCTAATACTAATATTATGGATTGTGTACCAAGTACAGACCCTTATATAAGTCAATTTTACACAATGCACTAATAGAGCTTTATAAGAGTATCTGTATGAATAAAAAAAACATAATAGATATTTAAGCACTATTTATTTAATAAATAAATCTTATTTATAAATAACAAAATCGTATTCTGAAAATATCAAATTTCTGTAGACTGTACGAAATACGAATAAACTGTAAACAAGAATGCATTTTTTTCTTGGATATTTAAAGTTTATTATTTCAAGCATCAAGTCAAGTCATTACTTCAAATTAAAAAATAATTATCCGACATACACTGCTATTCGTTATTATTGTTATATAAAAATACCAATAACCTGTTACGTTGTATTGCTGACAACTTTCAATTAAAATTAAAAAATCAATGGCATGTGCTAAACAGTAAACATAATTTACTAAACACATAAAAGTTCAATCACAAGGCAATATTGCTTGTTATGTCTCGACTTAATAAATATGACTAAACGGTTTAATTTGGATGTATATTATATATGCTTAAAATGTAACCATCGTCAGGACTATAAATATATTTTGTATATTTAACTAACCCGTGAATATTTTCGCTTTATAGGTACTTATTGTATTATTTGTTCATACTAAAAAATACAACATGTTTAAACTGTAATATTAAAAATTGTTTAATCATTATTTCCCAACAGAATATCACTGTAAGAAGGCTAGTAAATGATAACATCTGGGTTTGGGAAACACGAGAGGTATTTAACATTTGTCTAGGTAATCTGTAATCATTTTTTTTTTACAACCTTAGCAATATATTATATTAAATAGTTTCCGCGTCATAGGCAAGGGGTATATCCGTTGTATTAGATATTATATTATTAATTTACCTAAACGTAATTATTTACTTTTTTAGTTTTACACACCTAGACTCCTAGTTAATTAGTAATATATTAATAATAATGACATATATATTACATATTAATATCCTTAGATGATTGAATTGTTATACTGCGATGGCGATTTACGAGTATATGATTCGTTTAACGGTGTATGTTTATATAGGTGGTACCCTAGTTAGAGAATCAATTAGCTAGATATATAATATAGCGCTACTTATAGTGATAAATAATTAATAATTGACGGTCGATTGGCTGTATTATTATTTAGCATAGGTACTTATTATTATTATTATTATTATTACGATACCAAATATATCGGTGTCAAAAGACTTTTTTATTTTAGTCTAAAATTAGCGCGTAGCGAATCTAAAGTGTTATTTGTACCTACTTATTTTCAATAGACATACATAGTAACTATCCTTGTTGGGCGTAATGGATTGCTTTGTGAATAAATTACATAATCGATGACAAAAAAAATTATAACAAACTTGAATAATTATAAATGTAACCATGATTACGATTAAATTACTATTGTAATTATGAGAATATGTTAAAATATTAACTTAATAATAATTTTCGGATGTATCCATGTTTTTGTTCATGTGCAAAATCCGTCTTCAGAGCGATAATCACCATTCCTCTATCACGACTATACTGATCCCTTCGCTGGGTTTCTATCAGTATTAGAATGTCCGTAGTTGCAATTGTGTTTTCTCCACCAAGTGATATCGCAGTGATATCATTTAGTTTTCTTCGTTTATTCATTTTTGCTGTTTATGGCTGTTGTGTTTTTTGCCATTTTTTGGCATTTTGATCTTTCATTTCTATACTATTTATTATTTCAAAGATCACTATAGCCATTAACAGAGGAAAAAAGTAAGCAAAGAAAATCACATAACACATTACAACACCGCTTGGTCGAGAAAACAGTTGCAACTACGGACACATGAATACCGGTCGAAAACTAGCGCTCAGTAGCGACAGAGGTACGGTTACTATCGTTCTGAAGATGAGCACTGCAATGGGTTCGAAACGTCAGAACGTGAACAAACATAGATATATCCGAAAGCTATCAAGTTAATTTTGTAATTATATCATTATTCGTTACATTACTGATTACAATTTGCCCAACACTGGACTAAACGTTAATGTACAATTTTATATTAAATCCAAATAGAGTAGTGATATTTTACTAAATTAGTTGTATTAATGTATTAATTGTTTAAACATATATTTATAATAAGTAAATGGTGTGTAGGTATATGTTGTATTGTTTCTTTGTGAAATAGTCAATTTTTTTGTCTTTTGAAAATTAAATATTTTATTCTTCAAAACAAGTGTTGGTGTAACATTGATATATTGAAAAAAAAAAATTAAACGTATGTAACTATTACAGACCAAAGTTGCCCATCTACTTGGTGTCGTGGGAACCGACGTCCCGGAGCCGGACTTGAGAGAAGCAACGACGCCGCATATAGTAAGTACCATAATACTATAATTTATTAAGATTATTTAACACTATTGAATATTAACAATTAATATTTGTTTATTTTCTTTAGCTTGGTGTCAACAACTACGCGTTTATCGTTACTAACAACGGTTTCATAGTCACTCATCCAGACCTCAGGCCAGTGGTAAGTTCTATCCCAATAGTATTACAATAAGAACTATACACGATGAGCTTAATCAAGAGATAGCTATATTATAAACAGATGTTGGCTGTTTTTCGCATAATTTCGTTATACTTACCTATCATAATGCTTCTAACGTTTGTGACATAATATTGTATCATTATAATAGTGTTATGCTAACAATAATATTCGAAGTAATAAAAATATGTTTATACTACTAGCGAATGGGACCTCGCTTCGTAGTATAGAGTTGTACACTATTTGATGTGTAGATTGTGGTCTAATAAAGCTGCTACACAATACCGGAAGTACCAAATTAAGCTAGTGAACCGTGTATTAAATCCGTTATCCAGCTTCGACGACAAACTATACTCACTGTAGTCATTACACGGGTATTAACCTGTCCTAAAGCTTTTGTCGACAAAAACATTTAAAAAAGATTATGATTATTGTTTACACCGTTTATTATGTACATGAAATGTTTCTTTTTTTTACGTAAATTATGGAAATTATTCACAATCTATGTATTTATAAATTTATTTTTCTTGTTTGTCAGTTTGGGAGCATTTTGAAACCAAATTACAATAGTATAGACATGACCGAAGTAGAACTGGTCGAATCCGACTTGGAGCCAAGAACATTTCACCAAGATTTACTGACAGTGAGTACTTATTGTTTAAATATTATTATACCAATATGTATTTGTGTACCAAAACCAATTAAATGTATTATAAAATACATCAATTATCAATATCAAGTTAACGTATTAATTGAAATAAAAACATAATATTTTATTCCATTATTTAACAACCACCAAATAAACATTTATTCGGTCAAATGTCCATTCGATATGTTATTCGAATAACAATTTTTTTTATAGTTGAATTTTAAGTTAATTCGTAGGTTATGGACATATTCTGTGGATACATTTTTATTTGAATAATACTATTAAGGGGAACGGAGAGCGCTATTTATTAATTGGCAAACGATAGGCAATATTTGAATTTATCTAGTAACCATTTTAAGAATTCCGACTTATTGTAATGTAAAAAAAAATATTAAGTTTTTCTAGTTATAAAACCTTAATAGTTGTTTTTCTCTGAGTTATAGCGAAAGTTTGATTGAACTTTTAGTCGTTTTTTCTTAAAATTTGGCGCTTTTTTTCCCTTAAGGGATTGTTCAAATAAATTATTTTTCAATCTAATAATGTCCGACCATGAGTACAGTTAATTTCATATCAAACATTTTTTAAACCTTATTTGTTATTTTAGCAATAGTAACATATAAAACATTACTAAATAGTAAGCATTAAATCTGATAGGTTAGCCCGTTTGCACACACTTTCTTTGCCGCCTAAGATTATGTGTAACTTACGCGATCAAAGATGTGCTACGAACTATACAAACAAATATAAAAAATGTTTTAACTTAAATACAAATAGTCCCCCAAAAATATAGTAAGCCGTATAAAAAATATTTTAGCACAATAGGTAAATTAATAAGTTTTATGAACAAATAAATACAAAACGATCTGTAGGTAAAAATTCAAAGAACAAGACGTACTTTTTTAGTACTTTTAGTACTTTTTTAAGGTTAAGTTCAAAATAGTGTTATTTGTTCGTTAAAATTACATGTATAACGTTATAGGTGTAAACGTTCAATGAACCAATAATTTTGTATTGCTTGTGACTTAATGTGGTGATATAAAGAATAAAAACGAAGTATGAGGTGTATGAGGTATAAATGGTATTTAATATTTGCCTTTTGTCGTTGTCGTAACTTAATTGTATCCTTTTATCATTAAGTACTTAAACATAGTTATATGACTATATTAACCAAAGAAGTTACCATAGTAACCGCCAAATCCGTGACCGCCGAATCCGTAACCGCCGATTCCGTAACCGCCGATTCCGTAACCGCCGATTCCGTAACTGCCGAATGCGTGACCTGGGTAAGCACCGTATCCGTATGGGTAGTATCTGGGGTAATAAGTGTTCAACATTGGGAATGGATAAGTGTACATCGAGCCTGGGTGAGCAAAGGATTGTTCAGCTTTCATATCTTCCGCAGAAGAAACTATCGCCGACGCTGTCATGCCCACTTGTCGTACTTGCGGTTTCCAGTTGGTTTCTGTTGAGTGACCGTGTTTTTCGTTTTTACCTACTTGCTGCTTAGAAGCATCGCTGTTTTGTTTTTGTTCCGAAGTTTGATTTTGAGGGACGATTATGGCGTCCACGACAATTGTCTCGGCGTCACTTGACTTTTTGGCGGTACTTGCAGCTTCGACAGCTCCTCGGTGGCTGTTCAATAAAGACATACTGCAGGCGGCGACAACGGCCCAACGGATTAGCTACAAAAATAATGTTTAAAAATGGTCTGACCAATCGAAACAGTGGAGTCAAAAATGCGTAGGTTAAGTTAGAACTACGGCAAATCCATTAAAAATGTAAACATAAAACTTTGAGGAAGTCTAAACTTTTTTTTTATGTCAATTGTTAATTCTTAATCTGGTTAAAATACTTTAGCGAAATTCACTCTAATATTAAGATTGAACTTTAATATACAAGTAATAATTTGTAGATTATTGTGGGGTGTTTAGTATTGATTTTTCCGTGAATTCCGTGAAATTTAAATTTTACATTGTTTATTAAGTCAATTGATTTTAGTAAAAATTGAATGACTGATTTTAAATATATAGTTGTAACTACAAAAAAAACCACAGAAGTTTTCTTAATTCTGTATAATATACTTATATATTTACAATATTACAATAAGTTTTTAGTTTCGATGCGTAGCTGAGAAGGTGCAATGATGTACTTTTTTTTTTTTACTAAATTTTCTATTGATTATTTCATCAATCGCAGTTATAATAATTCCTATAGTTCTGTGGCTATACCAACCTTACTATACTCCGTTCCCACTATGGCCAAGCCCTACTGTGCAAGACTTTTGTTTTTATACAGTCTATCGCAGTTATAACAACCTTTAGAATAAACCTATAGTAAACAATAATTATCATCCAGCATTGTAAATGGTGTAATATTATTTTAAATAATTTAATAATTCCTTTGAAAAATATATCTTTTAAATAACAAAATGGAATATAACATTTAAGTTATAATTACTATACAATTAAAAATGTACTTACAAATTTACCAATCATTTTTCTTCTAACAAAATTCGTATTAATCACTAAAATAACTAAGTATTTATACTGCTATAATTTATTATACTTAAAAAACACAAACGGTTGGTGCACTATTGATGCTCGATACTGAGGGGCTCCGATTTATATTGTTTTCGGAGAATGGAAGTATTTTTCTGACGATCCCAATGACCTTTAACAGACCATCACGAGCATGACCAATGAATTATAGTATTTTAACGTAAAGGAAACTAATTGTTTGGACGGCCATAATGAATCGCACTATAATTGTCACACTTCCAAAATAAATAATTAATTAGTTTGCGTTTGTGTTTTCCGCAGCTCCGTGATTACATCATCAACCAAACGACCGGCGACCAAGAACTTTCAGTAAAATACCACTACGACAATATTGTGAGTGTACAACTTATACTTAAAAAAAACATTTTTTATAATAAAATAATCGGTTGTTACTTGTCTTAGTAAATATCAAGTTTATTCTTTATTGTATTTTTTATACATTAATTATAAATAAATAGATCTTTAATTGTGGCCGTCCATCGGAAAACTAACTTTTTACTAACGAATTAACTTATTAGGAGTTCCAACTTAAAAACGTCATAACTTTTGAACTGATCGAGGTATCATTATGATCGAGACATCATTGTAATCAGCAGCTTATCGACTATAACAAAATGCAAAAGCCCCGATTATGAAAATTAACCATTTAAGGTCCTTTTTCCCACGGACGGTCACAATTATTTTAAATTTTATTGTTTATTTTAAATACTTTTTTCCTTAGTTGTTTGAAAACTTGTATCTATTATTATTATTTCGAAATTCAAACAAATAATAAATAATTAAAATATAAAACGTTATGTTTTATTTTTCGCTTTATCTAGATAATATTGCTGTTTGTAACAAATGTACAGGAGAGTAACATGAAAATAACATTGCACTAAAAAATATTTATATTAATATTACTATCGAATGTGGTTAGAACTTTAAATGATACCACCGATTATATTTAAAAAATTTTTTTTTTTTTTGGTATATGTAGAGAAGAGCTACGACCGCGAGCAGACATTATTATTACTCGGTTGTAGAAGGTACGCCGTTTACGGTTGTTGTGGCTTTACAAGAGAAACATTTTGGTCACAGAGTCAAAATACCTGAAAGATATCAAAACTTAAATGCCACAAGTATGTAACAAAATCAGCTATAACAAAAATTATACGGCTTTTATGTATTTATATAATATACAATTTTTTTTTATACACAATTTTAGGATTGTCGCTTGCAGATTATTTCAAGGACGACGATTGGAGGATTCATCCAGACTGGTACATGCTAAGTTTTTAAATTACATTATAGTTTTGCTTGAATAGTGTTCTGTGTCGATCAAATTTTAGTAAGCAAAATGTTGAGCATGAAATAAATGTCATGCGAATTATGAGTTTAGAAAAAACTCTGCACTCGATTAAGGCAAATGTACGTGCTTGAACAATTTTTTAATTTTTGAAAAATTGATTTTCAGGCTTTACTGCCGGTACGAGTACGACCGAGATAATAAGCTCAGCAAGGAAGAGGAGCTCAGACATTTTCTATCGCGCATTAGTGCGAGAAGCAATATTTGGAACAAATGGCCGCCGCCAAGGTTCTATAGCGAATCCTACTACTGTAAGCATAGATAATTGATGAATTGATGGCATTTACAATTAAAACCCGTTTCTATACAATTCGTTTAAAACCCGAGAAACACTAATTTCCTTATTAATACCTATATTAACTATAAGGAAATTACGAAATGTTGTACTTTAACTAGTGACAGTAACGCCGTAGATTTGTTCTTTATGACAGTATTAATTTAATACAATTCTGGCATAATTCTATTTGTCATTTTAACGCTATTTGAAGTATTATTCATTCAATACTGTTATGTTCACTTTCTACTACCGGTACAATTTAAAATAAAATAAGTTAGTATTAGCTCTCCTTGAAAATGTACCTAATAAAATAAATAAAAAAATTGTATAACGCTCGTGTTAGTTATATAACTATAATAAATATAGCATCGAATAAAGGTACACAAATACTTAAAAAAATATCACAACAATTTTTTTTTATTCACTAAAAATTTACATAGAAATGGGTTTAGTAATTATTTTATTTTCGCAGCAAATGGGACGAAAAAGCCCGAAGAAAAACACGAGTGCAAATGTTATTGTGAGTTTAGTCGACTTTGCATGATGGAATGATTGATTGTACTTGTGTATAGTTTTATATAAAGTCGTTTTTAATCATTATTTGTTTTATGTTTTTTCAATTTTATTCCGTTTAATTTCAAGTTTTAGCTTGACTGTTTTTAATCCAACAGCTATGAAGTATAGAAGTCATGTTTTTTTTTATTAAGCTCAATCTTGAACAGAAATGTTTTTTTTTTTTAATTATAAAAAAATATGTGAAATATATTCCTGAATTTTCGTTCGTGTTAATTATCATAAGAAAATCAATTGAGTATATAGTTTTAAATTTTGTTTTGCTAACTTCTAAGACGACTATAATATTATTTATTATTGTGTACATTAAAATGGGTACCATATAGTGTATATTATTTGGGTAAACAATAATCATGTTATTGGTCTTGCTTTGCATGGATTTAACACGGCAATTCAAAAAATGTTATGAGAAATTGCCATTATAAATAAGTATTTAGTTCTGATTTTAATATCTATTATTTTACCCATTGATTTATTTTCCTTTGAATTCCGCAGATATCGTTGTGTTTTGCTTTTGACGTGTAACTGTTTATTTGATTTAATTAATATGGATCGGTATTGTGATAAGTGTTTAGACTTACAAACTGCATACATTGATTGTTATGCACTCGGCAGTTGATAATAATGACCGACTATTGTGATTTTACTGGCTTCGTGATTTGACTGGCTAAAAGCATGTGGCTTTTACTTAATTGATAAATATTTTCGTTCATAATGTACAATATATTAATATCGTTTTTCAGGCAACAAAGATCTTATGTTAAGTTTGATATACGACGCTGACATGACTAAAGGCATATTTACAGAGTCCAAAAATGATACAGAGAAAAAGAAAAAGTAAGATAAATTCACATTTTTTTTTCAACTACAGCTTGTTAATATTTTTTAATTATTCACTTTGCACAATTTAAATAATAACTACATTTTACAGTTTATTGCACTTGATTTATTAAAAAGTATTTTGACATAAATATGTCTTATGGCGGGGGTCATTCCAAAATTAGCTTCATCAATAATTTCATGAGGCTGTCTTCATTCTACGGGATACTGAAACACATTGAAGGGAAAGGGTTGGGATGGTGATAAGGAGAAAACGATAATTCCTCGATAACTGATAAGAGAATATTAATAAGCGAATCGGCTGCTAAGAGACAATCAATTGGATAATGCCACAAGACATATTTATGATCTATAGGTACCTAATATGTTCTTTCCACAAAAATAAAAAATGTACGATTTTTTAATTAAAATATAAACCCATTTTTCTGCACCAGTACGGTTAAACACCATTACACCAATACCATAATTACGAAAATTGAAGCACGTTTGACTTTTACACTTTAAATGGAATTAATCGCACTTTAAAGATCTTTATAGCACAAACGCTCCGCTCCAATGAGTCTAATCCATCTCTTACGTCGTAACAATAGGTCACAAGTAATTCCTAAATTTGTTAAAAGTGGCAACATCTAGAATACAAGATGAAAGCATGTCAAACAAGCATTTCCTGCCTACCTTGCCACTAGTAGGCCGGTTATAGTTTATACTTTAATATACACTAAAAGTAATAAATGTGAATAAATTGTAAATGTTAAAAAATAGGTAATATAGCCGCTTTATTATGACGTCAGAGAAATTAAGACCTATTAACTAATAATTTACCTTATATCCCATTACCCATATTATTATTAGACATAGTGTCCATGTCAAACCGAATCACATTTGGGAATATGTACGCAGAGTTGGACATTATTCGATTGTAAAAAATAGATTATTCGAATAACCATTTGTCGAATAAACTAATTATATGATTTTTCGAATCATTTTACTTATGATTTATTCCAATATTATTAATAATTTTTTAATTTTAACGTTTTAAATTATTCATATTAAAATCACTTAAAAGAAATATGTGATTCTTTAATTACACATTAACTATTTTATCCGCATAACTTTGTACTTGAAACTTTTTATTCGAAAAATATTAATTGAAACTATTTGAATGAAATGTTATCTTTTCTTTTCAATTCATAAGTTACGTATTCGATTTGTTGTTAATCGTTGTTTAATGAAACTTTGCCCAACTCTGAATGTATGTTATTGAATTTTTCGGCTTTTAGCACAATAACACGATATCACGCTTCAATTACTTATTGTCATAATAATGTAATTTTTTCACACACTCTATAATATACAATCACACTACTTTTGTTGTCTTTGCTCACACACATAAATAACGCACGGTGCACACACTTTGTTTTGGTTTCTTTTTTTTAAAGTCCGGCGGCCGTCTTGATGAGTCTTTTGCCAAGGTAATGTACACGCCGATTACGGTCCGTCCGTTTTGTCAAAAATACAAACTTATATATAATTTTTTTTTTTTATGATTATTAGAAACGAATTCGAAAAAAGATTCGGCGTCACGCTGGCTTTCGTGGCCACTCATAGCGGACTCACAAGGTGGATGGGCTACGAGCAGAAACCGAAATCGCCACAGCCAAAGTTCATCCAAGAAAACGTACACTCCATCGAAGAAGTGTGGTACAGGCGAGCGGTCGAGTACAATTCGGTGTACGACGAGAGCTATGTGTATTCCGTGCCTTTCGAAATCGGTATGTCTTCAGCTGTACAGAAAAGACAATTCTCATAGTAGTGTGTCTTGATCCAAAAATAGACAAATATTTATTAGAAATTAAAAAAAAATGTATCTTATTTAAATCTAAAAATTGGATTGAACGTAAAACTAATTGATTTATAAAACATAAAACAATTTGAATTCATTGTAGTAAATATGTCCTTTATTGTTTATCGGGTTAGACCCAAATTACAAGATTTAGCTAATAAATACATATTTTTTTGCATATTATAGCATACTATATAGTGGCTGTTATCGTTTTATTAATAACTTTTACCAGTATTAGATTTGCATCGGTGTTTTTAAAGTTATTTTATCACTCTCATTTACGAGTTTACCTGTAACCTCCCCCATAACACTATATTCCAATCCCCACTATGTTGGCTTTCTTCACATTCCACAATACATCCAAATTGTACTAAGAGGTACGGTGGCGTAACACGCGTAGTAAGTTGTAAATTAGCAATATAGTAAGGACTTTTTTTATTTGTACACATGTATAGACTATAGAGTGTCCCATGTTTTTTTTCTAAGCCATGGTTCTGTTTAGGTAATATTTCCTCGTGATACTGTTTGCCGCGCATTTATTAATTCAAGTCCTGTTTTTTAATTGTTAGAAGACCACAAATCTACGCTGGTTACAGCCAGCCAAGCAGTGTTCGTCGCGAGCAAGGAATACAAGAACAAGAAAGCCGCCGCCGCCGTAGTGGGATACCAGTTCAGGCATTCGGCGCTCCAAGAATTATTCACCAACATAACGAGTCAGGTAAAAACGACTTTTTTGTTTTCTGGTGGTCTTAATAATATTTAGTCGTCTTTACGATTTTCTATAGTGTTTTTCGGAGAACGGGTGTACGCCAAAAAACACGTGTCTGTCCGAAGAACAAGACTGTTTCATATTGGACAATAACGGATACGTATTGGCGTCGGAACATGTAAAAGAGACTGGTTTGTTTTTTGGTAAAATCAACGGAGTCGTAATGAACATGATGGTGGCTGAAAAGATTTACAAAGAAATCCGCATTTACGACTACCAAGGGGTATGCTTTAATCGGGAAAACGAAGGCGACGCCAGCAGTTCATCGTTCCTATACACCGTAAGTATATTAAGCGTTACAAGATAAATATACACGAAAAAAAAATGTTTCTTACCTTTTTTCTAACATTCAGTATCAACTGTTCCATAAAGATAACTAGATATTCTTATGTTTATAGCGGATGGCTAACTGTCACATCAATTAATCTAAAAGCTTCGCCAATTACTTAATGAATATTACATATCCCATAGGTTGGGAATCACTATAAAGCTTTTTCGGTTATAAATACTATGACACTTTTTACCAGTTTGTACCCTCCCAAAAAACCTGTTCTAGATTTAAACATAATTCTTAAGAGGAACGAAAAAGGCTATTTGTTAAAGGAGAATGGATTTTGACAAAAATTCTATTGGACGGATTTCAATTTATTTTTATTTTTATGTGAAGTTTACTTTTTTTGTAGTAACGTAAGTAAATTGCATATACATAACGCCGTTTTGGTTGAAAAATAATGTAGGTTGTGGTGGCGCTCATCGTCACACGTGATAAATACCTAATAAAACATTAATCTATTATTCTTTTAATTTAATTATGTCCAACTCTGCTAACTAGTTGTTCGTTGTTCGTAGATTGCAATTACGAAATTTGTCAGATTTAAGATAATTTAGTACAATATTAGCCTTTTGTTAGAATACCTTAACAACAATCTATAAAATAAATTTTATTCTTATGAATAAGTACAAGTAATACGGTACTTAAATAACAGAAATAATATGTTTTGGACTAAAATAATGTTTACAAAATAGAATATACCTCGTTCAACTATTTTCAGCCGATACATCACTTGCGACAAATGATCGGATGGCTGATCGGACGCGTACTGTGGATAGCAGCTCACACGAATTATCAATGGATGTTGTCTCAGGCGCAGGCCATATTTGAACACAGTGAGTTTACTATTAATATTCTACGAAATTTAAAAAACGAGAATACTAGAAGTCACAAGTATAACACGCAACATTAAGCTTATAGTATAAATAAAAATTGTTGGTATACATACTTGATGATTTTTTTTATGAATATCTACGATTTTCTTTAGGTTTTACAAATTGATGTTGCAAATAATTTGTAAAACCGAAAGAAAGCCAAGTACAACCAACGCGACGTTAATTCGCCTTATTGTCAAAAATAATTACAGTACCAGACTACCAGGAAGACGAAGAGAGCAACTACAGTTCGGAGACTTTGAATAGTTTCAAAATCGAAGGAGAAAAAGCGCTTAAGTACGTTATGATCAATCGGACACGACCAAAAACGTGCGATCGCGTTGTCAATTTGTACACGCTTACCTCAAAGATACCCGAACGAGTGGAACGCAATTCCATGTGTGACAGGTGACCAACGTTATACATAAATAATAATTATCTATGCAATTCACATAACATAAACCCTTGAATTAAAAAAAAAATAAAGACATTGAAAGGATATTTCAGATTTCTGCCAATATAATAATAACTCATAAAGTTGTTACAGAAAGGTAAAAAGGGGACTAAAGCCAAACAATTTTCGAATATAGTATTTTACATTAAGCGATTCATATTTTGAACGCGTGAGCTTAGATATTTTGTCAACAAGATAAAAATCGTATATGGCTAGGTATAGATATTCCAAAAATAAAGCAAATTAAACTGTAGACTAAAGAATGGCCAACCAAAACTTATCGAGTTGGGCAACATTGAGTTAATTCACACAAATCGAACAACGTGTATTGATTGAAGTAAAATGACAATATTGTGTATTAGATCATTTTTAAATAACGTTATTCGTAGAGACTTGTTATACAAAAAACAAAGTTCAAATAATTTGGAGTTACCAAACGTTATAAACGGACTTGGGCATCATTCGTATGATAATAAGGATAATATTTAAAAAAAAAAAAATGTTCTTTAATTTTTATTCCAATAAATTCAAAATAACATTATTCGAATAATATTGCATTTAGGTAATTTTTTTATATAAATGTGATAATTTAAATAAAAAGTTATTTAAATAATGCCCAATTCCAAATATAAGTAACACCCGAAAAAATTTAACCTGCATGATGGTAAAGAATTTAAAAAATGATCCTAATTAAAATGTCTAACAATTATACAATCGAGTATGTTAATTTCCAAATGTGACATCAGTCTTTTTCGTAATAAAAAAAAATATTATTCTAGGAAATATTAATTGTACAATTATTTTATCTTATTACTTGTAAATCTAGACCTTACGAAGTTCGAAAAATAATGAACACAAACCTAATACTGTTGGTGGTGAATGCTGTATGTCTGGGGAATATGCAGCCAGCCAACTTTGATACCATACCTCAAGAAGTTCCTTATTCAAACATTTCGTTAAGTTGCCAAAAAGCCATCTACAGTCTACCACGGTGTAGGCCCAAAATGAACTGCATTCGATCACATCACCAAGTGAGTTTATCTACCCAACAACACTACTTCTCGTACAGTATCCTACAATAGCATGTAGAAGACTTCGATATTAATTTTGATTACAGTATTTTAGTTAATAAGTTGAATTGAGGCTGATAATTAATTTAATTATTCTCATATTAATATTTAAATTGTTTTTTTTTTATAGGAGCACGAGATTTACGACAAAATGTGCGGTACGGGTAATTTAATTGCGCCCACATCAATGTTAATCATTCTAATTTTTACAATCAATTTTTTATAATTCCTTTTTTAGTCTTAAATTAAAATCAAAATCTCTATCTTTGTTTTTACATTAGATAACTTTAATATCAACAGAGTTATCTGATCCGATATCAAGTTTGTCGGCTATGACTATATAAAATTTAAACTTTGTTTACATTTGTTTTTATATTATTTAAAAAAAATAAATATTTACAAAAAAATAATCTGAACAAATAATTTGTAAAAACATTTTTCCCTCTTTTATAAAGCTAGAAACTTCATAAAATATTATATCTACGAAAAAAACAAATTTTGCATATTTGTTTGAGACCAACTCTATAAAATGTACGGTTGCAAAAATGTTGATGATAACATATTACAAACATACTACACTATTAGGAAATTTATAATTCACCTTATGGTTTTTACATTTGCTAAAAAGATCTTTTATGGTTAATACAAATATACATTGGTGGTATTTATCGTTATCAATAATCATATGAAGTAGAACAAACAAATAAAAAATATATAACTAGTAATAAACTATTTAATAAATAAGTCTTATAATTTGTTTGAAATAATATTACGTTTTTTAACACATTATTTATTCACTTTCAACTAAATACATTTAATTTTTTTGTGAAATACTTTGAATAAATTCATGCAGTAAACTTTCTTGGGACATGGTCTCTAAGTCATTAATTATTCTGTCCAAGAGATCTTCGCCTTCTAAAAACCCAATTAAGTTATGATAATTCTTGCTCAATCGATGATCAGTTATACGATCCTGATTAAAGTTATACGTTCTAATTTTTTCTGATCTCGCACTAGATCCAACCTATTAAAATTGTTTTTAAATAATACATACTTAGTTAGAAGTTTTAATTAACAATATTTACAAACTGACCTGTTGTTTTCTAGCTAATTTAGTGGTCGATTGTCGTTCGTCTAATTGCATTTGGTAAATTTTTGCTCTTAATTTTTGTAAAGCTATCTTACGATTTTTAATCTGTGATCTATCAGTTTGACACTCAACAACAATACCTAAATATAAAAGAACCTTATGTAAAATCATATTTGTTTTAATTTACCATTATAAAATTATATAATACCTGTTGGTTTATGATGCATTCTGATAGCACTATCGGTTTTGTTGACATGTTGTCCTCCTGCCCCCGATGCTCGTTTGGTTTCAATTATTAAATCTCTTTCGTTAATCACTAAATCAAACTGAAAATTAATGGATATGCAATAAACACAATTTTTACCCTCTCCGTAAAAAAATTATTATTACTATTTTGTTTAATTATTATTTATTTGTTCTATTTATATTGAAAATATTATTCTCAACGCTATATTTTAATAATTCAAGTTTATATTTTATAAATTAGTGATAATTACTTCAGCTGGTTGAGGTAAAATAGCAACCGTTACAGTACTTGTATGAATTCTTCCAGACTTTTCTGTTTTAGGAACACGTTGAACTCTATGAACACCTCCTTCATGTCGTAATAAACGATAACAATTATTGCCCGATATCATTAAACCCACGTGTCTCAAACCACCTACAAAATAATTGAATCTGTATACAAATATTTTAGCAGTGCTAAGACATTATAACAATGTTTATCATAATTTGTACCAATATCTGTAGGACAATAATCAGCTATTTCACATTGCCATCCTTTGTAATTTGTAAAAGAACTGTACATCTCGAAGAGGTCTTGAGTAAAAATCATAGCTTCTTGACCACCGACGCCGGCTGTTATTTCAACTATTATATCTGTACAGTCTGAATCTTCATCGCACGGTACTAATGCACCTAAAAGCTAATTCTCCTGTTATTCAATTAACACAATAATATATCTTAAAAAACGTTACTCTAAAACTTACATCAAGTTGAAGCTCATTCAATTGCTTTGCAATTGATTCTCTTTCTTTTAGTAACTGCGCTGTAAATTCTTTATCATCTTCCTTTCCTTAAAAATGTAGTAATAAAATTTACTCAAAACTGAAGAAAATTCACTAATTCTTAGCCTTCACTGACCTATATCGAATTCAGTGAGTGATTGTAAATCATCCTTTAATGTTCTTATGGCTGATAAAAGAGACAAAACTTTTGGTTTTGTCATTGATTCAGAATAACCTTTAGATATAAGATTTTCTATATAAGACCGTACTCCAGCGTTATTTAACAAAACATTGGAAATCTTATCAGAAAGCGATGAATATCGACGAACCAAAAATCCGTGTGTGACATGAGATATCCGCTGCTGGTTTGACGACCAAATTGTATGCTTACACTTGTAAAATAAACTCCTAATTCTAATAAACTTCATGATTACATAAATGGTAAAAAAATTCACAATAACACTGATGTAGTACTAATAAAATTAACTATTTTAAAGAATAAATAATAGTAATAACAATTTAATAATCAGTATTTTTTATTTTCTAGAATAAATTAATTATACAGTGCACTTGATATTTTCAATTTTCATATTATTAAAAATCTTATCAATCGTAATTAATTTCCTCAATAACAAAATAGACAAGTATTAAGTGTGCTCAGCTTGTGTTATCAATTTTTCAATATGGCCGCTGGCGTTTTCCTATAAGAAATATTAGGGTGTCCAGAAAACGCTGACGGCCATTTCAAAATTGTCATAAGTTTCTGACATACCAAACTTTTTTACCATGATAATTCTGTGATAAGAGAAAAACCAAATGTACAGTATACTGTGTAGTATTTACCAAATGATAATGATCAAAGTATTACCACAGAATAGACTAAATTTACTACTTATTCTATTCTGTGGTATTACCTTTGTAAGAGTAAGGTCTAAGGAGTAAGGATTATAATTTATTAAGGAGTAAAACATAATTTTTGTAAATCTTAATTTAGAACTTAAACTATAGTACATACTTGGTAATATAAAAATGAGGGTTTTTTTTATTGGTTATTCTTTTTTCTTAGACTATCACAATCATCAGACATTTCTATAGTAAAAATTACAGGTTTTTTTCATCAAAACAGATTTGCGCGAATCTAAACAAAATTTGTCTTGGAATTATTGTAAAATCACCAAATTAGAAACATAGAGAACTCTCTGTTTAAATTTTCGATTACTTAATTAACTAAATGTTTACAATTCATTAAAACATACAAAAAAAACTCAAACTTTAAAATTGCACAGTAAAACATTTTTTTCATCAATAAATGTCCACATAATGTAGTATAGATAATAGTCTCCACATTTGTTATAGTAAATAACATTTCTCAATTTTTAACGAATTGTTAGTAAACACATGTTACGTTGACTAATGTATAATGTATATAGCAATCAGTGGGTAATAATAATTATAACACTAAATGCAATACCTACTTAATTAATTAGTATACATTAAATATAGTTTCGTCGTAAACAATAAAGTATTAAATATGATTTAAATAATGACATAGACTTTGATTTACCAGCAATTACTAATGACCAAATAATTACCAAGAACTATAAGTAAGTAGGTACCTATTGGTAATGACTATTTCTTCAAGTTCAAAGCACTTAAAAAACTACTTTCAAACACTAATACTTATACATGATGCTTATAAGTTATAAGTAATTAAATATAACCCACTACTATAGCTTATTGAGGGCAAGTTAGATTTGTGATTAAAATTTTTGTTTTTTATTTAAAAACTATACATTTTCAATGAATTAAAGATTTTTGGACACATAAGAACCTTTTTCATTTAGCGCTCCATTATGATATACTGCCTTCTGTGTTTTTTTTTTAGAAAAAAAGAATATATTAAAATTTCTATTGATTGACATGTTTAATTACATTTTTTAGCTCATTAAAAACTGTAGTGAAATACCTCGCATGAAAATATTACAGATGTTTTTATCTAGAAAAAGCTTAAGTCATTCGCTAGTTAATTTATTTATTAGGTACAATGAGTTATATATTTATGATATATATTATTAATTTACAAGTTTTTCACCTCATATTTATACTGAATATATTAAATTAATGTTTAGTGCCTAATTAATTTAGAGATTCTTCTTTAATGTAGATTAACATTTAAATACTTCGACTTGGTAAGATTTATTAAGTTAGGTATAAAATTAAGTTTTTTTTAAAAAAAGTACAAAAGAAAGTTCAAATTATAAACATAATCTTAAAGGTTGGACCTTATTAATTTATTTTACTACATAAATATATATTTTTTAGTAGTTTTGGTTGTTTCTCTGTTGATTGTAATAAGTGCGTCCATCATGACCTCTACCCCTTTTTGAAAATCCTCGTCTGCTGTTGTCAAAAGAATCATTTTGATTATAATTTCTGTCGTTATTATAGTAGTCTTGATTACTACTGCCTCGGCTGGCAGAGGAACTTTGATAACTATTATTGCTGTAGCCTGTATTTTGTTGGACATTTTGATTAGCATAAGTACTTTGCCCTCGATAATTGTTGTCCTGATAATTATCTCTTGGTTTATTATTCCATCCTCCTTGTACACGACCACTACCACTAGTTTGGAATGAGTCTCTAGCTCCTACACTAATCGATTGAAACCCATCAGTCACTTGGTAAACACCGTTACCATTTCGGTAACCGCCTATATTTGAATTTCCATAATACTGATTGTCTCTGTTTTGCTGACCTCTTCCTTGGCCGCCTCTATTTTGCTGGCGACCTCTTTCTTGGCCTCCTCTCATTGGTAGTCCGCCTCTATTGTTATGTGATTGACTTCTTTGCTGCCAACTTGGCATTTCTGGAGGCGGAGCTTGTTGTTCTTTGGGTCGACCTCCCCTATCGGGCACCTGACCAATGATTACTTTATTTACAGACGAGTTTGTATTTTGAATAGCTAAGGTACTCGATGTTTTTTCAACAATAGCTAAATCTTCTCTAGCTGATATAACATCAGAAATGGTAAAATTAGGTAAAGCTTTTATTAAATCTAATTTAGATTGGTAGATTTTTTCAAGATCGTCTATCTTGCTTTTTAAACGATCAGGCCACTGAAACGACTGGACTGTTACATCGAGCCTGGTTAACAGCATAGTTCTTCGAATTGTAAAGTCTTCATTAAGTAGTTCAATTTCATTGTTAATTATTTCCCATTGTTTACTACTAAAGGAATTACGTACTATCGGTTTCCCGATCAACTCTGGCGGTATAGTTTTTAAGAGCTCTTGTAATTTCTTCACAATCTTACTAAACAAAACGGACGTAGTAATATCATTTGGAGGTTTTGGGTATTTTAAAGTAATTAATATTTCTCTCAGACATTTGGAAGGACTACTTTCAATTAGTGCAACTTGCATATTAGGTTTCTTGCTTACACTATTTGTTTTTATAATTCGAGATGCTCTTAGTTCGCCAATTAAATAGTCTAACAATAATAATTTGTTTTCTTTGGAGTTTAAACGATCTCCAACATGCCCTGTTGTTAAAGCACTATAGGAACATCCTAATTCCTTCAGGAAGCTACTAACTTCTAATAAGAATGAACTAGAATCAGCTTCAGAGGTATAAGAATTTACATATTCATCTAATAATGATAAGGTCTGAATTTCTTTGGTAATCCATTCAACAAGTTTCGTATACGTTATAGATTTTGCACCACCAATAATGGCTTCCTCAAATTCTTGAGCAGAAATAGTTCTTCCCAAATCTTTTAAATCTTCCAGAATCAACGATTCCATTTCTTAGTTCTAGAAACATAATAAATATTAAACAAAATTAATATATAGATAGTAGAAATTTAAGTAGCTAATAAAAAAAAATCAAGTTACTATTAGTTTCAATTTTTGTGTTATAAATGTAAACTTTTTACTTTTATTGTTGATTAGTAGCAGAAAAGTAAAATAATTTTTTATGAACTTATACTGTTGTTTTAAATTATAATTATTTTTTAAAAAATATTAATAATAAAAAAACAATTATAGAAATGTTGAATTGTTTGATATGTTATTATTTATACTTCATGTTGTGATACTACTTATTAGTATAACAATTTTTCCAAGAATAATTTTCTAGAAACCAGGACATTAAACAAATTTAATAATAATCAATAGTCAACACATTTGTTTTGTTTCCTCATTTATAATTTTTTTTATAGGATGCTTTTTTACCAATACCAATAAAAATTTAATTACTTCAGGATATATAATGCTTGTTAAAATAACTGCACTTAAGTTCAGTTAATTAATTACTCTGCTTAATTACTTTTTCATAACCATACATGTACAAAAGATCCAACAATATATTGTGGGATAATTGTTCCAGTCAATTTTTTTATAAAAGATAAATTTACAAAAGAAATGTAAATTTAACACATCTTATAATTTGGTACATAATCAGATTTTAAAGATATTTATGATTGATTACAGTATATAAAATAGATATTGATATCAAATTAATTTATGAAAAAGAAATAATTTTTTTCCCCTATAAAATTTATATTACTATTCTGATTATATCAGTGACATATTTGAGAGGTAATCAATTTTGTATCAAAAATAATTATTTTACTTTTATCAACTAAAAAGCCTAAGTTTGTGTGACTTGGAATCCACTATTTATTTTGATAAAATTAATTAATCTTATGTAGTCACTTTATTTTTATTTACACTTAAATCCAAACTTAGTCTCAAATGTTATATAATTAAGAACATGATATTAAATGACAAATTTAGCATAATGGCAGGATGGAATAATGTATAGTTTATTGCTGGGCGAGCAATTGTCTGGTAAAAAGCAACCGCAAATTCCGCAATGTCCGGCGACAGACTGACGACCTATACCGAATAGCAAATTTGTCAAGAAATCATCTCATGATAGCAGCGTTGGGCTTCATGGCCTATTATGCTACATGATGATGATAATGAAGAACAGTTAAAAAATAAATAGTTAAAATTGCTAATGGCTGAATCAGTTTGTAGTATGCAAAGAACTTTAAGTATTAATACAATAGTATTGTTAATACAAAAAAATGTTTACATTTTCTAGTTACGGCAGCTTTTTTTTAACTTATAAAAAGAATCAATTTTAAAACAAATTTTAAAAAAACATATTAACCTTATGCTTTATATTTACCTAAGTTATGTCAGTGAGTCTTTAATTTACCAATACAAGAAAACTTTCAACAGTTATCTTATCGAAATGAAAATTTAAAACTATATTAAGCCTTAGTGATGTAGTTGAAGACATAGAGTAGACTTACTAGATGTTAAAGTTTATAAATTATAAAACATAATAATTAATAAATAATATTATTTTAATTCGTATTATCAAAAACGACACGGTCTTAGATATCAAATATCAGTAATCAGTATTGATAATTGATAAGAACAAATATTCATAATGATTCATATTGGTATCTCAAATTAATTGAATTGTTATATTATGCGGCTTAACAGCTGTGGTACGCAAGCCATACCTTCTTCATACCCGGCTTGCAAGTTGCAAACCCCATCAGTGCACTTTATGATTTTATAGCCAAAAAAATACCATAACATTTAGGCGTTATGCGCAAACCGAACCTAAACAAAGAATTCGTGATTATACCTATGTGATAATATGTCCTATTTAATTGCCCTGACGCGGCGCGGCGGCACCTACCGACTGATTTTTATAGGGCTACGCGCGGCGGTAATTCTACTTCTTCCATGAACGTTGTTTGGCGTTCCATGAAATACGGTGTGTTTTGTTTATTTGTGGGTGTAACTGCAACCAGCAATATAGCAGTAGTGACAGCAGCACTGAGGGTATTAGTGGTCAATTGTTGAAGAATGCGTATTCAGTATTATCGGTTGTGAATTAAATCTTTAATATAGGATGTAAAGTTTAGTATTATTTATGTTAAGTTTTTTTTTTTTGTTTTTAAAGTAATGTTTAATTTGAAGACTGTCCGTACGCCCATTACAGTCATATAGGTAAGTGACATTCCAATATTTACCGTGTTCATATTATGAATATTACCTAGTGCACGAGCATTTGGCCAAATAATTGATTTTTTCCCTCCGCTTTTGTTGGTAGCGACAAGTTAGTACATATATTCGTTAAATTATGTAATTTATTGCTATATTCAAAACAATTCAAAGCAGCTATGAACAGTTAAAACTCAAATTTGTTGTCTTTTTACATATGTATTCCGTTACCAAAGTATCTGGCGTGGACACGTCTAAAATTGTTTAGAATTGGAATACAAATCTTCCTTACTTTATTATTACGTGGGGATAGGGGTCGTTAATGAATTGTATTTATGATTTACTATTAAAGATTAAATGGTATGTATCCTTCAACTACAATTGACTGATCTTAATAATACTTATAATAATAATAAAAAATAATATTAACTTCATAGCTACTGAGGAAGGGAATTGTGCAGGGCAAATCCTTTATAACAATAGATCACCAGAATAGTTGAAAGATTATTATTCTTCTGCTTAACATAATGAATTTACACCTTTGTTTTTATTATTATTCCAACACTTAACAAATCACAATAGATACACTTTATTTAAATTGAGAAATGGGTGTAACTCCTTGTAACTACAACATGACACTAAATAGTTTGAATATTGTCAACACCATATTAGTACAGTAATTTGTCAATTCTAAAGAACTTACAAATTTAGGAATGAATTCTTAATTAATAGTAACTATAAATTGTGTATTAAAGGGTTGATCAAATATCATAGTAACAATTTTATCATTATAGGTAAAACTACTTTTTTTTATCAACAGGTATTTAAGATTAAAATTTAATTGATTTGGTATATCTAGGAAAATTTAAACAAGAAAAGTAAATATATATATTTTTTTATGAATACTGTTGGATAAATAAGTACTCCTGTGTTTGTTAATGTAGTTTTAGAAAGATATAATAATATTTATTGTGTAAAAAACAATTACGATAATTAATATAGGTAAAATTGTATGATTGGTATATAGATGTATTGCATCAAATTTAACTAACTTACTAACTGTGATACAAATGTAATTTCTTTATTTTTATTATTCTCTATTGTTAATACAGTGTAATTTTATGTAGAAAGTTTACTTACAAAATAATGGAAAATAGTAATTACAATTAATTATCTTATTAAAAAGGAACTAATTACTCGTAGGAAAATATTAAAAATAATTAAATAGTAGTTTATGTTTTTAAATTTATATATTACGTATATATATTTTTTTTTTACAACCACTTATTTCACAAAAAAAAAGTACCGGACATTTTAATAGTTAATAAGTAATACCTTTGATAAAAGGTGCATTTGTTTAGTTCCATAGATAAAAGTTCCAAAATTTTGGAATATATCAAATATAATTTACAATTTAATTAGTTCGCCAATGTTTCGAAGGTTTACATATTCAGTTTTCAAACGTAGAAATGATTACTTCAGTCTAATGACCGTAACAGGATGAGAAACAAGGCTTTTAATTATTGGCGAACAAGGCAAATTGTTTACGGTTTACCCACAAATAAAGTATATAACTGTAATTAATTTAATAAATTATTTGTGTTTGGTGTTTGCTTTATATATATATATATACACATACACACACACACATATACACCCAAGTCGGTTTAGTTATAAATTTAAAAAAATGGTCATTGGCCAAAACTATGTTTATAAGTAAACCTAGTTTCTTAGTTTCTGAAGAAACTAGGTTAAAATATTTTTAGCTATTTGAAAGCTTGTTTTTTATGTTGATATAATTTTGAAGGCTAAACTTTTTATGAAATTTAAGCTATAATTTAAACAAACCGAGAAACGTACAACTTGTTTTTTTTACGAATTGAGAACTTTAAGTTTCGATGCGAAGCTGTGGAGGTATCAGGTTTTCTTTATATTCATATAAAAGGTTTTTACTCCTTGTTTTGTTTATTTTATTTTAATTCGTGACCTACAGAAGACGTGTGTTTAATGACGTTTGTCGCGTTAATACAAAAATAGTGAGTCATTCGAATTTTACTATGTTGTATACTTCTATGGGTTCATTCATCAAAAAAAAAAAACAGCCGATTTCGTTATAATTAAATACGTGACGCAGAATGAATATTTCCAGTTCTGTTTTCAGCGGTACAAATAAACACCTATTGCTCTCTCTTTATCTCGTTGTTTGTTATTATAATTTTGTAAGTACACTAACACCGAGTAAGCACGTATCGATTCTGTCGACTTGGGTAATTTGGTCTGTTGGTCACGGTGAGTCATGAATCATGATTTTCTTCGCCAACTCTACACCTTAGGTTTGTTCAACCCGATTGCATGGGGCGTTATCAAAATAACCACATATTTTTCTTCCTGTTGGTTTTAATTTTGTTTTTCGTTTTTAGCAACAAAAAATAAATTTCTGTTTTCAACATATTCCACAAAAGGTAAACTACACTAATGTATCGGACAATATTGTTTTTTTTTTTTATTATTATTATTATCTCGTAGTTGTTGAACGTTTTTGCTATTGCTCCCACGTGCTTACGGATGTGTTAGTATTCACTTTATCTCTCTCTTTTTCCTTGATGTCACTCAAACGCTAATTCTACGGTTAAAATTAATTGTCTAATTATTGATCGACAATCATCTGACGTTTGACCGTGCACATAAATATTATATAAATTATAACAGCTATAGGCGGTGTATAAAAGTGGTTAGCATTGACTTCCAGTTAACTATTCTATCTTTTCTTATATGTTTAGTTTTCTGGGAACGGCGGTTACTGCACGAAACATATAAAACTGTCATGTCAGTTAAAAGAACAAGTGGTGTTGTTTCTCCTCGTAACCGTTAATTATTTTTTCAAAAGAAAATAAAAATAGCGTTTTTAGCTGTTACTATATTGTTATTAGGGTAACATGTGCGAGATGCCACATACATACACAAGCACTATTTATTTAGGTTTTTTTAGGTTGAATATATTCAATCGACCCGTTGTTTAAACGGACAAAAGAACAATCATTACAGTTTGTGTAGGCAGTATGTTATAAAAAAAAAAAAAAAAATGATGACATAATACTATAATCCTTTTCCATTTATTATATTAACTTATAATCAATGGTATAATGAATTTGGGAATTTATATTTTAATTGTCGGCCGTAAGTCATGAGCGTTATCTACTCCCTCTGACCTCTACCCTTCCGATTTGACACGTTTTCATTGTTCTCGGTATATATTTAAATATTTGTTCGTTCTTATTATCGTGCGTGAAGTTATTAGATGTGTAAAGTATCATTATTATTATTATTCATTGGTGACGACGTTCACTGTTTGCGGTAAACTGGTCGGCGTCATAGCCCATAAGTATATTATAATAATAATTGTTTTAAACCGCCTCGTTTCACAATAATATCTGTAACCCAAAAATAGCGTTTCGCTTATCGGCTCTCTGGTTATATCCTGCATGTACAGTTGTTTTTCACGCCGGGGGATCCGCTCAACTCACACAATTTATATCTATTTATAATTCGAACCTAAGTAGGTAGGTGAACGCATTTGTTCCGTGCTTCGCGAAAGTAATAAAAATATTAATAATAGAATATCGAATAATGTGGGATAATACTGGCATAGAACAGTTAATTCTACGTGACAATTAATTTGAAACAATCATATTATAAAATAAAAAAGGTGGGTATTTGTTGTACTGTAATATGTTTTATTTTTTTCGGACTGACCAAAACGAGTTTTTATCTGGCCGGTTAGCAGGCCAAACATTATCAATTTTTCCATGTCTACTAATGAATTATTTAAATTATATTAATATATTTGGTGTATTCAAGTCATGTTTTTATCTACGACCAAGGTTATAAATTACATCTTAGGCTTGTTTATTTATTCTGCCGTCGATAATAGTTTTTTTATTAGTATTACCCATTAGTAAAGTAATCGATGTGATTTGTAATTGGTCGAGATCATGACATCGGTTATCATTGTGTCGGTTATGGTTTCTTTTGAAGGAGATTAAGCTTTCTGCATCATTTTTAGTCATCCTAGATAGGTTTGGCCCCTTGATTATTTTGTGACATGTGGCGGTAAAGAGCTGATTAATGGGATAATTTGATTGTCTTATCGTTAATCGGTAACACAACAGAATATAATAATATATTGAATTAAGTGTAACCTTAACTGATAAACTCAATGAAATTGGTCAGGCAACAAAACAAAACAGCATGTAATGAGTTTGCTATTATTATTATTATTATACGCACTCAATTGTATCCTCTTGTCATAGTTGTCGATCAAACTCTGGCATGGAAAAATAGCATTTTTGTGTTTCCTACAGAATAGTTACGCTTCCTTCTTCGCTGTTTAACGTGTGTCTTTTTTAGTTAATATTTATGTTAAACATGTTGTCACTTTGTTGTGTTTCAGAAATTTTGCCAGTGATTTGGTAGCACAAAATATTCATAAAAATGAATAGAATTTCGCGGGATTTGCTGTGCACAACAGCACTTCTGTGTATTTACCTAGCGACTTCTACGTCCATAAGTAAGTTGATGAAAATAATGAGTATTTTATGTTTTTTTTTTTTATTCGCGTTTTTTACTACTGCGGCTTTCCTTCTCGATGTGTCTAAAGTCTAAACTATAATTTAATAATTTAATTTTTCGTAAAATGGTTTTGCGACTCGTCATTTTGTTTGTGAAAAACAACCCACGGGTGGCAGCTTGACAAAATCTTTGGCTATGTATCAAGGCCATCAAAAATATCATATACAAAATATTTTTATTAAACTAATTCAACAAACTAATTATTTTTATGACCAAAAAAATTAAACATTTCAGAACTACATTTGTCACTATTTTGTTGTGATAATATTAAATTGAATTGTATTTGTATTGAACTTTTAACTTATAACGGTTTATACCCCTCCTCCTCAAAAAAAAAAAAATATTGATTTTTTATATTCATAGCATACTTATTAGTTTATAATTTTTAAATGTTGCAGCTCAATCTCCACCTAGAATTGTTAAACAACCCGCTGTTGATGAACTATTGTTTCAAGTAGCTTCTCAACAAAATGAAAATGATAAACCATTCATCATTGAATGTGAAGCAGAAGGCGAGCCTGCGCCAAAGTACGACTTCTATTAACTCAGTTTAAGAGAAACACTAAAACCTGTATATTGTAAAAAAAAATGTATTGTCAACAGATATCGTTGGATGAAGAACGGCAAAGACTATAACTGGCAAACTTACGATGACAGAATATCACAACAACCTGGCCGTGGTTCGCTGACCGTTACCAAGCCGAGAGATGAAGATCTCGGTAATTTAATTTAATTATTAATATTTAAGTAACTAATATTAATAGATATATATATATATATTTTTTTTTAGGTCAATATCAATGTTTTGCTGACAACCCTTGGGGTACCGCTACCTCAAAATCTGTCATGGTTGTGAAAGCTGAATTGAACGCTTTTAAGGATGAACCAGAGGCATATATCGAAGCTCAGGAAGGTGAACCTTTTAAACTTGCATGCCATCCTCCTACTGGTTGGCCGAAACCAAATGTGTACTGGTTAATACAGGTAAAATCATTTTTTTTTTAATAATATTTTAGGAGTCAAAACAAAATGGCAGGTGTATTTTATGGTTGTTTTTAGTAGACACATTTTTTGAATTTTTTAGATTTAAAAACTACATTTTATCTTATCTCTATTTTAGGATCCTAAAATCCCCGGGTTTTTAAATCAATTCTGTAATCTTAATAAATATGAGTTTTAATTTATGGGTACTGTGTTAGTATACTGATCTGATCAACTTCTATGATATTTTTAGGTCTGTACTGAAAACGTCTTGGGACATTTTTTTTTTTTTTTAAATAAGGGCTATAAAGTATAAAAACATTAGAAATTGTTCAGACAACATAATGCATTTTTTTAGGATTCGGGTTAAGAAACTGTTTTCGAATTTTTCTGGTCTGAAAACATTGTACATTTTTTGAGAGTATTACGTTAGAAAACTTTTTCATTTTTCTCCCCGGGTTAGCCAGTTTTATAATATGTTTTAACTCATTGATATTTTATGTCATTAAAGTCTTGAGTTATTATATTTGTATTCATTTTAGAACACTGATGGTGGTATCAGAAGTATAAACAACAGCCGAATGACTTTAGATCCTGAAGGTAATATGTGGTTTTCCAATGTCACGCGATTTGATACGAGTGATGGTTTTACTTATTCCTGTGCAGCCACTTCAGTTTTTAGGTATACATTTATTTAATAAGTAATATTTTATGTTAATTTATAGCCAAAGGATTATAATCTATAATCAATTTTCCACGCTTTAGGAGTGAATACAAATTGGGCAACCCAGTGAATTTGAATGTTATCCAAACAGCAGGTACTGCTTTACAAAACAAATATCCGCCTACACAACAATATGTTACCAGGAGAAATGAAGTAGCTTTGTTGGGTAAAAAAGCGGAATTGTTTTGTATTTACGGTGGAACGTGAGTTTTATTTATTTTATGACATTGCGAGTTAATTAATTGTTTTGGTTTTTTTATTCAACAGCCCTCTGCCTGAAACAATTTGGCTTAAAGACGGAAAGCCTATACAGCCTAATGAAAGAGTTACTTCGGGAAATTATGGGAAAAGTTTGGTCATTCGTAAAGTAATGTTTGAAGACAAAGGAAAGTACACATGTGAAGTCAGCAATGGTGTTGGTTCACCTCAGTCGTATAACATTGAACTTGAAGTCATGGGTATAAAGATAAATAAATAAATATTATACTTGTAAAATGATATTTAAAACTTATAAATATTTATTAATTTAGCCATACCTTTCTTTACTGTGACACCGGAGTTTGTGGAAGGAGCTGAAGGAGAAACTGCTGTAATCAAGTGTGAAGCTAGTGGTAATCCCGAACCGACAATTAAATGGATCCATAACGGTCGACCATTAGCGGAAGCACCACCAAACTCAAGGCGATTTGTTACGTCTAACACTATTACAATTACCCCACTAACTAAAAATGACACTGGAAATTATGGTTGTAACGCTACCAACAGTCTTGGTTATGTTTACAAAGACGTTTATATTAATGTATTAGGTATGTTACAAATATTTTATAGTATATTTATATTTCTTATTTATAATTCTCATTAAAATTATACTAAATATACAAAATGTATTAAGCTTTGGCTCCTGAAATCACTATACCTCCGAAAAATGTTGAAACTGTCGATGGCCGTACAGTGACTATTGGTTGTAAAAACTTTGGAGTACCCAAACCTCATGTAAAATGGACAAGAAACAACATTGAGTTGACCGGTGGACGTTATTCGACTTTGAGTGATGGAGATTTGCAAATAATGTAAGTAGCTTATAATATTAAATGGAAGGATTATTAATTTATAAACAAATGTAATGTAGCGTTTAGGTTGTAAATTCATTTTTAAGTACGTATATTTTATTTTCAGTGAAGTTGGTTATACTGACTCTGGGAACTACACGTGTATTGCTACTAACAACTATGGCTCTGTAAATGCTTCTGGATCCTTAACTGTTAAAGGTAATGAAACAAAAATTGCATATTCCACTTATTATTATTCTAGGGTGTAGTTGTAACTGTATATGCCCTGTGTACTCACTTTTCTAAATGTGGGTGTAATCATAACTAAGTTCTCATTCTGATTAGATCTATAAAAGTAAGAAATAGGTAAATAACACATACAGCGTATACTCTACGATTATGCCTCTGCTATCATTACTACTTATTAGTTCATCTTAATGTATTTATATATTATGATAAATTGGTTTGGTTTTGATTTGATTTATAGAACATACCAAAATTACGGCTGCTCCTGAAGATTACGAAGTAGTGGCCGGAACGATGGCTACTTTCCATTGTACAGCTGTTGCTGATCGGTCTTTGCATTTGAACATTGAATGGTTAGCCAAAGACGAACCAATTAACTTTGATACAGAACCACGTTTTGTAAAAACTAACGACTATTCAATGACTATAACAAAAACAATAGAATTGGATTCTGGAATCTACACTTGTCTTGCTAAAACCGATCTAGACAATGCCACCGCCAGCGCAATGCTTATTGTTCAAGTACACATTTTTTCAACTTGATTAATTCTGTTATGTTAAAACATTATTTTATTCTAATTTGTTTTTAGGACAAGCCAAATGCGCCTCAGCTATTAGGAATTACTTGCAATAAGAAAGAAGCAGCTGTAAGATGGCAACCCAAAGGAGATAACCGTGCCCCGATATTGCGTTATACGATTGAATATAATACTAGTTTTGCTCCTGATTCCTGGTCAGTTGCGTCAGACAATGTACCAGCATCAGAACAAACTTACCTAGTACCGATGACTCCGTGGGCAAATTTCACTTTCCGAGTAATTGCAATGAATAAAATAGGCCGATCAACTCCGTCGTTACATTCCAGTGTTTGTACCACTCAACCAGATGTTCCTTATAAAAACCCAGAAAATGTTGAAGCCGCTGGTACCGATCCTTATAACCTAGTTATTCGATGGACTGTAAGTAATACTAGAATAATAATTGAAGCCTTGTAGGGTGCTTAATGTAAATCAGTAATATTTTCTCTCCTTTTAGCCGATGCCTAAAATTGAACACAATGCTCCGGGCTTGAGGTATAGAGTATATTGGAAACAAGATATACCAGGCCAGGTGTGGAATTCTGAAGAAATAACAGATTATACTAGGAAGGAACTAGTGATTAGTAATCAACCTACTTATCAGCGTTATAAAGTAAAAGTTATCGCATCCAATGAAAAGGGCGAATCGAATGTGCCTCAACAAGAAATCATTGGATATTCAGGCGAAGATGGTAAATTATAATAACAACAATAATGTCATTAAAATAATATACTAACAATTATAAAAAAAAATTTTTTAGTTCCTGTGGAAACGCCCCAAAATTTTACTGTAGTAAATGTGACCGGAAGTAGAAGTGCAATACTGAGTTGGGATCCTGTATCACCTGAATCTCTAAAAGGTTCTTTCAAAGGCTATAAGGTAAATTTTATTTTTAAAAATAACATCATTTAAATTAATAATTGCAAAAGCGATACAAGTAGACTTTTTTTTAAAAAAATCGGATATTAAATTGATAAAAACTGGTGACGTTCAATTTATTTTGAAATAAAGTTTAAGAGAGTCTACTTATTGAGACGTATCATTTACTGATTATGTATAATTTATGTTCAAATATAATATAATGTACACCTATTATTGAATTTTAAAAACTTCTGACTCTGAGGTTTTTCTCCAATCGATTAATCATTATATGATACGGCTCAATAAGTAGTCATTCTTCAACTTTATTTCAATATTAATTAAACTACACAGTTATTATCAATTATACAAAAATTGTAAAAATTTACTCATGTCAATTAATTTATATTTTTACTATATCGTTTGTTACAGATACAATTTTGGACAGAAAGGGACGGTGAAAATAATATGATCGAAGAACAAGTTGGTTCTGATACCACAACTGTTGAAATTAATAAGTTTATACCTAACTCTAAACACTTTGTACGCATACTGGCTCACAATAGTCGTTTTAACGGTCCTTTTAGCCCGTTAATAACGTTTGATACTCCAGAGGGAGGTAATTCACTGTAGTTCTGTTTACAAATGTGAAATTTTACTCTATTTAGAATATAGAAGAGAAATATTATAAATAAATGTGTTATTAGTTCCTGGACCAGTGCATGGCGTTGAAGCGGAACAGTGGGGATCGTCGGCAATTCTGTTGAGTTGGAAGCCCCCAGAACAATCAAATGGAGTGTTAACCGGATATGCTATTGTGTATCGAACCATGAACCAAGAAGGAGTTGTCGGCAATACGGACGATAGACCTTTGATAAAAAATCCAGAGCAGACAAGTGCTAAATTAGCTGCACTAAAACCGGGAACAAATTATCGAATCTACATCAAAGCAACAACTAAAGCTGGTTTTGGAGAACCGTATGTACTACAACAAATACATTTTGTGCAGAGTATAATATATGACTTGTTAACAGGTTCTTCATTGAACAACAAACCAAACCTGCATTGCCAGAAGGCACTCTTTTAGACAAACCCGAGTTTAGTCATGAACACATGGCAACAAATAATGTTTTTGATACAGTTCGCATAACTTGGTTTCCAAAACTTGATGGTAATCCTGGATCGCATTTCTTTGTCAAGTACAGGTAATTGGTATATTATTTATTCAGTGACATAGTTATAAGGGTGCAAACTGTGTTACCTCCTTACACTTTTCTATGTATGTACGCAACTGTGGATAAACAATTTCCGTTATATGTACCGCGTACATAAAAAAGTCCTTTGTGCCATGACTGCACCACTGAATTTTATTTCTGTAACATAAATTGCCAACACAATTGGTTTGTACACATACTTTTTGTTCATTTATATGTTTTATTACTTTTAGACTCAAAGGCGACACATTATTTGAAGAAACGCTGCCAGAACTTGATAAAGACTTCATCGATGTAAAGGGTTTAAAACCTGGGGAATTGTATGAGTTTATAGTTGTTGCTGTAGATGGGGAAACAACTAGACAGTCTGACCCGGTTGAAATCGAAGCATCAAGCACTGGTAATTTTTTTTCATTTATTTTAAAAACATACTTCTATATTTAAATTCTTTTAGATCCGATTATTAGAAGAAGCGAGAATATGGCAACGACTGGATGGTTTATTGGAATGTTATTGGCATTACTTTTCCTTATTATTTTACTCATTATCGTCTGTATGGTTAAACGTAACAGAGGAGGAAAATATGTTGTCCACGAATCTGAAGCAGCTAGAGGACGACACGATTATCCTGATGAACCACATTTCCAAGAATACTCTCAGCCGTATGTATTAATATTAATTGATGGTCTTGTGCTATGTTATAACTTTTATTTGTCAATAATGTGGTGTTTAGACTCGGTGGTAAAAGACACGGCAGTGAAAAACAATCTCCGGAAAGTGACACTGATTCAATAATAGAGTTTGGCGAAGGAGATACAGGTAAATACAATAAACTTCTGATTAACATTTGACACTTGAAGTTATTTTTGAACTTCATCGAGTTTGGCTACTATACAAAAATTATTCCCAAAAGAAATAGTTGCACTTAGATCCTGTTCAACCCTGTTGAATAATATTCAAATTGTGTGTTCCCTTTATTTTTTTAAGGAGGCGCTACCTACCCACATTTATTAAAGAGTTAAATATAAGCAATTTGTCAAAGCAAGCAAGTCTTAATTTAGAGCTTTAACAATAGTGTAACTTATAAATACAGTAATACAGTTTCTTTATAGGGTATTTTTTTTCCAACAAAATAGTTTTGCGCAAATCAAAACCAGTGTCTTGAAATTGTTATAAAACCACAAAATATTTGTAGTAAATAGATCAGAACTTTTTTTAAAAACAAACTAAACTTTCAAAATTCAACAGCCTCCAGGTAAAATGAGTTAAGTTCATTTTTGATAAAAATTGGAGTATGCCACCACAAAATTCAAATTTTAATTCTTAACAGTCGGGTGTAAAGGGTTATCCCATTGTTATTTTGAAACTAACCCTGTTTACCGGGAGACCGTCGAATTTTTCACTCAACAAATTATGGGTGGCTAGCGTTTTTTAACTGCATGATAAAAAAAAATGTGTACACTTATTTGGTGAGAGAAGACTTCTAATTGGCGCGTCGCGGATAGGAGGAACGAGTGAGTACAGCAATTTTAGGTTACTACTTAGAAAGTCTCCTCTCTCTCTGGCGCAGTTTAATCACTTTTGACAACATATACCCTGAAAAAAAATCCAATTAGTATTTTGCTTGGTTTATATTGTAGGTTAGCTTTTCCCATACCAAGTTTTATTTTGCACATTAATTTTATAATTTTTGCATGTTTTGATTTTTTTTTTCTCCCCATTTATTTGTATAGAAGGAATGAATGAAGACGGTTCTTTTATTGGCTTGTATGGTAAAAAAAGACAAGGCGAAACCACTTCTGCCGGTTTCGCCACACTTGTCTAACTTTGTAAGTACATTGTTGCCTTCAGTCAATAGCGATCAATAAAGTTGCCTAACGTCTGTTCGAATTGTTGCAGCCCAATTTACCGAGGATGGATCATTCATCGGTCAATATGGTACAGCTAGAAAAAATCGTCAACAGCAGTCGCTTCATCAACAACAACCGACTCTTGAAGCTGTTACTGGTTTGTCCTCTACTGCCACATACGTGTAATAGCTCTTAAAATTGCTATTTATATGACATTAAAAAAATATATATCCAATTAGGCTGCTCTTTATGTACTATTTTGACGCATTTTTAACAATTCTTGCCTACCTACCTAACCCTTAAACCAAAGCTTGTCATTTCAGTATTATTATATTTTATATTAATTGACAAATGACGCTTGAGATTATTATAATTATTATTATAAAAGCTATTACTGTCTTTTTTAAAAAAAAAAAAAAACTTGGTTGTATTTTTATGTAACGTATGTGTTAATCTATATATCATTAGCATTTCTGTATCTGTGATAAAGTCATATTATGCTTATAAAAATAATTAAATAGTAGAGGTAAAAAAGAATGTTTTCTCATTTCACCGTTAATTTTTATATACTACAATTAATAATACAAGCATTTATTGTCATCTATAATAAACTACCCTGCCGAATTTATTTTCCGTGTATAGATTTTAAACAAAATAATGCTAAACAAATTTTAACTTGAGAGTTATTAGTTTCAAATCTTAAGTCGTTGTTGTTGTAGCCAACTCTTGTTTGATTCAAATATTATGCACGCTATGCCTGCGCTTCATTTTACACCTATTTGAGTATTTGTTATGTTATGTATAGATTCTAATTATTTTATTCTCTTTAGTATGTATTATTATGTTTACACTATTTGAAAGCTAATTTTTCTTTTGATGGCGTCATTATAATTTTTTTTTTCAAATTCTAAAATATTTAATATTGCTAAAGTAAAACCCATTAAATTAACATCACACAAAAGCGTTAACGATTTAATAGATATAACTATTTTAAAAATATTTATGTTTTATTTTTATAAAATTTAATTTTTTACAATAGTATTTTATTTTGAGAACAATAATATATTTTTGATCAAAAGAATTTACCCTCATTTTTTCACTGCCTATAATAATAAATATAGATATAGAAACCCTAATCTTGTTATTATATTTATATAAGTATTTTTTTTTTCCTATAATGAACACATGCATTCCATTAATGTTACATTTTATGTAAACTAAGTTAGTATTTATTTATATCTGTATTTTTTTTTTTTTATCATATTTTTTAATTTTTTTTTTTTGAAGCCAAGCTTATATAAATGTATTTTTACAATATAAGTGATTATTTCATTTATATATAATAAATAAATAATACCTATTGTTTAAAATGCAAAAATTTGCTCTTCATAGTTAGTTCACTAAACACAATAAATTCAAATATTTTACTTTAAAAGTTTTATCACAAAAAAAATGTATGCACCAGTATTATTACCATTATTTAGTAATTAACTATATTTGTATAAAAAAATTTTAATTTACCAACTAAGGGCGTTGGTCTAATTTATTATTTTGATTATCAAAAAACAGTAGTATTGTTATTTTTACTTTAAGTTATTATTACACACCCACAGTATTATCTATTGTATTTTGTATTTATAATATGTATTAGGTGACGCTGTATTAAATTTACCTAATAAAATATCCAATAAATGCAAAAAATTGAACGCGCATTGTTTTTTTTTTGTATTATTTTTGTAATTGTATTAATTTTTTTAGTCACATATTTGGTGCAATCTAAAAAAGCACAATTTTATTTTAACTACCTGAAATTACGTGCCCCACAAGAGTACACCGTGGTTATTATCCGTTTTAATAATCAAACACAAACAGGTTTTATGGTGGTATTTACTATTTTAGGTAACACATAATACAGCTGCAGTCTCAGTCGCTGTACAATCTGTGTATTGGATAACACATCTTGCAAGTAACAGACGTAATAATTTATTTGAAGTTCCTGAAAACCATCCAAAAATTTTCATATTCTCTGCAAACTTGGTTTATATGATGTAATCTATTGTATTTGTATCCACTATGACTGGCGCAAATGAAATGAAATCTACACCATTTTAATTGTACAGTTAGCTGATGTAAATACTAATTTACAGCCCGGCGGGCAGCTATTTCTAAGCCTAATAGCCACTTCAAGATTGCAATCGCTAATCACAACCACAAAACGTATTACATAAGTATAAAATATATTTCCCTATACCAACGTATTACATAAGTATAAAATATATTTCTATATACCAACGTAAGTAATTGTTGTCTCGAACGGTCACTAAAGACAAAGAAAACCCAAGTATAATAATATGCAAACGTCAAATATTATTTTCAAAAGGTAAATGTTCCATATGCTCTAATGTTTATGCTAAAAACATCTTTCAAACGTATTTTTAAGTAAAAAAAAAAATTGCTTGCTGCTTTTTTGTATGCAAAGTTTTTTTACACATAAATAAGTATTATAAAATTCCAACAACCTTCTCAGCTTTGTTCATATCTAACGTGAAAACAATTTTTTACTTACCTTATTATGGTGATGTTTTTTGCTAGACACGTTTTTATTTCGTTTTGTTTTCTCTTGAAAAATATCAATACAACACAATACCACTGTTGTATCTGGCTAGTAAACCTGTAGGTATAAAATGAACTATTTTTGTTATAAATCACACCCTACTGTTAAGAGTTTAGACGTTAAAAGTAATTTTTTTTTTTAATCGCTAAAATAGGTACATAAATAAAAACAAAACAAATGGTAAAGCAACGCGGATCGTATGAGATTGCCGTCCTAAGCAATGACTGCCAGAGCTTTATTCGAATGAGAACCAATATTAATTGACAGTGAATATAAATGGAATGATCGCATATTGAAGTATCTACTCATTTCACAATCGAAACGTTTTATGAATACCAAAATATATCCTTTTGTCCAATTGGTAATCTCTATAAATTATTCCAAGTACATTTATAACAATTCCAAATATATAATTGTGGCGGTGGCATTCAGTTAAAATGTAAATAAAACATTAGGTTGCTATTTATAAATGATGATTTTAATTATAATATGTGGAATAATATTAGAAGATTATAGGTAATAAAAGTATGAAGGTCCGTTAAAGTCAAATATAAAAGTTGTCTATCTTCAATAATTGTTGAGAAGAGATTTAACTCAGCGTGCCTGATTGCTTATACAATTTTCAATCATAAATTAACTCTTTAGAATACTAAGTATATAAAAAGTTAAATTAAAATGTTTAGTTTCTAAATAAAAAGTTGTTTTTATAATTGTATAACTATTTTTGGTTTGCACTTATACTTCCACAAACCCCAAAAAAATACTTATTTGAAACTTAAATAATGACTATATTATAAAATTATTAAAAAAAGTTATCGGAAGGGGCGCCATTTAAACTTCTGACTTTTCAAATAGCTAAAAAAATTATTTTCTATCTGCATTTTTGGAGAAGTTGTACTGAGAAAGCAAGAAGCTGGTATTTTAGAAAATTATCAGGAAGGCTGTGATAGTCTGAGAAATTATTAACCAGAAACGCGTAAAGCATCCTAATATTTGCTATCCTAATATGTATACAAAATTAATTTAGTTTTAAATTAATATCGTTATCAAATTTTTTTTTAAAAATGTATACAAATAATTTTAAAGAAACAGATTACAAATTTAATATATTTAATATATTTTTTTTTTTTATACTTGGATACTTACATTTTTGAGATTGTATTTTAATTTAAAATGCATAATATAAATCTGTATTTCAATTATGTTTTAAAATTATTTTTATCAAAAATGCATTTTACTTGAGTTATACTTCTGATTACTATAGATTACTGTATACTATAAATTTGTAATTAATTATGAATTATCCACTTATTTTTTAGTTATTATATGAATAACCACGTGTTACATACGAACGTACCATACAGTATACTCAAGTATACTTTATATGTAAAGAATATAAATATGTATTATTTAATTGAAATGGCCATTGTTAATTTAAAGTACAAGTACAGAATAATAAATAACTTTTGTTTTAAAAATAGGTATAATCAACAATGATTTATAATGTTTTCGCAATTATATATTAATGGTCATAATAATACAATATATTATATTTAATATTGTATTGATGTTATGAATTGTGTATGTTTACTTCGGAGGTAAGATTTTTTACCTCTATAGTCTATACAAACCAGTTTGGATAAGCCAAATACGGCACCGTCCTGCTAAACTTGTTTTCTACAAAAAGAAGAAGAACAAAGTCTTAGGGAGTAGGTACATACATATTGCACATTCAGCACATTCTTTATACAAATAAGATTTGCATTAAATTCTGACGATTTTGGTTACCGTAATTTGTGTTATCTAACCAACTTCCCTCATAGTTGTTGCATTTTGTAATGTGTTCGCCAGAAGAGAAAGATAAACAATTTAACTAAAATTTTGTGTAGAAACAAGAGAAAAAAAAATATGGTGTTTTTTAAAAATATTATTATTCACCAATTGAGACATTCGAATCACCGCATCTGAGCAGAATACAAAATAAATATACCTATATTTCTAATTGAGGTTTCCGAAAGTAATATATTGGTTCGAACATCTTGTCCACACCTAACAGATTGTATACACAAGATTTTACTTCGATATAGTTGTATAATAATATATATATATATATATATATATATATATATATATATATATATATATATATACATAGGTACACCTATTGTGTACCTAACAATATCTGTATGAGAATCCTTTTTCTGTGTGGGCGGAGGCGACGAAAGTGAAGAAACACAAGCAATATTACTTACCTATAACACCATCGAATGATGTATCGTTGGGCGTTCTCGAGGTCATCATAAATTGGATGTATATTGTTAGCGACTTGTCAATTTTATTATTATTACACCGCGGTCGACCTAAACGAGTTTTGAAAAACCGCCGAACTGCGAAGAGATGCAATCGACAGCTATATTATATCATACGACCCTCGATTTATGAAAAATCGAACGAAGATGGTTTTAAAAAAATATAATAGCTATAATTTGAAATGTAAAAAAAAAAAAAAATCGCGATATTACAACATTTGTATGGTTTTCAAACTATATTTTATGTAAATACATTTTAGCTTTGATGCGAAGCTGAAAAAGTATTATTTTTACAAATGTATTTTTTAATTTTACGTCTAGACCTTCGATGTCTCCGCAAATTTGCTGAATCGATTGCTTAATGTATTACATTAGGCCAAAAATTAAAAAAGTTCACTTCTTCCCTTCAAAATCGAGAAAAATTGTATACATTTTTCAATTGAAATGTACGGCACGCTATAACTATTTTTAAAAATAGTTCAAAATTAGTATTCGTTGGCAAACGAAAGAAATATCAAAAACCCTTGCCCCTAGATAGGTTAGAAACTTTTTCTTTACTTCACTTTTTTAATCGTAGTTTTTAGGACCCTAAGTTTGAAAACTAGACTGAAGGTAGATTGTAGAACTAGAATGGGGCTATGGCATATCTATGGAATTATCAGGAAAGACGAAAACCCTCCTTATCTTATCTACCCTAATCCTAAAGATAATATAATGGGGGGAGGCTGTGAGTTTTATACTGAAAGTAACTATTTAAGCTTCTGCCAAAACCGGGTTTAAAATTTTTTTTAAATATTAACAAACTGTTTGAAAACGTCTAATGCAAATATATATTTTTTTTCTGTATGCAGTAATCTCCTTTTATGCTGGCTCCTAAGAATTGTGGTATTTTTTGGGGGGGTTTTAAATTTTGGTTAAAATCATTCAAATAATTGTAAAGGCAATTATTGATCAATAAGTGGTAAAAAAAAAAAAACGTGTATTGTTCAAAGATGATATTATTGTGGTGTTCTTGCTTGTGAACGTCGGCTAGGTTAAAAAAAGTTATCGTTTAAAATTACAGAAAATGGACAAAAAGGGTGACGACGGGTGGTGGTGGTGGTGCGTGTAGGCGCGGGCGTCAAAAGAGCCACCACAACTGGTCCAGCCGGTCTCATGGACGCATCAGCGGTGGTGACGGTAGCAGACGGCGGGGCAACCTGCTCACCACACCGCAGCAGCGCTCGACGACAGCCGCTAAACGGCAGACGGTCAGTCGCAGTCGGTCTGCGGTCCTTTGGGTTAGGCCGTTTGTCATATTTTGAAAACAGTCCTAGTCAACCGGTTGGCGCCCTCGCGCTCGCTCTCTCGCAGGTAATTCGTTTTCGCGCAAAAGGAACCTAATCGCGTAGTTTATACCAGTAAAATAAAAAACCATTATTTTTTGTATTAACAAATAACATTTGTGAAAACGCACCCGACGTTCTTTATGTTAACGCCTCATTAATACGGTTCCCTACCGTCGTCATGTGTCCAGCGGGGTGATCGGTTTCGCCTTGCCGTTTCTTTCGTTCAGTTTACACAGTGGTCGGTTTTAAGTAGACCAAATAAAAAAAAATAAACTAAACAATATTGGTCTATCGCCTCGATTACGGGTTTGACCGGTGCGACAGCGGCTTATACCGACAGTCACACATGGCCTCAGCCAGCAGCGGTCAGCCGGCTTGGCGCACACCATCGTTGCTCTGGTGTTGGTGCGCCGTCTTGGTCGCGGTCGACACCGCCAAACAACACCAGCAACAGCACAGAAGTGTCAACGGTGACAAAGAAGACCTGTCGCTGTACATAGACGAACAACAAGTTAAAATGTATAGTGGTGAGCACGCTTCTGTTTTTGGATAATGATTTTATAGCACTAAACGCATTCGTTCTCATAAAGCTGTGTTTTAACCCTCCCCTTCCTTCCAAAAGCGTACTGAAAACAGCAATTAAAAGTCAAAAAACTTGGTAGCACCTTAGCCTCAGCAAACGTTTATTTAGATAAATATTTTAATGGTACTTCTTAAACATTAAAAATAAAAAAATTGTAAATGAGTTAATAGGAAACCTTAATTAAATGTTTATAATATTTTCCAACAAACCTAAAAAACGAAAATGCCAATACTTAAATTTCTAAATTTTTGTTAATTAATTACTAACAAAAAGATTGTATTATTTACAATACTAACAGAATTTGAGGATACCTACATCCGTATTTACAAATGACTTTCTTGTAAACGTTTCGGAACTGTCTCAGTCAGTCGACAGCCAGCAAAGGTACGAGAAACGTTGAAACGTTAGAACACATCCCCAAAAGATGGAATATGCAAGACTACCGAAGCTTTTGTAAGAAAGTCAACTTGTAAATATGTGTTTTGAAATGTTGTAAATTATATTAATTAAATCCCATAAAAGTTTTTACCAGGTTATACGGTATATATATATATATGTTTAAAAATCCAAAACAGTATGGTAGAGAAAAACAATAGGGGCGTAGGAGTGACGAGTGTCAAGTTCAATATGTAATATATCATAATTTGAAAACCATAGGCGCGAATAGCTTATATAATTTGAGAAAAGGCTAAATCTTGTTTTAATAAAACTGACTGGTTGATAAATGATTTTATAGGCTTAACTCTTTGAGGCGCGGTGATTAAAGTAGAAAACTTCTTATAAATATTTTTTTTAGCGTTGGTTAGAAGTGATGATCGTATAAAATCGTATACCAAAACCTTAATAAAAGTTGTAGACTGTAACTTTAAAAACTAAATTATCTTTTGTGGATAGGGGATGGTTTCGTATTTTTTGATTATAATGTTAATTCATCCACAACTGCATGCACATAACACTATAAAAAAAATGTGTAAAGCTATAAAAAATATTTAGCGTTTTTTGTTATTAGTTAATTTCACCATGTCCTTGACAATTGATTGACTCAATTGTTTGTCTTGTTAGCTTTAGTCGGTTATTAATAATTAACCGAATTATTTTTAGATCAGACAACAGTTCACTGTGATAATCGCTGTTTAAATCGTATTTTTAAAAATAGATATCTGCAATAATCAATGGTTTAGTAGGAAATACAACGTGTATGTTGTGGCGTAATGGAAATTAATTTACATTATCATTTTCCAATAATTATTTATATGTAAATGTAATAAAATAATAACCAGAGTCATTTGTACAGCATAATAAAGGCAAATGACGATGATGTCGGAATAAAAAACATCATACACATTTTTCGCTTTATACCTAATAAATGTACGCTGATAACGCGAGTAAATATAGTAATTTATCAGTCTCGTCTCAAATAACGCAGTACATATTTGTGTAAGGTTGTAATGTATATTATGTTAACAATATAAAAATGCATTAGCAGCATACAATTACACTGACAATCAATCTTATAAAACTTACAAGCAATAAGTATTTGTTATCGGATCATATTCTAAATGTTGTCTGTGCAATAGTGACCGAGGTAATGTTCCCGCTACACATATAAATACCTAGTACTTAATGTTTCCGCTTTCCTGTCATGAACCTTATAACAATATTACATCAGTCGTCCAAGATAATCATCAGTTAAATTTCTAATATTGTGGTAATTGTTATCAAACAAACAAATTCGCAGAGTCAAATTACTAATATTAACTGTAATAAGTAATAATGTACGGCGGCCATTTATTAATTTACAGACAAAGTCGTGTGGGCGCTAGAATTAATAAATATGGTTATAGAGCAATTGCCAATTAAAACTAAATTCAGAATTGATGGAAAATTATTTCAGATATATCGCCATAACTTTCTTGATTAAGCGTACATTGATTGAGGCACAAAAAGCAATTATACAATTAGTTTGTACTTTAAACCAACCTACAATAAATTTATTTATTCAATGAAAAACTACTATAGTTTTTATAGTCTTATTATTTTTATATAATAGTTAAATGACTCAAATTGAATACTCAATATTATGAAAAAGTAAATTTCAGAAAATAATTCACAATGTTAATAAGATAATTATATTTTCTTTTTGTACGTACAAAAGCTTCGAATACATCATCATTTTTCAAAATAATAGCAATAGTATTATAATATTGTTGGCGAGTTAACAAAGTTGTGAATTATTTTCTACAATAAACCTATTCTTATAAGTTATATACTATATTATATATAATTTTAGAAATTATTAATTGTATGATATTTGTGATATTTGTTGATTCTACAACAGTTCCAAGATACTTTAGTTTTGATTCGCATAAAACTATATTGATCGAAAAAATTGTAGAAATTAGTTCTATAGTAAAGAATCCTCATTACTATATTAATAATTATACACTATATGATAAGCTCTAAATTAAGATTATGCGAACAATTTTCTATACTTTATTCCTTAATAATTAATGGATGTGTAGTCTTCTTAAAAATAAAAATATCTAGTCTATATGCATCCCATCGGATCTTTGTTCATTTTATACACACTGCGGACTGCGTAAACCGGTATACCTATTTTACATTATAATATTATAAATCCGACTACCGTGCGTTAAATAATATACCCTAAACGACATGCCGACATTTCAACAATGATAATAACAATAATGATAGTCCAAAACGATTGTATAGCTAAACACGTGTGACCTTTAAAAAATAGTGTACGACCGTGTTTCTTCAATTGGTCGGTGTCCGTGTGTGCACAGCTGGGAATTATTGTGAACTGCATTGAACCCTCCTGAGAAAAGGACAACCGACAAATCGATCTCAAACAATATAACATGATTTGAAGGATGAGATCAGGGCTTATATTATAAACTATTATAGTCGACACCTACTAACTGCACTTGTGATCATATTTTTAAAAAAAAGGTACACGTAAGAATTATTACTGATAAACACTACATTACGACTATGATATGCACATTTTTTTTACAAATATTACACCTGAATGCAAAAAACTAAAAAACAGTGCAGATCAGTCGCAATCTCCAATCCGTTGAATTTAGAAATGTATTGTTTACACAATGGACAGCATTGTCTCAACCCTCAGTCAAGGAATAGCACTAAGAGGTCTACTACGGCTAGTCCTTTTGTAATTGTATGTCCAATAAAAATGGTTTAACGTGAATAAATGAATATCAAGCAGTACCATGCCAACATTTAATTTTCGACAGACTTAATCCGCCGGTTTGGACCGAAATCTTATGAAACATACCGTTTGTACGTGCAGGCTAATAAATTGCTAAATATCCGGTTATCATTCAAATTTGAATCATACTTGGCTTAAGTGTATGGTATATCCATATATCCTTAGTGAGGCATTATGTATTGTTAACTTAAATATGGAAAGCCGAAACATTGAATACTAATAACTGCTATTCATAATATTAGTTCGAACAGTTGGAAAATGAAAAACATTCATACGTGTACATTTGTTATTGGTTGATAATACTATTTTCCCATAAGTACCGTTTTAGATGAGCTATAATTAACGAGCGAAATTATTATTAAAAAAATAATGTTAATATTGATACGCATGGTCTAATTTTGATCGATTAGAGAAATAAATTGATTCCAGAGTTCGTAAACACTTTTGACCTTTTAATGTATTATTATACTTGTAATTTGTTATAGTTTTATTGTTTCCATCAATCGTACGTTTACGTAATAATGTATAATGCGTTTGTGCAAAAATAAATATTTTATCGACAATTTAACGAAAATATATTAATCCAAGTTTTATTTTGCTTACGCATTGTTGTTTTATTTAATTAAATGTATACATGTATTGATAATATAATATAATCAATAAATTATAAACCAAAAGGTAAAAATTATTTTTTTATGCCTATCTTATAGTTCACATAGTCATAGTAATTGGTATTAGTATTTTTTTGATTATTATTATTCAATGCATACAATGACTAACTTGTAATTTGTAATTTTCGCGATTAAAAATATAGGTCTACATTTCGCATTTAATTTTATTCATTATGTAGATATGATATCTGAAAATATTATTTATTTACGCTCATAAGGCAAAAATGTACATTATTTCAAAATACAGTGTGTAAATAGTAAAAACAAGAATAATAATAAATAAGACGGTCGAAACAATAACAGTAATACTTATAATTTATATATATATATATATATATATATTATTTATTTAATAAGATACAAATTATAAAAAATAAATTACCTATTTTATTAAGGCCCCTGGATACCGACCATTTTTAAGGAGTTTTGTATAGGCAATATTTAAGAAATAGTGGTTTTAATACATTTCGACCATGCCAATTAATTTACCGGTTAATTTGTAAAAGCATCATGGTATTACTTTTTATTTAAATCATTTTGTCTATGAGTAAAAGCCATTTTAGTTAATATAATAGTACTTTTTGTCTATCGCACAGGCTGAACCAGTGGTCCGATAAGTAATCTGAAAACAGATTTGAATTTGTCATGAAGTTTACTTGAGATCGGTCAGCGTACTTTTTTGATATTTTATTCCTACTACGCATAAAACACGTTTGAACATTTTATAAAATTTCAAAATTCAACTTCAAATTTGGAAAGGGTTAAAATTAAAAATTGAAAAAAAACGCTCTGACCGATCTCAAGTAAACTTCATAAAAAATCATATCTGTTTTTAGATTGCTAATCGGATCACTAGTTACACCTGTGCAATGGACAAAAATATGTGTTTTGGCTGAAAAAACGGTCGGTATCCAGGTGCTTTACAGCTTTTTAGCAGTTTGTCGTTAAGACGCTCATTGTGCTATAATTTTGACACATGAATGAGGCATGGCTCTGACGTTAAAACCGTCTGTCTGTAATGTATAAATCCGGATTAGTTTGACTGTATATTGTTTATGTAAGTTTTAATTTTTAATATCATTCACTTTTCAACTATAATTTCGAACTACAAAGGTTAATAATTTGTGTATTTTTTCAAAGTACAAGCCAATGCACATCGTGTAGGTACATTAGTTTAAAAATATAATATATATTTATTAATTAAAAAAAAAATGTTATAGTACAGAGAATTGTACTCGTTAGATAAGATTAAAGACTTAACCTCGCTAACACGTGTGTGTGGGGTACCAATAAAACAGATTTTTTTAATTTTTAATTTTGTTTTTTTGTTTTGAAGGCTTCGATACAATGTTCATTAACCTACAGCCATATTATTATTATTACTATGTTTAGTCTGGTCATCAGAATTCCTACAGTTATCAAACGACCGAGTGTGAGTTTGACTTTTTACGTAACTCGTAAACAAATTCTTCGATTAAATACGTGCTCGAAACATCAACAAGAGCATGCAAAAATAAATTGAAATCCCACTAGAGCGGAAATCATGCAATTTATTGCAATTACTGAGAATTTTCAAGAATTATTAGAGTTCTTCGTTATTGTATAAAAGAGAAGGTACCAGCTAATTGTACATTATGTGTTTCACAAGCCATAACACGTTTGTACAATATTGCCAGTAACTGTAGGAAATGCAGATTGGTAATTTTCCAAAGTTTAATAAATAAGAGTTATAAACTATCTATGCAGTATCTCACAAATCTCGCATTGATCGTCATAAAAAAAAAATGAAAGAGTATACCATATTATATTTATACATTTTACATGCTGTACAAGTCAAAAATCGAATTTCAACGGAAATCAACTACGTCTTAATTAATTATAAGAAATAATTGGGTTTTCTTTTTTTAGGTATATCGATGCCGATATACGCTATCAGAGACGGCGAAGTCATGTCGTACATTTTGGACAAAAATTTCGAACAGTATTTACCAGTCATTCCTTCCGAGGTAAGCATCAATAATTATGGTCCTTGACTATTAGTCAAGAATAGAAAAAAAAATCTCAGGGAGATCTGCGGCCTTTGGGAAATATCCTGTTGTTCCGAAAGGCCTGCAAAAACCCAATTACTTAGAGCTTAATTTAAAATTGAAAAACCATTAATTGTTTATTTTACGACCAATGCTCGTTGGCTGTTGCCATTTTAGCTAAAATGTATTGCTCCCTCTTTCGACAGGCCCAAACCACTCAATTTATACGCTATGTGACTTTTAGCAGTGCCTATTTTATTTGTTCTCTCTAATTTAACTATAAATATAAATAAATATATATATATTTATATACATTTTTATGTAATACGTAAGTGCATAATAATATAATAATTAAGATTTCTGATTTCGGCACTACGTTGTCACCGACCACAGTTAAAGATTTTATTTATTTATGTTTAAAAAAATCGTTTTCTCTCTAAGATGCATATTTCTACCCTGTCACCTGTGTCAAAGGGCGTGATCCTATCCGCCAAAACTGTACCGTTCCCTTTTCCGCCAAAAATAAAATATAATTCAAAATATTCGAAGAATTAAGTATAAGTAACCCATTTCCAACATTAACTATCAACACTTTTTGAAATGTTGGTAAAATAAGAAAAAAATTGTTTACATACACTTAAAACAACTAGAGGTATAACATAAATTATTTTTTATTATTGTTCTATACTTTATGTTATTTTCTAATTATGTTCAAAATTTAAAAACTAAGCCAAGTGGAAATAATTAAATAAAAATTTGTTATTAAATTGTTAAACAATAATAATTAAGTATTTTTTTAATTAAAGTAAAATTGTTTCTAACTTAAATATTAAAATAACCTACATAAAATCCGTTATGTTGATAATAATAGGTACACAATAAGTTTTGACTGAACAAACGATTAGTATTATAGGTATAACTTGTACATAATCATTTTAGAAAATAAATTTCCGTCAAAGCTGATCATCAATTTTGTTTCCCAATTGTATAATCACTTATAATATTTTATTAAAGTCCTATTGCACTGTATGCACATTGCACACGTACAGATTAAAACAACACAATAAAAATGATACATACATTTGTGTTGTAGATAACTTGGGTAAAATAAGGAAATCTGTGTTTATAATTATATTTGAAATACATAGGATGTTGTGTTATAATCTTATACTTATTTCATCGACTAATTTGATTTAGATTTTATTTTTGGCGCATTATGAACCAAATCACCAATTTGCAATTTTTTTAACCGCTATGTCATGTATTTGTTGCAGGTGGGATATGTAAACTTCACGTGGATGTCCGGCAAGAAAAAATACTTTTATGTTTTCGACTCGCTCAGGTCGTTCGACGAAAGCATACTTAAGCCACCCATAGTCACCATAGAGCCCAAAGGGAGAATACCGAGCGAGCCCAAAGGTGAACAACGACAAAATTTGACCTTTTTGTTTGTTTTTGTCGCAATAACCAAAAAAATATAAATGTTTTCCGCCAAATCCTACTCAGGTCTCAGATTTTCTCTAGCACGTCTAGTTATTTTTTTTTAATCGTGAAAAAAAAAACGGTTGTGTAAATTAAAATTTTCGAAAATTGATTTCAACGCAGTTTGTTAGTATTTATTTAATTTTCTTCGTTCAGAACTGGTCTCAGAATTAATGCAATGTTTGTACTTTTTTTTTTACACATATGAAAATTAGGAAATTCTGATATTACAACTTATGTACGACTATGGAGGTGATTTAAAAAACATATTAACGTGCTAGTGAAATCCGAAATAAGAATTCAGCGAAAAAAATTCTAAAAATTTGATTTAGTTTTGGTTTTTGTTCCATAGTAATGTCGTATAATGTAATGCAGTGGCGTATTTAGGCAGGGCTCACCGGGGCTCCGAGGTGTGTCCATATTGGAGATTAAATCATAAAATTAAAAAAAATGCACATAAATTATTTTTTTTCAAACAATATTTATATTTGAAATAATTAATTTAAACTTAAAATTCCATCCTAGTGATAAATTAAAAAAAAAACTATCATGGTTATCGCTAGTGCCAACTGACTTCATTAATTGATCAAACGACGAGGAACTATTCAAAGAAATTAAAAAATTACAAAAAAGATACGATCAAGATATCTTTCCAGATTTTGTCTTCAAGGGAAATAACAATATCGCCCGATTCCAAAACAACGAAAGAAGAAATTGTAGAAATGTTATTAGGTACCTAGTTAAAAATTCTCCTCTTATAACCAGATGTATGTACTACTTTTATTTGATATTTTATATTACCAATCACAGTTGTATCAGCAGAGCGATCGTTCTCAATACTGGAAATAATAAACAATTATTTACGCCCGAGTGGTTTATTAATTATTTTTATTGAACGGGCACGGTGATTAAATTTGCAGGAAGTTCGCTTTAATGTTGGCTTGAACATTTATTTTTCAAGTACCTATACAATGTACAACGTTATTTTTTTTTAATAAGTAGATTTTTTAAATGTATTATCGCCTCCCACAAGTCCAAGGGCCACCAAGTCCCTCGCTGCGCCACTAGTGTAATGTGTGTGTTTTTACGTTAAATCGTTAAAAAATCACATTTACTTCTGTTATAACTATATCATGTAAGTCGGTAGGTAGTATAGAGGAGACTGATGATGTACACAATGAGACTACGATATTTTACGACCTATAAAAGTCTCTGAAGCATCTGCTACCGCGTGCATTCTCTTTTTATTTTAATATAATACATTACAGTTTTACTACCATAAGCCGACCATGGTCGTGACTTTGTTGTTGTGCCCAAAGTGTGCCTTGATATTAATACTAATACCTCGATATAATTACATACAAGTAACAACTAACAACGCAAATAATAAATGACTGGCACAGGTATGTGTACAAGCAGTATGTAAAATATTGAAATTAAAAACACTCAAGTATTTATAATACAAATTTAGCACTATCTAGTTAAAACAACAACAAAACGTTTTTTTATTATTTTAGTATTCAGTATTTTATTACCATGCACGGGGAATGTCGGCGGTAACACTAGTTTCAGTATAAGTCTGTCGATTCATAACAGGAAACTTCGTGCTTTGCCATTTACACCATTAAAGGTGAAACTCAAAAAGAATTGTACCGTCAACAGTGCAAGTAAAAGTACAAGTAAGAACAAAACACATACCTTTAATTAATAATAAAAACAGTACAGTGGGAATGGAGCATATTAGGCCGGGCAAGGTCTACATGAAAAACAAAATCACTTTCGAGTAAATGCTTCGATGCGAATCTATAATGGTACAAATACAAATAGCAATATTGACTGGACTCTCCAGACACAAAAAAAATAAAAAACAAAAACATCATTGTAAAAACAATACCTTCTCAGCTCCGCATCGAAGCTAAAAGAAATTATAATTTTATTTTATGTTAATTAACTAGCGTCAATATTATTGTAGGTAATTGGTAAGCACAGTTACAAAAAAACAATATCAATATATTATTATTTATTAATATAATTGGTTTTGGTTTACAAGGTCCGGACTTAGAATGTGATAAAAAGTGCGAAAACAACGGACGGTGTAATGCGGATAAAATTTGTCAGTGTCAAGACGGATACATGGGGCAATATTGTAAAACGGCATTGTGCTATCCACAATGCATGAATAACGGCACATGTATCGCTCCTGGACGTTGTAAATGTCTACCTGGTTACCAAGGACCAAATTGTGAAGGAGGTAACAACAAGAAATAATTTATTTTTAACACATACATTTATTTACTTATAAAAATTAGATAATATAACTATGTTATACTTTTTAAACTTAACTTTTGAGTATAAAAATCAATTACAAAAACTAAAAACTCTCCTTTAAACTCGTTTGGCGACTTCAATGGCCACCTTGCAGCCGGTTTTTATTACTTCTGTCAATACGTTATATAATGGAGCTTGTTCAGCACCATGTTCGATACCACAGTCGTGATGTTCTTGTTCTTCGTCCCTAAATTGTTTTATAGTGTCTAGCAGTTCCTTATCCGATGTCGGATCAGCCATCAACTCCCGCAGTTGTTCATTGTAATGGTTCACGATTACAGTTTCTACGGCTACCGTGCAGGCCATCGCAGCTTTGGGACCCATAAGTGCCGTGCCTGTGTAAGATAAATTAAAACATATATCAACAGCTCCAAATGTCTCAAACAAAGATTGGTTTTGGGAATTATTGCAAAATTCTGGTCTTAAACAATATATAATTACCAGCGCCAAGTATATAGCCAGCACAATGCCATAGTGGAAACAATGCCGATGGCCGCACTCTACGTTGTTGTATGAGTTGCTCAAACTTGTTTCTATGCACTTTTTCTTGTTCCCACATTTCTTTTATTTTGGGACCTACCTCACTGTTTCCTAAACATTATACACAACACATTAAAACAGCTCAGACATTAAGGTTGTAATTTTTTTTTTTATACTAACCTAACACCGCCATCTGACCGGCATAAATGCGATCAGCTCCCAATTCTCCGGCATGATTAACTCTGATGAGACTATCCAACTTTTTGCTAGCACCGTGTAATCCTCTCTGACAGATCATTCTGCTGAATGTGACGGACGGTTGAATCATTTTGTCTATGAATTTATTGATAAACTGTAAAATATAAAATAATAACAGTATTAATAATGATTGTACAAAGATTAGTATTATACAACTAAACGACGTGTTTAAGGAATTTGCGCTGAAAAATGTTTGAACGGTGGAAAATGCATACAAAAAGACACCTGTCAGTGTAGAAAAGGATTTTACGGGCCGCGATGTGAAAAAAGTGAGACTATCAAATTACACATATAATAAGAAATCTTTAATATTTAATTCTCAAATTAATTGCGATTTCAGCCAAATGCATTATACCGTGCTTGAACGGGGGAAAGTGTAAAGGTATAAACAAATGCCGGTGTCCTTTTGGTTTCCAAGGAGATCATTGTGAAATAGGCCAACCCGTACAACAATATTACGATTGTAAGCGGCCATGTCACAACGGCTATTGTACTGAAAACAAAACGTGTCGCTGTCAACAAGGATGGGCTGGCAAATTCTGTACAAGAAGTATGATATTTAATTGTTGGTCATCTTTTACTACTAATACATAATATGTATTTATTTTATTTTGTTTTTAGAAGTATTAAAACCAAAAAGAAACAATACCCTCAAGTTGAGGTATTCACCTTCAATCGAGGATGACTATGACCCCGAAGACGACTATGAGGAAGTGACAAAGAAACGTAGAAAAGTGTTCAAGTGTTAGAAAAAAATTCTGATATGTATATATAGCTATATATATTAATAATGAAGAAATTAAACAATCTGTGATTTTATGTGTATATGAGAAAATAAAACTAATATTTTAGATATAAATTTGTTAAAAAAAACTATTAAGAAGTTATATGAAATAATATACTAGTCGTTAACTAAGTATTAAATTTGCATTAATAAAAGTTATAATATCTAAGACATACTTGACGTTTTGTATTTTATGGTAAAATTATACTTGGAAGTATATTATGTTTTGTGATAATATCAGCAGCTAAAAACGTAGAGATAAAATTATCTATTATATTAATATATATTATGTTACAATTGATACCATAATCATTGTTTTGAAATCCCTAAGCAACTTTTTTTGTAAACGTTTTATCTTTCAAAATAGGTTATGCAGATTTACTTCATATAGTCAACAGCAATGATTCACTTAAGTGAACAAATAAGGTAATTGAACCTGACCGATGAAGTTTATTATTCAATATTTACTTTCAAACAAAATTATTACATTTAAAGGAATGAAGAAATTACATGTTTTTAAAATGTATATAAAACGTCGCAGACTGCAGTTATAATGTATTGCAAATAAAATAATTTAGAAAACCGTTAAAATATATTATGTATAACATTTTTAATATAAACATTTATACAATATAAATATATTTTCTAAAAATATATTTCTTTTTCATTATTTTTCATACAATTCAACCCATTAATTTTTGCATTTCTAAAATAATTTTAAAACAATTTACTAAAACGTCTCTTAAATACATTACCCAGCAGTGGCGTAGTTACGGGGGGGGATTAGGGTGTCGTATCCCCCCCCATGACCTTTTTTTTTTACTGGCCATAGGCTCAACAAAATATTTATGTACTTATTTAACATTATTATAGTAAACCCCGAATCTCCTATGTACCTATATAGTTTATAAATATAACTAAAATAATAGCAGTCGATTGAGTTTTTTTTATTGCGGAGCGACGATGCACATCAACAATGTCGTCGTATAATGTACGTCAATAATCAAACAATATTATACTTGTGTAAATGCTCTGAAAATAACTGATGGATTTATACACGTTATCGGAATTTTCTTAACAACTTTTTGTCTCATTCGATAAACGGTATGTGGGCATTAAGATTAAGCATGTGGTCAGTGGTAACAAATTACAATCAGCAGTGTGAGCAACTGGATAATAATTGACAACAGTTTTCACTATATTATGTATACTGTATAGTGTATTAAAATATAGTTGTGAATTGTGATACGTGAATCATAGTAAGTCAACTAGGTACACGAGTTTAGACTTAAGTTATTTTATTATTTAGTTGTGTCATAGAGAAGACAATTTTTTTTATAAGTCTAAAAATGGAAGGAAAAAGAAAAAAATGTAAAAATACTAGAAATACACTTTTTATATATTTTTCAAAAAAAATCGTTCTATTGAAAATAAAGAAGATTGTAATGAGGTAAGTATCTTTATCGTTTTGTATGTTGTTTCATCACTCCAATTTTTGGTAATTTGGTTTATTTTGTAAAACAAGCAATATAAAAGCAATACGAAATTGTTTAGGTATTGTTGAAAAATTATACAATTTTTTCAATACTCCCAAACGAAATCATGTGTTATTATCTACTATCGAAAACAGTAATGTTGATCAAAAAATAAAAACATTAAAAAGGCTATTTGCAACTCGATGGGTGCAAAGATACGATGTGATTCATGATTTCATTGAGCTTTTTAAGTTTGTAGTAGAAGCTTTAGAATGAATATCAGATTGGAAGGATTCGTCTGCTACGGATGCATCAATAATTCTAAAATCAATGGACTCTGAATTCCTAATTTCAGTTAATATTGTTCAGGTAAAAACAACATTTTTAATTAAAAAGAAGGTATTTTAAGTCTGTTGCAATTACCTGATGTATTTTTCAGCTAATGTTTTCATTTGGCTTACCGTTATGTAAATAATTACAAAAAACCAAAATTGACTTAAAAGAAGCCATTGATCTCGCACAAGATACTATCAATGAGTTATGTACATTATTGTTAGTTACATACTGTTATGTTTATTACAAAAAAAGAGCTATGTACATTATATTATATTATATTACAAACAAAATAAATGTACTTGAAAATTAAGTAGTTTGTTTTTTTGTGTGTACAAAATAGTCTATCCCCCCCTAAGACAAATTCCTAATTACGCCACTGTTACCCAGAAAAAATTTGTTTTTAAAATGTTGTTAATCATGTTCTCAGTCTTTTTGTATGTTATCAATATCAATTTTGGCATACAATGTTATGTTTCAAAAATGTTATTTACAAAATATTGAAAAATATTTTCAAAACGTTTATACATTTTGTAAACATTTTAAAAACATTACCTTTCATGCCAAAACATGTTTCAGAAAAATTAAAATTTGTTTGTTGTTGCAATCAAAAAGCGGTTATCAAAACGCTAATAAATTTGTTTAACAACATAACAAAACGTTTTATGTATTTAATGTTTTTTTGCTATTTGGGGAAGTATATAATTATTAATAATTATTATCACGCATTTATGAAAGTAAGTAGTAACGAGGAGGGAAGAATATAAAAAACAATCAATCAGTACACCAGTCTGTTATCAATTGTATCAAATTCAAAATTGCCGCCAAACGACACGACGGGTAGATGGCGCGAGCTGAGCTAGCCAATGGGAAACGAACGACTGGGAAAAATGGTTCTTCCGTTAACCACTACCCAGCCGACGAGCGTCAAATCGTAAGTGGCGTAAGTAAAGCCGACTATCAAAAAAAATCGTAATCATAAGCGCGCGAGACATACAATATCGCTTTTGTCAACATTAAAATACGAAAAAAAAAAAACATCTTACTTACGCCGGTTTTTGGTTTTCGAGTGCGGTGCGGTAATTGTCGCGAGCGTGTGCGGTGTGGTGACAAGACGAACAGCTGCCGGTTATCGCTAAGCGGCTGGACCGAAAAACGGCGCGCGGCGTGACGGCCAACGGGTGCGCAGACGCAGACGCAAACGCGACGGATAGATAATATTATTGTTATTATCGTATTATATATATATATACATAGTACGTACTACGGACACGAGCCGCGGTGCTGGCCGTCAGCATCCATTACTATACATCTACCGCAGGGACCGTATTTCGTCGACTACACACGGCAAACGACAACAACGGTGGCGGCAGTGGCGAATGAAAATTCAAAATGGCGTCGTCATTGATCGGCGGGCCAGAGACGACCGATCGATAAAAACGCTCCCGCGGCCCTTGTGTTGAGCGGCGGCGGCGGTGTGTGCGTGTGTGTGATATATATATTTTTTTCGTCTATTACCTGGCCCGGCTACTGCTGCTGCTACGACGACGACGACCCGTGTTCCGTTAATGCGGCAGCATACACTACCGCGCTGGCTCCGGATGGATCGCGATTTAATGATAAATTATTAATACTGTCGCGATAAAAATATATAAAATAATTCACATTTATCTGTTGTTGTTGTTGTTGTTGTTATCTTGATGAGAAGAATGCGTTGCGGGCGGTGGTGGTCCGCGACGGCGTAATCCGTTCGGTTTGTTTGTTTTTTTTCAAACTCGACTTTGTATCCGTTTGTCGATTGTTTGGTGCGCGGCCGACAATATTTCTAATCATATATTTATCGTACGCGACCGATACCCGGACGTGTAGAAGAGTCGCCGGGCGATGGCGGCCGCCGCCACTGCTAGTTCCACTGCCTGTGCTCGTGCTGCTGGTGTTCCCCCGTCACGCAGGTGCGTACGCAGCCGTACTCATATTATCGGGTGTGTTGATATTTTAAACGCCTGTCTCCTGATGACACGGGCCCCTGGGCCTGCTCAGACCATTTGCTCAGCCCCCGGGTTACACGTTTTTAACGTAACATCATTACTACTATAATCGAATCAACGGTGCGCATACACTACACACTCATCGTGTCACGACTTACGACGTTGACACTGTCGGACTATTTCCTCTGTTGCGCCTTGGGAGTTGCGCCCTGTCCCGTGTTTGTTTTACTGCACATACATAGTATGTTGTGTTCGTATCGTTGGTCCGTTTTGCCGTGTCAAACGTACACGTACGGGGAAGGAACCCACTTTCGTTGGTTTCGTCTTAAAAACGACCCAACGACCCACCTCCCCTCCAAAATAAGTCACCCAACACCCCGAAAAAAATTTTAATCTTCTGTAAAATTCGTAACTAGAACGTTTTTCTTCCATTTCACATGACAAAAAATGTATAAAATCTTGCTAAGTAAATAATATTGATGGCATAGATTATTTAAATTTTCTAAATCATACTGATAGAGTAAAATCTGTTTATAGACTCATGTTTTGGGATTGAAAGACATCCTCTGGCACTTGTTTAACTGTGTCTGGTACCGTTTTGTTTGCTAATGGCTTACACAATTCCTTTGTCATACCGTTATCATATACAGTGTGCATTATGTTATCTCAAAAATTTTTAGGTTGCAAACAAGGTTAGACAAAATATTATATAGGTACACACATACAAATTAACACAATATATAGTGTAATTAGTCCTATTATTATTATTGATAATTATTAAGTATAATATTTTAGAAAAAAAATCAGCTTTTGTAATCCTTAAGTATGAAATGCAGAAATATCTACTGACAAAATAGTCTAATATATTTTAAAATAAAACTTTTACTATTTAGGTACATTTTGTTAGCCCAACGATAATTTTCTCTAACATATACATGTATGTTTCAAATGGTTTCACTGACTTTCGATATTAATTTGGAAGTTCGGTTAAAACCTGGGTCAAATGGAACATTTTAGTGACTTGGAACACTATATTTTGGTACCTAGAATTGTTTTTATTAAATTTTTTTGTGAAACAAATTTACAAACAAACAAAATAAGTTATGAATTAAATTTTTTTTCATTACCTAACACCTTTGATAAACAAAAATGATTGTTTCAGGGCTGACGTGTGTTCCATTTCACCTGGGTTGATAGTTAATATACCATTATTGACTACAACTTTCTCTTATTTTAGATAAAAGGTACGTCTCCGGTTTCGTTAGACCTGTTGCCACAAACAGAGCGGTATCAGATTAGGTCTTTAGAATAAGTCAACCTTTTTTTCCCGTACACATACCGTGTCCATGTAGTTATAGCTTTCCGGTAACCAGCAACTGCCGCTTTTTTATAAATATTAATTTTTCCCTAAACAAATATCTTAACATTAATTTCTAAGGCAATTATAATTAATTTCAATGTATTTGTATATTTTTAGAATATTGTGTAATGAACTCAGTTGAAATTTGACAACATCGTCGAACTTAACCTCTACAAAAGATAAATTTTAAATATATTTCTTTTTAATTTAAATACTGTAAGTAATAGTAATTATTTTTCTCATTAAATTCAAATGTTTGTTTTATAAAAACATACTAATTTCAAACAAGCTCAGTAAGATGATGAACCGAAGCGACAATGATATTAATATGACTGGAGACAGCGACTTGGACGATGACGGTTGCTTGTCTTCAGATGATTGTGATGGGGACTCGAACGCGAGTCAAAGTGATTTGATGTCTGCAGCGATGGGAGACGATGTGACTGCACAGCTTGCCGCAGCTGGTAGGTTAATGTTTCTTACAATATTTGTGTTTTAATATGTGCACTTTTTTATTATTTTTTTTGTTTATTTCACCGCTTCTTTTTAACATTTAATTGTTGTTGATTTTAAAATTGTTCACCCATAAAAGCTTGTTATTTGGTTGCTCAAATCGGTTTTTTTAATGGTTTCTTCTGAGGAAAAATCAGTCATAAGACTAATTAAACTAGGTGAAGTGATAAAGGGTTAGTAATTGTGTGTTTAAGAAGTGTAAGAAAAATGACATGATAAATCACTATTAGAAATTTGGTTCGTCGCATTATCAGAGATGACTTAGAGATTTTAAGATTACCTGAGATTTCTATAGATTACCGGAAATTAATAGTGGCTAAGAAACTAGAAAAAAACATTGGGTTTTAATAAAAGGAAATACAATAGGTATCTAATAAAATAAGAATTTTATTGATACAGAATTTGATGCTTGTGTGGATATATGAATTACACTAATACCAAAAATATAATTTTGACGTAAAGAAAGAATAAAGGATTACCTAATAGAAGAGTTAAAAGAATAGTGAAAAAACAAGACTATTAATGTCCATATATTTATTTTTTAAAGCTTAGCACCACATGGACTATATAATGCAAAGGTGCAATAAACGCATGTATTATAGTTTTACAAAAAGTTTGTAACGAAGCTGTATCATTTCATATATTTATTAAACTCGATGCATTGTTTAGCGTAGAACATGTAATCTTAGGCTTCTGATATTTGTAGGAAAACTGTAATATTTACTTAAATTTCTAAAAAAAATGTACTTACATTACCACATCCGGCCACTATGCCATCGACACCTTAACTAATAGAGTACAAAAAAATATGTTAATTAGAGTATACCTATTTATTTAAGTTGTTAATTATATTTTTATAATTTTTGCATGTTTTGCCTTTATTTATATTGTTTTGCACTATTTTTTTGTTTTTTTTTTTGTTTGCGTGTGTGTGTTTGTGTTTGGCTGGTAGAAAAACGCAATAGCGGATCATCGAACAGTAGGGGTCTTTGTTATGGTTTGTGTCGATCAGGACCCGTTGGAATGGCTGCTGCAGCTGCGATTGTATCGTCAAAGAAACGCAAGCGGCCACATTCATTTGAAACGAATCCATCCATTAGAAAACGACAACACAATCGCCTACTAAGAAAACTTAAAGTAAGGAAAAAACAGACTTTGTAATTATAGTAAAATGCAAAACTGATTAATAACACAATATAATTTCTTTTAAAGGTTACCATTGATGAATTCGCTACGAGGGTCGGTCAACAAGCAATTGTATTAGTAGCTACTCCGGGAAAAGAAAACACAGGGTTTAAGTGTTTTGGTGCCAAACCCTTAGAAGATGTTGTATGTTTAATTTTATATTATATTAGGAATACAATTAATTGCTTTTAATAAGTATAATATATGTTATAACATACTTTCCACAGGTTAAAAACTTAAGAATGACAATTATGGACCAGCTGGATACTGCGTTAGCGCAGCACGCGCCTCCGCCAATTCCTGACGATCCAACTTTGTACGAGCTACCACCGCTCATTCTGGATGGAATTCCAACACCTGTCGAAAAAATGACTCAGGCTCAGTTAAGAGCATTCATACCTTTAATGTTGAAGTACTCGACGGGTAATTGACTTGGATTTTTTTGCAAACAATTAAATTTCTTTTTTACAAAAGTACCGGCAATAGTACATCAGTTTTATTAAAATGAATTAATTAATTAATTATTTGATAGGACGCGGTAAACCTGGCTGGGGTAGAGAAACTACTAGACCTCCGTGGTGGCCCAAAGAGCTTCCATGGGCGAATGTTCGAATGGATGCTCGTTGTGAAGACGAAAAACAAAAAGTAAAGATTTGTTGTTGTATATTTAAATAATAATAATATTATAAGTCTTATTTTATTTTGATTATTAATAATGAATATTAATTTATAAAAAGAAACCAAATCAAAATATTGTTGTTTTTGATTAGATCTCGTGGACTCGAGCGTTGCGACAGATTGTTATTAACTGTTACAAATACCATGGTCGAGAAGACCTATTACCTACATTCAATGAAGAAGAAGAAGGCAAAACAATTGTCAATAATGTAGCGAGCCAGTCAATTGTTACCTCTGTACTGAAGTTCAATCCAAAAGCGAGTAATATAGAATCTCGGAATTCGCCAGATGCACAAGAACAACAGCAACAGCAGCAGCACCAGCAGCAACAACAACAACTCACTCAGGTTTGTATTTGTGATTATTTAAACGCTTTTAAAATTTGTTTTTGAATACTTATCGTGAATAGGTGCAGTACTCGCCAGCTTTCCTCCATTCCATTAGTAACGTGGATGGATCAATGTCGATATTTCACGTTGATCCGAGCAACCCAATTATAACTTTACCCGACGGAACCCAAGCTCATGTTCAGGGAGTTGTAAGTGTAAAATTTTTTTTATATAATAATATGTAAAAGAACAGTGGAACAGCTTAACTTTGTGAATCGTGCAATTGGACAGGTTCACTGTATCGCGTTTTTATAACTTATTAACACCAGGAGGTTGGTTAAAAAAAAATTATTATTTTTTAAAGGCTTTTAACTTTTTCGACTTTTCGTCAATTTATCATTTAGATCAATATATATCCCAGTTGGAAATGTTTGTAATATATTTAAAGTCATTTTCAATTTGGTATCATTTCTTTAAACAATTTAAAACAATAAAAATGAAACTTGATTCAAAAAAATAAAAATATGTATTATACATTAAAAATACTATTTTCGTTTGTTAATTTATTATTTACTATTTCACATTTAGAAAATGTATAAATTTTTGTCATTGTTCAAATTGTTTTTATTGTATTTTATTTGTTAACTTTTTTCTTTATTAAAATATTTACATAAAGTTTGGTTGTTTACTGTTTAACAACTATATCAACTGAAGTCTGAGCGGTGCTCGGTTAAAACTGATTGAATACATCATAATTATTTCAAATTGTTATTGAAAAACAGATAAACGCTTCTCAAGGAGCCAATGGTCACACCGTGCATTCTGTACATTCTCTTGGTGAAGGCCAAAACTCAGATGGAGTCACCGTAGAAATGTTAAATAATGTGTCTGAGGCCACTATGAATCAAGAAGGCCAAATAATTATTACTGGTGAAGACGGACAAGGTAAACCTTTTGAATTTGTGTTTTTTGATCTACAATAATTATAATTTGTCATTTGTGTATATTTTATTATATGTTTTTGTAGTGTCCAGTATGATCACGGTGCCAGTTAATACATCGTTGTACCAAACTGTGGTACAGCAAATAAGTGACGGCAGTATACAGGTAAAATACAATTTATATACAAACTGAATAATAATTGTTGTGTGTTGTATTATGTTTAATTACCGACTTTGTTCAGGTTGTGACGCCCGTTATGCACATGCCCAAGTCAGAGCCCGGTGTTGGGATGGACACGTCAAACGGTGACGTCGAGACCATCAGTGTGCCGCACCAATTGGTGGCCATCACCGGGCAAAACGGCGAACAAGTGTTGCAGTTGATCTCGTTGAAAGACAGCAAAATGATCAATACCACAGTTGGCGAGATTAAAGAAGAGGGTCCGAGCATTACCACTTCGGACCAATGAGAACAACTCAACCAATACCTGTGTTTTGACGAAGAAGACAAAGAGTTATAACTTATAATTATTGCGGAACTTCGGCACAAGTATTTTTTTTTTACTTGCATATACCATTGTTTTTACCTCATACTAAAGTCGTGTACAAATATTTGTATTTTTTAATCACTTCCATTGATCTTTAATAAAAAAAACATTGGGTACATTGTCGTCTCGGAGAGATGTTAAGCGTTATTATAAAATGATTTTATTCTCGATTTTAAACTTTTCGTTTTGTTGTTTCCATTATAAATAAGGTATAGCGTTTGGGATTGTCTAATTGTAGTAGGAAAGTACATTTTAAATTATAGCTAAATATAAAAAAAAATAATGATAATTTAGACCTCCATTTATTATATAGACTTAATTTATTTATTACTTATGACCATTTTAGAACGTTGTACATTTAAACAATTTAAGGAAAAGTCATAAATTATTGTGTGGCCAATGACTCTAAACCTAGTCAATATGTTAGTATAGTAAACAATATTACTAAAGTTAAAATTTTTGTTTAAGTTGTTTTTCGAGTAATAATAATTTTTCCTTAGATCATTAGCCATTTTTATTTCCATGTCGAGTGTATTTTCTTATTATCTGTTTTTCAATGTTTTGAAAGTGTTGTTTGTCATTTCATAAACAAACATAATGAAATTTAAGTAAAGTGCAATTTAATATATAAATGTTGAAAGAAAAATAATAACCTATTTTTCTTTCAGTAAATAATTTGTATTTATTATTATTATTATTATTATTATTTTGTTTTCAATATTTTGTTAATAATACATTGTTAATTTGCGTGTTCTTACCTGGCAATGCATTTGCATTTGTCGTATATTATGTATATAAAAAATATACGACTTCATCTTAGTTTAGCTTGTTTACACTATTCTTTTTTTTTAAATTATGTACATTTTGTAAGTAACTATCTCAATGTGAATGTTGTGGACAAATCTTCTCATCACTTATAATATAAGTTGCTGAATAATGTTATTAAATATATTATAATATATTGAAATAGATGAATACTAGATGTTGTTTTTTTAGAAAAATATTTTCCAATGTAAAAAATAATCTAATAAAATGTGTTTTTTTGTACTTGTGATGCTACTAAGGTAAATGTTCAGACCTGCTCAAACGCTTTCGCAACAATTTGATGTGTTACAAAATGATACAATAAATACTTGCTATCAACTTACAAGTTCCACTATTGAAACAATTATTTTCTAAGCAGTTATTTAATTTATAAAATTGAAATTATTTTGTTTTCAATCATTTTTATTATAACTTATACAAGTTGTTAGCAATTATGATCAGTCTCATTTCTTAGAATATGATAAATTGTTATTATAGTTAATACACAAAATTAAATTCTCTTTTGCTAAGTGTGCAAAATACGATGACAGGACATATTAATTTACTAAAGCGGCTTCTATAACGCAATCCTGTTACATTTGTATAAAAGTAATTAAATATGGTTGTTTTATTCAAAATTATAAAAAACTACCGAAAACAAAAAAAATATGTTCATAAAACAAAAAGCCTAAGATTGAAGGCAAATCGATAGTTTTAATCAAGCTTAACTTCAAACAAGCTTAACTTCAAGCAGCACGCCAAAGCCGCGGCGGTCAAAGCGCAGGGTGCGCTCACGTCGTTGACTAGGCTTATGCCTAACATCGGCGGCCCCCGTGAGCCAAGGCGGAGGCTACTCGTCAGTGTCGTCCACTCCATTCTCCTCTACGGAGCACCGGTTTGGGCCAGCGGGCTAAACCAAGCCAGAGTAGGGGAATTGAGGAAGGTGCAGCGCAGAGCTGTACTCCGCAGTGTCTGCGCGTACCGCACCGTGTCATACGACGCAGCCAACGTGCTGGCTGCGATACCGCCGATCGACCTGCTGGCGAGGGAGCGAGAAGAGGCGTTCCGCCTCCGCCGGCAAGCAGAAGAAGGATCCGGACAACGGGCCCCCCTTAGGACTGCTACCCTCGGCAAGTGGGAGGACAGACTTCGGACAGCAACAGGAGGTGAGTGGACGAGAACTCTCGTCACTGACCTCCGGAAATGGGTTGGACGGAAGCACGGGATGATGGGCTACCGCCTAACCCAGTTGCTGTCTGGGCATGGGTGCTTCAACGAATTCATCCACAGGATCGGCAAAGCACCCAGTCCAGCATGCTCACACTGTGAAGGCATGGTGGACAGTGCCTATCACACACTAGTGGAGTGTTCGGCCTGGGAGTCCCAAAGGCGGGACCTCCAGGACGTCGTCGGCGAAGTTGTCCCGGAGACACTGGTCGCCAACATGATTGCAAGTTCTGATGCGTGGAACGCGGTCGCCCGCTTTGCCGAGTCGGTCCTCAAAGAGAAGGAGGAAGCAGAGAGGGCTAGACAGCGGCCGGCCAATTGAGAGCCCCGGCGTGCAAGGGTGGCGTGTGCGCGAGTCACTGGTCCGGAAACATTCCACCGACTGTACATAAACCTGTATAGACTAATAAACTTGTAACTAAATTTCGTTGTGGCCTAATGTGAATATTGTTATTAGGCCACCACCCGAAGTGGGTGTGTTAGTTTTTAAGTTTATGATTGTATTTATTGTTTAGTATACCCAATAAATGGCATCGGAGACTGGGGGGAAGTAATTCCTCACAGGGCGCGTCCCCCCCCAGTGTTCTATGGGTGCATGTGGAAAAAAAAAAAAAAAAAAAAAAAAAGGTTTGAATGTAGAATCACTTTTAACAAAATACTTCAATAGAAATCTTATCTTTTGGTTTTTTTTTTTTAGAAAAAATGATATTGAAAACTGGTGAAAAATTGCTTGAAAAGTTTTTAAAATTAAAAACTCATAACAAAATATATAATTTCATAGCCATTTTCCGTTTTTACCGTAAGTATTAAAAAAAAAAATGAAATTAATCATACAAATATAACGCTTTTTTTTTAAAAAAATAAACCTTTATTTACAACAGTTAAGTACAAATATATTTAAATAAAATAGTTTTTATTATTTTTATTTGAAGTAATAAAAAAGTTACAGTCTACTTAAAGCCTAACGGCTAAAATTATAAAACATGGAACATGATTTAGTCTGCTGGCTCCTGAATAGTTTAAATCTATAATCTTCTTGTGATTTATGATGATAGTATAGTCTTAATTATACGTTCTGACCAAAACGTTTGCATGACGACGACGACTCGTTTATTATACGATTTTCGTGACGCTATTTTGTGTCGTTTTCGAGCTAGAAAGGCAAAGGCTAAAGCATATTCCATGCTAAAATATAATAATTGTTTTCAAATAATTTATTGTTTTAAACCGTCGATAAAAATGTATCTAATAAAATAAATAAACATGTATTTCAAATATAAAATTATTTGTTGAATTCATTTAAAATTATTACAAATATTTCTTTAACACTTAATTTCGCTAAGTACATTAAAAACACCGAGTAATGTTTTTTAATTAAGCTTAATTTTTTTCTATTACATTTTTTCAAATATTTTATTATCAGCTGTAAACGCTCGTAACTAATTTTGGAAATTGAGTTATTATTTTAGTATTATTACTTTTCATCATTTATTATTACCTTTACTCCAATTTCGGTTCAGCAATCGTGTATCAATCAAGTTGAACGTTGATACTTTTGTTCAGGGACATAATATGTATACACTCGTGTCATATCTTCCAATAGTGTTATTAGTTTGATTTGTTAATGGATTGCCACAGTGTTAGAACCGATACCCTTTATATAGAAGCTCATAGTTGGACTCGTATATAGTCAATATACGAAATAAATCCTACCATTCCTGCCAGTAGCAACACAATATAAAATATGAATAGTTAATTATTTCATTCATATGAATACATAACCTATTTAGGCTAAATCAAAAGAAATTGTCTATAGCAAAAGAAAATTCAAACAGTCGAGTAATGTACTAAATAACATTTTTTCGAAATGACATTCTAAATCAATTTTGTTCGTTTTGTTTACACAAATTACAATTTTTTTACAATTAAGTAAAAAGTAATTGCATTTGTTTTATATTTGATATAATTCTGTTAATTTACGAGATTCGCCTTAAAACTTTTTTTATTTTTCTTAGACATTATCATTAATTAAAACATAAATTCTAAGATTGATTTTCAGCAAAACATTTTTCAAGGATAACAGTTGTACATTTGACATACTTTAAGACGAGTCCGGTCGTAGACAAACAATTCTATTAAAAAAAATAGGATTTTAAATTTTTTTTATATAACCGCATACATTTATTATTGAATTAAAATATAAAATTATTAATTAAAATTAATAATTATTTATTGTACCATCGTAAATTTCTTATTTTGGATTTTATTTTGCTGAACTTATTAAAAATTGTCTTGCTAGAAAAATCCTGTTTTTTATTGTTTCTAACAAATTTGAATACCCACCCTTCTATTATTAAATAGATACATAGTTTGTCTCAATTGAAACTATTTTGGATTCAATTTTTTTCATGTACTTTACCGTTAATTGTAATAAATGGTATGAATAATTTTCTTTTGATCGTCCAGTTACATAAAATGGAGGACAATTTACCGGATTGTTGGTAGAAAATTAATCTGTAAGCGAAAACATGTTCATGTAGTATACCTATTTTAAGAGATAAATCCAATTATAAACAGTTTGTAACTTTTTTCATCTTAAAAGATATCCGTCGAGACTTTTTTTTGCAAAATATAAACCGTTAACCGAGTGCCGACGAAAAGAAAAAATTCATTTTATTATTTTCTCTTTCAATTTAAGAACATTGTGCAGATTTTCATCGCTATAATATTTTTCCATTCAAGAGGAAAAATAAGCACTAACGAGCTTTTAATGAAAAGAAATGTTTCTAGAATTGTAACAAAGTTTGTATTTGTTCATTTTATGCGTTACACCAAAACCCATTTGAATATATTTGTCCTATATGTGTAAACAAGCTGAGCAAATATTTTAATGTATTTTGACTGAGTACATAATGATGATCAATTATTGTCAAAATGTTTAGACCGTGAACATACTCAGGGGCGTGCTAGATATTTTTGTATCTAGGTAAAATGTATATAGGTACGTCTTGATTATAGTACTTAAATATTTTTTGAAGCCGCCCCTTCCCTTTTTTAAGATTTTCAGGATATCCTTGATCGTGGTGGGGGGGGGGGGTGGTGAATTGTTTGGGCTTAGCCTCTAACAAATTTGCAACATTATGGGTATTAGGTTGTATTATATACTTATAACTTCTGAATTTCCGACCCAGGTATACTTTCACGTTTTATCGTCTATTAACGTTATAGTTGCAAGTTTTCTGTTGAAACAAAAGCTACTACCTAATTAATATTATCCTCATTGCTTTTGAAGAGTGGGGTCATGAAATTTGCAGCTCGTGAACATAAGAAAGGTTTCCAGTCGAGATCTTTAGACCCTTTGATAACGTAACTGAAGAGTCGCCTTGGCCAAGGCGCCTTAACATTTATTATAACACAGCAATGTGTAAAATTGGTATTTAAAAAATACCGTACAAAAACGTTTTAATTAAAATAAATCATAATATGTCGTTAATAGATTTCAGTCGAATCGATATTTATTTTTGCACTAAAATATAATACTTCCAGTGCTCGATTTTCAATATAAGCTGTAGCGATTTTGTATACCTAATTATTTGTATAGTACATTTGAATTTTGTAAACATCTACTTTAAAAATGTATATCAAAATAATTTAAGTCAAACTAAGCTTACGCGTATTATGTTTACAGTTTAAGATAAATCAATATTCATAAACGATACGTTTTAGTTTTATTTTATGGTTGGGCATTATTCGAATAACTTTTTATTCTAATAATTATTTAAACATAAAATACAAATTTACTAGAATCGATTTTTGATGAAATGACGCCACTGGCTTCGATAAAAAAGAAACCCAACAGCTCAGACGACCTTTTGAGTCAGAAGTTCCCTACAAGTTTCTCGAGAACGATACGTTTGGTATTATTTTTAATTGGACATAACCTACTTAAGTTTTGCGCTGACAGTGCTGACAATTCGTGACTGTGGGCTTTCGGACCATGTATACCTTATCTTTAAACCATAAGAAATAAAATAAAATATTTTGAAACAAAAATATTATAAAATAAACAGTTTTAACAGAATATGTGTATGTACATTATTAAAATGTTATGCGTACAATTCAAGAATTGGAATTTAAATTTTTGGGGGTGCTAATTTTGAGTCTGGGGGTGCTTAAGTCCCCCTAGCACCCCCCTAGTTGCGCCTACGCTTCGGACTTTATCTTAAGCTTGAAAATTCGAAGCAAACAGAACACCTGACCAATATTATATCAAAACACATAGTGATGTAGCTTGACGGGCCAATGGAAACGCGACGTCTCTCGGACGGCCGCACGGGTTTCGCGCATATTGCGCCATCGTAGCGCTACGGCCACCGCTGCGGCCGCCGCCGCCACAGCCACGCACCGTTTCGACTTGTCAGTATACACGTGTGTGTCCGATAGTGCACGTGCACGGCGTCCGTACAACTCTGCGTACAGTGTGTGTTGTGTCCAAGTGCGCAAGCGCTCCGCCGTTCTCACGTGCGTTTGTTGTGGTCGTTCGTTTGATGCGGTGCGCCGCATTGCGTTGGCGCGTGGACGACCGGACGTTTTTGACAATACCATTGCGGTTGTTGTTTATTTGTTTTTGTTTTTGTTTTCGTCGGGCAACCAGTCATCGGCCTCGACCGCCTCAAATAGAGTGATCTGCACAGAGGACGGCCAAAACGCTATCGGTAAACGTTGTGTGTTTGTTAACGCTTTTGTAACGAATCATTTGAAACTAGTAACATCTAGTATTTTTAAACGGTCAAGATGATAAAATATATGTGTAGAGATAGTTGAAAACGAGGCTGGCGCTTAAACAAAAATAATAATATTAATAACACCATGAAATCTAAAAAAAAAAATGATATTAATTAGTACTATAAAATTGTATTCGATAAATAATAATATAAAACTTTAAAATGTATTTTACATTATAATAATACATTTTTAACTCTACATAGACTACAGTATCACTTCAAGAATGTGTTTGTGAATACATTTTCGGACAACTTATTGAAAAAATGTATATTCCCGCCAAATTATGAAGTGATTAGAATGTAACAGGAAATGTGAATTAAATTATTTTTTTATTCTCAGGAACCCAATCATTAAAATACTTTTATATTCATTTTTTCTAATATGCAATGGTATACGATTTTAGTGCAAAACTGTCTTTTATTATAAACAAAAATATTTAAGTACAAATTACAAAAACTTTGTAGGCCCCGTTGTAGTGTAATTTAACCAGTGTTTAATTTTACAATTAATATCAATACAGTCGTTTAAGGGGGCCGTGGCATGGTTCTTACAAAAAAACATGAAGTATATAATTAAAAAAATAAAAACGCCACACCATTGATAAAGTTTTTCTCTATACATTGTGAGAATTTGGTAAAACTACCCCTTAAGGGGGTCGTAGCACAACTAGTTTTCATGCGTTTTAGACCAATAAGCGGTGCTAAATTAGACATACTTCCCAATGTTTGATTTTAATTTTAAAAGTATGTACGGATTTATTGACAAATTTTTTAGGTTTCTCAGGAAGCTGATTTTCGATTTTCGATTTGACCTAAAATAAATTAAAATGTAATTCGGGAATTATCACTGAATTTTAAAAAATAATAAAAAATCATTTTGAAGGTGTTCGTAAAGAGAAAATTGAAATGTTGTAATTATGAATTTGCTCTGAACTACCTTGAAAAAAAGATTATTTCTAAACCCTTTTTAAAAACGGTATCCAATATCCCAAATCTACCGGTAGCAGGTACACAGTGTTTTAAAGGCGTGCAGTGATTGTATTATTTTTCATACTTCACTCGGGTTGGTAAAATAACTGAATACGAGACACTGAGATGCGCTTTCTTATTGTTGTTGTTGTGACCAAGTTTTTTTTTAGGCAAATACTTGGTAATTTTTAATGCGTAGGACCTACAAGTGTATCGGTTTGGTCGCGCACCAATTATCATTGAACGACCTTATTACAAATTTTTTGAGCTATTTGGAAAATCCGGTTAGTTGTTCGGATTGATTAATTTTTCTCTACTAACTTGTGCCCCGGTTTATGACGGTGATCACGCACAATTTGTAAACATTTTTTTTTTCATTGTATTAAAATTAGGCTCTATAATATAATGAAGGTTCTACATTTCCAGGTCTGCAGGCTCTCTCTCCAGAAGATTCGTTTCCCCAATTGAACTATTATCAATAATGTCGATATAACATCAGTGTGGTATATGTTTTTGAACAAGTTTAAACACAACATATTAAAAACTCATTATTTTTCAAAACGGACTCGCGTCTTTCTGATCCGTGTGTGTTTTGTCAACAAGTTGACCGGGCCAAAATTACTTTCTCTCTCTCCATCACGCCTAATTAAATCAGTCCAAGGGCAGTGTAATGCGCGTCTATGTGGATAATGAGTTTAGAGGTTTTTCGTAATGTAATTGTAAGGTTTGATTTTTTTTTCCGTGTTCAGCACATGCACAACAATAATAGGGCCTGTAAGGTTAAAAAAAAAAAAAAATTCCGTTTATTTTCTTTTGTGTGTTATTATGAACCGACACCGGCGCATGACTGACATACCGCAGTTTGTGAAACACAATACTCCCAATGCGCGCATTAGGTGTTATAATGTCGGAAAAACATTGAAATGGCAGAGAAAACTTATATTCTTATACTAAATATATATATATATATAGTATAACACCTAGAAAGAGCGTTCTGCACTTGTACGGATATTTTAAGAAAAGTCTAAACTCAAATTATCGCTGTGAGCGCGCGCGGTTGTCGTCCGTTTCGTTACCTATATATTATTTACGTTCAAAAACGAGCACCTCCCCTGTCCCACCCTTGGCCCTGTAATAATATGGCAATAAGCCGCCCTAGACAGTAAGGCGTCCGCGGATACACGGTATTCCCGCGGGCATTCACTGTCACGGCAAAGATATACATGAGAAATATTCCGTCTGAAACTTTTCTTAAAACTCACTTAAAAAGATATTAACGAAATAATATGTCAACGGGGGAAAGAAAACCGAGTGATCGTCGGCTCGACTATTTTTGTACAATACATGTTTGCACTTTAGAATCACACACATGTATGTAATAATGCACTCACTGTAGTCGTGGGGTTGTTACTTAAAAGTTAGAACAGTAATACTTGTTATGTTAATCCGTCGATATTGACTTCAAAATCAAGTTGAATTAAATACTGCCCCATTGGCGTTGGGCAGTTTTCACTTGTGTAACCAACATTTTCTTAATTGGTTTTTATAATATTATGATAAACAATTTTTAAATGTATACTACATTAATATAAATGACAATAAAAACGTATTTTTATCACATCTCCTTCGTGAAAATTAATTTTAGAAATAATAATATTATATGCGGTGGTTGTTTAATAGGAAAAATATTCTAAAACTAAAAGTTTTAGTTCTTACAACAAAAATAGTATTTTCAACTAATTGAAAACTGAGTTAGATTTTTTTTTCTCTGTATGTACCTAATTTTTAACAAAAAAACCGTATAAGTGACCGTTTTTAAAATTGTTTTTTTTTTATCACATATTATACTATACGGTATACCAATGGTAAATTTTTCCACCTGCACCAATTATTGTTTTATAGTTTGTACTCAGTTTTAAAAGAAATATTCAAAAAACGAATCGACGTCACCCATAAGAACACATTGAATATATATATATATAATTTGTACTTTGTCCTCTGTACAATGTTATAAACATAACTGGTGTATCTTATTGATTCACATAATTTCGTTGTAAGATGGAAATAATAATGAATGGCATAAGTCGAACGTCGTACAAAGCTTTTATCATTCGGAATTTGCGTCATCGCGCACAATTCGGGTTTAAGAAAATATTGGAATTCGGAAAAAGAGAGGCCTAACTTAATTGACTCCGCAGAAAAGCTGTACAATACAACATGACGTATTGTGTACTTTTACTATGCCGTTGTTTATAATAACTCTTTATTGGAGCGAAACCGACGCACCGTGTCCTATTAGCTGCATTAGGTGTTTGCATTTTTACCCGGATACAATATAATATATCGGTTGGGAAAGTGTTTAAAAAAAAAAAAAAAAATTGTAATAATAGACAAATTACATTGGCCGAAAAATCGACGACTCTTATTTATTATACAGAACAGCCGACGGTTACTCTTTAGCTGTGTATTTGCCTAGAGTATATATATATATATATATACACTGCGTAAAAAATATTCAATGGAAAGCATCTCGCCTATTGCACGTACTCGCGCCTAAGTAAAATGCGGTCACACGTATAACGAAGCGATTATACCTTCTTAAGTAGCACATTACATGTTTGATCAGCGCGCAGTGATTCTCATGGCGGCGAATTTTCGGCCTTCAATCGGTCAGTTATACTACACGAGCACCTACTTGGAATTTCTACAAACATGTTTATCGATTAACCTGCCATCAACCCTTTGAATAAATGTCCACCGGGTAAGCAATATGCTGGATAAGCATATTACATATTATATCCATATCTACTTCAATTATAAAATAATGACACTTGTGTCCTATTTCAGCTTTGAGAATATGTAAAAATGTTGATTAGATTTCAAGTTGGAATTTTTGAAATGAAATATTTCTGCTAATATTATAGTATTATAATTGAAATATTTTCAGCAACTTGATTACGGGTAAGGGTTATTATAAGTCAACAAGGCTGAAATCAAGCTTCACAAATTTAAAACATTATTTGAATATGGGTCATTTTATGCCAAATCACCTAATGTGTGTGCGAGTGGGTTTTCTAAATGCCTCTTACACAACTTATATATCTTATGTAGATGGCTCCATAAAATCGAAAAGGGAAAAAAAAATGTTTAAAAATTATTTTTGGACTTGGGCGATGCTATATTCCGTAAATTTGTTGTAAAAACACCTTAAGTCACGACCACGTTACTTAATGACTAATTATTATGATATTGAAATGGAACTTTCACTGAACAATTAGAATTTAAGTGTTCTTTTTCATATGGTCATGTGTTGGTCGATCATTAAAACATTAAATTAGTGATTAGGTACGAGGTGTGTTATGTGTGTGTGACCGTGTTTATCATCATTTCTTGATGTCTATGAAGATTAGGTGGGATGTTCTAATTAATCGCGCTTTTTTCCTTTATGGATTTTAGTTTGTTAGCAGGGGAAACTGAATCCAAATAATTTTGCCGACTTCTTTGTTTATGGAGGGTCTTGTATCGTCGCTTGATGGTAAGTACCTACTATAGATGAGTTCTGAGATGTAACAATGTATCCGCGTTGTCAGCAAAACCGACCGTTAAAGTGTAAATTATATTTTTAATGTGATATATTTTATGTGCACGAATTGGGTTCCAAGCGGTTTTAGCGGCCGGTCTCGCCGTATTACTACTAGATAGCTATCAATAATAATTTATAAGGTATAAAAAGTATAATGTACAATAATATCTGTAGATAGACATGCTCGAGTCCCAAAGAAAGGGCCGATAAGGGGAGGAATAATCCCAAATCAAGACGGGACATCCACTTTTAGGCGATTAGGGTCTACATAACGTACAAAAAGTAATTAACCGTCTGTAAAATAATAACATGTGACGGATGATAATAAAATGTGGATTCGGACTAAGTATTTAATTATACACACATTGTATATTATTTCCACGTTGCATATAATCAATCAATCGGCAGCTGCTGCGAGTAACGTATAGCAATCGGTCCGTAACGCGTGTCCCCATTTTGGGGGTGAGTTTTATGTCTGTTCCTTTTGGTTTGCCTCTATCCCCTCGGTAACATCCGTGGTGTACACAATGTTATTATATAGACACTAGGCCATTTTATCCAACGCCAAAGAGTCGATGTGCTAACCTAAACCCTCGCTGTGTCAGCGACGACCCAAGGCTGTTAAACGACAAGAGCCGGCCACGACGCAGCACAACGTTTCCTTATCCCCGAGGGTAGCTACACGTTAAACCCTTTTTGCGAATACCCCTATTTGTTTTTAATGCGTCTCGTTTTTTAGGCCGTCCTAGTGCCATTCAACAAACAAACCGACAAAACAATCAACAAGAAATCTACACATTGGGATAGGAAACCCAGAGCGGGGGCGGTTAAAACAAAAACTTAACTAAAATAATATGATTTTCATATATCACGATTTTATTTGTAATTTATATGTAACAAATAAATGTATACATTTTTAGTATGTAAATTTATCTGTTTGATGCATTTATTTCCATATCATTTCATTCTAACATCATGATTACAAGTATTAATATTGTAATCATGAAACATTAATCAGACTAGCATTTTCTCGACAAGTTTATAATACGCACTTTTTGTTAAAACATCAATGATTTTTAAGTTTTTTCGAACGACAAAAGTTGATAATATAACAACAGTTATACTTTGTAATATTTTACTTAGACAACGTCTATTTCACTTTATGCATGGTGGTGTGGCCGACAAGTCTGTGGAAAATTAAATTTCGCTGTCGTTTGGAAAATTAAAAAAAGAAACCCTGGAGTTTACATACGTTTTCCACGTGTACGCGAGCCCTTCGCTTTGGGAGTCTGTCAAAATTCAAAATGGTGCTTGGAGAGGGGCGACTGAGGAAATAATCATCTCCCACACGCCGACGAACGGTCTACGGTGGTCTTGTGCAAGGGTGTGCCTGTTGGAGAAACACACATTATTACTATAGTGTGACTCATCGAGTCCAACGCGTTCCGCTGCTCTCTCCCGCACCCTCTTGCAGAGCGTCTCTTCTCGTTATATTTTGTGCTTGCATCGCTTTTCATCCCTTTGCAGAAGTTATACTGCGTAGTCGTATTAAAATCTACAGGACCGCCATTACGCAAAACAAAAGCCGAATAGCTGCCAAACGAATCCGAACATAAACCGTAAAAATGCACGTTTCAACATCATATATACTTACAAGGTTTTAGGGGAACAATATTTTGTTCGTTTTTCCCTTGTTATTCCAGTTCCAACCACAAAAAAGTGTTATGTAAGACAGCCAATTCGAATCAAATATACATGTGCTTATGGGGTGATCCCCATACAGCATACTTATGATTTAAACAAAGTTTTTTTGTTTGCTTCATTCGGTTCGACGAAAAAACTCTACCGCATCAATGTTGGGCAAATTGTAAAGCGATTAATGGTCAATGATTATGATTAATAGTCAATGATTACGATTAATAATTGTAATCTTGAATAGTTTAGTTATATCTCAAATATTAAAAGTTTCGACTTATGTAAAATAACATAAGCAATAAAGCCTCAAGGTGGCTGTAAAAACATGTAATCATTAATCATAATATCACGAAGAAAAAAATACTTACAATTAGTTGGATCAATTAAATTATGGTTAATATAGGGACACAATAAATGTATAAATAAATAGTTGCTTGAAATAAATATTATTAGTTGGCCCAACTATTTATTTAGTTATTCTAACTATACATTTATTGTGTTTCTATATTATTCATAGTTTTAGTTAATCCAACTATATATTTCTTCCCGTGCATCTTTTCCAGCTATTCAAATTTTAATATTTTAGAAAACATCGAGATGGTACGATCTTTTCGTTGGGGGTGCCAAATTCATAATTCATTATTATTTAGAAACAAGCCTAAGACTATACCCACATGCTAAATAAAAAAGGATTCCAGAAATAAATTCACTTCAGTAGGGTATATAAATAGGATTAAAAATAAAACCACTTGTCCTATAATTTTATTCAATTAAATTTTAGTATTTTATGAGCTTGAGTAAAAAAATTACAACACGCATATTACATTAGCTCTGAGACGGTCTTGTTTTTTATTTAATTATAACACATTGACAGACAATGTGCAGTGCTGTGGTTAAACAGCTACATAAGTGTTTCACCCTACAGTTTTTGACCAAAAACCATGTTGTTTACACGAAATCTCCACTATAACGGTAATGACGCTTTGAGTTGTACTTGAATATGAGGTCGAGTGCAAACTTGTGACTTTTTACTCCTAATTAGTTGTACATGCCTTTATTATTTTACCAGACTGTGAACTACTTGTATATAATAGTTTGTGCATTGTAAACAAAGGCCAGAAACCATAAAATATCTTCAAATACCAATCATGAATGTAAATTGGATTTTTATAATGTGGTTGTTTAAACACATATGCTTGATTTTATTGTTGAACACTTGAAAAGTGGTTTTTGGCTATTGTAATTAAAATGGCAACACACTATCCTGTGTATAGATATAATATATTTTTTATTTCTTATCTCAATTTCTCAATGAGAAAAAAACACATAACATCTGTTTGCAATGTTATTCCTAGTGAACTTGAATTCAGTGTGTGAAATAGAATGGCATAATTTTCAATAGCTTTAAACTTTTCAAACTATTTAACGGGTACTAGCTTACGTCTTAATATTTTTAATTATTTGTTTTTTTCTGTTTAACTGTGTTTATTTATTTAAACATGTAATTATATGCAGTGAATGAATTGATGAAAATGAATAATAAAAATAACAAATATAATTTAAGTAAAGTTATTTGATAATTTTCAAACGAGTTATATAAAACTAAAATTTGCTTATTTTTACCGTTTTTTTCTTCTTTACGTTAAGTACAATTGTTTACCAGTATTTATCATTTTAACTGTGGCTTCTGTTATTGTTTTAATACATCATTTAAAATACAAACAAATTTTGAAAATGTTCACAAGTATTTTTTAAAATTTTTTTTAAAAAACCAATAAGTGTCCCAAAAAATATTAAATTACAAACATGTTTTGATTGACATGTTTCTTCTTGCAAAATGATTTAGTTGAGTATTCTGTGATCACTTCAAACCAACACCACAAAAAGCCATACAAATTGTTATCTACTTTAACCATTACTTATATAGGGTCGTAACAAAAGTGGTTAATATATTAACCACAGCCCCTCAAAAATATTTTAAGATGTCTATGAAAGGAAATTACAATTATCGTGTGAACCCGTTAGACGAGTGATTTGAGTGAATTAGAAATAATTGTAGTGAAGTAAAAAAAGGTATCCCTCGTAATAAGCTAAACCACTTGCTTCAGACTTGTTCTAACGGGAGGATAGTAAACGAATTCAATTTAGCAGATAAAATTTAAGAAAATAATAAGTTCTTTTCTTGTAAATTTGTCGCTGTATAATTGTTTAGTCATTTAATAACGAAATCATAGTAGATGCTCGTCAATGCTCGATACTGACAAATGTTCAAGGAACTTTAAAATATGTCAAGTTACTTCTGAAAGTAATCGAGGAATTGATTGATTTGGACACCCAACTGGTGCGCATGTTTATCAGTTTTAACCAACGACTTTATTCATACTGATTTCGGAAATAACTTAATGAACGCAACAGCGAATTTACAGGCCAATAACGGATTAGTGTCTTCAATTTAATCATCTGAATTGAAAATCCGTTTACTACCGGCCCGTTAGAACAAGTTTGGAGCAAGTGTTCCGCCTTATAACGTGGCGTACCTTCTGATTCCACTACGATATTTAATTCAGCCAAATCGCGCTAATCGGCATTTGCTTGAAACGCGTTTTTTGTGTTTTGATATTAAAAACATTTTCACGTCAACAACTTATGTGTACTTATGTGTATAAGTGTTATTTTTGTTAAACGATATGCGTATAAGAAATCGGTGCCGTTGTTGTTGTTCTTTTAGAACACATAGGTATGATTTAAAAACAAATTTTAAGCAATTATTTGTTCACGTGTATTTTCTGTAGTGTTTTCAAAATTGATTCGCCTTACTTGTTTGTCTCTTTAGGAAAACAGTAATTTTTTCATGCGCATTCGGATTATTAAAAAATATTAATTTTTTTAACACAGGAATAAAAATATCCCAATATATTCGAATAAATAGGCAACAAACATACCACTGACTGTATGACAATGTGTATACACTACGGTTCTTCTTATTTGACACGCGGACACATCCAGTCAAGTACATAGAGCTAATGTATTTTTATTGACCTACAGTGTAATTTCCCGTACTCCACTTTGCCCCTGCTTTGCACTACGTGTTTTCGTTCTTAGATGTACCTACTCGAGACGTTTTTAATCGTACCATACTTATTCGAATTTAAATGACAGGTGTTTACCGTCACTCGGAACGGTTAACACGGGTTAACAGTTAAATATTTAGGTGTAGCGTAGGGCAACACTTTAGTAACTCATTTCCTGCGGCTCAGCCCGATTAATTTTGATTTGTCGGCGGCGCGATGGACGATGTGAAATCGGCAAGTCAGCACAACCGGAAAACGTTTTTAATGGATTTCCCTCCACAACCCCCCTCGCCGGTCAACCCGAAGTCAATGGGTTTGTGAATCGTGTGTGTGTGTGTGGAGCATAACAGAAACTTAACTGTACACCGAAAACTCTGCTTTGCTGCGGTGTGTTTGTAAAAAGTAAAACAAATTTTAAAAAATGTTAAAATAAAAATAATACAGGACTAGAAAACACACTGTGTATACATTGTTTATAAAATGTGCCTGTAGCTGGTGACCGCTAAACGTTTGTCGGTTAACCGAGTTGGCAAACGCTATGGCGTGGCACGCGAATCCACGATTTGTTTTTATATATTATACAAACATGACTGGTGATGGTCAATATCATTTGTAAAAAAAAAGAGGGACTTTTTATTTTTGCTTTCAACAGACATATTTGGCGCGTGGGCGTTAACCTGACCCAATTCTAAAAAAGTCACACGAGCCTTGGCGAGAGGAGTGGGACTTTCCCACTATGCGATTAATGTAGATACACAGTAAAACACAGTAGCCCAATATTATAATTCTTGATATAGCAATTTGTGGCCGAATATTATAATTTATAATCTATATTATGCTTAGTTTCAAGTTAGCACAGTAAGAGTTATATTTGATAGCCTCAACTAAAAATCGTATTAATTATTTAACAATTCCGTTGATTTATATTCTTTTCCCCAGTGGTGTATTAAAAGTTTGAAGATTAGACTTAAATTTGCCGCTAGAGTTTGATGGGGATTTTATTTAAATGCAAAATTCATAAGAACCGAACCAGTATAGTATGAAGTTAGCAAAATAGCATTAGAGAGATAAAACGCAGATTACTCAGTCAGTAGAAAAATAAAATATTTTCATAATGTTATCAAAATGGTTTTATAACATATTAAAAATACTTTATAATACATCTTTGGCCACAAATATGTGTTTCTGCAACTACTATTTACAAAATTTTGTGAAAATATTATTCAAATATTGATAATTTTTAGAATATTTCTATGATTTTTTAATAAAAATGTTGTAAATAATAATTATAGAATATTACATTGATAGCCAATAATTCATTATAAATTAATTAAAAAATGTTAAACAAATTTTAAAAGACTGTCGGAATTTTAAGCTGAAAAATATGAACAGGTAAGTTTTCTGATCTACAAACTTGCTACTCGGTTCAGTGGTTTGAAAGGGATCAAACATCCGACTTCCGAGAGGGACCGACAGACCATAAAAAATGGCCGTGACTGATGCGTTGACTACTCAGTTGTATTTCAATTAAATTTCATTCGGTCTGTTTAAGTTATCATTTGTTATTTATTTAAATTTTGCTAAACTCGAATCAGATATATATATATATATATATATATACAGGGTGATCCACTTATCGTGAATCACTCAATATCTCATAGGGTTTAATAAGAAGATAACATTTTTTTTTTCATATTGTTTTTATACAATGTGATCTCAATTTTTCACAATTTTTTTTGTTTTTACCCCACTTCCAACTTAGTTTTTTTGATAGCAACTTTTGAAACTTAAATTATAACGTTTATATTTTATTGACTTTTAAATTGAGAATAATGTACTAAACATTTTGACTGGTCGATAACCAGTTTCGGATAAATATTTTTAAAGTTATAAGAGTTTTAAAGTCAGGATGGGAGGGGAAGCGCGGTTGGGAAATGCGCGCAGATAAAAATACTACACTCCACTTTTCCTCCTGCCCTAAACTTAAAACTTTAATAACTTAAAAAATAGTTATCCGAAACTTGTTATCGACCAGTCAAATTTTTTTATACATTATTCTCAATTAAAAAAGTTAATAAAATGTATACGTTACCTTTTAAGTCTCAAAAGTTGCTATTAAAAAATTTAAGTTGAAAGGGGGGAAAAATAAAACATTTTTTGAAAAACTGAGATCATATTGTATAAAAAAAATATGAAAAAATTATTTTAATTTCTCATTAAACCCTATGAGATATAGAGTGGTTCTCGATAAGTGGATCATCCTGTATATATATATGCATATGTTTAAAACAAAAATTATTTTCCCTGTGAAAATGATCTACTAAACGTGCCTATTAAACAATACAAAACCAATCAAAATATTTAATTATATATGTTTTTTATATTTTAGGTCATCGAGTCTACGTTGTTGGTTACCTATTTTATTTATACAGGCGGCGTGGCGCCCGTAAGCCGGTAATGACATTGTTTGAGTTGCCAAAATAATGACACCTCATCACGTGATCATTACATTAACCCTTAGTGATCCTTTTTATATTTTCTGCCCCGTGCGTGTGTACCTAATATCTATACCTAATAATTTATCGTTTTGCTCTGCGAACTTAGAACATTTATTTTCTCTCAAAAAAAAAAAAAAAATATTCCAATTTTGTAGTTTTGATTAAAAAAAATTTAGTTTTTTTTAATTGTAATTACACATATTGAACAACATGTTTATAATTTTAGTAAATATTAGTTCTATTCAATTTTGATGAATGAATTACTTGGATATTATTAAGTTTAAGGTCGAGAGGTAGGTGTTATTAAAATGTAAAACCATATCGATATTGATACATGTATCAAGTAGTGTATCATCTATCTGCATGTATCAAATACCTGTATTGGTATCAAATAAATCATCAATATGAACAATGCGTGCAGGTAAAAACATATTATTACTATTCACTATTTCGCTAGTCCTAAATTTCAAGCAATAACTCAAAACGTAATTATTCTAAATAGTTTATCGGCAAGTTATTGAAGTAGTATACATTTATTACTGTTTGACTTTTAAAAGTTGATAGAGCTCTGAAAAATACTTAAAAAAAAAGTAAAAAGTTTATAAAAAATGTTATAATATTGTAAAAAGACACGATGGAATTTTTTTTCTCCAAAAGGATGGTGAAAGAAGATAGTTATTTTGTTCTATAGCAACGAGTGTACTACGTTAAAAGGATCACCCTGTATTGATGAGCTGGTTGTTTCCAAAACAAAACAAAAAAAAAATAATCTAACGGTCGTTCGAGCAAGCACAGGAATGCGTCATGACGCGGATATAATAACGACTAAACCGAGAAAATTGCTGTTCGAACAATAAAGTCGACTTTCTTTTTCTTCTTCTTCTTATTATTATTATGATGATGCCGTCCGATTGCTTTTTCGCCTGTGGGACGATAACGTTACACCAGCTCGCCTTTGTAGTAGCACGACGGTTCTTATGACAGAACGTCAGCAGGGGACTTTGTCGATATCACACTATGTTTGGCATTAATTGTTCATACTGACAGTAGTGTTAAGACGATGCAGACGTAGTAGGATAACGCATTCCCAAAAACGAGATTGTAAAAGTATCAGAAATCATCCCGTTTACGCCGAACACAATATTGTCTAATATGACATGAAAGTAATAATATACTGAAACGCACGAAAAAAAATCCTAAACCGGTGTAGAACTTATCTTTACACAATAATTATATACTTCACTCATCGCAATAATATTATAAGTATGGACTTTAAGGTTTCTCGGCTATACGTGAGATTTTACAATGTTTAGCAAAGTTTTGTTTCAGTCATTTATCCCACCAAGTATACAATTATTTATACAATTAATTACTATAGAATCGCTGATACATTCATTGAATCTATCAATGTTGTTAGGAACCTCGCGATTTTATTTTCTACTGACTTCTCGTTTAATTTGCATGTTAACTTTTGATCTAATTAAGCTTTTAAAGGGTTTGTTTAGAGAAATTCACCAGTTTTTAATGATCAAATATAGCGTTTTCCGAACGCTAGATTATTCTTGGTTAGATCGGTTTTAGAAAATAGATTTTGTTCTCTGTCTGGAGCCTCGCACAAGTGTACTGTTCAATAGAACTAAAAGAATCCAAAATAAGTCAAAATAAATTCTACTAATCCCCATTTGTAATTTTTTAATTTCTAAATAAGGTCTTGAACGAACATTATAGTACTTTATAAAAGCGGTTTGAGAAATATCTATAGTGTTTTTAGGCGTTTCTCCCAATACCATATAAAAATAGAAATTAGAGAAAACTGCTTTGATTGTAATATAGCTTAGCAAACATTTATGCGATTTTTTTATAGCATTATTACGATGTTGGTTGTGTATCAGCTATTTTTAGTTGGCCCGGATATTGAAAAGCGTGCCAGCTTCAACAAATAATAATTACATAATTATCTTCCATGTTTTTTGACCCGTAAATATAATAAATCATTTCTAACAACCCAATTGCTTAGAAATCACGTTTTTCACAATTTTACTGACTACTGCCAAAATAATGAATTACCACTGGCTATTGCTTACATATTATACCTATCTACAGTTAATAATTGTATTAGGCAGATAGTCCGACTTTTACTTTAAACATTGACAATTTATTATAGACTCATCAATGCTACAAAGTATAATGTCGGAAGAAGTTGCACCGTTGTCAGTTGAGTGAAAAGTCTATTAAACAATATAATTTATTCAAAAGCCAATAATTTTAATAGTTGATTGTAAATTAATTATGTAGAAATTATTAATAAATAAAATAAAATATAAATCAAGAATGATTATATTATATTATTGTGATTGATTACATATTATAATCAATTCGGTTATAACATAAGAATAATCCGCTTATTAGTTATTCTAACTCGAACTAAGTAAAACTGAATTACACTAAACCGATTTTGCCTGCGTTTACATGATTTGAATTTTAGGAGTTAGTTAATTTCAATTGAGCTAAATCGGTTTAAACTTTATACGATTTATGTAAATTAAAACTAAAATATTCAGTATATTATTTATAGAGGGTAGACAATGTCTGTGTATACTTATTTGATGAACTGTATTAGCGATTTTAATAAAGTTTTACCATTAATGAATATGTGTTATAAACCACCATTACCACCATGCAGTGATTGTATGTAACGTGTAATTGCTGTCAAGTGTCATCAATTATCGTGCATATAAATACCGAATTCGATTAGACGTTTTCGTGTAAACATGATAACTATGAATTAAGATGATGCACATTAGCGTATATGGGTTTAGATGCAGTTTTTTATGCTGAACTTGCATATTATATTATAATGTGCATACTATATAAATATTTGATATGCTATAATATTACTCGTACAACCCATTCGATTATAAGTTATAACCAGTTAAGTGTCTACATATTTTATTAAGTATCGGAATTAGCCTTAACTGGAATTTAAATACACAGAATACTATCATTGCATTATTATTTTTTTTTTGGCCTTTTCCTATGTAATACATAAAATGTTGAATAATGTTTTTGTTCAATACAGTTTTTAAAAGTATTAATATTTTTTACAATATAACAAAATCTAAATTAAAAATTAAATACCATTAAAGAAATTAATGTAAATTAGACATGCGCCTAATATTCTTTTGGAACATGTAATTTATATAATATTTAATATAAAAAACTTTTTTTCGTTCCATTTTTCACGTTTATATTCTTAAAGTATTCTTAAAATATTTCCGGACATAAGAATATCAATTTTGTATTCATTGTACTTTTAATTTTTTTATTATATGACTTGTGGTTAATAATAAAAGTACGGTTAAGTATAAAAGTAGTTTTATTTTAAAAATTGGTTTACCATTTTTATAATTCTCCCATTTTATTCGAAATTCTGTTTCAGTGAAACTGTGATCTCTGTGTAAAGTTTCTCGTGGGCTAACTATAACTCATAGCTTGTATGTGTAGGTACTCTCAGGTTGATTGTCAATCACTTTAAACTCGGACATCTATTAGTTTTCATTGATTTAATTAAATTAAAAACGTCGAAACTTATCCTCCCTCGCTTGTACCATGGGCCACAGTAAGCTATCCTAACTTTGACGGTAATTAAGTTACCAATTATTTACAAACATGGCCTTCTTTCCCTTTAACGGTAGCTTTGATATGTTCTTCGCAAGGGAGACCGCAAGACTAGTTACCCACAAAACAATGTAATACCCGTAACTTATCTGACCAATAAGGTAGACAGACCCATCTACCTCACATTTTTTTTTTAAATGGCACCAAAACTTCAATTAGTTTAATGTGAGGTTTAGCAACACTGTGGAAGCTCCCACCAAAATGAGAGTAAATTGTTTCTATTAAGCCTTCATTTCTTGATGACCGATATCTTTGTGTTTGCTTTCAGAGTTTTTAGAAGGTCTGAACTTCCTTAGCATCCTCTCTAGCTGGGCCAATGAACGTGGTTTGTTATAATAGGGCATACCAACCTGGTGCAGTGATAGTTCATAGAATAAGTTAAATGTATGTTATATATTCTATACTTGTTTATAAACGTGTTTTCTTGGAATCGACTTGAATGTTGTGGCTGTAAAATGCATGTGGCATGGTTGATCTCTTAGAAAACATCAAAACCTATCTATCTCATGTAGTTATCGCGGGATTACATATAGTATTAATAATTTGAATTTGTCCTATCTGTCTCACTTCAATGATTTCAATGATTTCAATGATTTTATGATCCTTGTAAAAACTCAATTCTATGAAAGGATTTTTTGCCTATATTAATAGTAGCCTATCGGATTCATAAGAAAAATATAAAACTTTTTTTCTGAATGAATTGGAAGCTTAAATATTCAACAAAATTAGACAATGAGCCATTTACTGATTTATTTAAAACTATACAGCCTCTATTAGAATTGGCAGTTGACAAACATAATATATTATTATGTAAATACCAAATATAAACATTTACTTGTTAGTTCAAGTATTATTATGACTTATGTAGTAATAGTGGTAAAAAATGATAATCTTTGGTAATTTTTATTCCGGGAGAAATTGTATGATTCATGTTTTGCCTCTATTCTCGTTTTAAAAAAAAAATTATTTCCATTTGTAATTTTTTACTGAGTAGGTATATCTATTTTAATATTAGCGCCCAAATTATGATTATAGGTACTTATCCTAATATAAACACATGTTTTCTAAACTGTATTGCAAATGGAATAGGATTTTATTAAATCAACAAACTGATTATTAAATGTGTTTAAGAGTCGACGTTAAAAAAAAAAAAAATTACTTAATTAATCATGAGATGTAAATATGTTCAAACTGTAGTTCACCTATTTTAAAATTTTAATTATCAACGGCAAATTGCTAATTTTAATATATACTTTAATTGTAACATATTTGATATAATGTACGGTGTGGTCAACAATTTTGTTTTACTATAATTAGCATTTGGCTCAAAAGATTTAGTTACTGATGTTTTTTGCACACATGAAAGTAGTTCGTAGTTATGATTTGCACGCTTGGAAAAAAGCCATGAGTGCAAATACCCTTCTATCGACTGTAAGAGCCAAGGCTCAGACCCATCACGATTCTGTGGTCTATTCTTTTGAATGAGTTATAGTTTTACTGTAGCGCTACAAAACATACAGTTTAACAAAAATGTAGCATAACCATAAAGCCATACTAACAAACACCACTAATAGCTATTACGGTTTTATCATGACAGTTTATTCCAAAATAATGCATCGAAAAACTTGTCATAACTCATATGTCAATGAATATGTATCTTAATTATTTCTCAACAGCAAACTAAAAAAAGAAAAACATTTGAGAAATAGTTATTCATTATACCTAAAGCCGGGTTTTTTTTCTATAATATTTTATGCAAATTTAAAGATTAAACAAATTAAGAACTAATTATTTAAATTTTAGATATCTAAATATTAAATTCACAGGATATCATCAAACAGTGTGTATAAATAAAAAATGTAAATATTCATTTTACCGTATACCATAGAAGTGAGGTCGATCATCCTATTCCATTAACTTTTTAAATTATTATTTCATTGTTTAATTATTATTTCTTTTAAAGGAGATGACCTCTTTTTCCGTTACACTTTCTAATAAGTTACTTTCCTAGAAAACACGAACCGTGTTTAAAAAAATACCATTACAGTTTTTTCATTATTGAAAATGTCAATTCATAAATGTTTAATTAACACCTGGATTCAACCATTTTTCCATCCTACAGTTTTACGACAATAAATTTCCTTAGATGTTTTTTAAGATTTTTTTCCTACTGTATAGGTAAATTATTATAGAACAATTTTTTAGAATACTGTTGTATCAAAGCGAAGTTCTAGAAGTTTTTTTTTTTTTGAAAATTGATTTATTACTACTACACTAAAATAATACTACTTACAGATTTCCTTTAAATTAAATTGTCGAATAAAATGAAATAGTGGTTAAAAATCCAACTTTTAAAGTAACATTAACAATATTACTATAAAAAACAATAACACATGTACTATTTACAACGGTGAATAATAAATTATCAATTTTTGTTTCTCATCGTTTTTCCCTTGTATAATTAAAAATATATATAACATGCTGTATTTCATAAACCTCGTACGGCAAATGATAAATGGACTGAACACAAAAAGCAACGGAAGTTATTGTGCTTGTTTATGCACAAGAAATGTGTTACTTGAAAACTTAATCGAAAATTAGTAAAAAAGGGGAGGGGTGAGTGGGTATAACTTATATCGGTCACATTTTACGGCAGACGGTCGCTACGTCTGTTGTAAATACTTTAAGGGAGAAACCAACTAATTATTCTCGACTAAACATTTATCAGAACAACAAACTACTCTTTTTAATTACCATCTGCAACCGTGTTCAACATGTTCGGAGTACGGTTAATTGGGATTTTCTAAAGCGAACGTTTCCGCTTTTTTTTTTTTAATAAGGAAAAATGACAGAGGGTGCAAAAAACTAAAAAAAGTGTTATATCGTTCTGCATTCCACTCGAGTAATACATAAGCAGACCGAAAGCGCCTATTTGGCGGATAGTATACATTATACAATCACACACAAACTAATGTGTAACGGTAAGCAAGATTGATAAATATTGATTTATTACCGGACGACAGATCGGCTAAATTATTTATTTCTTACACGGCGACTGAGGCGATTCATATAGACTGTAGTGACCCACAAAATATTAAAATATGCAATCAATAGTATCACCTGTCATAGTGTAATAAGTAAGATAAAGGAAATTCGATGCACTGGATAGTGTTACTTTACACGATAATTATTCAGCATGACCATATTGTTGTGTATATATCAATTCGGATTAAGTTAAATAACTCGCTGCATGTTAGTTATCCGGTTTAAACATTAAAGAGTGTTTTACATATTATACAATTTGACTTGTACCGAAATTCGAAGTTTTAACATTAAAAGACTTTAATGTATAAATAATAATAATAATTATTATTGTTAAAATGTATATAAATTATATTATATTTATAACTGAATAGATAATTTAAAAATGATCTAATGTGAGGTACAAAAAGATATCCAAAAATTAATTAAGTTAGTTTTTATATTTTTTAATTAAAAAACGATACATTTTTTTTTAAGTATGTAATTTATTTTAAATAAGTAAATATAAAAACATTTGAAATCATTTTGTTGATAACAAACATTATTTAGGACAAATAATGTTAATCACCAATAGGTACAATGCTATGACATTTTTAATGTACACTCTGTTTAATATTTTAACTTTCTTTATTTCATAACTTATGAAATTATTTTAATAACTATAAATAATTAATTTGCTTATTGTTTTGTTGAAAAATGTTTTCAAATATTTCCTATAGAATACATATGATGATATATGTTAAACGTTTTGTAATCATTAAAAAAAATAAATCAATACTTACTTTTGCCTAATTTCCTAACGTATAGGCAGCCAAATTCACTCATGGATACTTGTATGTTTTATTGGATAGATAGCGTTACGGTGATACTTCAGCATTCGGTATTTTGTTTCCGTCATGATCTTGTTTTGAGAAAATTAATAAGTAACATTGTATTTACACACTATGATATTTTTATTAGAACTATATTTGAGCTACGATGGGGAGTAAAGAAGTAAATACATTTAGGCACAATGATGTGTTTTTTGAATTGGTCAATTCGAAACAATATTATTAGTCAAAATTTAAAATATTTTATAGAAAATGTAGGCAAAACTTAATGAGATAATCTATAAAACGCCAACACTTCAAATAATTGTATTAAATCAAAACTGATGTTTACTTTAAAAAAATCTTAACTAAGTTAATGGGCATTAATGAATTTACTATTTTTTCGAAATTATTTTAATTTTACAGTTATCTGAGTTATATTACAGGCTCAAAAGTTCCCTTAAAAACCGAGACAACATATTAAAAATTGATACATATTTTTTAAAATTACGGCACGCGTTGATTTTCTAAGAAATATTAGAATTAGTTCCTTATAATTTTAAGTATCACGTACTGCGTGTAGAAAATTAATACATTTTCAAAATATTAATAAACAAAAAAAAAAAAATGAAAATGTAATTTTAAGTTTTGTGAGAACGGTGTGTTCTTTTGTATTCAGTTTCAAAACGATCATATTTGGGGCAAAATGATCGGACTGGGGTCATAAATTGGGTTGAACATTCGTGGCAAATGTTCCTTTAAAACGATGGTTATTGGTTTGTATCCATTCAAATTTGAAAACTCTTTTCCTTCTTTGGTGAATGCTATCGAGTGATACCCAAGTACATTCCAAATCAACTATCAATTAATGATGAATGATCCGAGTGCTCGAGTCTAGTTTAAGGTGAAAATTCGTTGTCTTTGAAATGAAAATTAATTTTTAGAAGTTCATCTCACAAACGTAATACCTAATAATTACTAAGCCCAAGACTCTTTTTAAAATCGTGCAATAAAACAAACATTTTATTCAAACATAAGCTAACGTTCCTCAGCAGGTGTTGAACTGTAAAAATAATATAATGAAATAACTTTGAGAGCGACGCTTATGAAAATCAATCTGGTAGCTACCATAATTTTTGTAATACGACTGACTGCGCGCTAAGTCCTAAGATTACAAATACCATTTCCTCTCATTGTCAAAGGAAACTTCTAATTCGTGTTTTTTAAACAGGTTTCGTGACGGTTTTGAAACGGCGAACAATGAGGAATTATTAACATAATATATATTATTAAAAACGATTTGAAAATCAATACCGCATTCAACTATGGAGACGGATGACGTTTATAACGATTTGCAAGACGACCGGCATTATTTATTTGTCGAAATCTCATTGTTTTTCAATATGGTTATCCTTGAACTGTCCCGCACTCTTCTACCGGCTGAAATCAAAATTTACTGGCATTTCACATTTCTTGAATTGTTTCTCAACATTGCTGTTGTACAAACCGTTCTCGTATTTACATTTGCTCAGACTTAGTAGAAAAAAGCTAGTTTAAATTATAAGCTTTATATTGTAATGCTAACCAGCAAACTAATGCAGTCTATGCAATCGATATAAACAGAGAGCACAATTAAACACTAAATACAAACATTGTTAAAATACATTGTTGGTCAAAAATGTGTTATAAAATACTATTAACGCCACTCTATTTATCTGCTAATGGGTAGGTGAAAAATATTGGAAAATGATTTTGTAATTAGTAAATTTAATCGAGTCAGTAAGCTCAACTGTAAGAGGAAAATATTATTTCAAATTAACAAAATGTATAGTTTTTTCTTTAATTTTACATAATAATTTCACAAATTAACGGTTAGTTACAAATATATGGTCGGACAAAGTTGAGCCAGGTCCTTTTTTAAAATTAGTTTAAATGAAGATAATTAAAAAAATTAAGTAGTTTTGTTAAATTAAAAAAATTTATTTTAATAATAAAAAATTAAGTTAAGTTTACAGCTTATTCTAAAATTTATCTTATAAACAATTTTTAATTTTTATACAGAAACTTGAAATAATTTTATTAACAATAATTGTATATTTTTCATAAGAAGTCGTATTTGATAATAATACGAACTATATCATGGTAGACAATCTATTTTATATTACAAACAAATGATAATCTTTTTTTTCAAAAACCTAAATTTTAATGACAATATAAAATTAGAATTTTCTGGTTTAGAATAGAAAAATATACTTAACGTAATATATAACAATATATAAACTAATATTGTTAGATGAAAAAGAAAAGTCGACGACTTTTTAGTTTTGACAAGCTGTGTAAATTTATTGTTTTATAATTTATGAATAGTTATTTCTAGCACATAAATATATACATGTTTTAACTTTTTTTAGAGCATAGATTCCCAGGTCCTTATTAACTAATTATATTATTTATTGTTGTTAGCTTGATATAAAAAAGCAAGAATTAGAGAATAATAATTAAATCAGCAGATTTTATTTTGTTATATCTATATATCTACGCAGTGTACAGGGTGGCCGGTTAACGTAAGACATTCATTTTCTTTAAAATAAATTTAATTTTCTAGTTTTACTTTTTGGAAAAACATTTTGTTTATACTATTTTCCAGTGATATAAAATATTTGCTTCTTTACTATTTTCCAGAACTCTATCAACTTATAAAACTGAAATTGGCTACCAAATATATATAATACATAATATATAATATAATCAGTCGGTAATCAGTTTTAAATATTTACTTTTAAAGTTGTTAAATTTTAAAATATTATTTTTATTCGCGCGCATTACTAAACTGCATTTTACCTTCTGTCCTAAATTTATAACTGTAATCACATCCAAATAAATTATTTATAACTGGTTATGGACCAGTCAGGTATTTCGGGATATTTTTATTAATTTAAAAACTTCATTAAGTATGCACGTTATTATTAAAGTTTCAAAAGAACTCTAGTATTTACCAAAAAATATAAACATTTGAGTATGGTTGAATACTGTAAAATAACATCAACTAAAATATCTCCAAAAAGAAAAACTACAGAACTGTAGAGAAAATGAGTGTTTTTCGTTAAATGAATTATCCGGTATATACCTATATAGTTCTTGTATTTTCCCAACAAGAAAACTCATTATTTTGTCTCCCTTTTTTATTATAGCCATCTAAGTTAATGTTTGATGTCACGTGTAAGATAAATTTAAACGCCGCTATCGCCTCTCTATATCGATTGATTCCTTTGTAAATTAACCTATTTACCGAACCCATAATTTCGGTACCTGTTTTTCGGTAAACGATTAGTATTGAATGTCAACTTAAATGGCCTGGGGTCACCCGAAATTCCTGTCTACGTCCTACGTTCTCTACACTTACTCTTGGTCACACTCACACAACACACATTTGTGTATTATGATATGTGATCTCCTATATAACAATATGATTCTATGTAAAAGTAAAAATAACAATAATATGTTCGAATAGGCTCAAAATAGAGGCCAAACCAAAAATAATTATAATTTACCAAAATCCTCGTTAAATCTTCATATAGAATATTATCCACACAATAGAATTTACCTGATGGTCGAAAATAGTATTATTATATTTTCATAATATACATCATACATCAGTTTTGAATATAAAATTATGTTACTCTTGTATTATATTTTAATGGCTTTCCCACGATAATAATACTTAACGCCGTCAACATCAAACTGTCTATATCGTGCCTTTTGAATCAGTTTTTTTTAAACAGGTCTAGTGTATACATAATATGTTATTACCGATCACAAATATTTTCATATCCATCATAATATACGGCGCAGTGTGCTTTAGATACCACCTTATGTAATCATTATGGATCAGATAACCGCGTTGTTTAAATGCTCATCAACTGTTAGTGTCATATTTTATAAAGTGATTTTTCAATTTACCCTTGTAGCTTGTACCACTTGAGTCCATTTACCATACAGTCGACTAAAAGCTTGTTAAATATGACACAGTATTAATATAAATGTACATTAAAAATGTATAGGTACGTTTAACCAAAGGTCTTACAAGTAAGGTGAAGTAATTACCATACACAGAATGGTTTTTTACATTATTTTGTAAGTTGGCTGATTACATACACAGTCTAATAACTCAAATGAAAAATGATATTATCAAATTTAGTAGACTTATCATGTTTAACTTTCAAATCGTTTATGTAAAATAATGAAGTATTTAATCTGACTAGTGTACAGTCAACACATAGCTCATTCGCGTATGACTCAAATCTCGAAAAGTTTTGTCAAGTCCACTTTCCAAACTCTTTCCTGTTTCCTTCCGAGTTTACCCATTCATATTTTGATCTATCATTTCTAGGAAGATGGACCAGTATTTTTAGTTTTTATACATTGCGTCATTGTATTGATGTTAATAACTGCTGTTAATCGACAATATTATTGTCTAACTTAAAAAGGTTACAAAATAATCCATTCGTTTTACACAGGAAGCCAAATGTATCCCAAGAGTCGTATGATAGTTGCTCTTGGAACAATGAAAAGTTTAGGTCACTTGGCCTTTTGTCACTTAGTGTTACTAAACGCACACCGTCCATACTAATTGCCTTTGTTTTGTTGACCAACTGCCTTTATAGTCATTTCAAACGTGTTTATACCCAGCGATGAATCAAGAGAATTAGCATTTGCTGTCCAATTTCTGAGCTGGCAAAAAAAAAAAACTCTAGTTATTGTTAATTCTGTTCAATTTACATAAGTTTGTATTTGCTTTTAATTTATGGACTTTGGTATTTTATTTGGATTGCTTATATTTTCGGTGCTAAATATTGATTAAAAATAATAAAGTAAAATTATGATTTTTCGTTGTCTTGAAAAAATATTGATTTTCGACTACAAATCGCATTTGGGTTCCCTGCTCTTAACACTGTTAATGGACGGAATATTATATTATGTTGTGGTTATTAATATTATGGTTTTTCTTTGATTTTGTTTTTGCAGATTTTTTGATTTATATAGTGATGTCCCACTGTTGATGAACAAGCCTCGAACCGTTTGCCATGAGATTCGGCCGAAGATATTTGGCTCTAATGTTTACAAACATCATCAACCCTTCGTCAGAGCACGGCCCTTTGGCCCCTTTGGCGTCGTTCGAATCGCCTGGTTCCGGCTTCGATTCGAACAGCACGAGGTCCGAGAAGAACTGCTCTTTTCGCGACTTCGTCCTGAGCGACGTGAGTACAACAACACATTTACTAAGAAAAAATAGATATAATTGGGATGATGTGGATGATCAAGGTGATATACTCCCCTTCTAGTTTTATTTTTTGTTAAAAATCTTGCCCATCAAACATTTTATTTATATCAACGTTGTATTCATAGAAATACTACTGTTAACGTACTAGAAGTTTTGGACGAAATGTCTCAACAATTTAACGTTTTATTATATTACCTATAAATATAAATAATATTACACACCTAGTAATAATAATAATAATATATAAACACATGTAAGGCAATCTATATTTTAATCTAAAAACATGTTCTGATAAAAAGCATACTTTTGAAAACGGACTTAGAGTACATTTTGTCTCGTCGAAACTTGAAAACTAAAAGCTATAATTCACAAGACAACATAAATTATTACAGTTTTATTCTAAAACTTCTGGAGAGGGGACATAGATGGTGCCCCTTATGTTTGAAGTTATTCCAACGGGTTTTAAACGTTTTATTCGATTAATGCTCAACTTTGTCTATCGACTTTGGGTGTGAATTTATCATTGTTTTATTTTAAAATTGTTGCATAAATGCAGACATGATATTTGTCATAACAATAGTTATGGTAATCGATTTTTATCTTTTTCAGAAATGGAGACAACTCTTTGATAAGGTAAGGCGAAGCCCTGGAACGTCCGTTGTATTTTATTTTTATTGCTGTTATTAATTTCAAAACTCGCGCGTGCTTAACAGTACGATCCCGAGGGATTCGGAGAGATCCCGTGGAACGATTTCCTGGTTTTGCTGGACACTCCAGAATTTGTCGAGATGATTTCCCGGGAGAAACGAGAATTGTTCATCGAAAGATGTCGTCAATCTAGCAACACGTCGGCCATCACTTTTCAGGATTTCGTCAATATCGTAAGTACATTTTACTGTGCAACCGGTACAAAGCTGTATAATTGATATCACTCACACTTAACGCTATATGTGATATCGTCATGTACCATATCTAAGAACGAGCATGGACCAGTTGTACTTAAGGATAATGTACAGCGAATGCGCTCATTTTATTTAACAATTTTTTTTTAGCTTGACTAAAACAGAGTAACAAGTGTACAAAAAAACCGTTTTACACGAAAAACACTTAAATTCTTAATATATTTTTTGAAATTGGTTTGACTGTATTACTGCGATACTTTTGTCTGCACTACCTTTGCCTACGATTTTACCCATTTGAGATTTTACATTGTAGGTACTATGTATGAAAACATGTTCTAATGCAATCGGTTAACTGTCGATTATAATAAAAGACTTCACTATAGTATGTTTGTATAAGAGATAATTTGTTTTTTTTCAATAGAAATTCCTCTCGAAAATTACCAAGTGTAAGATTATTGTATTGTTGTTGTTGGTATTTTTTTGGTAAATTTGACTGTATTTATAAAAAAAAACCCCCTTAACGTATAATCCCATTGTCGTTCACACGAAACGACAAAGGCTTAAGAGGATATCTTCGTCGGTGGTGGTTGTGGTGGTGGAACCATTGGGTTATTACTATTTTCTCCATTAATTCCGTCCATTACACGTCATCGTTTTCGTGACAACATGTTGTGACTCGGTGGACGTGCAAGTTACTGTATAGAAAACTCTTCTTATAGATAATATTATATACCTCCAACGTATATTCAATTAGGATCTCCTACCGCCGCCCTAACGATAATCACCTCTCTCTTCGGCCGCCACCGCCGTTCTGGTAATGAATGTGATGCAACGGCAAAGAGACCGCCACCGCCGCCTTGTTGTTGTGTTTATAATAACTTCACATAGGGTACACAATATACTTATATCTATAATATGTGAGAAACAGACGTTATTATCGGATACGTCGGTGGACGGTTTAGATAATATTATTATTATTATTATTACTGAGTGTATAGACTACGACGGAGGGTGGGGGTGTGACGGCGATTGTTAGCGGCGATGGTTGAAAATCATCTAAACAACATTACTATTATACTGCTTTTATTGTAACTACCAGGTTTTTTTTTTATTACAATTTTCGTTTTTATTACATACTGTGTTTTTTTCTTCATATTTTCACCTCCGGCGACCACCGCCTTTGCACGATTGTGTATGACAATTACCTTTTTTTAACAGGATAGATTACTACTTGGGCCACACAAACGTTAAACGCATAAATCAACTCTAAACCGATATTATACAACATTACCTATTATTATAAACGTTAACTTGCACTGACAGCAGAGCTGATATCTTTTTCAAACAAATTGTTCACATTGAAAAACCTCTCTCCTTATTACCTGATTATGTTGTCATCTTTTGATTTCTAAACGCCGACCTGTATGTTAAGCAATCGTATTATCATTAAACGTCTTATCATTTAACAATAACTGCGATTCGGAAAATTGTAATGTAGGAATTTTTTTTTTTACATATTAAAAAGAAGACGAAACAAGTATATAAACACGTGAGAAAATAATTAAGTTGATCCTGAAGAAATGTTTTTTTTTCTTCTAAACGTTGTGCAACAGAACATAAAAACGATGGCATTAATGACGAAAATACAGATGGAAAAAATGCATTTTATCGTTTGGCTTTTTCCCTGTAACATGTTTCTTCTGTAACGATCAAACTAAAAAAAAGCCTTCATTATTCGATTTTTTTTACAGTTTAAAGTGATTAATTATAATATGGGTAATCAATACGTTATTTACGTTGGTTCTACAATGTCTATCAGTTATTATTGAATATATTACTATTCTATATGTACTGTGGGAACCGTATATGTGATGTCCGTTAACGACCTTCTTATACATTTATTACATCCAATAATACTATATCAAGTATATACTTACAGTTTTGTAAACATCGCTTAATAGCATACGAATTATACAAACGGCTCACTGGAACGTTTTCCAACCATCGAAATTAATATTTTAGTCGGTGTTTAATGCTATTGGAATTTTAAATGAATAGTGCATTTGAATTTTGATGATGCGTCTAGTTTCAAAACCGGCTAAAAGACATTTTGAAAACGTGTTTTTTTGTTTTTGTTTTTAAGTGGACACACTGTAGTACATGGTATGTAAAACTAATATTGAATGTCAAATAAAGATTATAATTTACAACTAACTCAAACTCGGTCATCTGAAGAATTTTTTTTTTTTTTGTGAAAATGTTCAAAAATTGATTTTAACTGGTTTTGAAACTAGACGCCTCGTTTGTCAAACGTACTAAGTACCAAATGATAACATTTTTGTTTTATAATTTAATTTTCTATTTCATTTACCATCAAAAACAATTTAGCATGCTTTCAGGTTATTATTAATAAATAAAAAAGCCAGTAGGGTCAGAGTATACTGGGCGGGGTAAGGGGTACATCACAGGTCTTGAGTAATTATTACTAAATATGATAAAATCAATTTCGAATGAAAGCATAGATAAGAATCTGTAGAATTAGAAAAAAATCGAAATAAGCAAACTTTTAAAAGCTGTTATGGTTAAAATTATATGCCGAGCATTAGCATTATTACATGGTTAAGGTCGATCGTCCGTCTAAAATCTTATAATAATTTGTTGAACTATAATTTATTTATTACAATAACTGATGTAAAAAAAATATTGATCGTTTAAATGAAAATTAATTTTTTTAATATTAAGTTTAAATTTCCTCTTAATGTTAATTGTTATCAATAAAGTACTGTTTGATTCATTAACGATTAATGAATTCAATTAGAGCAGAACACAAATTACAGTATCCACTCGAAGCCACTTGTGTATAATATATAGGCATTTTGTTTGACATTAATGGAGTAACTAAGTTTTTTTTCACTATTGTTCTGTAATAATTAAATTAATAAATACCGTTGAGCCATCATATTATCCAATATAGACTATTAATAAATACCGTTTTACAAGATTTTAACGCCATAATGAACGCAAACAAATCCACATGTTTTATGTAAATCATAACCATGTATGTAGTCATATAATAGTTTGTAATCCGCCTACGCCCTACAGGCATATATATCACAAAAAAAAAATGTTCAATGACAATTCGAAAAACGCCAAGAAAAAGCCATTTATTTCCATGTAAATGTAAACCAGTTAAGATTGCGCTCTTAATTCTTTTATTGTGTCATCATTGCCAGAACGTCCTTCAGTTTACAACCAAATGCTTTCTTAAATAATTGTCGAGGAATAATAAATCACATTTTGGCCGTGACCATAAATATTGTCAAGGAGGGTTACTAGAAAAAAATAAAGAAAAGTGTCCTTAATTAGGCACCAAACCATCAACCACCCTTTACGTTGACAATATTCTATAATGTTTATTTTTTCCAATTTGGGGGTGGGATTTTCAGAGCCGATATAGGGCAAATAACGAACCAGAGACACTTGTCGTGGTATCGATACCGCAATGCTATGTTGAGTGCGTTATTATTATTTCCGTTGGCCGTTACATATACAGGATATTTTTTTAACCGCAAGCTATTCATTAAAGAATATTTTACTCAACATTTTGACTGGTTGATAACCAGTTTTGAACAACCATTTTTAAAGTTATAACAGTTTAAAAGTTAGGGCGGGAGGGAAAGTGAGCGAATATAGAAAATAATACTTCACTCTACCATTGCTCCTGCTCTAAACTTAAAACTTCAATAACTTCAAAAATAGATATTTAAAACTGGTTATCGACCAGTCAAAATTGTTAGTACATTATTTCCAACTGAAAAAGTAATAAAATGTATGCCTTACGATTTAAGTTTGAAACGTTAATATAAAAACAATTAGTTTGGAAGGGTATAAAAATTGGTTGGATAGTTGGTAGGATCATACAAATTTGTCGAAAATTGAGATCACATTATATAAAAATGTTATAAAAAAAAAAATATTCATTTATCAATTGAGATATTGACTGGCTCGCGGTAAAAAAATCACCTTGTATTGTATTAGATGTAAACGAACTTTTTCTCGTGAGCATTTTGCACGTCTTGCCCGTGAATTATGGCAAGGACCGTTGTCGTCCCACGCGAGCGACACAACGTGAATTTATATTGTAGCGTTTAACCAAAAAGTTACAAAAAAACTAGTTCGGAATGAAAAAAAAAAAACGAAGAGACATTGCTCCGGTTTAAAACCACACACACACTTGGATCTCATGCATACTTTTTGTACTTGTTGCAGCCGAAACGTTTCCGAGTGTGCTCTCACGACCCGTTGTGTATAAATCATATTATTATACGATACGTACATAATTTATTGTAAAAAACCTATTACAAACGTAAAACAATACTTGTTCCGATGACTTCGCGGTGGCGGCGATGATGCGGTTCACAGATTCACGGTCGCGTTCATGATACCGATATTTACAATTTCTTTCGATACGGTTTCCACCGGCCGCCGCCAGTAAAAAATACATAAAAGAAAGCGGCATTCGTCTGTTATGTGTGTCTATATAGGCATATATTAAAAAAGAAAAAAAAAACAACAAAATCTCCTCGTTTACACGAATATAAAAAAATATACACACAGACGACGGTGTAGGCCAACCTAATACCGTCGTCCCGACCGAGAGCACCCACGCAACGACGTCGGTTGTCGCCGCATTAATTTATTCTCAATGGTCTTCCTTAATTTTCGCTCCAGTGACGTTGTAGGTAGGCAAGTTGATTTACGACCAGTGTATCGCAGAGGCAATACACGAGAGCTATACAAAATCAGAGTACACGACATCAGAGGGAAAGAGAGAGAGAGAGAGAGAGAGAGAGATAGAGAGATAGGCATAAGATCGGCGAAAATATTACGGAGATGGCAGAACCAGATAAAGCGACGGCAGGTCGTTGTGTGCCATCTCTGCCGGCAACTGTCTAATCTACAAATCTTAAATTTATCATTCACCGTATTATTATTATCATACCTATTAGGTATACGCGGCAAACGTCCGGAGACTTCCAGAACTCCGAGTGCATACGTATTATACCTATTTGATTGGGCATTATTTATGCATTCACGATGGCCGCCGTTCACCCCAAATCACATTAGATAGACTCTTGGATAACCTCTCATTTACAGCACAAAACAATAACAGTCGTTCAACCGAGTCTATTGACAGCAGCAAACCGTGTTTCAGTTTATTTGCTACAATAATGTTTTAGCTTCGATGCAAAAGGGAGAAGGTATTGGTTTTACTATGATGTGGGCTTTTTGTGTGTCTGTATACACTGTAACTTTTTTAGTACTGGACCATTTCCTTCGACAATCATCATTATACAAACACAGATAGAAAAAGGTCTCGTTGACAAAATATAATATTGTGTGTTCAAAAAACTTGTTTTTTAAAAAACATATCACTTATATATCCTTTTGGTTATCATCTGTCGATAAAGTTTTTTAAACGTTCAAAATCTAAACAATATTGCCAACATTTTCTGTCTTACGTTATGCAAAAATTAAAGAGAACCAAACACAAAATATGAGCGACCGAGCAATATTATTTGTGTTGACTATTGCCGTTGCAGACTAAAATAATATGGTATTTTGTATAAAATCAAAACCACAACTGCGGTGACAGTATTGTTGTTCATGTAGGTACCTACCTCCGACTATTTTTTATATTCATTATACCGTTGTTATGTATATTGGCTGCGGGCATACACGGTAATATAGTGTTGCGATATAACGTCTTGTGCGTGAGAAAAGAAAAACACAACTAAAAATCCAAACGAACATAAATTATGCGGCAAAAAGCGGGTTTTTATGTCGCGCAATTTGATTTGGTGTCCATAAAGGCCTGGCTGACCAAACGACCACCTAAACGAATTTTCAATGTAATACCTGTGAACAACCGCATTATAGCAAACCTTCTATGTATACCTATTATCTATTATACCTAAGCGCGTGCACACATGAGCGTGGCTTCCCGTGACCGCAGGTCGGCAACAAAAGATTTAGCGCTGCAGTTTTACTGTCCTTTTGAATTACAATAATTTTGTCGTGTGTTCACCGGCTGAGTCGATTTGTTTCTTATTTTTTTCTCATACTTATACGGCAAAACAGTATACGTGTGTTTATATACCTACACACGACGACATTATGTCCTCGGTGATGTATAAATCAAATTGTGGCCAACAGGACACACGGGGTAGGTGTATAATATTATGTATAGGTATATAGGCGTTAAACGAAAATAGCGTTTTCCAAATACAAAAAGAGAAACACACGCAGAGATAGAGAGAGATAGAGAGAGAGTATGCCTGTGTGTGTGTGTGTCATCCTGATCCGCGGTTATACATAATACACTATATTGTACTTGGGTTGTTTATTGTAATTGCACAAAATAATAATAATAATATGTGTTTTCTATACTGCGGCCGTTTACAACGATTAAATGTTACAGTAACTCTAGAAAATATTATTATTTACCGCACTCGTTGTATTTGTGCGATTGTCGGAAATAAAATAAATAAAATATGCGCATAAAGCGGCACTCTAAATTTTCCAACATGATGTTAAATCGATTTTGGCTTGCTATAAGGATTACAAAAACGTGGGCTCAGAATTAAAGAGAACTATCATAAAAAATTTACATTATCTGTGAGAGCTCTATAGTTACATTTTTTTTACACAAAAATTCTTATATTTTTAGTTATCTAATTATCATATTGACTAGACATATTTTTTACCATTTATTTAAAACGGAATTTTCTTTAATTGTATTTTTTGAAATTGGAATTTGCAAACAATAAATTTTGGAAAAAAAAAATAACTAAAATACTAATATGTATTTCCAAAAGGCGAGCATTTTTGGTGGGCGGTAAAAAAAAGTCATTACGCTGTGTGTGCTAATATTTTTAAAACGTCACTTATTAATGGAAATGAAAACGTCGTTCTTAATAATTTTATTAAGAACTTACTCGAAGTCTCAATAGATAATATTTATTATGAACATTGGTTATTTATAGAACTATTGTTGTGTAAAATTACAGATTAGTTACAAGTTTGTAAGTTGGTAAACGTTATTAGTAGACTTAAATGCGTTTTTTATGGTTTTCCATTAAAACATTACACTGTTAAAAAATTGTGCTGTAAAATATTGTAAAAGCTAAAATATAATTATCATAGGCGGGTTATCAGAAGAGCTCTTCGTCGTTTCGCTTAGATTTCTCTTGTAAATAATAAACTGTACGGTGAAAAATAAATCATCACATGCATAATATGTGAATTTAACACCTCCACGAACGGCTGTACGCTAGTGAAACAATTTAGAACGGAAGAATAATTTCTATGGTAATAATAGAGTCTCGCGTCAAATCATTTGTGTATTCATAAAACGGTATCCTTTCTAATTACGGCCGCAATAATAATAATAACGTGTGGCGTGATAATTAATTCTCTTAAATGAGCTGCCGAAAAACTCCCTAACACGAGTCGGAAGGCGATTAATTTTCAAATTAACATAATGATAGTAATGAAACATTTCTTTTCATTTTTCCCCCTTTTTTTAGACGCGCACATTTGAAGCTTTACGCCGTTCAAATTAACCACAAACATTCACAACCGTGTAACCGCACAACCCACAAGATAATTTGTAATTGAAAACATGAGAAAATTGCAAATAAAAATTCAGACAAGCGTTAAAAATGTATATTCCAGACATTTTCCCTTAACACAATATACTAGTTAATAAACACGGTTTACTTGAGTGAGTCGGGCGTTGGCCCAAAATAAACATGCAGTTTTTTATGCCAAAATATATTAAGGCTATTCATTTTTCCATTAAATGCTGTATTATTACAACCGAGTATCGAGTTTAATGATTCGTTAAATATTCAGTCGAGTTACATTTTGGGTTTTTTTTTCGAACAAGGCGTGTTTTTTTCTACTTTTTTCAATGTCAAAAAACTGATAGTGGTTTGGTGAATAATATTTCACAAATTAGCCGTTACTTTAAATAGTAAGGCTCCTCATTAGTAACTATTAATTTGAACTAATACTAGGTACCGCATTAATACCCAGTCTTGATGATTTACTCTACTTTAGCGACAAACAAGTTCACCATTTTTATGATAAATATTTTATGTTAAACAGTTAAACTTATAACTAATTGGTATATGTTTAAAAATTACTTATATGATGGAATGGAAAGCAAAATATAATTAGTCACTTATTTTTAATTGAAACAAATTAACATGGTCAAAATTATTCTCATTTTTTTTTTTTAGTATAAAAGTTTTTTTTTCCATATCTGTAAAAACGACACTGGTCCTTCGCGTAACAGATCCACGGGCATTTCTGTCGCTGAAGTCTTTAACTCATACAAACATGATTTAGTGCACAGTAGGAAACATGTAAATCAACCGAGATTACAACTAGACGTTCATAATCATTTCGCATACAATTAGCATATGAAATGCCTCGTGCGCATTTCATTTATCCGGTCTGACGTTTAGGCGTGACACTCGGAAATAAGTAATAACTTAAACCCATGACCGCAATATGTATGTCCCACATTGCACATTTAATTTAATCAAGCAAATAGGCCAGAGAAGTATTACAATACTTAACGTTTCATACTGTTAAAAAATAAAAAATAAACATTACTTTTCTATGATAACATTACATTGTGTACAATGACTAAAACGAGCTCAATATTTTTACATTTTTATTTTGCACAAAAGCCAGTCTCTTGGTAAGAATATAAGCGCTTTTGATTATAAAACAGATGGGATATATTACCATTTAAAGTTAAGGCATAGTACCGACCACCATTTGTCTATATGCCACCCGGACATATTTTATTATGGCAATATATTAAGTTGAATGTTGGTAAAGAAACCTGTCTAAAAAGAAAAAAATAAGAGATGGTATCATTTTTAAGTTAATTAAGTAGTACTTTTGATAATTTCAAGTAGAAATTTACATAACACGATAAAAAAAAATCATACTACTGATAACATTTTGAAAGTCACTTTAAGCTACTTAATTTTTAAATGGAGTTGTTAGGTTTTACAATTATCTGTTATCTTATTTTTGTGTCTAGATTAACGATAGTATTTTAATCATGGGCTCTTTTTTAATTTTTAATTTTTTTAGTGTGAAAATATGTTTGAAACAATACATTTTATAATTAAAATTAATTTTTTCCTATATTCTTATAAGTTATACGTTTATGTATCTTTATAGTATTTGCTTAAAATAATTTGCACTGACTTTTTTAGGATATAAAACTCAGTGTATTCAAAACTAATAACAAAGGTTATTCATTTAAAAAAATTAAGCTATTGTACAAAATCTATTATTAATTTCCAATTTAGTGGACATAATTTTACATCATAAATGTATTTTGGTTTCTTGAGCAAAATCTGTACATGTGATTTTAACTGCATTAAATTCCACTAAAATATTGATATTTTTTTTAGCTATCATACAATTTTTTTTAAGATCTATACTTAAATGTATTCTTAAGGGGGTCTAAATAAAGTGTAAAATATTGTCCTGGCCTGAACTTGGTCTTCACTTCTCCCCTGGATACTAGGTAGTAAATATAGTTAAAACAATGTGATTTGAGTGAACATTTTTACAAATTAGCAACCAGTTACAAATACGTGCAAGCGAAATACTGTAAAAACAAACCGAAAAATCAACTAACGATCCGCCTAGAGTATTGTACTTTAACGATTATCGTTTTTCGGCAAAAGATCTGTACTATGCGGGTTGTCAATAATATTATGGTCTGCTGGCAAATTTTAATGTCCATTATGCTAAACACTATTTCTACCTAAATTATCGGGTGAAAACATGCTGGCATCTTAAGTCCGACGCAACGGGTCAGGTATAAGCTACATAATGTTTTATTCTTCAGCGGTCACATTGAATTTCTTACAATACGTCCAACGTGTATATAATAATATATACACAGGGACTTGTACACTACCCGCATGCACCACCGGGGCTACTGTTATTTGCTAAACGGCTTCCCGGCCCGTTGTTGCCACACATACCGTTCTTGTCGCGCTTGCGGGTCTTTATACACACACGCACATCACATAATATTATTAAGGGTAGGTACGATGAATAAGTCATTAAAAAAAAAGAAGAAAAATACGCCTGTCGCGTCCGTACCGATGACTGAAAGAACCGATAAAATGGTGGTGTACACACACAACAGAAAAAAAAGGACGTTTTAACAACAATATAAAAACGTCTGCATGCGTTTTGCCGGTGGTTGTGGACTGTGGTACCTGTTGGACCAGAAGGAATTTTTGCTTTCTCGTGCGTACACATCTGTTATATTGTACGGTTAGAGGTTTCCGGTCAAATTGGCAGCCCCTGGATTCTTATAATTCAATCTCTTCTTCTTCTATACACACACACAACAACCGCGTCGTCGTCGTCGTCGGCGGCGGTAGCGGTAGCGGCGTTTCTTCTTTTTTCTTTACAAATAATAATAATAATAATAAAAAAATCCGACATTTCGGCGCTTATTATAAGGATTTCGGACAACACGACTATAATACATATAGGTATAGGTACAATTCACACAATGGTAAATAACAATAATAATGTACGACGCGACTCTTGTGTGTGGCAGCGGGCAACCAGTTTTTCTGCTACTTAAGCAGCCGCGGCCATCACCGGTTATAATATTATTGTCGATGATTATTGTTCATCATTATTATTATTGTTGTGTGCGTGTGTCTATACATTATTATATATTTATATTTATATAATACAATAATAATATAATGCTTTTTACTCCGTACTATGTGCGTATACGATGGCGGCTATACACTATCCAATAATACCGGGAGACCGAAAAAAAAAAACACCGTACACATTTTATTCTCTCCGGCCCGCAGTGGCGGCGGTACAATATGGCAAATCACAACAACGGCTACGGGGCCACCCCAATTTTCACAATAAATATATTAATACCTACCCCCTCCCCAGTGTCCGCGGTTATGACATTTTTTTTCTCTCTCGCTAACCGCGTATAATCCCTAAAATACTCTGTTTAGGGTAAAATTGAATTTGCCCTATAATGCACACTCGACAAATACGTTTTTGCTTTTTGTGCAATAGTATCAAAAATGCATAATTAAATTAAAGCGAATATCAATTTACACGGGCGCAATGAGTTGCTTGACGAACTCGTACTGAAAATACTTGAAGTATATTGACGCTGATTTGACAATTTTAAACTTAGATTCAATCCAGTACGTCGGCATGAATTGTATTAATTACAATATTATCAGTGAAATCTCTCAAACGTATTAGTGCCCTAAGGTAAACAGACACTAGCGACTTACTGGGAACAACCCGATTACTTGCTGGACATACTAATATACATATCACAATCGCCGGTGTGTTATTATTATTACCCTCTTGTTGTGTACACACACTCCGCGCGGACTACTTTCTAGATGGAGAAAAAAATGATGAAAAACAAAAATGAAATACTAATTTGTACGTGTCTTCGACGTAGGTCTGCATCCACCTGGCTAAGGCACTTGTTGGCGTGTCTGTGAGAGTGTATTATTTTGTATGTTATGCGTGTTAGCCCACTGTAGAGCGCGTGGTGTTCGCGCTCGGTAATTAATTAAATATACCGATTTGTTTTGGGTATGTATACACAGTGTGTATACACTGTATCGTACGCGTTATATTGTGTGTGTGTGTGTGTATATTTATGATGAAAGTCGTGGAAACGACCTAGACAGGATTATATTATTATATTATACGATGATTATAATAATGTATACAGACACATACACATAAACGGCGCGTATAGACCTCCCGCGTAATGACTATATTATGACTAATGCGTACAAATACGCCGGTGGCACGTATCTGAGCATACATACCCCCATAGACCTGCAATATAATATTATAAAATGCACCGAGCACAATACCTATATTGTAATATACACTATCAATATTCTTGTACGCTTTTCGTGTGCAGCTCCAAACGCTTTCCGTGTATGTCAATACAGGGTGATCAATTACAACGCACGCGCGATAATAATCGTTAAACATTAACCAAAAACTATCTTTTCTAGGAGAGACACCGTACGGCCCGCTACTTAGGCCGCTGCTAAAGCTGTTTTCGACTGCAATGATTATAATTGTATTGTTCTTGTTACTATATCTGGTTCTACTGTTGAGTAAAAAACCAATTATTCGAAGTTTTTGATCGATTTTCTCATCCAGTTACTTGTACATAATAAACCATTTTTATGCATTCAATATTATTATATTTATACAAGAAACGCGTACATGGTAAGAGCGTGGGGTCGGTGCATGGTCTGCGGCTGGAGGAGACATTATAACGATATTTTTTTCGTTGTTTCAGGGGAAGGGGGCTCTGCTCGTGGTACGTGTACACGGCAAGTAAGAAAACATGTACTCGTATGGGATACAAGTCGTTGTTTTGATTCGGTCGTTTAACTTATGCTCGTATATGACCAGCAGTAATAATAATTGTACGCACAGAACCGCGCGGAGAGGACGCGAAGGGATGTAGATACGGTTTGTTTGAATGCGACTCTGTTGTTGTGTCTAGGCAAAAATCAAACGGCTTTTTGTCAACATAAAATGGCACTCCGTGACGGCAAAAAAGGTGACAGGAGATATCGACTGCATACGGTATTATTATACAACGGACGTGGTGTTGTACTATGTGTATATACTAGTGCCTGTGATTTTAAACGTGTAATTTAAATACACGTGTATTTAAAAAAAATTAATTTTGTCAAAAATTTACACTTATGTGTGGTCAAAGTAAATATGCACTGAAATTACTAAGGAGAGGGGAGGGGGAAATACTGATTGACGGACCTTTGTATCCTATAAGCGTTCGTAGAAATAAAAAAAAAATGTTAGAAAGCGAACCCTTAAGAGGTTTAATATCATATTGACGTCCAAGAGACCCTCGGTAACGTTTGCCTTTTTCTTGAAAATCGCCGTTGACGTAAGACCTGTATATATTGGTGCTACCCTTTGTGAACGCATCGGATGGCTGGAGAAGGTATTTACAATAGTATCCGTACCGTATAAACTATGTCACATCTACTTTTACGGCGAGTCGATAAACGCACACGTGACCATGTGGATATATGTATATAATTATAGAAAATCATCCACTCGGTGTACTTTTTAACAATATATGAACAGTATGAAATGGCATATTTTGTACCCTTAATTTAATTTAACAAATCATATTAAGAAGGATTAGAAGCAGCAGCAGTAAAAGATCTATGAATTCGTACACCAAATACATATTGTATTTAATACGGGACATCCTAAAATTAGACACAAGTGGGCTTTTTAAAGTTGTCTATCATTATTGACAAGTCCAATGTGTGCTTTTTCCATTACGGCCATCAATTGGCATTGTAATTGATCGACTCTAATTATACTGTTTGGTGATTCCGTGACCACGTCGTCGATTAAAATCCAATTTGACTTTAAACGCTCTCCGTAGCCTTTTATTTTTAAACCGTACAAGTAGGTACTATATAATTGCCGTCAACACGTCTTCTGCTGTGTATACTGTATACACTGCAACAACAGCAGCCGTATGCTATTAACGGACACATTAATCACGGTATACACGATAGGCGCACTAAATCCATCGTGTGGTGCTCGCTTTCCGACACTGTTTAAATATGCTTTACAACCACAAGTAAAAAATACCATACGAATACAGTAATAGTACATTTTTAATACGGCATTAGGCCTTCTTCGATTTTATTTTCAATGCGTGTGTGTGTGTGGAGTTTAATAAATTCGCATGCTCGCAATTGGCGTGTGTTGTGCAATGATTGCAACGTTTTTTTCAACGCTGGAAGCAATATATAAGTGTCCATTTTAATTTAGTATATATTCTGTGGCCAAAACAATCCGTATATTCGCTGTAATTATAATTTGAAAGGCAACACAGTATATGACACTATATTAATTTATAAGAGCAAAAGTATAAAACATCCACTAAAATTGCTTATATGACCGTATTGGTTGATAATAATAATTCACTGCTTGTTAAATAATAGTACAAAATGAATTCCAAATTGATTTAAAGAATTCTTAAACCTAAAAAAATTGATATCTGTTTGCGGAATTTTTAAAGCATCTACCAATATTCTAATATATAAAAATGGACAAGTATATTATTTAAGTAAAAAAAAAATATACTCTAATCGACCGTATACCGTTTCGAATTTCATTTTTGTTTTCTTTGGTCTAAGTTTAATGAGCAGCTTATGTGTTAACAGGTCATCGATTTTGAAACCCGTTTCTCTCGTCTGTGGTTTTTTTTGGCATTTCGATAGTATGTTCTTAAATAGTCAACTTCAGTCTTCGGATAGAGTGTATCAGATTATTTATTTATTTTTATAATTTTATTCGGTTAGGTTTGGCAAATCGTTTCCGAAAACAGTATTATGACAAATCTCGTACATATATATATTTATATATTTTTTTTAATCTATTAGGTACTTTGTCCAATACTCGGTATATAAGACAGGAGAATAAATAACTAAAAATTTACCAGTCAATGAGTCATCTTGTTCAAAATAATCACAATAACAGCTAACACAATAAAGCAGAGATTTAGAGAGATTCCCATGACAGTTTTAAACACGTTTTTAATCAACATAACCATCATACTTGAGTGATTCGGCCTTAATAATACTGTACCTATGTATTTTAGTAGCCGAATGAGCTTAATAATTTAGATCCGGGAATGTATTTTACCACATCTTGTAGATTTCTATGGCATACGAAGATCGCTTGAAGGTTTATAATAACGTTCGGTGAAATTGATTGTACATAAAAACTCTACCTCTGTCCATAATAATTGTTATTATTCGTTTCGTGGTGAACACAAATCAGTTTTATAACAATATGATAAAAAATAATAAATTCGTTGTAATGCGCGACATATATTATTGACTTCTTGGTGGCCGGTGAGTTAATCATTAGTACACCATTTACCACCCTCTTGCCACATAGCCCTAAAACAGATCAACCGTGACATTTTAATAATTCACGTTTATAAATCCTATTAAAACCCAGTATCGTATTAGGTGTTTTTTAAAAAAAATTTTAACTCCCAAAACCGGTTGGCCATCAGGCGTTTACAAGATGATCAGATAAAATAATGGAATTGTTTGTAAAATGAGAGAGAGAGAGAGAGAGAGAGAAAGGGGAAAAAATAACTCTAATCGAGAAGACTGGGAGTGTATATATATATATATATCTGAAAGAATTATTATAGGAAAGAACCCTATAGTGACAAATAGAGGGTCCAAACATAAAATAACACTTAGTTTTAATACGGACCATACGTCAAAATTGCCTCCCACACAGTTGTCGGTCCCGCCGCGGTCAACTATACTGATGTTACGACATGTATGCCTACGGTTTAATGTGTGTGTGTGGCTTTGTGTATTAATAAAAACGTAAAAAGGTGGCAAAATTCCTTTACACAGATAACATCTCAATAATGACAACGCGCCTTACTTAACTATACCGATGGAACCTTCCAAGTAAACCAGCTCTTTCGGAGCCCAGCCGATAAACACTGCTTTGTTTTTTTTTTTTTTTTTTTATGGGAAATTGAACGACTGTTATGGGTCTCAAGAGTAAATAGAATCCTCCTACAACCGACACGGGAACAAGCTACACGACAATCCATTAAATATTTTAAATGCCATTTTTTTACGATTACATAAGTCATAAAAGGTATACGCACGTCACGCCTTGATGAGGTCTTCATTAGATTACTCTTATGTCTATACCTAATCGGTCGCGTTCAGATAACTTTCGCATTAGTAGCGTACTCAATTTTGGGGAGGGGAGAAATCGACCCCCCCCCCTTCAGACAGCTTGATCATCGTGATATTTTGTTGTTTTACTTTTAAATTCTTATTGATTCAGAAGTAAAAAAAAAAACGTAAATAACATCTATTTTTCTAATTGTAAGTTGTTTTCAAAAGAAAAATGGTATTGCACCACACATGGCCGTACTTGTAGGTACTCGTAAAATTATCAACATTCAACACTTAATTACCTATGTATTGAATGTATGAAAAATATGGAAACAGCTGTAAAAAATCTGTATGGAATACCACACACTGTTATTAGCAGTTTATATTTTATATCTAAATATGCATAAATTATCAAACATAGTCGCTTTTCTACTTAATAAGTGTCGCATCAGCCATAGGCAGCTTTTGAACGCTAAGAAGATTTAGACTTTGTTAGACATGTGTTATGTCTATTAGTATTACATATATTGAGGAATGCCTTTTGAAAATATTTATATTTGAATGAGTGTAAAAAGTGTTCTCGACAATAGAGCTAGACGCTAGTATTAGACAAATGATTATCATTAACTACAAAAAGTGGAAAAAAATTACCCCTACTTCTTCAAACGTTAGGACTTTATGAAAAATAAATAAATAATTTCCTAACATGTGTGGGATATTCTATAGATATAGTAATATTGATATGCAGTGAAAACTCAAGAAATATCAAGAATCCTTATTTTCCCCCTTAGGACGTGCGAAAGCTTTTCCTTATTTTTTAAGCGTAGTTTTTGGACATCACGTCTGAAAATTGAATTGTCGGTAGATCTAGAGTAGTCCTATATACCTAATACACATTTTTTTTTTGAATATTTTTGTACAAAATATTGTTACTATATATTTGACAATTGACTAGTCAACATTTTCAGTAGTGTAATCTCAATTTAGTAAGTTAATAACATACACTTTTAAAAAATGTTCAAAAATCAGAAGTAATATTTTTTGTTGTTGAGAAAAACCCATAAATAACACGGTAATTAACATTTTTATTGTATATAAAAAACATATTTTTCTATAGTTTCACATCTAGGCTAATTTTGAAAGGTGGGTTCATCTGCAATATACTCCGTTCTCATCCTGTCTCGACCTTACTGTGCTGGATTTTTTTGTTATAATCATTTTTTGGGTTACCAATAAACATTTGTCTAAATATAGACAACGAAGGGTATTCTGCTCCATTGTAAATTTCTTGAAACTTTCCATAGTACTTAATAGTGTATACTTACAGTGGATCTATGGCGGACAGAACAGTGATGTCGGTTGCCAGTAGCGGGTAGCCTCCGTTTTTTCCATATAATATATTTACTTAATCTTATTATCTACCCAAAAACGTGTCGCGTAAAGACTTTATGACGTGTGGGGTGGACCGGGTCGACAATATATTATTTTGTTAACATTTCTGTACCACGGGGACCATTGATGCATTGTTATATAATGTAATAAGTTCGGGAATTGGACTCCACCACGTTGGACTTTGTGAGAGAACAATAACTGATAAGATTTGTACACAGAATGTAGATGATGCGTGGGACGTTGTTGATGGTAATCCACATGCATGTGTAGATTAAACAGATCCCGGGCGTGTGTTTATTAATCTAAATACACGTTGTTTGGATTTTTATTTTATCATCCCGGTCTCTTGCGGTTGTTATCCGGTCGTTTGTTGTGATATTACTGTGCTTACGCATAGAGCTGCGTTTCTGTCACACCACGAGACAGTAATAATTATCGGGCGGCGGCTGTGATCCACCACAAGAAACACACACACATAAGGCGACCCCCAAACGCGCCGGCAAATAACAGTGTTTGAATCACATCAACGCTGAGGTCCAGTCCAGCCGCCACCGCCTTCGAACATTCGCTAACAAGGCTAACAATCTTCAAACGGACAAAAAAATCTACCGTTCTTTTTTAGGATTTTTTTAATTTGTTTATACGATATAGTGTTTTTTCTTCTTCTATTTCTCCTGCGTCCCATCACTCCCCCCGTCGTGCAACATTGGACGCTCCGTGATTTTCTCCTGCCATGTATATATATTTCTTACATATTACCACTTATATATATATATATATATATATATATATATTTCCTACCGTCGTCGTTGTCGCTGTCGTTTAGACCACCCAATCCGGCCGACGGTGGCCACGGGCTAAAGTAAACACCGCCGTTAGGTCGACGGACTTGTAATGAACACATTACACCGCACTCGAGTAGAAGAACACGCCGAGCCGTTACTATTATTGGGTATATTTTTTTCTTTTTAGCTTCTTTTCGTTTTATCGTCTGCGCCGTGACCATTGGCCGTATACACCGGGGCAAGTGGACTAAAAAATTATAATAATAATAATAAAAATCCAATACACTATAATAATATAATATTTACGAGCGCTAATTTCCGTTTCACTCGTTAGCGTTGTCCCCCTCACGGAGGTCCTATTGTTTTTTCTTCATTCGGGTTCACATCGTGCCCATAGACGAGGTACTTATTGGTAATGTGTTTAGCGCCGCCATATAAAAAGGGTAGCCGTTTATAATTAGCTATATAGACCCACTCGGCAACCGCGGTTTACACTCACGGGACACCCGACTCCCGTAGTATTGTATATTCAATAGTAAACTATATGGACACACATTTTTAAAAAAAAATACTTATGTTTTTTAATAACCTCATTGGGAACTATCGAGAAAGCGTCGCAAATAAGTCCTAACTTCCACTATGATCACATAAACCGTTTGCCATATAGTTCAGTCGTAGCGTCCAACGGACACTACAACGGTTTACGGTGCATATAGCTGTCGATAATAAAAACTAACGAACGTGCCACCGTTTAAAGCATTAAAATGGGGGCTAACAAAAAAAAACCATCAAAATCAAGTGCAGCCCAAGTCCAGAGAATGTGCTTTGGATCGGAGATCATAGTGGAAATTTAAAAGTGTTAAATTTACTTTTGAGTAAAATATGTATTACATTTGATTAGGTCCGACCGTTGTTTGCAAAGGTATAGTGTGTCAAAGTTTAAACTTAAAGTACCTATATACATTTTTAAATGGGTTTAAGGGAAAAGGAAGGCTATTTATGTGCGAGATGTCCAAGATGCCAAACTCATTACAAAGTTACATGTTACAAAGCCTAAATAATATAAAATGTAATTATTTTAATTAAAACGACTGTATTGAGAAAAAAAAATTCGATTACCTTGTGTCTAGTTCGTGCAAAACAAATAACAATTATTCATTAAAAAAAATAAAAACATGCGCACGCTCTGATTGTTTTATTTGCGTTTTAATTAAGCGAACGACTGCTGTAATTATCAAATTAATACAAATATATAAATAATGATAAATAGTTCTTAAAAATGTAAGTGTGTCGTAAAGACTGCGAGTTTCGGTATTTTTTTATTGACGGTTCTATTACTTTTATTTTATTGCCTACTACCCTGTTGTGTGCGGCGTTGGTTTTATTGGCGTTCCGCTGTGGCCATTGTTGACCTTGTGGTTCTTGTGTGTTCTGGCCACGAACAACACTCGATGGGTCTCTTTTAATAGAGCAATAAATAGGCGCACACTACCTGGTTTGAAGACCGTATAAACGCAATCAAAATGTCTTGTTTGCACAAAAAAACAACATATAAATATATATATAATAACAAATAAGAACAACTTCTGTTATTTTAATAGTTTTTTTTAGTGTACCGATATACTGCTGTATAGGAAAAAAAAATAATAAGACTGTCGTTTGTTTTAGTGCTCGCCATATTAGTTATAGAGACGGATTTAAGTGCTCTGTTAAAGACCGCAAAACCTTATAGGTACTGTTTTTTATTTTTTGTGTTTTTGTCCGCCGCGGTGGTCTTAAAAATCATTTAAACTGTTCCAACCGGACGGCGGCGGTAGAATTTAATAAGCTTTTCGACAATGATAATTTACGCCCGTTCTTGTACAGAGATCACAGAAAAAATGTAAATAAGAAACGATAAATTAGAAACTATATACTTTTATGTGTACAGTGTTGTAAATTCTATACGTGCATATTATTATTACATATTTGTATAAACTTCTTACGGCGGGGTCTCTTTGTACGCCCGTCGGGTGCCGCTTATATCGTATATTATACCTAAATCACAGCAATCACACAAAAGTAAAATGTTTTCCCAAAATATATGAATCCGTATTATACAAAATACCAGTGTTGAGCTTAATGAATTGGTCGAATTACTTAAAATCGTTCAACCATATATTTTTTTAAGTGTTCAGTAATCTTGTTTACCGACAAGAGTTGTTAACCAATCTAAAACGATTACAAAAAAAGAACCAGTGATTGAAAATTTAATAAAAATAGGCCTTTAATTGGATCAATGAATAAGAAAAACACGTTTGACCAATATTTTCTAAACATTATAATATTATTAAAATTATATTTTTATTAGATATACATACAATATTTTCATACCCTTAACAAAGCTACAAGCAGAAAAGTCAACAGCCATTTTACTGTGTATGGTTAAGAAAAAAACTATATTTCTAATTATTTCACTTTTGGTCATTTTATTATTTTACAAATAAAATCAGCCTGAAACTTTTTGTTTTTCAACTTATCAAATTCGGCCAGTCTATCATGCGCTCTCCACAAATCTCGCTACCCCTAGCTATTTCTTTGGTCACTCTAAACATTGTCGTGTCTTTATTTAACACGTTCATCCACTTCTCTTTCGATCTGCTTTATCCAAGGCGTTAGGCTTAATTTTTGTTACCGGGAAAATATATAAAAAAGGCATAAAGTTACTTATAAGTATACGGGAACGATTTAAAAGAGGCTTCGATCCACACACACACCCTTTTATAGAGTACACAAAATGTTTTTCTTTTTATTATTATTATCGAGCACATTTAATATATTTTTTTTCAAATCCTAAAATATTTTTTTATTGTTGAGCCTCATTATTAAAATAATTATAAAAAGTGTTAATCGTTATAAATATAAACATTTTCACGGATAATATGTTAAATAATAATAATTTATAGATTACTATTAATAGCTATTGTTGTTTTTAGTGTGCCTTTAATCTTTCTATTTTTTTGTGCCTTATTTATTTGTATGTTTAAAATTATTATTTGTAAGAAGGTAGGTATTACAATTGGTTTCGTATTTAAGCCACTTCCGTTTTCACGCATTTCTCAGTTAATATTGGTTTTAATGATATTTTTTATTTGTTCATATGAATATAATACATTGTTGATTATAAATATTAATATGTCGTTCTTCTTATATTTTGTCTGGCGTCATTGAAATAAGTAGGCTTCGTTCGACGATAATTTTTTTTTTTTACTTATCTCAGCTTTATGGAATATTTTACACAAACGCACAATTTTATTAGGTAGGTATTATATTAAGGAGACGATTTGACCGTTGACCAGACTGCATTTTGAATGTGCTCTCAATAGTACACGGATGCAAGGTCTTCTCCGGCGATATATTATTATTTCGCAACTAGAACCCACGTCTGTTATGTATTAGTACAGGTAAATAAGCGTGAAAATACAATTAGTATTATTATTTATTGTCGCCATTGTTAGTCCCTTTAATGGTGAAGACAAATCCCAACTGTTAACCTAACGGAACTCGGCAACTAGGTATATGACCTCACAGGACATGTTTATACAAAATATTTTCGTTTTCAAAGAAGTCATCCGTTTTTTTTTTTGACCGATCAACTCCGACCCAATGTGATATTTAATACTATGTTACCACAAATAAGAAGAGAAAAACAACATTTTAAAGCAAAAAACTGGGCTGTGTTCCTGGGTTTCTGCAGTACACAGCATAATAATTGTCAGTTTTCACACATACCTACCTATTAAAAAATTATAACACAATCGAGTGAAGTGCTGATTTTTGGCTCATTTCTATTAGATGGATTCGAAAATCCGAATTAAAAAAAAAAAACGCTGTTTAAGACTCTTAAAATCTTAAATATTATTTAAAAAAAAATTAAAAATTAAAAAAAAATTCTTAACAGCTATAAACTGTATTCAGATTCTGGTTTCTTGAATTTCAACAAATTCGAAATCCAAAAGCAATTAATCTTTTTGGTGTTGTATTTTATTTTTACATTTTCATCTTAAATATTTTACAAAAATGTATATGATTATTTAAGAAGCACCTATTTTACAAGCATAATTGAAAATGTTATCCAGAGAGGTTTCCAAAAAAGCCTCCACCATAGTTTGCCTAAATTGTAAATGAGTCTATTGTAATAATTTAATACTACATACCATTAATTGTTGTCTGCTAATTATAAATTTTTCTATTATGTAATATGTTATCATACTTACTAAATATTAACGGACAATTTAAACATTTTTTTTTCTACTTTATACAATATTTTTAATAAAATCGAATTCTTAATTATTTTAACAAAATTATACAACTGAGCTTATAAAATTGGGTGAGTTTAATCTTAGATTTACCTGACAAACAAAATATGCATGCCTTTAGTTTATTAATTTTGTTATGAAACACTATAAGTCGAAGTACCAAATTTTTCTTTTGCTGGCTTCAAATTTTAAAATTACTTTCTTAGTTCTTAGTGCTTACTCATTTCTACGTGTATTAAAATTATTTTTTCTTGTGACATTGCCTACCTTTGTGAGATGTTACATTTTGTAATATAAACTATTAACACTACCATCAGATACATATTATTCTCAACATGAAATGCAGTACTACACCGATTGTGAGTTAACATATTTTTGGTCTTTAAATTTGGTACTTAGAATTGATGAGTTTTCCATAACACACTTTTCAACAAGTTTACCTAACTTCTTCTTCTTCTGGGCTTTTACAGGCCTTTAAGGCCCATCGCCGCAACAACATATTGTCAGTTCTAAATAAAAACGATAGTATACTTAATTATAGTAATTTCAATTTACTCTACAACCTTCACCATCTTAAGCAACATATTTTTAGAAAAATATGTAGGTTGCCATTTGAATTTTAAAAGCTGTTGCAAAATTGTTGTAAAAAGCGTTCCTAAAAAAATGTAAATAAAAATTGAAATCTTAACTGTTAAAGAAAAACATAGTTGGACCAACTAAAATGATGGTCATGATTGGGACACAATAAATGTATACTGTTGTTATAATTAAACATTTAGTTTGTCTAAGTATTTATTTAGTTATTCCAACTATAAATGTAGTGTGACCTTACATTAATCATAGTTCTAGCTGGTTCAACTATTTATTTTTTCCGTGTTTCAAAGAAAATGAATCACCTTGTAATTATGAACACATCGTGATCCGCAATTAGTTTGTATGAATAAGATAAAAATTATTATTTAACCCAACCTAGCCTGTTTGGTTCAAATTTGAAAAATAATTATAAAAAATGCCAAAAATTCTTTAGCAGAGCGTGGTTTCGATCCACGGACCTCTGGGTTATGGGCCCAGCACGCTTCCACTGCGCCACTCTGCTATGGGATACAACGCTTTGCAAATAATATTATTTCAAACCCTTAACACGATTTTAATTTAGTATTATTGTATTATTCTTAATTATACTTAATTGTTAAGTACAAATGTTAGTGGTCTAAATACAAAAAACCTACAATATTTCTTTGTTTTTTTTTTATATAAAAACATTAACAAAACAAATTATGCAAAGTAATTAGCAACTTTTTTCTTTTTCATCTGACAATATAAATTGATTGTCTTCTATAATTATCTATTTTTCAAAAAAAAAAAAGAAACATCTTTTAAAAAAACAAAGTTTAAAATAAGGCTAGTAAAAAAAAAAAAAAACTTTAAAAATGCAAAATCATGTTAAATTATGCAAAACAAATTTTTCAATTTGGATTCAAAATGTGTTACTAAACTAAATATTTTTCTAGGACTATTCAGTAAAAATGTGTAAACTGTAAAGTCCTATTTGTTTAATTGTATATTGTACACAATATTGTAACAATTATTACAATATTGTACCAGCTACTGATAGACCATAAATCCAAAATTAGAGCGGCAACATTTTCCTATTCCGTTTCGGTAAAACATACTGAACGAATTTCTTATGGAAACCAAATCGAGTAACAAAATAAAAAAAGTAATAGAAATCCTATTCGACCTCCCAAAGTTATTAATTTTTCAGTCCTCGTGGGAAACCCCTTTGGGGCCAATGTTAACTGCATTTAATCGTGTCTCACCGGGACGACGTGTGCTGCAACTTAAAATAATAATATTCCGGAGACTTTACCGCGATAATAATATTATTATCCATTATTAGTAGTGTTATTGGCGTCCGTTGAGATGTCTTACGGTTACGGGTAAGACATTCAGACAGCGGTCGCCGGACGTTGACAACCCAAGGCGGTCCGGTCCGGCGGAATGACAAATTTCACTTTGTAAGGGTAAAACGAGGAATTATTTTTAAGTGCACATCATTGTTGGGAGACGAACAGGAGGCCGGCGATCCAAGAGGGTTAAACAGACGCCAACGATTTTATCATATAACCATTTAATAAACCGATCAGAGAAGCGGGCGTTCCTTGACGTTAACACACATACAATATAATAAAGACCTGCGCTGAAACAACATAACGCGTTGTCGCATTCGGGATTGCTTCTTTTACGCCTTGGCTCGGTTGACCTTAATATAAGTAATGTCATTATGTGCTACCTGTTCAGCCCATCCCACGGCGGAAGGCCGTGTAAAAAATAATAATAATAAAGAATGAGATTGTATAAAAAAAAAAAACACAAGTCCGAAATCGTTGTCCCTTGTCAACGGGCGAGCGAGCCTTTGCCTTTGTAATAAACGAACCGAGTGAATTACGAACCGTTAGCGAGAAATAAAAAAGTTATTATTGGAAAAATAGAAAAACATTTTGCGCACGGATCGCTCCCGGTATTCTCGCATTTACCTGTGTGTTCTTACAGGTCAAAATATTATTTTTTATATATTTCTTGATGCATAACAATACCCAAGTCCTACGATGACGCATAAGGTCACTCATAGATACCTTATAGATAGTGAATTTTGTAAGGACTGGATCAAAAACTTTTACTTTGTATCGCTCTTATTTATAAATACGTAAAATAAGCACAAGCGGCAATTGAAGAGGAGGCAAATTTAACTTAATTACTGTAGCAGTAGTTTTAGCGTACTAATTATCTCGAAATAACGTTATATTATATTATTTACGATTATGCCTGCGTTTGATATCGAATTAATAAATAAAAAAACCAAATGAAATCATAAGCATAACCGTGAACAGCTATGCAAAAAAAAGTATATTTTGAACCGTTAAGAATGATCTTTACCGTACAGAGGGTTCTATGTAAATGAATAATATAATATACTTATGTCTTATATAAATATATATATATATTTTTTTTTTAATTAGGTGCTTTAATAAAAATAATATAACACCATTGCGTGGCGTTCGAAATCTTAATTGGATTCACTAAATGTGTGTTACTGCAATTTATTCTTTTAGAAAAATAATAATAATTAAGTGGGTTAGTCAGTTAGTGTTAATATAGTTAATGATAACTTTTTGATTTCAAAGACGCATTTGTAGTAGTGTTGGGTGTAATTTGTTGTATTACTTTATTTATAAATAAACTAAATAATCATTTTTTAAAAGTAATCAGTATCCGTGTTTGCATCGGTAATCATTAATCAATAACTGTCCAATTGTAACCATGATGTGATTAATGATTATTTTGTTTTTAACCACCCGACCCTAAACCCTGTATTACATTTTATATTAAAAAAATTCAAACCTCGTGTTATTAATTAATTTAATATTATTTGGAAATTAAAGTTGAAATAATAGTTTACATTATTGCTGCTTGAAAATAAAGTAATTCTTAATCAAAATGGCATCATGATTACGATTAAGTTAATATGTTAACCATAGCTGCTTTAAATTAAAGGTCACATTAATCTAACATCATGATTACTGATTATAATTATTAATCAGATTTAAATTTTCCCAACACCGATTGTTAGTTTGTAAAGAAATAAAACCCTTAAACTAATTTATTATGCAATCACATAACACATTTTCAGTAAAACCAACTATATTTACATGACACAAAAAAAAAACATCTTAAGTCCGTTTAGGATGATAATAACGGTTTTTTTTTAATGAAATTTCACATATTAATTAAAAAATCCACCGAGTCAAACAACAATAGGGTTGGCCGAACAGGTGCGCAGAATAGCTACTATAAAAGCAACGTCGATGATCTTTAGCAAAGTATGAACCGTGTGAGTGTAGTGTGTACTGTACTACTGTGTAATAGACAATAATAACAACAATAACAATAATATGTATAAAATATACACGGTACCTACTACCTACATGCTCTGAGAGACTCACGGTGGCCTAGACTTGGAGGACAGGTGTTGATAATTACCGCAAACGGCTCTCCGGTGCTATTCGCGCGCGCACCGGTATACACACACACGCTTGCTTGCTTGCTTACTTACTTACTATTGTTGCTTACATACTCGTACTCATTACCGAGTTGTTCCGGATACGGAGACGACTATCCTCTGTTTTATACTGATTATGGCCACCGTCTCCGCTACGGTCGGCGGCACAGGAGCCCACCGACAGCCAGGTGTAACGTTCCCCTCGTCCCAGCAGCCGTCGCACAGAACATAATAATATAGCATATATATATATATCGTTGACCCCTCGAATATTTCTTCAATTTCTCCAGTCGTCATTGTTCGTGTTATTATTTATTCCAAAATAATACAGCGACGTCGATATCGTTACTATGTGTCTGTATAGCCGTTCGCAAGGAGAAATAGAATAGTGAAAAAAAAATTCATTTATATATTACATCATAGTACTATGATCTTGTATAATCGTCGAAGTAGTCGAAATCAAAAGAATCAAATTGATTAAAAAAAAAACAAAAATGTAGAGCAGAACAGTGTTAAAAAAGTTTATTGCCAATGTGTGTTTTTATAATATATTATACAAATATTATGAGCATGTACATTAGCTTTGTTTTTTAATTACTCTTTGTTTGGTAGGTACATAGAATTGGGTAATATTCCAATATATATTTTTTTATTTAAATAAATAATATGTACATTATTCGATAAAAAGATAATAGAATATTTTATTTTAATAAACTACTAATAATATGTTTCAAATGTAATTTGTAACTTTAAAACTTAACAAGTTAGGTATAATAATGTTCTCATAATAAGACCACTTAAACAAAAGTAAATATTTGTTTTATTGTAGACAAATACATTTTTATTCGAATAATGTAATTTTATGGTTTATTCGAATAGTTTTATTTAAAAATAATTTGAATAAAAAATGTCAATTGCTGTCATTCGATTTATTTTAGTTGTTATTCGTTATTTAAATTTTGTTCTACTCTATTGGCTTGTTTTTTGTGAAAAAAACAACCGACATGAATTTAGTTGCATTATTCTCTCTCAATTCTATCATAATTTAGTATTACATTGGAAAAATCGTGGCTACAACATTTTAAAATTAACATAATATATTCTGATTGAATTAAATTGTATTTTGGGTAACATAGTAATTTATTGTTGTATTGTAGACAAAACTATTCGAATCTACATTAGTTTCTTTAACAAAATTAATATTTTTTTTGTTTATAAAATTGAGAAAAGTTGTTTTTTAAAGAAGAACTTGATACATGATAATCGCAAAACTTACCTAAGTAGTAGAGAAATGTATTAAAAAGGTATGTAAAATGTTACAATGTTGCAGTTGTCATTATGACTGCACTATAATATAACTGCAATGTATTGCAAATAAATGATTGTAAAAACAACATTGATTAATTTTTATTTATAAAATAAAAAAGTATATTTTTTTGTAAATATTTTTAATACTTAATTTTATAAACATTCAGCATTTGACATTTTTTATAATATATTTTAATTTTAATACACAACATGTATTTTAAAAACTTTTCTTTAAATCTTCTTTTCATTTTAAAAATATTTTTAAACTGCAAATTATTCGTTACAAAATCTTATTAAAACACTATTTGAATGGTTTGGTATAATAATAAAACGTTTTAAAAAATATTTGCATAAGGGTTTAAAAATGTTTCTTTGCTACTCAGATAATTTAAAGAAATGTAAGTGTTTGGCTAAGATATAATTGCCATAACACAAAAGTATCCACATTGAACAGTCGTCTGTCACTTAAATAATTTTAAATGAACAATTTAACATTACCGATAAATATTTTTTTTTATAAAAATAATATGCCTAATATATTGCATGTGTCATTGTGCCACAGCAAGTTAAATAAAAGTTTGATCTAATAAATACGACTCTGTCCAAACACATTAAGAAGTTTAATTAACATAATATTACAATACTGGCGTCGGTCCATCAGTGTTATTTTTTATTATAATTTAACCAAATAAGGTCAGTACGTATAATAGTTTCATAAAGTATTGTATAATTTTTTATTCGGGCATCCTGCTTAACAGCACAACATTTGTCTTCTTATATTATATTTATTACTCACGGAACCACTCCCCAAAGCCATTTCGAACACTTAAAGGCATTTAACTCGAATACAAACAAGTTAATTTAACTGTGTCATCACAAATAGTAGTTTGACGTTTAAACTTCTGGTAATCTACAGTAGTCATTATTATAAAATTCAAAACATTGGTTTTGTCGTCTAAAATAACAAATTATCAATTACTTACTAAAAACAAGTATTGTTAAAATAATCTATTCAACAATTAGCCATTTCGGTCCACGTTTATTTATAAATGTGTTCATAATTTGTTATTTAACTAACAAGTATTTGTTGTTTTTAATTATGTGCTACTTATAAAGAGAGTTAAATTGTATTATTAAGGCAACATGTTTAATCTTCAATCTTCATGTTTAATAAAATTCTGTTAAATCTTCTTATGCGACTGAAAATAATACAAAAATATTTTCGAGTTAACTTTATATAGTTTTTTGCTTTAATTTCATATTAAATTATTTGCATAATTTTTGCTCGGAAAATAAATGGCGTTATCCGTTTATTTTTTTACGGTAAGGAGAGATATAAATTTTATTAAGTTAAGAGTTTGAAAATGATACATAAAATATTAACATTTTTTTTTTTTAAATATCACAATTAAGCACAATCATAAGTGGACTTAGGGTAAGACTCGAGTTTTGGAGGGGCCTTAGTCGTCGTAATATCATAATATTATGTGCCCTTCACTAACTCAAGCCCATATTGAGGGGGCTAATGCCCCTTGTGGCCATCCACGAGTCAGCCCATGGGCGCAATAGTTAAATTAAAAGGATTATTATTTTATGTAAATGTAAATTGCGTTCCACTCGATTATATAAGATAAATATTTCTAATTATTAATAAACAATTTAAAAAAAAAAATTACTTTTGCGTAGGTGTGTACGCTGCTATATGCATCGGACATACCTGTTTAACATTAACTACCTTATCCAATAGGTATCATATTATTTTGTATGTTAGAATTGGTCACGGTTGCTGCTATTTTAGCAATAATTCAAATTGTATTTATGAGGCAAAACAAACAATCTTAAAAACAAATATTTCATACATGTCGAAATAAAAATAAAATTTACCATTGGCGATTTTGTGCAATATTTGTGACAAGTATTTTTAAAACCGTTACTAGTTAATTACAGTATAATACATCAAACAGTTGAATTATTTATCTATTCATATTTCATACATTTTGTTTCTTGAATGTGTGAAATGCCCAAAGTGTTGCCATATACAATAGAGATAAGATACACAATATATAAATATATATAACAGTTTTACATTTGGATTTATATTAATACTACACATTCACTCAGGCACACGTTTATCCTCTGTCGTGTTACAATATGGAAATAATGTTACGTTAAGCTAACGCCAGAAAATATAATATTTTTCTTTGATAATATAATTATTCATCAACTTTTAAACATCCGAAAACGGCCTAAATATGATTTGTATATTTCTACGCAGTCTCAATACTATTATTATTATTATTATTATTATTAATACTATTATTATACTTAAAACTGACCCGTCAACGTAGGCATATAAGTAGTCGTAAAACCGGCCGAAGGGTTGTAAATTATGTTGTGTAAAGATCTTATTCGGGTCTCTCTCTTTCTCTAGTCTCTTGAATGTAGAGAGACCACCTTACCGGCTATATTATAGTATACAGTTTTTTTTCCCACAATTTCGGTTGCGTGGTTTGTAATTGATGAAGTCAAGGAACTTGACCTTAGATATTTTGGTTTAATAATCGTCCACACGATTTGTCATAGTTGACACCGGAAAATAAACGCCACGACGGTGTACGCGGTGTGCAATAGAAAAATACAATGAAAAGAACAAAACAAAAAAAAATCACCTCTTCTTTGAATAATATTCTGAAAAATAATAATTCATTCCTTCCTCTAGTTAAAATAATTATACACGGCCCACCGGCATGTCCAAATGCGCGTTCCCATCGTCAGCACACATTATATTATTACCCGGTAGTAGGTTGATTTTGGTCGGCGATGACTATTGAGCGTCAAACGTGCGGTTTAGAGTAAAATGATAGAGAGACAAGTTATTATTATATTGTTCTTCGTGCTTGTCATATTGTTATAACGCGATTTTATATACACTAGAAAATGAATTATGATCGTCCCCATCTACCAAGTAAAACAGTAATATCAGCTAGAACAGATAGAAAATATCCAACACATTCTTCTAGAAAGTTCTACGTAGTATGATATGACTACTAAAATCACATTTAAAAACGTTTACAAGATGTTCATATTATATTGTTTACCGTATTAAGATTTCAATGATAATAATAATTATCGTCGAAAGCTATACACAATGCGTTTGTATGTTTGATTTGATTTGACGTTCAGTTTTGAAGATTTCATCAAAGTTAATTACTATTTAATTACACCGATTTACCGGCATCGCAATTACACCGCGTTTAAACGCCGCGTCGTTAATTAACGTCAAATTAACGGGAATTAAGTCGTTTCGGAATTATTGCGCGTATTAACCCGTTTCCAATTGGCAACAATTAAATATAATTTTGTGTACAAAGTTGGTAAGTATGAATTACCTAAATTAACGCATATTAATTTATAATTTACAAGTAAGTAGTTTTTAATCCCGGGATAAGAATTAACGGAATTTAAGGAATAATATCACATTATTAAACAATATAAAATTGTTCAAGATGATGCTATGATAAATAAGTGTATGATACAACAAAAACATGCATAAGATATAATGATAAATATAATGTATGATATAAGTGATAATAAGACATTACAATAAAAAGCATAATATTAATTACCAACCAAGTATCTTCAGGGTGTTACCAATCGAAAATACTTCCAAACTTATAATACAAATTACAATTGATGTAATATACCGACGTCTATTACTTTGTTTACATGCACGTGTGTTATACCAAATTTGTATAATGCCCATTTTCAACCATGATTCAACTAGTCATTTATATTATTTATTTACTTATTTACATTGCAGTTTATATGCTTGTATTGTAATTACTGTTGTTATTATTTGTAAGCGAATTAAATACAATGTAAAACAAATATCATCCCATATCAACTACAACGTCATTAGGTTATAACACCATTAGTGTCGGTTTACATGTTTTTTTAGCTCTCCTAATTATATTGTTATTCCGAGTTTCAGTTGTAAATTAATTAATTACAAATAAAGCCGAATTACTGCAAACCGATTTAGCAAGTGTTTGCATGCACGATTCGGATTACGCTAAAATCGGCTCAAGTCACGCGTGTACATTTAGAAATATACTGATAAAAATAATACTTCACTACACTCTTCTCCCCGTTTCAAACTTTAAAATTTAATAACTCCAAAATAATTGTTCAAAACTGGTTATCAACAAATAGCCAAATGTTTCAGCGAGTTATTCTTCTTTTAAAAAGTTAATTTTAATATATTATACATTACTACGCTCTAGAAAATACAAAAAAGGCTAATACTTGACCATTTTATAATATTGAAAAATAACATAAATAAAAATGTATTCAAAAAGAAAACCTACAAAATTGTAATTATTTTCAGAGAAAATGAGTGTCTCGGCGTTAAGTATGAATCACCCGGTAAATACGTACAATTATATTTTTTCAATTTAAATTGTATTGTTATTGACATTTCGGTAATGGGAAATATTTGTGTAAAGGTACTATATAGGCACTATGTACAGGTCTATATACTTATCAATCATAAATAAAATAAAAATCCCGGTTATATTATAAATAATTATTACCCTTGTGTATTGCGTGATACGTTCAGCCGTTTGTTTAACAAATGCATAATATATTTTTTATAATGGGACACGTCGCCGCTGTATATTGGCGTGGCATATAATGCATATAGAGTAAAGTAATATTCTACTGTTATAAAATATATTATTGTATACTCATAAAGGTGGATCGGTTTTTCTCTCCCCCTCGCCAATAATAATAATAATAACCATCTGCCTATAGGTACCTTGTTTGATATCTAGGTCGGCGGCGGCGGTCAGCAGATGTCGTAAAGCGCGAAATTTCAAAAGGGCCGACCCCTCCCCGAACGCAGGCGGTGTTTTCAATAAACATATTTTTCAAAAATTGATTTTATATACACGTATGATATATATCATATTTACAATAATTGCCGCGGCGCAACGTTCGAACGAGATCAAAATCTTGGCCTGTAAACAATAGCCGTGACTGTGAGAAACTAATTTTAAAACCAACGCCGATCTCCAGTCCACCATTTATTATATATATATATATATATATATATACTTAGATACTGTTAGCGTTCGGCTAGTTAGACTATATTGTACAAATGAACAAAAAACGCAATGATAATAAATAAGGATCAACGATTGTTAAATTTTAACAAGACTAATATTTTTTTTGTTGAAAACAACGCGGTGGTTTTGATCTCAAAGCGAGACCTACAAAAATAGTGTGACCTCTAAGTAACAAGCAAAACGTGCATCTTTGGCGGCGTTAGCTGGTTCAACACCGAGATGATCTTATAAAAATCAAATGCCCACTCGAATAGTTTAACACACTGTAACACACACTTGAAGTCGTCAAGTGTTCAGTCGGAATCAAAGATAATAGTACGTTACTATTTATGTGGTTGGTCAAATAGCCAATAATAATATTGCAAATTATGAAGACAACGGCGCAGCAGTAGTTTTTTTTTTTAACTCGCGATATTTATTTGTTTGTTTATGTAGGCCAAAAAAATTCCCAGCTGTCGGCGCACACCGACCGATCGCACTTAATATTTTACTAGAATGATCGTGGCACGAGTACTTGGGCACGTCATGAGAAGTGTGCTTGACGTTGTCTTAAAGCTATATTATTATTGTGTACAACTATAATTTGTGAGTTGCGACACGTTGGTGAACATTGTAAGAGTCGCGCGTTGATATTGTGGTATTGTCAAAGTCCGTCTAATCCGGTCAGAGACATGTTGAAATTAACGATAAATCCTCTTCTTGGCAATAATAATTATCCATCCGAACGTCACACGGAATCACCGTTGACTGTTCTAACAACTTCGGAGACAATAATAACCGGAAAATTGCGACATTTTGTCAAGTCAGCAAAGTACTAGCAACAGTTTGCCAAGAAAACAAAACGATGACAAACGTTTTTTCGTGACACAGTCTGCTAAGCATAAACTTGCACGGGGCCGAAGTACAGCTTTTAAATAGGAGCAGCTCTCGTTAAACTTTCGAGTTCCCAATGACAATTATTCATTGTAAATGCCATGTGTGTGTGTGAGTTGTATATGTTTAACGAGCTGTTTACTGAGCCTAATCCGTCGACCATTCATCAGATGCCATACGCACTAGTTGTGCTAATTTGTCCGGATCCGAATTATCGCCGCCGACATCGACAACCGAAACGTGAATCTTTTGAAATCTATCTGTGTAATTGCCGGCCAGGTGTTAAACGGTCCAGCAGTACAATGTGTGTTCGCCAGCCGTGTGGCACGTGGTTCGAGCCGGTAATTCGATACGCGGCCGATCATTCGATACTATTTTGTCAACGCACATGCTGCCCCACTTTAATACGGAAGATATCTTGATAAGGAAAAAACAGCACCATTATTAAACCGACACATTTTCCATCATCGCTAGACCAAAAAAAAAAAAACCAGTAACGCTACCCGGGGACCGTCGCTCCTCCCCGGAAGCGCCTAGAATCACCGCCGACAAGACCCTTGGTTTGAGTTATGTAAAGAGAATCGGTTGGCCAGGACTCGACGTCGTTTCTCCGGAAGTCTGTCGGCTCGGCATTCACGTGATCGTTCGCTGTAGACTATAAAGGATATTTATATTATAATACGTTTTTTATTGCCCGACGCCGTGCTTAAGCGCGTGTCGTTTAACAACAAAACTCGGTACATAAGACAGAACAAACGTTATACTCTTATATACACCACCGAAGTGCATAATATGAGAGTCGAGTACGGCTGGCTATATCGCACTTCATCGCCGCAATCCCTTCAAAACGGTTTTCAAAGAAACGATTTAATTCTCCAAACGGTAATGTTATTTTTCAAACTTGATATTTTAGCGTGGAACTCCAGCCCGAAAACGTCAATAAATAGCGACACTAAATTGCGATACTAAAGTAGCGCACCTGCTTTAAATGTATATTAGTAACATATAAGATGCCATTGAAATAATAACAAGCCGTCGTCGCCATGCGCAAACGTTTGGCCAGAACATATAATTAATACTATCATCAAAAATCGCAAGGAGATTATAGATCAGAAATAATCACTGACTGTAACTTTTTTTTTTTTTCAGTAACCATAAGCAAATGATTTTTTTTTTATCGTGCGCGTAATACAAATAATATTGTTCTTTTGGAGCTTCTTGACCCGTGTAAGGCCTTCGCTGCCTCCACTACAATTCTAAGTTATGGTGTAAGGTTTACAGCACCACGGTCGACCTCCATAGATTGGAAGTAATATATTATATTATAAAAAAAAAAATCGTAATTGTTTGTAGTTGAAACACATAAAATTGTTGTACTCAAATTTTTGCAGTTGAGATACGTTTTTTCTATATTTTCTAGTAAAAAAAAAATTTAGCTTCGATATAATAATAAGAAGCTATTTTTATTTAAATAAATTTGTAGTTACCTAGTTCGCCTGCTCCTTTACTTTAAGACAATCATACAGTTTTCAAAGTTTAAATTTTATAGGACATCTATGATATTTTCGACAAATATAGTTCTAAAAGTAGGTAATTTAAGGTAAACTTTGATCGATTGAAACTCAAAACCCATAATTCCGAAGAGCTGTTTCTTCTTTAAAGGATGGAATTGTTTGTATGATTTTTGGATTTAAGCAATCGTAAGTCTAGATTCTCGACTTAAAACAAACTTGTTGTATGCGTACAATTTATATTCAAAGCAAAAAAAAAAAAATAGTCCCAAGAACGGTTCGAGGTGGAATTAATTTTTTTAGTCAAACGGATATCTCTAATCTCCTTAGCATACATTTTTTTCTTCTTCTGTTTTGAACCTCTTATTTAAATCAAACTTCTAAGACCTCTAACGGTGAAACTACGAGTCTCGGCGTCTTCCAATATTTGCACGCGACAAAGAACTGGATTTCTCCAAAAATATGCTCATAATCTATAACGTTGCTCTGTGGACGTGTACGTTGTTGTATTTTCAATCTGGAGCGCATTATGCTGCAGCCCGTTGACCGGCATCGTTTCTTTGGATCTACCGGTAGAGAAACGTGACTTTGAGCACCACCCACACAGAGAGACCCCCGGTGCACCACCTCTCGGAGGAGTCAATTTCTTTCAACGGGGTCGCGTCCCGGACGATTTTCGGATTCCACGTTCTCAATAGAAATCGAAATCCCAACTCTAATCCGCGGCATCCGGATGCCGGCACGTTTGCGCGCAGCCCGCGTGTATTGTGATTACGATATTTACGATTCCAGGTAAAAAACATTAAAAACCGTAGATATAAAATAAACACACACAGGTCTCTTCACACGTTACACCAGTCGGTAATGTTACAATGGCTATTATTCGTCGTTGGCGTTTTTCACACTGTCGATACACAGCCAATCGCGCATTATACATGATCACGTACGGAAGTGTTACAATGACCGAAGCACGCCGGGCATTTATTTATTTATTATTATTATTATAGATAGACCCGAGGACCCGTTTGGAATCTCGCTAGTTCATCCCGCCTCCAGCCCACACACCCATATGATAATACACGTGCGCCTATACATGCTCATAACGCGGCATTAGATTATAATAATAATAATAATAATACAATATAATATAGTAAGTAATGGCGCGGCGGTTATTGTCAATAGAACCGTCCGTTCACTATGATGATAATAATTGTTGTTATATTATATTAACACCACCGTAACGTGGACGAACGATAAAATCACACATTTATTAATTTCTATCGAAACGGTTTCATAATACCTACGTATATGTCGCTTAAGGTTTCCATTCATCGAGCACGGAATAGCTAGGAATGCACGTACCAAAAAAAAAAAAAGACAACTTGAATTCGGTTAAGCGACTACATTGGACCAATAGGACGCAAGTTTAGATTCGACGTTATCGAATTTTCCTTGTTCGGCCGAGCTGGCGTATGATTTATTGACGTTTCACTTAACTTTTGACGGACAAATATAAGGGTGGTCTAGTTTCTGTACATCCAATAAAGTTTTAACCAACCCCTTTAATAGAGTCTATTTCTTTTAAACTTTGACACATATAACCTGTAAATCACAATTTATCGACTCGCCCTTTTCCGCCCTAACACTACACGTGTACTTAACGACCTAATGAGATAGTGTTGTTTCAAAAATCGCATCTAAATCAAAAGCAAAAATAACGAAAGCGTTTTGGGGGGCATTTGAGATATTGCTACAGTTTGTTAAAACGAAGGGGTTTAAAACTTCATATCTAGTTTCTATACCTACTAAGACCATAGACTTAATGATTTACATCAATTCGTTATATTTTATATAAATGTAATTAATCACAACTAATAATAATTTGCGGTTCGGTTGAGTTTAAAATTATAAATTATCCATTAAAAAATTAATTCATTAAAATGAGTCACGGGTTTTGAAATTTTGAAAGATACAATTTTTTTTTATTGACAACGTCACATGATATATATATATATATCTTTTAAGAAAAAAAAAATTAAATATAGTTTGAACATATATCATCATTATGTAGTTCAACAGGTTTAGAAGGCCTAAAGCTGTCATCATAAAATGGTTTCCTATGATAATGTTTAAAAAAAACAACAACACTTAAATCACATACATTATACGGTTAAGTATAATTGCGTTAGTTAATAGATTCCGTTGTACATTCGTAGTTTCAGTGCATAAAAATGATTTTGTTTTTGTAAAATTCATCAAAGTCAAAATATTTCCAAACAGATTATATTTTCAAAAGACTAAAGTCAAAAAAAAAATAAATATACGTGTTTACTGTTTATATACCAAGTGTGATATAGTGCATCCGTTGCTCAAGTGAAAAACTAAGATTAATATCTCGTGTACTTATTTATACATAAACAGGGTGTGAACTGTTATGAATATATTAATAAAAAGTGTTGATCCAGGGGAACACAAAAAGAGTGGGCACTGTATTTCTAAAAATCTCAGTGCAACTGTATTATAATAGTGGTGCATAATACAGAAAAATAAGCATTAAACTGTAAATGAAACCCTGTCGGGCCGCATGAAAAATGTCGGTTGTAATGCGTTATACTTAATTTTCAACTTAGCTATAATACAAAAACATTATTCCAGTCGGAGAAAGAAGAACATATTATTTAAATAGTCTAATTCTATACATAATAACAATAATAATACATTAAGTAGATAGGGCGTGTGCAGGATGTCGCATATATTTTATCTAGTCCATTTAAACTTTCCCATGAAATGAATCAATTAATTTAAAATTTAAATTGAGCTCATAAAGTAATGTAAGATATGTTACTTTTTTTCTTAATTAATATTAAAAGGTACACAGTGGAACATCAATATTGAACGATTAATTTATTTAAGACACACCTAACTTAAAAAATCAAAAAAATCTCATATCGAATGTTTTATTTATTTTATATAATATTGTTAAACATAGTTTGTTAGTTAAAATTTAATTGGATTCTGTTCAAACGCTTACATTAAATTAACGTATTTGATATTAATAAAATTATTACTGGTATTATTAGTTTATTTAGGAAAAAAATGGAAAGAACTCAACAAAAGGACGTTTGACAAAATTTATATTGTATAATATTTTGTTGTTAATGTTGTTTATCCGTTATTCGTATCAGTAAAGTTATTGTTTAAAACAACTTTTAAGTGAAGAATAATTTCTTCACGTGAGCTAAAAATAAAATAATAGTAATGTTTTCACATGTTTTATTGAAGTGTTATATTTTTAGTTTAGTTTTTCTTTTTTTTTTAGAAAAGTGTCATTTTGTTTTGCGGATCAAGACACTTTAGACATTTTAGAATATTTCAACATGAAGTATTAAGGCTCGAGGCGTCACAATAGCTAAGCTCGTTGAAGAATATTTCTATATACATTATATCGTAAAGACATTGACGCTATGGTTTATTTATGCTATTTATTGTTTTGGTAGCGACCGAATGACTATAGAGAGTTGTAAAGTACTTGGGGGCTTTGCTAATGTATTTGAAAATGTTCTTTTCTTTTTTACTTCATCGCACGTGAACTAGTTTTTTTTTTTAAAGAAATACTACAGGGGCCCAGTTGTAAAATAACCTATTGTTTTGATAAAGTTTTGGAAGCCATAAAAAAAACATATAAGAAACCTATATTATAGTCATTACTTTAATACATTATATTATATTATAGAGGTAGTATGTGATGTGTGGAGTACAGAATACTAGCTTAGATATTTGTTTAAATACAACAAAGTTACATAATTACCGAAGATAATTATCATGGGCGGAGATTTGGAGGAGAGGAAAGGGGATTGGTATACTAAAAACCTTAAAATTTAAAATTAGTGCTTTTCAAAATGCCTACATTTATTTTTTAGTGAGGTTTATTGAAATAGAAAAATAAATGTAGCACTAGTTTTAAGGTTCTTAAAATCCCAAGCACCCCCCCCCCCCAAATCTACGCCCACGATGTAACTATATAATAAAATCCGCGTAACGAGGTAAACAAAAATAGTATTAATTATCTGTATTAATTTCTTACTGTGATATAATTATTATTATTATTATCAAGTTTGACGTCTCGTAGAAAACGTAACATTGTAATAACAATAAAATGTTATATAATAATGTAATATTATTCTTACTGTCTGATTGTTATAGTAAAAACGATTAAAAATAATACAACTTTTAAACAGAAATATTTGCCATTTTTATAAGGACAATTTTCGGAATAAAGTTGAATACTGTAAACTTAACTCAGGTTACTTTTTTTTTATAATAATTTCAACAAAGCGACTTTGTCCTACTTTTTTAGAGGTGCTCTGTGGGTCACACTCGGCAAACGTGTGCGTACATATCGTTTTGGAAACGTATCAATGGACAATGTATTGACGAGTTTTGGTCAACTAAAAAGAATAAAATATTTAAAAAAAACAAAAATATCCTCTGTTTCCGCGTTAACGGCCTGATGAATGCGCTCTCGTTATGTTGTGAAGCCGTTACTGTTTCGAATGCTTGTATTCATACGCATTGGTACGTAAAGCCGGCCGGTGTGTGACGATTTAAAAAAATAAAATAAAATGTATTTTTATGCGTGGGCAGAGCCAGGATGTCGGTGATTAAAAAAAGCAGCCACCAAGAGAATGTTGTTATTATTATTATTATTATTATTGTGTGTGTATATATATTTTGTATAATATGTTATTATATATATTTAAAGAAAAAAAAATATATAAAAAAAAACAAAATAGAGAGCAGAATAAAACGAACGCGTGCCCTCCGTCACACGTGGTAGATCTTTGCCGCCTCCGTCGCTGCCACTGTGTTTATTTCCACCACGATAACAACAACAACAACGGTATAATATCTGACTGGTCCAGCTACTTTAATAACGTCGTACAGAGACACTAGACTCGATAAAAAACAAATGTATATAATATAACAACTACAGCCGTTTCCATTTCCACTACGAGTGCGTACAAAAGTGTCGAGTCAAGCTATATGATGTTTTCGCTCCCTGGAGCAATCCCGAGCCAGATACATTTGGTGTGACGTTAGGAGGGTAGCGCCGCCATAAATGGTCTATACTGTAACACCATTTTTGAAAACAAATTCTATCAAACGATTTTCCACGACAAAATAAAACCAAATACAAAAAACAAAGTCAGTTTTTCCTTTGAAGGAAAAATATTGGATCTGTATTGTAAGAAGTAATTTTTGTATAACAGATACATCGCGCTCTGTTACTTAAAATATGTTTTTGAGCCATCCTCACCACCGGCTGGTGCTCATGTTCATTTCCTTCAACATTTTCTTTACAGATAATTTTTCTTATTAATAATCTTGTCACTTTCCTTTTTTCCATTCTTTCTTCTCCTTCTCCTTCCCTTCCCTTCTCTTAAGGTCATATTCAGGTTAGGGTAGGTCGAACTCATGACGACCATATCAAAACAAGGAAAAAGGAAAACCTTTAAAGTGCGTTATTTCACGCGTTATATTCTTCCGTAATCATTCTGAAATCACTAATAAACTTGATAATTTCAGTCCATAAAAGTTACACATTCGATTCAGAAACCAGTTCTGAACCGGGGAAAAAACTCTACCTAAGCCTAACCTCTTGCCCAGTTAGTCAATATTATGTAATTTGAAAAACTGATAAATTGTAAGTAGGTGCCGATATAATTGAGAGATTGTGTTGTTGTTATGAGAATGATGTGTTATTGCTTTTATTTGGGCAATACGTTAGTCTCAGGAGATCAATTTACAATCGCCCGTCCGTGTTCATCGGATCCGTCTACGGTTATAATAATAATACCGGGATCTTTTATGTAATCTTTTACACGATCCATTTCTTAAGCATAATAATAGACGGTGTATTTTCGGTGGACAAAAACCAAACTACTCGACACCGGTACATATTAGGGCGCACAACAAACGTGTTGCGCAATTGCTGCCGGTGTAAAGTCGTTTTAATTCGGGGGTGGAATTATTAGAAACGCGCGCCAAAATAAAAACCCTTTCACCGGCGGAAGGCGGGTTAACACGACTTCCTGTAAAGGTGTGCCGCCGTCGCCGGGTTCAACGAGGATTTCATTAAAAACGGTGTAAATTCGTCAGCCCGGGTAATCGTATCCGTGCCGGGAGACCGGGAAACCCTTTTTATTATTTTTATGAGGGGGAGGCGCGCCGCCGGTTATAAGGTCTACGCGGTTTATGAACGTGAACGAGTGAGACCTTTGTGCGCCGCCGTCAATCGGCCGTACGCTCCGTCTGCTAGAATACTGAAGTGTGCATTATATTATCATCACTATTGCTGTACTTACATATACATATTATTATTATATCTATAGATAATATGATACCCAAGACGCGAACAGGAAACGCCGCTCCGCTTCGCCTTCCGCCGCCGCATCCCTTAGAGCGCGCTCAACTACAATAAGGCACACGTTATAATATTATCATCATCATTATTATTATTATTGTGTCCGTCGCCATCGGGCAGACCGTCAGGGCGAGGGGCGGCTGCGACCCTGCACGCGTTTCTCCGGCTGTTTGTGTGTACACAATAATCTAAGACGTGCAGTATGCACACGTATGTGAGAGTGCAGAGTTGTATGGTGTGTGCGTACTTACGACTTCCGGTTGTCCAAACCGCGGATATCCGGTGACCCGGTGCGACGGCGGCACGTGACACGCATCAGATTCTTCCCTTGTCACGCGACCCAACACTCGGTTTCCGTCCGGCCGAGTACGCGGTTCGAATAACAAACAGTCGTTGTCCACCGCCAATACCTTATCGAAAACATATTATTATCATAAACCTATTAGCTGGAGAACGAGGCGCTCGAAGAGAGCCGATGGCGAAATTTAACAACAGCTATAAGAGGCAGACACGATATCAGCAGGCTCAAGTGGCCTCTCTGGGTGCATTTTATGGAATATCTCTACATCCGCCTAAGTATGAAAGTCTGCTCAGGCTTAGGTCAGGTCTCAAGAGATGTAGTTTGATATGATTGGAATATAATAGATATCGCATTGAGAGTAAGGAAGGGATAGGGAAGTTTAAATCCTTCTAATCTCCTATAGGCTCTCAAAAAAATGTTATCAGTCGATCATGCATAGTTCCCAAATAACGTGCCTGTGGGAGATTTAAGAAAATTAAAAATACTAAACTTCCCCAGCCCCCTCTAGTGTTGACAGTGATTGTCAATAATTTTCAATGATTGTCTATATAGTCATTACTCCTCACGAATGGAAAAATAGAAATTTACTATTTTTGCGTGGAATCTCATGTTTATATGCTCGTTTCTATAACTTAACATAATTATCGAAAAATTAAAAACGAATAAATGTTTTAATAATGTGTTAACTGATTGAAGTAAAATATGCACTGAGCAGATTATATTATGAAAGCGCAGCTGTTTTCTCGATATACGCCCACGGATGGTTTTCATTAGGAAACTTTTGAAATGCGACTCTTACAGTCCGCCATAATAGGATTGTTAAGAAAACTGTAGAAAGAAAAAAGATAGTGTGTCTCTAATTGTTAGGAGTCGGAAGCCAAATGCTACATTTACGGGTGCTCACATACGTTATCCGTCGCGTTGGTGTTGTTGTTATTATAACTCCACGATATTGTCTCGGGTCCACGTGGCACGCCATATGTGCTATATTGTTATTATGATGCTAAAAGGTCAAACAAACGCAGCTGCAAACTGCTAAGACCCGATGTTTTTGGAAAATATAAAAAGTGACAAACGGGCTTTTGTACCTGTAGGTAGGTACGCAGACCGAAAAAGAAAGGTGACACGCGTTTTGTCCACTATACTCGCGGGGAGCCGTATATGCATATTTATAATAATATTAATAATTAGTCGAGTCCGTCCGCGGGTAACCAGATAGTAGTATTGTACTTAACCGTACGGAATCGGCCACCGGTTAAGTGACTCGGCTGATCTAAGGTTTCAAATAACATCAGCATCTACCAGCTGTTGGCCTACCATTTCGACCAGGTAGCGCAGTATCCCTTCGATTTATAATATAGTTAACAAGTCCTTACACTAGTCCCACTGTGCCGTCGTTTATCACCTATATTATGAAACCCTCGATAAGAGCCCCCCCCTCCTTTTTTGGATAGACTTCATTGCCACGCCGGAATGGTATGCACTCGAAACTTAACTTAGCCCGGGCCCCGAACAATGCAAATGAAAACGAGTCGATAGTTTTCTTTTGTTCGCCGCAATTAATCATTGACGACGAGGGCCATTAAGGTTTTTGAGCCGTTGGATTTGTTGGCCGGAGTTACAGAAACTTGAGCGTATTAGCAAACTTTAATTACTGCGGCCGAATCCCACCCCCCCTATTGTGTGTACTTGGAGAAACGCGTTCAATGCATGATCTCTAATTGTTTTGGCCAGACGTATATTAAAGCCCAAGCTGCGCGCTGGCCAAAGTTTATTTATTAGAAAACCCGGCACATGTGATAGGAATAGGACTTAACCGTCGAACAGCGATCGCGGCCGTCGAGTTAATGAAAATCTGATAAAAAAAACAAAAAAAAAAATCCAAAGCTAGAGAAGAGGATTTTTTCTTTTTAATGACCTTACTCAATTTATTTCCTCTTATTGGTAATTCTTAGACCAAATGCCTGTTTGTAATACCACAGTAATTATTCCCTTATTAATGTATTATTAAATGCACTAATCATCCAGAGTTATTAAAACGTCCGGCGGTCCACCGCGGTCTTTGTTACCGCCGTTTTACCAGTGCTATTTTATATAATGTTTAGAAAATTGATAAACAAAAAAATTAATGTAATATTTTTTTTTTTTTTTTTTAGGTAAGTATCCGTGTTACAAGTCGAGAATCCTACACTTAATTTCAGTACACCTGTCAATTCAAAGATGGGGACATTCTACATAAATGTGGTAAAGTACGGTTGAATTGGTTATCGAGTAAAGCTGTTGTTGTTGTTGTTTTTTTATTAAAATAGTGATATTTTTCGGTTAGTCCATGTAACAGCTGTGGTCGATTCGGCCGTCGATATTGTGATAGCTTAAGTAAAAAAAAAAAAAACCCTAAAAATCCTCGTTTGCTTTGTATACAAGGCACGGTTAGCGTTGAGTAGATACGTATGGGGATTCGATTGAACAGTATAGCCGCCCCAGATGGCATGAAGTGTTTTATTTATTACGTGATACAATTCAAGTACTGCGCCGTGGAAATGTAAAACAAAAAACATAATACCGCAGTAATAAGCACAAAAATTATTACTGTCTTGACGTTTTTGTGAAATCAAAACCGTAACGATAGGAATAAATAATAATAAAAAAAGGTTAGAGGACAAACCGGTGCATCAACAAAAAAAATAACAGCAGGACAGGACGACTGCACACGCACAACGAAAAGCCACAACAACGGCAAAGCCGAACCAGCCGTGCTAGGTATATACCTAGGTTAGGTACACGTGTGCGTGCAGGGTTGATGCCGGTGTATAATACAGCAGGTGCCGGTATTTTTGTTTGTTTGTGAGGCCCACGTGCCTGTTACAGATTAACGTGTAATAATAATGGACCGGTTTTGACCTTCTGCCACCCCTTTTGCGCTTATGTAGCTCTTCGGCCGCATCACGGTGCGGTATATACAAAATACAGGGTGTCTCGCCGCCAGAAGCAGGCTGGGTACACCCATATGGAACCACCTAATGAGAATCGAAACGATACAGCGCGCAGCTGATCTACTCTCGAACGTATGATATCAAAAAAACCATCATAAGACACTGTTATAAACACAAGTCGGTTGGCATGACAGAAACCCTTAGAGGTGCCCAGAGAAAGTACTGGCACAAGGGTGAAAGTCACACACACAAAAAAAAAAGATAAGACATTTTGTTTTATAATAATTGTACATCCGACCATGAATATCGCGCATATAATTGTGTTTCTAAAAGCGATACAAGTCAAATAGTCAACAAAAGTTAAGTACTATTATTAGCAGATTGTTTAACCAAATTGTACTACGATCATAACTCAAAAACACATGGCTTGGCGTACTAAAAACCTAAAAACTTAAAATTAATGCTTTTCAAAATGCCTACATTTAGTGGGAGATTTGTTGAAACAAAAATATATGTAGCACTAATTTAAAGTTTTCAAGTTTTTCGAGGTTTTTAAATTCCAAGCCCCCAGGAACACATGTGCGATACATTATGTTTCTCCAAATCCTAACTAGGTGTTGTAAAAATATTATTAAAAATGATTAAAGTACAGTAAACCTAGGTACGCATTTTCAATTGTATTTAAAATATAAAAAAAAACAAGATATTTTCATATATTTTTTGTAGCTACGGGCCACTCCGCCTCACCTCTGCTCAGGCAATGCAATTATATCACAACCCTGTCTGGCAGTTATTGTACATATTATATTTTTTTAAATCTAAAAAATAAGAGAACAAGATAATAATGTATAAAAGCTATTTTATGTGGACTCTGAAAGTTATAAGCAGTACAGGACGTTTAATATTATTATTATTTTTGCTGACCAATGACTATACTCATATTGTATTTTGTAAACTCATCATCCGCACGGTATTGCTTTCGTCAAAGGCTTTATTTAAGCACTTTTAACTGGAAAAGTATATATTTTTTTTCGCAATATCGATTACCATGACGAACTATTGCAGTTGAATCGGTCGATATGAATTTCAAGAAAGTTATAAATCTCAGACACCCTGTGTACTGTACACAATATATATACACACGATACGTCGATGATGATAATAGACGGTGTAATATTATTATTTTGTAACTGTAGCAACGACTAGCATAAGCGCGACCATCACCTGGACCTATCCACTGTAATAATATGATGTACGTCTCTCTCTCACACCACCTGCTCCTCCGGTAGGAGGTTTTCATAAAATATACATTTTTATATAAAAGCACTGGAATTCGCCGATGCGGTTACAATAATAATTATTTACCGGCCGCACACACACATTATAAACCAGACAAGCGGTTATTACCACGGCAGTGGTCCGATCGTTGTGTTATTATATTTACCTTTTTTTTTTATTTGATCCGGACGTTCAGAAGTTCGGTCGGTATTATTATAATTATTGTTATTATTTTTTTTTGTAATAAAGACTGGAAACACAATTATAATTGAAACATGCGAAAAAAATAATTACATGTAACGTCGGCCGACGAAAAATGTAAATTATGTGTATTATTAGCGTGTGCGGTGCAAAAAAAAAAACTAGTTTGCTAAAGTATTCGACCCGACGGCGGCGGCGGCGAAGTCCGACAGACGTTTTATTATGTTTTGACTGTAAAATTAACAGTCTCGCGATACTTGATCTACATAATGTTATATAGTGTGTACTACTCATCGAACGCACACGAGCCGACGGTGAAAATGGGTTTTACACGGTTAGACGACGAAACACATCACAAAAATCAAAACGACATTTGAAGAAACTCCTTGTACACATTTTGTGTACGCAACAACTCGAACAAAACGATTACCGCCGCATAATATACTGTTGCTAAAAAGTTAAAAAGCAAAAATGTTCTACAAACTGTTACATAAACCGCCGTCCCGTCCGTTTAAAATAGAACATCAGACATAACCACAAGTCCTTATGAGGGCGCCACCACAGCAATTCATTTAACGAGAGTAAAGTATAAGCTGATTTTTCTATAAATCTTGACACGAAGCGAAAACATTTTTTACATAAAATATATATTATGATATATTTATAAATCGACAGTAATCCATATTGGGACGTTGCATATTATTGTTTCAAGTTACGAATATTCTAGGGCCAAAATGAAAAAAAAATAAAGGAGATGCGCATTTCTGAGAAACTGAGCGTCTTAAACGCACAAAACAATTAAGAAAATCAACGACTGAAAGATAATAATATAAGATAATATATTATTATAAAATTACCAAATATTTACCTTTTCTAGTATTTTCTCTGTGAACTATAAACTTTTGATGCTTAAACGGTAATGTGTGCATGTAGTTAAACTTATTAGAATAAGAATAATTTTCTGAACAAATTGACGGGTCGATAACCAGTTTTAGATAATTACTGTCAAATAGAGAAATGTGCACAGAAGAAAAAATTACAATCCACCCTTCCATCCTAAATTTTAAACTTTAATAACATTAATAGTATTTATCTAAAACTGATTATTGACCAGTCAACATTTTCAAAAAACTTTTCTGAATTTAAAAAGTTAATCAAATATATACGTTACCATTAAAGTTTTATACATTTATGGAGTTAAAAAAAAACAAAAGTATTAAATGATAAATAATAAATATTGTAAAATAACATAAACTTAAGTGTATCCAATACAAAATCTACAAAAATGCAATTATTTTCCCAGACAATGACAAAACTTAATTAATCATATCTGTCCTGTTATACAGAGGACGCCGCCAGAAATTTAAAATTGTCTCCCACTCAGTTTTATATTCGTTTCCACGCCTTATGTACCTAATACTACTTTTTATCTACATAATATACCATTCTAGTCGCGTCTGATCGCGCTAAATACGTTCGGCCGGTTATTAAATAATGTCCAAATCGAGTTAAGTATGTATATTATGTAAACGACGACATCGCTAGACGGTACCTATTACATTATTATAATGTCATCATGACTGACATTTTTAGATACCAATTTTGCAAAACAGACTCTACTGTCGGGGAGGTTGTCAATTTATTAAATAATTGTGGTTGAAAAAAAAGTGGGTATTATAATTGAATTTTTATATCATTATCCGTTATCGTGCAAAATTGCTAGTTGCTATAATCCAATTATTATTATTAGTATACGACAACTATAATATATGCATGCAATATTATACTCCTCGTAAAATGTAGGACTTCCATATAAACGCCATACAGTAGAACCGTTTTGTTCAGTTTTCGTCACATATCATAATAATAACAAATCTGTCAACGCGTGGAAGAAAAACAAACAAACGTTTTTAACAAAAATATGCGCTTTGCTTTAAGAAGACAAAAAAAAATAAAATAAACGGACCCATAAATAATATTACACCCGGCGCACTTGACGGGCGCCTGTAATTGACTCTTAGTGGAAATGTTGATTTTTCGACACCGAGTTATCTGTCGTTTATTATTCAACCTGTGCTTTATTATACACACACACACACACACTTGTGTATAATATATAGAGCGAGACTTAATCGTTCGGCAAGTACTTGTATGTTATGTTTGTATAATTCTTCGGATAAGCCTGATAAGGAACTGGATGCAAAGAAAGCGACAGTGCCCGTTGAAACAATAACGTCGAGTACCACCTGAGTACATGTTTTCTTTTACATTAGGACAAGGTCGATTTCTCAATGGTTAATGGCAAACCGAAATCAAATTGTGAATGATGTCTTATTATGCCGTCAATCTTATCTCGGTGCCAGCAGCTATTCACAGTGCTCGACTTGGGGAAACTAGAAAAAGAGTTGTGTTATTTTAAGGTTAATATTTCCTCAAATACTGTAAAGGCTGTTGTTTTCAACATATTGTTCGACTATCGGTTATTGCTGCAAGTGTTATAATACTATTAGTAAGCAGTCTTTAATAGTAATAAAATATATATTATTATAAACATATAAGTACTGCCGTTTACATTACGTTCGTTTTAAAACCAATTCGAAATGTCTTTACGGATATACACACTCGGCGTGGTATATATAGTAATTAATACCTGAATAATAATTACTATATATACCTCATGGCGTATCATGTAAAAGAGAAAAAATAACAAAGTGGAATGTGGCCACGTGCATTCAATATTAACGCAGGTGTTCGGTCCAAAGAAAAAGTTTAGCCAACCGATTACAATGTTCAATATTAAGCCAACACAGTATTCGAAATCGGTTTGTGAGCACTGCGGCTTTTTTTTTTTACTTCTAAATTTTAGGCGCACTTGCATAAGACGCCTTTATATATTATGTATGTGTAATATGTGTTTGTAGATGCTTGTATAATAAAACTTGAATACCGTGCAATAACAGTAAGCGGTTAAGGGTTTGATTTCTAATACACGCAGATGAGGGTGTTTTTCAGGTTGAGTATAATTTCAGTAAAATGCATCCGGCACGCGCTCTGATATTTTATGGATGCGAATAAAAACAAAACCTTTTCCGAACTCCTCTTTGGGATTTCTCGGTGGACAAAACTTTTACGATGGCCGATGTTTATGATTCAAACACACACACATATATATTATATATACCTACATACTTAAATAATATATATATATAAAACATAATATGTATTTCGGAACGACATTTGTTACAGTTATTTTTTTGTTTATTACACACCTATTGCCCGCTCGCTAACTTTGCTCCTAACAACCCCTAATGGTTCGTACATAAAAAAAATATAAGTACAATCGATGACTTCTCATCTGATATAAAGTGCAAACAAAACTTTCAAACGTGACTACTTTTTCAACGTGTCCAAAACCAAATCGTTGATTATCGTTATGTTTATATGAACTCAATATTTAGCTCTAACAAGTCCCCAAATGGATTATTAAAAAAACGGTATAAATTACCTATATAATATAATATTATCATTATGCGTTCTGTTTCACAGCCGTTCCGGTAAATAAAAAACGACCGTTATATTATTATATTGTTAATAATATTATACCTAATTCGCCTGCTTGTGCGCTGTCCCGTTTCTAAAATTTGTATTATAATTTATTAATAATATCAACAAACGAACGGCGAGAATATATTGTTTTGTTAATTCCACTCTAATATTATAATATATGCCTGTAGTTGAATATTATAGGTACGATACCTGAGCATTAGCTATACTATTATGTGTACATAGTTTGTTTAGTTGAGTTCTTTCATTATTTTCTCACGGATACACATAAAAAAAAAAAAAAAAAACAATAATAACAGACCAGTATGCGTTTTGCCTCGGTAATTAAGCCAGTATCATTTTATAAATATTGACATAATAACTGCGACGGCGTCGTATAATCATGATTGTTGTTGTTTTTTTATTTCATACAATAATCGCCCCCTTTTGAGCGCGTAGGATGTACCTGTACGTTGTAAGACGTACAAAATTATACACTGCCTAAGATCTGTACACGTCATTAATTTAAGGATCTCGACTAAATTAAAACGGTGTACGCCCTGCACCCCCTTCCCTCCTTCCCTTCCACAAGTGTGAGTACAATGAAACAATAGCCGACGACGATAACAATACGATTATTATATTATGTATTGAGCATAAAAGTCGTTAACAGGTCTTAAACGCTTCCGGTGTCGTAAAGTTAGGTAAAATTATTTTACTTATTCTTAATAATTATTTCTTGTTCGAATAATATTTGTTCCGGATAAAGTGGTTTGCAATTTATTCCAATAAAAATGTTTGCCTAATAATGTCCGATTTTATTAGTTTGTTCGATTAAAAATGTAAACGGATCATTTTATACATAAATGAATCCAATAAAATGCTATCTTTCAGTATACCGGTTTTTATTTTACTAAATTGGTTTTAGTTGTTATATGTCTTAATTGAATTTGCTATTTAATTGAATTTTGCCAAACTCTGTTAGTTGGGTAGATTGACATGTAAGTTATTCTCTTCTATAATAAACTTACATTTTGGGAGAAGAGGGTCTAAAAATAACGGTCTATACAAAATCGCTAAAATAAAGTTAAATTTAGGTCTGAGTTGTTTTGTAGGGCTCAAAAACTCAAGTGAAAACACACTTGTTTATTATTCTTTCAAATACTTTTTTCTGTAAAAATAAATAAATGAAGAGTACACATGGCAATACTTATTTAATAAATCATATAAAAAAAATCAATCAAATATATAAAACCTGTGTTATATTTCCTGCGAAAAATATCACAATAGAAATGTAGTAGGTATTCGTAATATTAAGTAGATAAACATTTTCATTGTTATTTACTTTTCTATAAAAGTTTTCAATTTATCAATTAAGTTTCAAGTACTGTTTCTTTTATTTTAATTTTAATCAAACTAATAATATGTGAAAAATTGATAGTTGTTGTATTTTAACTGGATCTTCTGTTGGCTGTTGCATATTATTATAAAACCTATAAGATTTAACATCTCATGCGGACAAACGAAATCGTTATAAAAATGAACGCTCTTGCTCGCGCGAAAACCTGAACAATTAACAATTGGCGATTTGAGACCAACAAAATATGAAATAAACCAAAAGTATTATTATTAGGTATCTACTATTAGAGTAAGTACACGCGTGCCCGACGTTTCAACTACTCAACCCAAATTGCTCGGTTGCGTGTTCGCGTGCTTCATTGATTTACCAACTTGGGGGCACACACATAGATAATATAATGTATTATTATCTGGCGGCGCACTCTTTCACGATGAAAAATTTGGCATACAAATAACACCCTATAGCGTTGATAATAAATTGCTGCAGTACCGACCGCCACGGTAATCAAAATTTCATGATAAATTAAAAAAAAAAACAAATTATTTTATATAACTGGCCTATAGGTTACCTATAATAGCCAATAGAGCTACTAATAGGTAATGCTAATTTATCAATCTATCTATGTTTAACATAATCACGGTACAAAAGTGGGTTCATTTAAAAACACATTTTTTAAGTATACAGACTTGAATCTTTATATTGGAGTTAAGTATTCGTTTTATTACAAATACTATTTACATGCGATTTTGTAATTTTATCACTTTCAATTACAATAATTCCTAAAATCTAGTGACCTTTACCAAATACCACTCTATAATATGCTTCGACCGCACGCTATGACACGACCCAACTATGCCTGGTTTATTTTTTAATCTTAAAACAAAAAATAAGGGCTTATTCTTAAATTAAACGTTCCCGACTCGGCCTCGTCGAGTAAAAAAGATTTATAGTTTTCGAAGTGTGTTCGATTTAATGTAATTTACATATTTTTACACGTACATTTTTCTACTAAAAGGTTTATATCGGTTGTTGTGTTCGAAAATCCGTTGCCGACCGGTTTGAAATCTTATATACTCTGCGTGCCTTATAACCCCTTCGACCGACATGGCCATTTGATTTTATTACGTTTATTAATAGACCATTAAGGATATAATGATAGCTCAACGGGTTACGGAATGTCCACCTCATAAGTAGGAAACTATGTGCGTCGGCGCCTTGTCCGTGTAAACGGACATGACTTCATTAGAATATCATATAGTACACAATTTTCTAAATGTTTATAATATGCATATTATATCGAACAATGTATAAACAATAAGAGTAAATCACTCAACATATTCTTTTAAACGCGTTAAGGTTTTTGACTGGATTTCACACATTTCGCGTTAACGCATATAATATAGGTAATAGACGAAACGTATTTAGGTCACATACAGGGTGATCAATTCTATGCTTATTTTCTCTTACAACAATTGCAATTTTATAAGTTTACTTTTTTTTTTGAAACACTTTTATTTTATGCTATTTTACAATTATAGACTAAATTCCAAATTTGTTTAATAAATATGAATTACATAAAACATACGTTACCATTCGAGTTTCAAAAGTTGGTATAGAACTCTGAAAAATACTATAAAAGGTAAATATCTGGTAGTTAATTAAAAAGCATGAAAGCTTATGTGCACACTTATAGGTACAGATATTAACTATTTTTTGAATATAAAAAAAAAAGGAGCATTAAGTCGGTGCACACACATAATAATATATTACAATCTACCAGAGCTGACATAATATGTTGAAAAAAGTTCAATACTTGGCGTTTTATTTAAACAGGGTATGTTTGACTTTTTGCAACCATTTACATAACCCTCGAAAACCTATGACGCAAGAAAAAAATCAGAATCGATAAGTACAAATATTTCAAATTGCAATATTTCCGACAGTATATTTTGCTATTTTATTTACATTGAGGATCCTGGCTCCGCTGCTGTCTATTCATTTTCAATTAGGATTTAGCGGTTAGTTCATAATATATTGTACCTACTTAATTACGGTGGTTAAACGCACATTTGTATTGGGTCTGTGTTTACACAACCTATAAGCTCGGTTCTGACAAGAGCCGTAGCTGTAACATCAAGTGGTTTATACAATATAAAATCACACTGTTGTAGCCAGACCCTTAGCCTTATCTCAATGAAATACACTGTACAGTGTGTTGTTAATTAATAATTGACGAGACTTTAGTGTAAACCGGAAAGCTTGCCAATGACAGACCAGCTTTTTCTAAAGAAAACTATTTTATGAATGAATTCTCTGTGTACGTGTGTGAACAGAGCTGGTGGAGAGAGAGCGAGGAGGCAACTCTGATGCTGGCCAGTGATTCATTGGGGAATTGCGCGACACGCCGAAATGTCAGACTCGGTGATTCACGAGGTTATTTTCAATTAGGTGTCGCTATATAGTATTATTGTCCGAATGCATTTCCTTAGTTGCCTCTCACACATCTTATATATGGGTTACTCAGCGTGTGCTTGGATCCGTTTGCGTTTCCTGTGCAAACTTATCGGCGTCAAACAAAATAATATGACCAGTTAGAATAGCAATCCCGACCGTAAAAACGATTTATAATGACCTCAATAATGGTACGGCCGGACACGTCATACAACATACATAATATTACTATTTGTGCACACGTTGACGCACACGTCTTATACAACTACTAGACTTGGGTTTACTCGGACGATAGAAATAATATTCCGCCAACAGTCGATTAGGTGTTAATGGAATTTCCTGGAGCAGTCATTGTTCTCCAACTATATACTATATATTATATTGGTATGTACGATGGATGACTGGTGTACGTCATCCGGGACATGGTTTAAAATTGAAACGAGATTTAATTTAATGATTAATACACATTATAGTATTATCGACCAATATACAATAAAATAATTATAAAAGCTGAATTCTTCAGGTTATACAAGTTTTCAGTTAAAAGTTGAATTTTAACACTTATTTTAAAACTTTAACGTACAAGTAAATTATTAGAGTTATTATACAATAGTTCTGAATTTAATGTTCAAAATTTACAAAAAATGTTTGCATAAGGACCTTTAAAAAAAAATGCTATACAAAGATACATATGTAATACATATCAAAAATTAAAAATTACATTTTAAATTTGTGCCTATATAATAAAATTAAAGTTTTCAACATAAAATGTTATTTGAAAAATTCTAGATTTTTTAATTTAATATTCATATATTATCTGTATTAATACAAAGTAAAAATTAAAATACAGCCATACAAATTTATTAATTTAACACGACCTAGTTTTATATTAACACAAGGCTTGCATAGTCATTGATAAATAAAAAAAAAAAAAAAAAGAGTTAATTAAATTAAAAATTATACAGTCCAAAAATTAATAAATATGCATAACAGATTATGAATTGTACTACCTAATTAAATATGATAGTAAAAAATCCATTTTGTTATTTATGGCTTCATGTAGGTAAAAAAGTTATTCGATAATTATGGCCAAATCTGATGCGGTCTAATACGTTTGGAGGGCAAATCATACACGTGTAACGTTAAAAAAAATAAAAATTACTAATGATAATATACTAAATATTAATTAAGAATAATATACTTACAAAAATTAACATTTCATCAATCCCTCGCCTATTCTCACAACTCTCCAAATTTTAACATTTTCCTCTTTATTATTATTAAGATTCTACAGTATTATTGCTTAGTTTCGTTAAACATAATTGTTAACACTATACAGGGGTGGGGGGAAGGCAGTTTTATACCTTTAAACATTTTTATTTTTTGAATCTTTTACTTTAATGCTCTTCTAGTTGAAAAGTAAATTTTGACGCGGTTACCTATTTTATTCGAGAGCACCATTTATCTTTATTATTATCTGTTAACACTAAACAAAATGATAAAAAGCCAACATTGCTCTTCGCCTCTCACAGACCACAGTAAAACAATTATTATTCACTAAAACGTTACAGAACTAATAATAATATGTCCATCATTTTTTTTTGTGCATGTATATATATTATATTGTATCTATTTCTTTGACGACAATCGCTGTGATGCATTGAAAAGGTATGCACAATTTTTGTTGAAAACAATCATTTCGACTTGGATCCATTAATGAATGTTTACAATAAATCTTACTAACTTTTTTTTTAAGTCTTCGAGACGCTATGCTTATGTTAATTTTCTCTGACGAAGCAATGCAACTATACAAAATGCAAAAGTACTCGGCTCGATAAAGACGGAAAACAAATACTGTTAAAAAATAAGGCCACGGACAGTATTAAAATGACGGAATAATTAATTTTGTCCTCGCTTCTGTGTTTGTTAACGCGGTTCTTGCATTAATCATTTTCGGAGTATTAATATTGTTTAACCGAGGTACTTTATTTATTTTCTTCTTGTATAATAAACTTGAAGAATAATATAATATTTATACTGTATAGGCGTCGCCAAAGTGGATCCCTAAGGCCCAGCAAATTACACCAACAATGCGGTATCAATGTTGAACAGCGGCAAAATATATAATTGAATTTTATCGAATTTATTAATCTCGGAAAGTCTTAATTTTTTTTTATTGTTATTCGAACGTCGTATATTTTACTGCTGTTTTTAATATTTTAGATAACGCGTCGCACTTTGCGGCGGCGGCGGCGGGAAGCCTAAACGAGTTCGAAAATTATCGGGTAGATTGTTTAAATTGGTTTTTAAAGTTTTCCTCGAGGCTCGAGAAAATAACATCCAAGAGAACCTATTAAGAAACTTCAGCAAGAGTTTAAAATAATTTTAGCGGGTATTAACCAGATAATATACGTCGGATTGGAAAACTGATTGAATTCCGTCGCAAAGTCCATAATTATTAAGCTCAAGCACTAAGTCGGTATAGTCGCCACGTTTTCCAGGCCAATACAAAATACAAAAACCACATGAATTTGACAAATTAAAAGGAATTTAAATTTAAATGCGGTTTTTTTCTTACTACACACGCAGTCCGTGTATTATTATCTAATAATTGTAATAGTCTGTGGGCAACGACGTTAACGATATTCGGTAATAACATATTAGTAACAGCTATGTAGCACTTATTTTTAATTGCTTTTTTTTTCTCTTTATGATATTGTTATGGTTTCCGTCGCTCGTGATTCTTATCAAACGATAATAGTTAAAATATGAATACTATCTTAATTAATGCAATTCGCCAACTATGTGTGTGTACATAACAATTTAATAAATGCAATTTGCCAATTAAATATTGTGTATTGGCATGGCATAGAGTGATAGATAGCCGTGTATGGGCTGTCAATATTATGCGGTGCGGTGCACTGTAGGTAATACAAATAGTGTGCGAAGTCCTCTATCGTGGTTTTTCGATAATTGCTGACCGCAGATAGTATTTCGACCCGTACAGAGTTCAATTTGTTTTCGCGATCATCTTAATTGCCAATTGGACTTTCTTCGAAACGTTATTATTTTAATGGCAATCGTATAAGCCCGTAAACAGTATAATTACAATTATTATATAACGAAAAATACCGACGAATAATGATTTTGGCATGGTTTTCGCGTCACAATGGCTTGTAGACTATAGTTGAAAAATTTCCTATTTTTTTATCGGTTTTTTAAACCGTTGTAGTGTAAATAATATCGAAATGTCGTATTATGTGTTAATAAAATAAAAATAAAACAAAAACTAATATTTTATTGTCAATTAAATTACAAAAAAGTGCATTGTGAGCTAGCTTGCCCGCTCTTCGTAATGGAAAAATTGTTGTGTAATTTGATTACTTATTATAATATCTTAAAATCTTTGAAAATTACATTTTTGTCCTATCTTTAACCACTGTCATTTGTCTATCTCGACCACGTATTCTACTATAATATAATCATTATTATCAAGTTTTGTTTCTCACAAACAAAGCTGTTGTTGTTGAAAATATTTAAACAAATTTAATTAACATTTTAGTCATTTTATAAAAATAATTTTTTGAAAAAAACTTTTAACTGTAAACTTAAGTTCATTTTTTTACAATTAACTTTTTACTGGACCATAAATAGGAATAATAATAATAATATATACAAATATTCTATGCGCAATTATATTAGTACATAGTGTATGGGTGACCCTAAGTTGTACAATATTTTTTTGTTTCTACACTGTATGATTTATTTTTATTTTTGGCAATAATTCGTTTAAATGTACTAGAACTAGAATACAGTGTAGGGTTAACTATATGTTACGTCGACTTGTTTTATCGTTTTAAAGACAGTAACCTTGTTCAGATTTACATAATTCGGCTATTAGTTTTTGTCTTTCTGTTCCTATGTCGATTTCTTTATGGATATTATAAATATTATAATACTGTGATCTAAATTGACTTTACAAAATATGGTAAAATTACATATTCGATTGCAATCGAACCGGTCATCCGGTTTTATTGTGAGGATTTTATCCAACTGCACATTTATCGTAAACCCACTCACGAGAGCCTTTGTGCACCCCCTGGTATATTTAAAATGTTAATTATAGCTACATCATTTTCAACTTACAATACTTATTTAATATATTTTTTAGATACTTAACATTTATAAAAAAATTGACACAATTGATTGTCCACCGTCAGATTAGTTGGTCACTTCTAATGGTCAACAATATTATAATCTTTAAAAATGTTTTAAAGAAAATCGTAATATAATATAATGGTGTATACACAATTAAAACATTTTTACATACCATAAAACAAATAACTAATTGTAATAAACAAAAGGAATTATGACCACTCTAATTTTTTAAATGAGTAATTTGTTATAACGTTTTATAAAAAGGGCTCAACAAAATTGAAAACATTGGAAATTCATTTAAAAAAAGGATGAATTAAAAAAAAACACATATTATGAAGCCCGCAAATTTATAATTAAACTAATAATTTTATTGTAGACAAAAATTAAAACTAGGTCTATAGTTGATCAAATAATAATACATGGTATACACACAGCTACTTAGTTTTCAAGTGCATATATTTTATTCGTTAAGTCAGCTGTATATTTCAAATTTTCTACCGCCCGCACAATTATCAGCTTCGTCAACGCAGTCCTCGTCTTGCATAACAGTCGGTGTTGACCGCTTGACACGGTGGTTACATACTACATTATCAGCTGTAATATTAATATAATATTCAAATTATGCGCCCTCCATATAGCTTCAGCCGGTTTCGGCGTTTGGCCGGTAGTCTCGCTGTAATCGCGGCTGTGAGTTACCGTTTTTGGCGGTGTATAAGACCACCGGCGGCTGACGGGGCTGTGTGAGGGGAGGGGGGAGGTCGGAAGCGGAACAGCACACGGTAGGGAGGGGAACACGCGGACAGGCGGTTTGGGGTTGGTGAAAAGGCGGACCGATTTTTCGAACTGCGTCGGCCCCTTCAGTCTATCCGGCGATCGTCCACCGGCAACAGCGCGTCCCCGTCCACGGTACACAAGAGATAACAACAATAATCTCCGTTCACAAGTGTCAGTGTCAGTGTCAGTGTGTTTTGTGTGTGTGTGTTAAGTCCGCTATCGAATAGTTTTTTTTTTTTTAACAATTAATTCAACAGATTTTTGGTTTTTTTTTAACTATTTTTTTTATACATTTCCAAATGAATTATTCGAAAAACCCGTTTAATTCAGTTTTTACGTTTACGGTACTCGAAATTTGCCACACCATGTACGATTTCACAGTAAAGGGTAAGTTTTACATAACTACCGGATTAGATTTAATCGAATTTTTATTTCTATAATACCTCAAGAAACAGTCTGGTAATTTTTTTTAAAAAAAATTTGAAAAATACAACAACAGCCGCTGTGCAAATTGGTTCACAAAAAGCACAGCAACGGTTATCTCGTTTAAAATAATAATTGTAACCGTCCCGAGTTGGATACGATTTTGTTTAATGACCGCAAAATCGATTCGTACAGAACATAATTTCGCGTTGAATAATTATTATTCGTTTATATGCGATAATCGAGTTTTTTCAAACCCAAACGACAAAATCGACTCGTGAATACTATAAAAACGCGATAATAGTAATAATTGTAACACCAACCGACTTGACCCGCGGCGGCAAATTAGCCGGCATTCATACTGAGGATTTAATAAAAAAAAAAAAACAGCTATTTTTATCAAATTCCCGCTGTCAATAAGTTAATAAGTCAATAATAATTATTATAACGACGGTTTTCAAGACGTTCGACATACGCCTATTGGCGACGGCTATTCATTCGAAACAAACCACGTATTGCACATAGACGGTCGTGTCTAACCTATACGTGCATTATATTATATATTATATTATTATTATTATGCCGGCGGGTCAAACGTTCATATTGTGTGTGGCTCGTGAGAGAACCGATGTCAACAAACCGCACAATCACACACTGCTCGATGATAAGCCACGCTATTTATAAAAGCTGTGTCGCTTAACAACTTTAGGGTTATTTTTATTTCTCCCGTATCATATTATACACCGTTATTCGCCTTACACCGGTGTGCACCGGCCGACACGGCTATCGAATACCGGTACCATCGACTATAAACTTTAAGCTACATCGACCGAGGCTGAAATAGTGATTTTACATAATATACATGAAAAATCGCCTTAAACCGACGTCGGGCTACTTAATTCATTATACATGTATGTGTGCGAAAAAAAAAAACAGTAGTGATTCTGTCATTTTTCAAACAGTTTCCAAAGTTTCCAGCATTTAGTAGTAGTCTTTTATGTTTTTTTTTTGATATTTTATTGAAAATTGTTTTTTTTTGTTCTATTTCCTTTGCTGAATTCAGAACTGGTCTATGAGAACTAAATGCAGCTTTTAAACAGAAAAGTAAAAACTCTTGTTTTTATTGCTTACAATATTATGTAACATTTGGATCCGGTGAAAAAAAAAATCCTTAAATTGTGTTATTAATCTGAAAGTCGGTTTGTACTGTTATCCAGATTGCGTTGTTATTTCTGTTACTTTGGTTACCAAAAATACGATATTATTTTATTTCAAGCGCTAATTCGTTTCTGCGATACGTTTCCGTTGACGAAAATAATATACCTATTATTTATTATGCATACAACTTCAATTGACAATCGACGGGGTAAAATTAGTGTCACCCGAGTCGGTGTACAAACGCTACCACCACCTATTGTGAGTCGTGCACAACCCGGCGAAACTTAATAAAACAATACTAAATATATTATTATGTAATAATAATGGTCGGTTGGTCGACCGTGAAAATAAACGTTGACAAAATAGGTGTACACTATATACGGTGCGCGGCAATTCAACAATGAAATCCAATCAAAGGGTTAGAGCACCGTTATGAAGTAAACCGTGTTATAAAGGGCTGACTTGTCGACTGAGTCTTTTTATTTGCACCAACGACAATGGAATTGTCAAAAAAAAAAGCAGCCCCTAATCGTTCCTTGTTTTTCTTTTGTTTATTCGACCCGTTCGCCCCTCATCGACCGAATAATGGGCGACGCTGTTTATTATAATAATAATATGTGTGTGTGTGTGCAAATCATAAACTATGTGAAATAAATACCTATTATGGATTATTCGTTTCCTCTGGGACTGAAGGTGTAGATCATAGTTTTTATTATTTTTTTTAATTTCTTGTTTATGTTTTGTACACTTTGCCATGCTGCTGCGTTTTAATCGATAACGGCTAATTGTTTAACAATAATTATATGACTTTGATGGAAAATTAAAAAAGCCACGAGGTCGTCGGTGGTCGCGCATGTGAAACCCATTATTGTTTTGTAAGTAGACGACGTTTTTCTCGTTCAAACACAATAATAATATGTGTACAATATATTATAATATATTTATTTATATAGGTCTGGCATGTGGGTAAGCTGTGTACACGTTATAATTTATGTGTATGTTTATAGTATATAAATTCCACATTTTCTCCTTTCCGCGTGTACAGTGTACGAAGAGAGATTTCAGTCAAAAGCTATGTACAAAACGAGAAAAACGAAAATGAAAAAACCGTACCTATATTATATGTTATATTCGGTAAATACTGTACGTCGACACGCGACCAACGCACATAAATCAATAAGTGCGAGCTAACCGATATTTTTTTTTTTTCATACACAGCTAGAGAAAAGTTTAGGCGAGTTATTGAAGAAAAAATTTAAATCACTTCGGCCTATAGCAACTATAATAATATCATGTGCCAGTTATATCCCTTCTTTATAATATTACAAAGCACCTATATAGTGATGGATTACACGGTTCTGCTGGTTTTTTGTTTTATTCTATTTTATCTATATACGAGTGTTTTTATTATCCCGATGGGGTAAGCATAATATTATATTGCCTATAATAATATTGTATTTTTTTAAAACATTTTTATTATTAATATACCACCAAAACGGCGTATAATATGTTGTCCGTGTATTATTATAATATATAATAACAGCGCGGTGAGTATCCATTAGGAGAAAATTAAAATCCTCAAAAAAAAAAAAAAACGTTAATCGATTCGGATAGAACGTGTACAACAACTCGGCTATATAGTATATACGCTGCAGTAGTAGTAATTGTATAATATAATAAGATACCTATAATATTATTATGTGAACGTTGAATGAAGACGTCCAATAAACGATTATCGCGCGAGCAACCGATAAAGGGGTCGGTTCGAGCAAGAGGTGATCGATTACTTGTATAATATAAGGAGAGTGTGTGTGTGTGTGTGTGTGTGTGGTTTTTCGAAAAAGAGCTTCTGCAGCCCACCTATATGTACACCTACTATTTGGCTTGGTCGGTGGTCCATCGTGCGAGACGGTTTGATCATCGAAAAGTGTAATTTTTTTTAGGCCTTTTCAAAAAAAAAAAACATTCAATTAATGTAACACGCGTCCGTCGTAACAGTATTAATAAGTATAAACATAGTATACTCTATTTTTATTATATTACAAGCGCAATTAGCTTGGCTCACACGCTATACAGGGTGGCCCTAGTAACCTGTACCCTTTGGAGAATTCTAAAGCTGATCGGATATAGAACACATACTTTGCGGCCCAGAGACACGGTGCAGTAAGTATGACTAAAGTAAATCGGAAAAGACTTATTATACATTTTTTTTAAAAATTTTTTTGCAACGCCCATAAAAAGTATTATCATTATATTATTCGTACGGTACAATAACGATATTGTTTTAATTCACTCGAGCCAAACGTTTCACTCTGCAAAACTTTGCACCGTTTATTAACCTTTTTGAATGACGTTAAGAGAACCGTCGCTGTACACGTCTCTCTTTGAATATAATTTTATAATATTAATAGGTATATATTATAATATTATTTATATATCACTCGGATTTGAAAACTTTAACCGAATTCCTATTACAATGGAAATATTATACTTTTTTTTACCATTAATATATTTTTTTTGATATCACAATTTTATTAACTTATACAGTATTATATTATTCATTCGTTCGTATTTTGAGGTTTTTTTTTTGTTTCATGGTTAGCTTTATTCTTTGCGCACGATTTACATAGAATAATTATTTCCATAAGTTAAATATATGTATTACTATCGTACAATAGACATTTTGCCGGATCTTCTGTAAAGGTTAAATATAAATAATTATACTGTCCGAAAACATCAATTAGCAAGTAGACGTTGATGAGTGAAATTTAAGTTTTTTCGATGGACTCGTGTGCAAATAATGTCGTAAAGGATAGGTACTTTTATAACTATGAGAATATGCGAAAGGTTCAGATGTAAAAATATTTGTGAAATTTAAACGAACAATGTGAATGGGAATAGGACGATACACAAGATTAAACCTACACAATACACACACACAAATATGTAATTACAAACAGTATAGTATATATTGTCTATGAATCGGTCATTCACATTTCACATCGTTGTTATAAATTGGATTCCGAGTGAAAATAAAAAACCATTCATTGCCCATGCAAGAATTATTACCGTTATACGGTTTTTTTAATATTTATTTAATTTATTTTTTATCGGCGAACACAAAATCAAAATGTGATTAATTAACTGAACAAAGTAATTAAATACGTTTCGGTTTTTTTTTGTCAACCCCTTAAAAAGTTTTTAAAGGCATTCGCATTTATAATACTGTTTATAAATATGCCTTATTCAACTTGTATTTAAAACAAAAGTCATATATATTATGCATTATATTTGACAAAGAACCATCAACTAGTAAATAAACTTTAATTGCGAAAACTATTTGAAAATGTAATTAAATAATAATCTAAAAAATCATATAGTTTGATATAATGTGTAATCACAAAAGCGATAAAAAAAAATAAAAATAATAATCTAAAAACTGAAGTAAAAGCAAACCTAAATTTATAAAATAATCAAAAAGGAATTTTTTTCGAACCGACCAAACCTTAAGATGAATCCAAAATAATTAACAAAACTTCTTAAATTTTTAAAAAACCATTTTCTTAGGTGGTTTGGGTGAGTGGGTGTTTTAGTAAATATAATATAATATTATGTATAAATTATACAGGGGGTCCGTTTAACACAAATTTTCACGGAAAACGAATACAATTTAATGTTTTTTTAGTTTTTAAGAATCACCCTGTATTTAAAGTAGCTAATTTTGTTTAACATTTCTTTTTTATCTATATATTAAAAAAACCACCGTGTCGGATTTTCCCCCTGAAACCGGTTTTTGCACTTCAATTGCACAACTTATATCCAATCTGTTATCAGTTGTATGCGTTGCAAAACGGTTTGATAAGACAATAGTTATTTGAATCATCAGTAGTCGTCCAACAAGTAGCATCTTAGACATCCGAACGTGTGTGCATTTTGTGCGTCCATCGCGGCCGGTCAGTTGCCGCAGCATCCGCGGCGGCTGCGGGCTGCGTCTGCGGACAAGTCTTTAATACCGTGAGAAATACGCCTTCGCGCAACGACACGACGGCCACCGAGGCACACGCGCGCGCGAATCGAACACTGCGGCTGTGTATCATATACATACGTGTATGTAATACGTTTATAGATACTTAATAAAGTCTGCGGCGGCCGTGCATTGACGTTAAGTGGGCAGACGTCGTAGGACGACAATAGCAGCGGCGGCGGCTATTAAATGAGATGCATATAATAATAATAATATAATGTCCGCCGCTCAAAAGCGTAGGTGGCTAAAGGTGCAGTGCGTGTGTATAAAACGCACGAGCGACGGCCAGCGTAAAGCGCGCACCTCCCGCAGCGTCCGCGGCGACGTCGACCGTCCCGTGTAATAACATAACAATATCGGGACAACAACAATAATGTAGTGGTACACGATATTACGGCGACAACAAACAACAATAAGAACATAAAAATAATATCGGTATTATAATATACGTCGTTGTAAAAAAAAAAAAAAAATAATAATAAGAAACACAACGAGGTGTATAAAATGAAAAAAAAGTCGAGGGATAGGTGTAATACAGAGATATATACGGGTGGAAAAAAATCACTCGCACGCATACACACCGCGATTAAGATGAAGATGCTGATGACGATATTATTATTATACCAATACTTATTTAACCAATAAGGTGGTGCGAGCCCAGAAAAATAAATAACGCGTGTGTCTGCCGGTCGTCACTGCGGCGTCGGCAGCAGCGGGGAAGCGCCGGCCGGCGCCACACACGGTGCGGCAGCGGGGTCGACAACATAATGGACACCGGCGGCGGCGGCTGCGGGACGCTACGGGACGCGCGCCCCGGCGTGGTCTGGCCGCCGCCGTCCCAAAGTTCTAGCCGCAATGTCGCCGTGGTGCCCGTCGCAATCGATGCGTCGCCAAATATTTATATTATATTTAATTGATCAACAGTTGGGACACATTTTGGGAATATTTTCTTATTCAATTCTTTTGCCACGACCTAAAATCCGCCACGTACTATTTAGTAATCTTGCTAAAAAAACGCTTTTAAAATTGTATTTCAAGAGGATGCCACACAACCGCAGACAGCAGAGCCGCACATAGCCACTTGTAAGAGGATAAATTGAATTTTTTCTTTCCGCGAGAGATTAAACCTTCGGTGGTATTTCAAGTATTGCGCGTTTCTCAATATACCACCAACAAAACACATCCACAATACACCTGTATTATGTTTTACACTATATTTTATATGTATCATCAATATTGTATTGTTAAAAATTGTATAGGAAAAAAAACCATATATGTGTACATCAAAACTGTTTCCAAAAAAATGTCGGTATAGAATAATAATTAAAATATTACCATACCTATTCTATTTGGAAATTACACTCAGCCGTGTTGGACACTGCGATCAGATTTATCTTTTTGTGAGTCGTTGGCGGAGATCGAGGGGAGGGGGCGGCTTGGAATTCTAAAAACCTCAACAAGCCTTAAAACTTAAAATTAGCGCTACTTTTATTTTTATTTCAACAAATCTCTCACTAAACTGTATTATACGATTAAATTGCGCTTTTGATTTCGAGAAAATTCAACGTCGCTACAGGGCGGCTCGACATTATAAATACATTGATAATTTGTTTTAAATTATTACCCAAGTTCAAGTGTCGACGTCCGTATCGCGCACCCGTGTGACGTTCCAAAAACGATCCGTGACCGACCAAATTGGCCGAGCGAACCGCGACCGATTAAAAACTATAAAAAAAAACTCGACTTTTCGTTTTAATCCTTTTTTTTATTATTTCTTAAATTCTATACCCGCGCTTCCGTAGCGCATTATTATTATTATTATTCAACCGTTTGCGACGAGTAGAGGTACAGGCTTCCGTGACAAATTGTTTCGAGAGTAAAATATACCTGTATACTTTATAGTGTATATAATGCACACTAATTAACGTATATACTGCAGTGTGTATCAGTGTCATCACGGTTAAGGTTACGTCATTAACGACAGCGTGCACCCGTAATCGTTCGAGTGAATAATAATAATAGGAACACGAATGGGACGAAAATAAAAAACCAAAAAATAATATAATATATACAATAATAACGCGTTTTTTTTTTAGCGTGTAGTGGGTGTATGTATATTGACAAACGGCGGTAGGAGTAACAGAAGATGCCCGTGACCGACCGTGACACCGACCTCCGTTGCCGGCTGAGAGGCGGATTCGACACTGCGAACGTTAATTAGAAATTCCGTTTTTCCACAGTCTGATGAGATTTTTCCCATCGGATTGTTTTTCCTTTCCTCGAGAGGGCCACCGCGCCTTCTTCGTTTTCTTGCCAATAGACCGTGGCCGACGATCGCTTGTAGTAATAATTAACACACCATCGTGTCCAATATAGGATAGATATTTTATATGATGTCCAACGCTGTTATAATGTGTAGACGAAAAATACAAAACACAAAAAATGAAGTAGACACCGTGGTTTTTCCACGGGGCTCGATGAATCGGATAGCTGATAATATTTATAATGTTGTAATAATTGTATTTAATTGTAAAACACCAACGGTATGCGGCCGAAAAACGATTAAGTACACTCCCAAACGGATAAAATAAAGAATTTAATACAAACTCGCCCGGTACGGTAATATGTAATGTACATTTAACAATATGATGAGAATTTTGATAATATTCCGTTTACTCATTCTACACTTTGAGGGTGTAACAATGTAATTGACTAAAATAAATACAAATTACCGATTAGTATAATGTGTTGCGAATCGAGCCAAGTATAAAAGTGCTCGAAAAACGAGGATACTTCAGAGCTGCCATAGTCTGTTTTGCTCGGCGGCGGTTGTGCGGTTTTGTAAAGTGTGGGTTTGAAGTTAACACCGAGAAGTTCAGTGTGTACAACGATCACTGGAAATGAATTCAATTTCAAATGGTAATTACCACCACATGACAGTCGTATTGGCTTTTGCCGCGACGAACTTTTCGAATCCTCATTTATTATCATTTTACAACCAATCCCACCACCCTTTTACACACAACGATGACAAATGCCGGTGCCGTGTGATATGTAGGTATAGGAGGTACACCACGTCTATATCCCCGGAATTCCTGCGATGACTGACTTCGAATGTATGCGCGACGGAAATACCTACTTGCACACATACTTAAGTACAATCCGGCGGCGGTTCGGTCGTAATTTATCCGGACAATCCGGTGAATAATAAGTGTCCTAAAATACAGACACGCACGCGACTTTTTTTTATCATTCGGTTTTTATAATATATTTTTTTTATTATTATACTTTTGTTTTTTTGCCGATCCGTCTTCTTCCTCATTTCATATGCGGTGCCCGTGTGTGTGTATAAATATTATGTTGAGCGGACACACGAAATCGACAAACGAAAACCGTTTTACTTCTCATTCCCCCCCCCCCGTACATTATATTTAATATTATTATTATCTCCGGTGAATTCTTAATAATATAGAAAAAAAAAAACAAAAAAAAAAATTAAACGACAGCCTCGGTACGGATCGTTTCGGTGGCGTACGGCATATTATTATACCTTCATAAGATATATTATAATATACCGTTTGAATAATAATAATATTAAAAAAAAAAAAATAATAATAATATTATTATAAATAGGTACCTAACTACAAGCGGACCGTCGCCGCCGTCCGTGCCCAAGTCGTTTTAATTTCGTACACGTGATGGACATACAGCATTACATTTTAATAATAATAATATATTAATGTCGGTATTTACCGCTGTATTATATTATCTATTATATCTATGCGCAAAGGCCAGATTCCAGAACTATGTTGTACCCCAAGATCTTAAACACAGTTAATACAGATGATCGTTTTAATATGTTTTTATTTTGTAAGAAAGTGCAATACAATAAAATTCTCTATATTCAGCTCAAGTAGAAAATACCAGCCGTGTATACTATTAAAAATATTGTTTTTGTAATTGCAAGATTATAACACATTGAGATAAGATCAATGAGAGCTTAACCAAATCGATACTTATCATAGAATTGTCTTTTTCTTTATTTTACAATATATCCTATACTTGAAAGCCCGAACGATTATGTGCATGTTGTGGAAACATTATACACTACAAAGCGTATTAAACCAGAAGTCAAGTAAACTTTACAGCTTACCCGAGTTGGCGCACTTTCGTGGCAAAGTCGTTTAAAAAGTGTATTAACGCGTTACTCGATGCGTGTAAATTGTTGGTAAATGTGTTTAGTATTAAGTTTAATTAATCAAATCCGTGTGTCAAACCGATATCGGCTTTACAGCCTTTAATAATATGTAATTGGCGTTCCGCAAAGTTCTGTATATATGTACTTATATACTGTATATATATATATATGAGTTTGAAACTTGCACTAATCTCGATTAAAGCGTCGAAGGAAGCAAACCAAGTCTCTGAAAAGTTAGCCAGAAAAAATGTAAATTTGTTTTGCTTTAAAAATGATTTAACGATTACATAAATGCAACTAGGAGATTTCTCAGCACGAAAATGTATAATTCCATCCTCGAGGTAGATTTAGCTCTTTATACTTACACTATTTTATATTGGATTTTTTAAACTAGTGTGTGGCGATGTGCAGAGAATATTATTATTGGCGCAGAGCCCAAACAACAATTATTAAACATTGTACCTACTTTGTGTTACAGATGTCCGGCAAACGGAGGCGAAGCTTTAAATGTGCCATTCACCACAGGGACAAAGAAGTGAACAGCCTAAACGACTTTCATATACTAATCAAAAAACCGACGTTACGCCAAAAGTGAGTACATGTGCATCTAAGTTGATACGCATACGCTGTGTGTGTATATTCGGTGGGTTTGAACTTTGAAACCAATTTGTAATATTATTTCTGTTTCGACTATCGCAAAGATGCGATAGTCCTTCCAGTTAGCTGAATCTGCCGACTTATATTACAATATTATATTTTATAACGTTGAAATAATACTGATTTATCTTGGCCCGTTGTGCAAAATAATAAAAATATTCTTAACTAATTAACCTGGACACTGTACGAATCCGTCGGCCGTGCAAACCTCGCTATAAAAATACCCACGTACACAAATCAGTTATGTAATAAGTTATTATTATTTTTTTTTTTACAAAATATCAGTATCAGTGTATCAGTGTTATCTTTTAAAATAGTGCAATAATAAATAATTAACCACACGTGTTCGAGCACATGTCCAAAGTACAGTGGGCTCCGATAACCCTTACAACCGTTAAATGTAATTAAATGTTGCCTCGTACAAAATTGTTTTTAATTACCTATTTTGCTTTTTGGTTTTACAATACATAATTATTAAAAAGGTGAATTTTATACCATTCGGTTGTAAAACACGATTGTAAAATATGTCTTAACCTAAACCTTCTTCTCCGAATGACGAGGCCGTGAAAAGTACATTAACAAAACCTCTGGTCAAAATAATTTATCATCTTTGAACCCTCTAAACACACCTGGTGTTATTTACAATAATTAATATCTATCTAAAAAAAAACTGTAATTCCCAAATAAATTACAATAATTGTTTGAGATCTGTATTATTACAATTGATAGCAACTCCTACAACCTTATTGTAATGACATAAGGGTAAAATAAAATAAGGCAAAGTTGGGATTGTCGTGTAAGAAAACTTGATCCAATGTAATTTTCCTTTGTATACAGTCCGTCTATGTTACTCTGATATTCACATCGATGAGTTAACGCAGTCTACAGAATTAATGCTTTTATTTTTCCACGTTTCACCGATGATTTGCCGGCCAGCAAACTCCATGTTTTCGTGATACGGAGACGATATTATAGAATAATGCACACACACACCCAGTTTATTATTTTTTCTTGATAAAAAATAAAACCGTGACGTTTCAACAAAACATTTATAACTCTGTCCTTTTCGCAGACACGAATCTATAATAATAATTATTATTAATATTAATGTTGTGAACAATATTATGTTATTAATCATGCGGGGTATGTTATTTTGGTTTTTAGAATGGTGCGTTTAGTGGCAGACGAGTTCTTGACGGACGAAAGAGACCGAAAGTACTACGCTGACAACTACCGGTGCTGCCCACCGCCACTCTTCATACTCATGATAACGATTTTCGAAGTAAGTCTCATCATAGTGTTATTATAATTACTTGTAAGACCGGAACCGATTGTTTTGTTATTTCTCTATTAACATGACACCAGCAATTTGATGAAATTAATTAAACCGTATATTTTTTTATTAATATTTATGTAGTGTTTAAGAGCAGAGGGAAAGGGACCTATTTTGACATATATGTATATATATATATATATATTAGCAAAATTTATTTTTAAATTTGCATAATACCTATTTTTATGACATAATCAATTGCGCTAAAATTGATAAAAAGTAACATATTAATATTATTATCTACTCGTGTCGGCCTACCATAAATGTATTCAAGGTGGCTAAGGAAGTATGTAAAGTGTTATGGATAATAACGTCGCAGAAGATTTTTTGGAATTACCGGCCAACGGGCGCCTCCGAGTCTTAAATAAACGACTGTGCGGTAGACAGGGATTTAGTGCGTACCCAGCTGGGTAATAATTAATGACCAACTGCCGCCGTCATTAGCCGAAATTATTATTATACCACTTTTGGGTAAAGGTGCGCGTCCCGCAGAAGAAAAGGATAGGTAGCCGGTTTCGTACAGCAAATAACATATGTGGCACGTGGCCCGAGTATAATATGAAAAGCAAAAGTGCGCCGAGTGTAAAAAAAAAAAAAAGAGAAAATACAAGAAATTGTAACAGATGTCAAACGCGAGTTAAATTATATACCCTCCGGGGCTAAACAGGAGCAGCGACCATATTTCGGGCTATTTCCTATTTTCGGGAAACCATTTACCGGTTACAGCTGCTGCTGCTGCTGCTGTCTGTGTCTACCCACCTTACATTTATTATACTTACCCCCGACAACAACGAAAAATACACACACTCTCCCTACGGATTTCTCGGATGATTAATTTCTTTCAGACGGCCGTCGCCTGCAACCGTGTATCACAATATAACGGCATTAATTGCATGCAAATAAATACATACATAATATTACAAAAAATCAGGGGTGACATTTGAGAGAAGGCGGAGGGGGGGGGGAAGGAGGGGGCGGAAGGCGAAGTAGAGAAAACATGTCCCTTTAAAATGTTGGCTCCGGTTTTTTTATCTGTTCAAAATAAGTATTAAACTACTAATTTCACCGACCACGTCTTCTGCTTCTATTTAATATTCGATCATCTAACTACCAGTCATATTTCCCATGCATCCATCTTCTCCCTGTCAAAACGGGTGAACTTGACCATACTTTTTTGTCCGGCCGCCAAATACAAACGATTGCGGACACGTTGGCACTGTCCTCTTAGAAGTTTAGAAGCAAAGATTATGCTTATTGTTATTATTGCCGTTTGCCAACCGACCGCGTAGGGACTTTTATATTAGGACGTGGTCTTAAACCAATACCGTATTAAACTGCCGGCCGGAACAAGAGAGAAATAAAAAAAATGTACAGCTACCCGAAAATCTTGCACACAAGTGGTGGTATTGTTAAACACACACCCGGCGTATCACCAAGATGTCTATTTCCGTGCTTCTTATACATATTGTGTATCTTGTACGTTATGTCGTAAAAACACTGTCGGGCCGCACAAACGTGATGTATATATATATTTTTTTTTTGTAAATATAGTAACTTAATGCCGGAAATCGAAACGTCTGCGTAAATCAAACGACACGTGCTCCGCTATCCTCTCGCTCTCTCTCGAGTCTGTCTGGGATTTGTCTTGAAATACATAATATACATATGTATATGATAATAATAATATTTATTAGTTTACAGAGAAACGAGAACCCCGTTTTTTCTTTAAAAAATCTACATTATTATTGTCCAAACGCCGGGGCAAGTGCGGAGTTAAGCGTTTTTTTTCTTCCTCCCCCCACCCCCTTCGAAAACAAATTGTGTATACAGTAAGGTTGCGCGCTTTAGTTTTTAATAATGTTTTTTTTTTACATTTACCCGTCTTTGCACGTGTAAAGGAAACGTAATGTCGTACGCTTGTCGTCTGTCTTTCACGTCTTATATATATATATATATATATATATATATATATATGTATAATATGTACACATCTAGCTTGACGCCCATTGTATTTTTGTGTGAGTTTGTGTCTGGTGCGGATACCGAAAACTTGGCGCGGAAAAGCAAGACTAAATTTAAAGACGTTCAATAGTTTTATATAGGTTCACATCAGCTCGCGTTTCCTGTATATATATATATATATATATATATATATATAAATAATAAAAGTACTCGCGCCGTTTATACGTTAAAGCGTTTAAATAATATTTGGAAACTTAAGGGGGGCCGGTGTGGACAATTTGGATTAGATTTTCAGTAACATTTTACTTAATTAGTATTTCGAAATCTGTCCCGAATCACCGGTAAAATAGTCGAATGCAAGTTGAAAAGTAATTATTTTTCGCTAGATTACTTCTCACAATAATAATCGACCGTATAAAGTTTAGGCTGTAGGTCAAATCTAGAGATAAAAAACCACACTCGTTGAATTTTTTTTTGCCTCGTATCTACACTTGTTTTCGACAAACTTTGACTGATAATTTCACATAATAATACGTAAAACCTAATCGATACAACATTATAATATAAATTGTATTCAACACGCATCAGTATGAATTAGGTACCTATATTGATTTTATTTGTTCATGGTAAAGTTGAAAGAATACTAAAAAGACATGAACAAATCCATTACAACGCTTATTATGGGAACTAACCAAAACGCTGTGCAAAATCCGTATAACTGGATCGACGATTTGTACAGAGACATTTGGGAATATTTATTAATTGTTGTTATTGGTGCAGAGATCCCAAGTTAATTTTTGTTCTTTATTTGTGAAAATGGACTTGAGCCCTTATGCTTCACAGGAATGGAAATTGTTCATTTGTTTTTATTTTAGTTTTCGATACGTTCAAATCGTCTTCTTATATAATCGTCTTATTTTCATCTTGTTTTACACGTTAAAGTTAATCTTAACTATCATGTTTTGCGGTATTCATCTCTGAGTATTCTTCTGAACTAATCTCTCTTATACTTTTCCTCACCGCTTCAACGTATAGAGAAATGGATTGCTTATTTCACTATAGTTGGCCGGTATTAGTCATAGGAGAGGTTAAAAATTATACATATTTTTTCATCCATTCCACAACTAACGGAATCGTTGGATTTTCTTTTTCCAGTTGGGAGCATACCTCTACTATTATTCATTAAGTTTGGATTCAACGCCACCGCCAGACTTATGGGGCCCTTATGCAGCTCCTTCAGTGCCAATGGACAGTGTTTTCATCTACAGACCGGACAAAAGACAGCAGTTGTGGAGATTTATGCTGTACATGTTCCTCCATGCCAGGTAAATATAATGATGTTGTTATAATTATCGCATTAAAATTAAATAATGTTTCTAAAACTTGTTTTTTTTTATTTGTTTCGAAAATCCAGTTGGGTAACATTGGTGTTCAACTTGACCGTTCAGCTGCTCGTGGGTCTTCCGTTGGAAATGGTGCACGGCTCCCTCCGGATAGGCGTCGTCTACATAGCCGGCGTATTAGCAGGTAAACACAACATATTATTATACAGAAAAAAAATACACAACTAAACATGAAATAGTTGACACACAAAAACAAATGTTATTACTAATAAAAAGCCAAGGTCTTCGGACAAATGTACCTATTGTAATTAATGGTTGATGTATTAAAAAATATATACTATGTAACCATTTGCATGTCTCTGGTATTTTTAACAGCTGTGATTTTCCTCCTACAGGTTCTCTGGGCACTTCGGTATTCGACAGCAACGTGTGTCTAGTTGGAGCTTCGGGCGGCGTTTACGCTCTCTTGGCCGCTCATTTGGCAAATGTATTGTTGGTGAGTGCGATTGTTAATTGACAACAATAATTAGTTCTCCGAAAAAAGTTATTTATATTACTATCTGTATGTTAAATTATTCGCGGTACATTTTACTCGTATACCTGCTTACCAGAAATGTTATAAATCCCAAATCTGACCAAGTTCAATTTTCGTTTGTTTTTGGAACATCAATACTAATTTAAAACAATATCAAATACCCAAAAAGGGGAATCGTTACCTCCGGTTAACCGTATTTTGGTTCTCGTTTCAAAAATAATGGCTAATTATTTTGTATTACTGTGTTTGATATGTTTAACGTTGACTTAATATAGTTTTTATTTATGTTTTTCAGAACTACAACAACATGGAATTTGGAGTTTTCCGTTTGCTTGGCCTACTGTTCATCGGTGAGATTCGCTTTTATAATATTATTTGAGATGTTGTCTCACGTTGTGGCAAATATGAAATTGATAAAAAAAAAATGAATTGTACAGTACCCTTAAATTTGTTTGTAATTGGTAATTAATTACATAAAGATTTTTATTTTATTTATTTATATTGCGAAAAAAAAGACATGTTTGAAATTTATATATTAAATAACCATTGAATTGTTTTAGTTTTGAAGATATTTTTAAAATTTTCTTTTCTTTTAAGTATATAATTTTTTGTTTGCCACACAAAATCGCCTTCCTAGGCTACAGCCTAAGTCCATTCATCCTTGGCGTTTTTTGATTTTTGACTACCTATTTAATAATAATAATAATAATTTTTTTTTTTTGTTCTTTTGCAGCCAGCGTTGATGTGGGCTTTGCCGTTTACTGGCGGTACGCTTTCGAACCCTTCTCCTCCAACTCCCCTCCCGTCAGCTACGTGGCCCACATAGCCGGAGCTTTGGCCGGCCTGACCATAGGACTGTTGGTGTTGAAGAACTTTGAGCAAAAACTACACGAGCAGCTCATCTGGTGGTTTGCCTTGGGCGTGTACGCCATTTGCACCCTGTTCGCGGTCGCATACAACCTGAGTCATCCCGACAGCATCGCCTAAGACGCTAAACCTTAAACCACCCCCTCCCCCACCCCCCGGACCGTCCGACGTCGCCCCCGGCAATAATTTACAATTATTATCATTATTATTTATTCTTCCATGTGTAAATCTTCGTACTGTCTAATTTTTTTTTTTGTTTTCCCTCATTTTGTTTATATAATTATTATTATTACTACTATTATTATTATTATTATTTAATTTATTTATTATTATGTCTGTGATTTTTTTTTGTCCACGTTTACAATTATTATTATTATTATTCGAATGCGAATCTCTAGACATTTTTTTTTTTTTTATATATATTATTATTATTACTTTTTTTTCGGTACGTTTTTCCATACAAGCATGTGTTATTTCGCGAATCCATCGTTATTCGTTATTATATTTAAAAAAAAATGTATATATTATGTATAGATACTGCACGCACTTAACTAAGGGAAAAAAAAGACAAAAAATATTACAACTATATTATCTAAAAAAAATCTTTGCTATGTATTTAAAAAGCGGTTTCGTATTTTTTTTTTTTTTTGCATAATACAAGTATAGTCTAAATGAAAAACACTATTCTCGAGACAATTCATTGAAAAATTAAGCATGCTTGATAACTGAATTATGTAAATACTAACGGGTTAATCGTTTTGAACACGTTTTTGATTTTCTAGCTTTATTATATAATTGTATTTAATACTGCCAACACTTATTTTTTATTTATAATTATTTTCATTCGCAGTTTTTTTTATTTTGGCTCGCGTTTGCAATATTATTACTGTTGTAAAAAATTAGTAGGTATGTCAAAGTTTGAAATTCGACAATTTCCATATAGAAATACAGCGAACGAAAAGTTGATATTTTCCGTTCATGCAAAATACACGAGAAAACATATTGATGTAGTTCAGTTTCTCCGTACGTTTTGTCCAAGTAGAATAATATAAATTGCTGGACTGCTTTAAACTGCGTTACAATAATATGCAATTATTTTAGTCCAGTTAGCGGAAAGAGAAATAATTGTTCATAAGGGGAAAAAAATTAACATGTTCGTGTCGTTCGTGCTAAATAAAATATTTAATTATACAATTATTGTTATTATCATATAATTTTTTCTAGCCGTATAGCGTTTTAGTTGTAAATAATAAAATATACCTCTACGGGTGAAACAGTTCATGTACTATCGTATATTATTATTATGTTCTGTGTAATATTGTTATTGATTACAAAATACGAGTATTTATAATCGGTATATATTGATTCTTGTCATAATACAAATCTAGTCATACAACCTATAATATATATTTATTGTACTATCTATGTTTATAATTAAATCATATTATTACTTTAGGGATAATAATATATCCGGCGTCGTTTCACAAACACACGACCTTTTATTTTATGTGTTATTATAAAATAATAGCAAGTATAATTATACACTATATTAATTATTTTGTGTGTTTTACTCAATGTGAAAAAAACCTATATATTTATTATTATTATTATCATTATAATGTTGAGTACCTAATTAAGGTTATTTTTTTCTAGTATGAACAAATATAATAATAAAACACAGTGTTCATTTATAGTATTGTAACGTTTAAAATGTGAATTTTTCTTATTTCTACTTCCTATTTCAAGCATACAATTTTTAAATTACTTTTTAAATATCAAAGTATTTAATACGTATACATTTAAATCGAATACTGAATAATATACCTACTACTTTTAGGTATATACAGATATTAAAATTTAAATATAGTGGGAAACCCAGTCTTTATCTTGACCTAAGTTAAAAAAATATCTAATAATAATAGCGTAATATTCCATTAAACCCACTCTGTGTGACTATTATTGGCATTCGTATTTTTTAAAAGTTTCAAAATCGAAAAAACGCCTAATATTATTACAATAAGACTTAGAAAATCATGTTTTTAATTTCAAAACGTAATGCATTTTGCCTGTATGCCTAAACTTCCGGCGGTTGTTACTCTCGACTTATCTGTTTTTTCCCCTGGATCGAGTGCATAAAAGATACAATACGTCAATACAAATAATTTGATACAAAAATCTCATATAAAAAAAAAATTGACATTAATCTTTTTTTCCCGTAGCCCTTCATATAATTTGACCTATTTTCAAGCCTGTTAGGGTAAAACCCGGGGTTTTAGCTTCGATGCGATAGTATCATTTATAATGATGTGTTTTTTAAGCCCACATACGGTGTACTAGATTAGCGAAACAGAAAGCCTAAAAAGAGGTCGGTACTGCTGGTTTCGATTGGATTTCCTTTCGATATTGAACCCCAAAATTGAAAAAATAGTGTATTTTAATTTGTCTTAATAACAATTTGAGTTATAATTTAAAGACTATAGTTTTGCCAATTTGTATAAACACCATTAGTACGGAGTACCTAACTTTTTCGAGCCAAATATGAAAATGTTAACCACTCCCCCTTCAAAATATCTAGAACAATCGCTATATTAAAATTAAAAACCAGAAAACAAACCTCCACTGACTGCTCAGACTAGCAGTAAATGTAAATGTAAAGGTAGACTAACCAACAGTTAACCGCAAATTTAGTTCTTGCCCCCTTCTGTTAAACGTGTCCTTTAGCAATTTACCAAGCCATACCTCCGAAAAATGTATGTATGATTGTCACTACCTTTGTTTATTGCAGGTACTCTTCTAATATCTATAAACAAAATATAAAATAATTATTAATTATAATCCTATAATTGATAATGTTTAAACAAATAAACCAATGTAAAATAATGTCAAAACTTCTACTAGGTGCGTTTAAATTAACGTTTAGAACGATCATCGAAAGATTAAGCAATAAATATATAGGATTTGAATGAATTTCAATCGAATAATTATCATTTTTAATTAGAAATATATAATAATAAAATTTAATAATTGTTCATATAGAAAGTTAAAGTTGGTATTTACTTATTACAACTTTTATTTCTGTTTGCACTTCTTTCTGCTACCATAATTTTCTATGTGGTCAGGGTTAGAATAGGCCACCGGTTGTCCCTGCCTGTTGTAAAAGGCGACCAAAAGGGACTTGTAGGAGGGCAGAAGTTCTTACAATATTGTATGTGGGTGCAGGTAACCCATATAAAGGTAGAAACAGCTACACATTAAATAATAACCAGCAGATATGGAAGCCATTTAAATGGTTGTTACACTGCGATGCGGTAAGCAAAAGGGAAACCACCGCATCATCATTCTCTAGTAACAGCAATGAACACGAAGTTCTCTCAAGTAAAGTATTCCGGAGGTAAAATAGTCCCTCATTCGGATCTCCAGGTGGGAACTACTAGAGAGAAAAGAGTGATCAAGAGAGATAGACGAATAGCAACCTAGAATGTGAGAACCCTATTGCAACGTGGCAAACTCGATAATCTAAAGATAGAAATGGAGAGAATAAAAGTTGATATTCTTGGAGTCTCAGAAGTAAGATGGCCAAAGGCAGGAGATTTATGGAGTGGAGAGTACAGATTTATCTGATGTAGCAGTAGACACAAGCAAAGTACAAAACATTTTTAAGAGTTTATGGATATTGGGATAAAATACTTTGTCACAAAAATCTAATGCATGTAACCTAGAGTTGAGAAAAATGAAGGGCTGCGAGGAAAAAGATCAATGTACATTTTTTTTCATTCTGAGAAAATCATATTTTTGACATTTTCATGTCTTAGCTCTGGCACATAACCGAAAAAAGCGTTACCACATGATTAGGTTAGGTTGGATAGTGTAAATTTGGTGTATATTCACACTAGATCTGGTGTAAATTTGGTATATATTTACACCAGATCTGGTGTACATTTGGTGGGTATAATTGTGGGACTTGTATAGTTGTATCATAAACTTAGTCAGGAAAAATAAAGAGAAAACGAGTGTATTACATCATATTGTTCACCCAGTCATATTTGGTCAGTAGTTTCGTTTTGTGATTTTCCATAATTCAACCCTTAAGAGCGTATAAAGGGTAAAAGGTGGTAAAAATGGAAAACGTTATTTCGTGGTCGGAATTTTTATGGAGAACCCAGTATGAAACTTACACATTTTAATTATAATTTTTTTAGCTTTCTAAAAACATATTAGAAAAAATCTTAAATTTTAGGCTACACTACATAACCACTTTTTTAGATTATAAACTCAATTTTAAAGGCTTTCTAATAATCGTTAAAAATCGAATTTTTTTTCGAAGAGCTGAGATTATTTTAAATAAGAAACAGATTTTAATTAATTTTTGTTGTTGGCCGAAGATACTATAACAAAAAACGATTAAAATTAAGAGTAAAGAAGAAGAAATACTTTGACCATGGCTAAAATAATTGAAACAAATTTTAGAAAATTCTTTTTAACGTAACAGACATGCAGGATAAGTTTCAAAAAGTTTCTCGAGGGGGGGGGGAGATTCTCCAAAAGTAAGTTTATAATATACATATGAATGTACAGGGTGGTTCATTAATGATAAGACGATTACATTTCCTTAGAATAATTTAAATTTTGCAGATTTTCCTTTTGAAAACATTTTTTGTTATCATATTTTATCAATATTATGAAACTACTAAATATTAACCTTTTTTAGTATTTTCAATAACCCTATCAACTTATAAAAACCTAAATAACACAAACTTAAGTGCCTCCAATTAAAAAAAATGCGATTATTTTAAGGTAAAATGAGTATATTATCCTTAATCAATCAATCAATTTGTTTAATGTATTTTGATTTATCAAAAATGATAGAATAACAGGTTTTTGTGATAAATTAAACGTGCACGTGTATATTTATTTATTATTAAACTTAATGTGTTTGTTTTACAGCAATTTATTATTTTGTTTTCTTTATCGATGCGCAAAAAGTAGTCTACGGGAACAAAATATATAGCCAAAAAACGACTAAAAACACATTGTGCTTTTCATGTAGGTCTAAAAAGTCCCTTGAAAGTCGGTATTTTAAACTTAAATGGTAATACACTTGATTACATTTTGAAATAAAGAATTTTTTGCCGAAAATGTACAAAAATTGCTAACAATTGATATTTTGATTCTTTTTTGATACTATATTACTCAGAGTAACAATAATAGTGGAAAATTAAAAAATGTTTATAAACAGTCTTGGTAGCATTGGTTGACAGTTATTAAACTAAACTTTTGACGGCAGTCTTTCTTTTTGCGACACAGCTGCGATGGCTGGCGATACATAAATAACAAATTATACCTCTTGGGTCAAAACATATTTGGTGGGCAAATTGTGAAATTTAGTACTTACATTTTTTTTTTATACATGTATAAATTATTTTATTTCTTAGAAAATGTGGTTTTTGTATAATTTTGCACATCGGCGCATGTGTTTTAAAAGTGACACCGAGTTCAAAAGTAAACAAACATTTAAAAATATGATTTTTTACTTAAGTATTATACATTGAATTCTTGCCTAGAAGATAACACTAAAACGCAATTTTTTTAATTTAGAAAAACACTTGTGTGATTCGATGTGCGTTTCCATTTTCACTGTTTACATACATGAAAATAAAGCAATCGTTTCTGTACATTTTTTTTGCACGTTCAAAAGACTGTAAATAATATTTAGAGATACCCATATTGAGCTTGCTTTATAATATAGTGTCCTTAGAATTTTATGGTCACCTGACTTATTGTTGATTTTAGAAAATTATTAAAAAGCGACCTATGTGAATTATTGTTGGGTTTTATCATACAATGATATTTTAAGGTCATTGTAATTTCTGCCCCCCCCCTTTGGTAAGAGGTTTTAGGAGGAGTGATTTTGGAATCTCTTACAGCAACCTGTATATTAATTTAAATATGCAAGTTTTGTTATTTTTTTAGTAAAATAGAATTTGATCAAACTGTGCCGTAGCTTCTTGAAATTTCCTGAATATAAAAAAATTAAAACATATATTTTGTTAATACTTGAAGAACACCAATATTGAATAACAATTATTATATACGTTAATTATTATTATTACTCTCTGACTCCGTCATAATCATTAGCTTAAACGGGTTAGATATATTAGGCACGTAAACAATATTTATTTTAAATTGTTCGTATTATTTGTATTTAATATAACTAATAAAAAAAAGTTTAACTGACTTACAGAAGTACTTCTAACGTTTAAGATATATTTTACAATCCAACTTATTGATCATTTGCGAGGCTCAGGGTAAATTATGAATGCGGGCCCTTTTACTTTTTTCCGTAAAATTGATAGTGACCAGAAGACTTTTTGGTTAGTTTTGGCCTAAAATAAAACCTCTATTTTTTTGAAAATTGTCCACTAATTTGTATACTCCACCGTCACCTTAAATACTTTAAAACTTAATGGGATATTTGTATAGAATTTGCACTCAAAACAACTATTTTCATCATAGTTTAAAAATAAAAAGAGTACAACTACTAATTAGTGTTTTTTTTTTAATCAGCTTCTCCCTTCAGAGTACTACCTAATCCAGAACCGTTTTGATAGTTTTGCATTAGCAGCCTTTTCAACATGATATCCAGAGTCCTATTGCTTAAGATAAGAAACGCAGCTGCTTTAAAATGTAAGCGCTTTAAATAAAATTTGACGACTGAAATAAGGTCATGCGACCTTACAGGAAATTTTTTTTTATAAAACTTATAATTTATTTTTTTATTTGCTACAATTTTGGATTTTGATGTTCTTTCTAACTTTTAAGCGCGAGGACTGGATACCACCCCCCCTCTCTCTTGCACACTCTTTACCCCTAACGCCGGCCCTAGTATATCTACTCATTATTAGTTTATAATTTTCAAATTAAAAAGTAGTGTGATAATTTAAAATATATTTATACTACGCTATATTGTAGTGCTAATAACATAATCATAATATGTTCTACACTTTGGAAAAGTACAAGCGTTTTTATAAAATATAACTTGTTATTTATAGGAATACACAACACATGTGATAGATATATACACCGCACAAATTTTAATAAAAAAAATGATAAAACAACTTTACAAATAATAACGTCGTCAATTTTAAGATTTCTAAATACGTGTTCTTTTGATACATAGGGTGAAGCTCAAAAAACAAAATGGAGAAAGAATGTCTAATTTTTTTTTTTCGGGGGGGAGGGCAGGATTTTTGCACAATCACTAACCAGCAACCGCTATTTTTTTCTAGTTATACAGAAAAACAAAAATTGATAAAAAATATCAATTTTTATAATAACCCATTTTTGTTACTTACGAAAAACCACTTAAAAGACCATATTTTTTTAATTAACTTTGAAGTTTACAGGAAATACAGTACATTTTTTATGTAGCCTTTGAGCTATTAGGGGAGGTATTCTAGAGACTGAAAGGGCTAAGTCAAGGGGCTAACTAACCTATAATTTAGAATTGAGTTTCGGTAATAGTTTTCAATATTAAACATGAGTCGATAATTTATTGAACAATTTACATACACGACGTTAACTGTTTCAAAATGTGCTTATAAACTATACTAGGTCTGTATTATAACTACGGTATATCATTATGGCACCTAGAAAATCTAGTATGTGTTAAGTTGTTTTTAGTCTTCAGTATAAAACAGTCATAATAGTCAATTAAAAACAGTATATACACTCGATATAAACATGTGAATATCACAAAAAGGCGTTTGCATGTTATGTGTTATTTCCCGAATGCTTGCAAGTATAATACGAATTCCAATTATCGCATCACCATTCACTGAGCCGAAATAATAATTTTTCAAAAACATACATCAGCCTCAAATAATTCACATTTTGGCCTACTATATAAAAGCTTCATATAATTAGTGGTAGTGAACATTAAGAAATTAAGAAAATTCGGCAAGTAGAGGAGAGTCAGAAAACTAACTATAAATTGTCAAACTGAGCATAAACTGTATCAGTGTTTTTTTGAGTTTCTCACACATTTAACTTAACCCATAAAGTTTATCAAACAACTACAAAGTAAGTAATATTTAAAATTATTTTTCTTTGATGGTATGTTTTTATATTTGTTTATATTGTCATTATAGAACCTTTACAAGTTACAGCTAAAGTTAACTTAGATATTTTAATATATAGCTAAAACAATTTTTATATTTTTTATTTTGAATGAATTTTTTTTTTTACAAATTTTTACCATTCTTCGTATCTTTCAGAGTTTCAAATGTTAAAACTTAATTTTGAACACATTTTTAAATGCCCGTTATACTCAACCACACTTTCCCTCTCTTCCTGACTTTAAAACTTTATTCATTTTAAAAGTAATAGACCAGTCAAAATGCCCATTAAATAAATTATTCTTGATTTAAAAATGTAATGTAGCGTCAATTACAAAAACTGGTTTACTATTATAACCTTTTTATTGTTTTAGTTTTTTCGATTACAATTCAAATAGACTGTATAATAATTTTAAAAAAATGTTGGCAAATAATAAATTATTTAACTGACAAGTAATTAAGGAAACATGGTTGGCTCGTATCTGGCGGTTAACAGTGAACAAACGTCAGACCGACAACTAATATCAAAACCGATAGCACAGCACCCGCTCAAAATGTAAATTATTCAGATTATCGGTAACGTGTAATTGCCAGGACATTATTTTGTACAAAACGCAATTAAACAGCGTTATTAAGTTTGCAACTTTTATCGACAACCAAAATGGATTTTTCATTTCTGAGTAAATAGTAAATGTGTATATCAAATCTCTCAAGTATTATCTAGAAAACACTTACATTTTATTAACTCATGAATTAATGGGAATTCATTATTTGTATTTTGCGTTATAGTTATTCTTTTATTAGGCTATAATACACAATTGACTGTTTTTTATTTATGTAATTTATTATTTGATACCACCATTGATAATTATGTTTGTTGATGAAAATTAATAAATATTATTGTTTTTTTTTTTTTTTTAGGTATTATCGTAAATTCAAACATGAGTCTTCGCCGTGTCGTGTTATTTGCAATAATTTCCTTTGGTCTCATCGTAAGTGAAACATTTTATATAGAACATAACAAATATAAATACCTATTGTTCAAATGTATAAAACTAACTGTACTCGTTTGTTTTTATAGAAACATATATTTTCACAATGTTGAAATAATAGTAATATTTTACTTATAGTCTGTAATATAATGCAACTTAAAACGACTGCAGTTATTCTTTGATATCGTGCAAAACATTGAGGTCTCTTAATATACTAGGCAATCACTAATTCTCAGAAGCTTCATAATTTTGTACCAAATTTTCTTTAAACTATCTTCACAGAAGCTGCAAAACTGTTTTACTATAATAGTATTGGTATTTGAGGACAGTCGTCGAGAATTCTATAATACTACTAATTGTACAAATATTATATGTGTATGACTTTCAGACTTTATTAGATACTGCGTCTTCCCCGGATAAATCATCCCCAAAGCACCCCGACCTGAAGCGGGTAAAGCAGTCCTCCCCGACCTCGTCTTCTTCGGAGAAGTCCTCGTCTGAGAAGTCTTCTCCAGATAAGTCCTCCCCAAGGCCATCAGAAATAAAGCAGGAATAACAGTCCTCCCCAGGGCCATCAGAAATAAAGCAGGAAGAGCAGTCCTCCCCGGGGCCATCAGAAATAAAGCAGGAAGAGCAGTCTTCCTCGGAGAAGTTCTCCTCAGACGTTACGTCACTTAAGGTTGCTGCTAAGCTTCTTGAATCAACGGACCCTATACTAAATCTGCGAAGTAGAATTGTGCGAAATAAACATTTATCAAAATGTTATACAAAATCGAAACTAGGTAGCTGTGAGTATCTATATCATTATGTTGATTTATTTTTGTCAAACAAGGTTAATTAAATTGATCAGATTTCTATTCTGTAGACACTCGTTATATTTTATGGGGGGGGGGTCGGGTTTAGGAAGCCTAAATTTATTTAATTCTCAGTTGAAATTAGAATAACTTAATCGTTTAAAAATGTACTTTTCGGAAATAGTTGTTGAAATTATTGTCCAAAAATATAATAGGAAGTAGATTTGAAAATATACTAGAAATATTGTAATCAGGAAACTCCAACACTCCTTACATAATAATGATTTTTGTTGTTATTTACATACTACTATCGACAAAATGGAATCAATTATGTTTTTTAGGGTGATCTAAAACCCATGAATAGTGAATGTCTGTAAATTGGTTGATTTTTCCATTGCAAAGAGTTACCAAGCTCGTTTGAAATTACTGTATTCAAAATCTATGTCGATTAAAGAAAATCGGAATTTTTTTACTGATTTATTTAAGTTTAACAAAATTACGAGACTGAACTTAGCGAAATGATTAAATTAGGACGAACATTATACAGCACATTTCATTCATGCTTAATGCATATCATTAACAAATAATATCCTGAAATCTCAAATAGTGCCCTGATTCTAGCGATTTATATTTTATGACACAGTTCACTACATATAAATTATATAGTATTACAACACTTTTAAAAATGTTATTTCATATTTGTGTACAGCTAAATTGGAATTGGAACCAGTCTACCTTGATGAGCTTAACTCTGCAAAACAATTAATATTAGCCGGCGAAACTGACAGTGGACGTACTAAATTAATCGATGCAACAAGAGCTATGGTTATCGAAAGACCAGACCTCATCTCAAATCCACCTCTACTGGGTTTTTTTTGGGATGGGAATCCCCTTCTTGATGACTATACTCCCAACCAAATAGAAGACGTCGTCGATTTGTTTATACAAGACGTAATCAAATATGAAAAAAAATAAAAAAATAAACATTTATCTTTAAACGAAACAAAAATATTGTTGATTTGAAAATTATAATAGTTTTGTTTCGTTTATTTACATTTCTAATTATTCTAATTTCTATATATTAGACACAATAAACTATACATTTAAAATGGTTGTAGATGTTTTAATTTATTACACGTTATTTTTTTGTCATTTATGAGTTTCACCGAATATTCCTTGATAATTAAACCCTAAAATCCTGGCCACCGACTGTACTCAAAATAGCTCTCCGAATTAACCCCTTTTTGAATGACCCATTATGTTAGTGTAGTTTATCATACTTTCATATATAGTTAGGATTAACAATCACACAATGTGAAAAATTCGTGTTTATCTGAAAACAAAACTTTGTGGGTTTAGTGTCGTGAAACGCCGCTGATTTAATTGTTATTAATAATTAAAAACGAAATTTTAAAAATTCTAGCTGCGATACCGTTTTGAATCACATGATATCGTCGTGTAGCATAGTAATGGTAAAAAACTTGGAAAACAAAATTGCTTATCGCCGTAAAATTTTTTAAATAACTACCATATTTTTTATTTGTCAACATAGACGTACGTGCATGAATATTCGAAACGAATAAAAACACAATATGTTACGAGTGAGAATTTTTGTATATTTTGCAATGTATTTTTTTCTCTAGTTTATAGTTTATTCAAAGAGTATATAATTTGCAATGCACAGCTCACGGTACAATGGGCGCTAAAAAAAATAAAGATCATATAAGTGTGTCACATTTGTATTAGAATCACATTGGACTAACCAGACAAAGTGGTGGTAGTAAAGAGTCGTCTTACCATCTACAATAGAATCCTATTGGTTATCCTATGTAAACACAATATTGCAAAAGGAGTGTTACTTGCATTTAAAGAAAATGCGGAAAGTGGAGGAGAGTAACAAAACTAACTACATAAAGTCAAACCGATCATAAATTGTATTAGTGATTTTTCGAGTTTCTTACACATATCTTAACCCATAAGGTTTATCAAACAACTACAAAGTAAGTAATATTTAAAATTATTTTTCTTTGATGGTATGTTTTAGAGTGCATTCATTATTTGAAAATTTACTGCGTTTAATTTCATTAGCGTTTTAAACTAAGTCTTAAAATTACTTATATTTTATTAATTCATTTAATGAATTTATTACTTCTATTAGTCTATAAATGCATCATTTACCATTTAGGATTTATAATTTTTATATCACCATTGATAAGTGTTTTTGTCTATAAAAATAATAAATATTATTGTTTTTTTTTTTGTTTTAGGGTTTTACCATGAAATCAAAAATGTTTCTTCGTTGTGTCATGTTATTTGTAATTTATTCCTTTGGCCTCATCATAAATGCAACATTCTATTTAAAAAAATAATAAATATGAATATTGTTCAAAAATGTATAAAACTATTTGTACTCGTTTGTTTTAATAGAAACATATAAATTTGAACGAATATTTAATGCACATATCATTCATGCTTAATGCATATCATTGAAAAAGAATACCATAAAATCTAAAATATGGCCCTGATCCTAGCGATTTTTATTTAATGGCACAGTTCACTTATGAATTATATAGTGTTATAACGGGTTTTAAAATGTTGTTTCATATTTGTGTACAGATTACAGAGAAGATTTTCATCCATTCTATTTTGATGTCGTTGAAGAAGCACAACAATTAATAAAAGACGGCAAAGATGTCGTTGCAAAAAAAAAAAATGTAACCACTGCAACACAAAAAAAGGTTCTCGAAGAAACGGATAAGAATGCGGATGAGCTCGTAGACAAAGAACAAGTGGATAAATTGTGGGAAAATTATAATCTCACACCCGATGTAAAAGTGAATATTCTAGAAAAAATAAATGATGTCGTCGACAACTTTATAAAATAAGTAAATAACAAAAAATAAATTCAACATTTATATTTTTAATGGTTATGTAATGATTATATGTATGCACTAAAAATCACATACTTGCACACAATTAAATAATGTCATTTTACATAATATAAGTTGTATATTCTATAGTCAATTGTATGCACAAATACTAATATCGCACACAATTATTTATATATTATTTTTAGTATAATATTTATGTAAAAAGTATAACCGGATATCTTAAATAAAAATGACACATAAGATACGCTGTCTCAGACTTTACGCATGGATGATTTCATACGAGGGGACATTTTTATATCCTCCCCCCCCCCCGCTGATGACGCACACCCACCATATATAAGACAAGCAACAGGTTTGTCCAGTAGGCAGTTTTTAGCGAGTAGCTCAGTAGTCATCGTGATTCCAGTGGCCCAAGTTGTCTGGCCACGCTCGTCTGCAACTTACCAATTATTTAACAGATAAGGCATGGCGAGTGTGGTCAGATGATTTCCACTTGATCGTTTATGGCCTGATTCAGCGTGTTTTCAAAGTCTTATGCACAAACAAAACATTGTGTTCATTTATTATTCTATTTAATAGTTCATCTGTTAATTTAACTGTCTTAACATAGTCCAAGGGACTGGCCTGGTTCATTTAATTCTCTTGAGAAGCGCAAAGCAGCTCGAGGGATCTAATTTCATTGAATTAAAATATTCACTTGGAACTTGGATGTTCTCGCCAGCAATGGGATAATTTAAGTAGTTAAACAGTAAATTAATCAGTGTTCAGCTAAGGGAAGTCAATCAGAGTAGTGAATATTGAGTGGGGTTACACGTCGATCACCGGATTGGCCGCTCCTGAATATCACAGCCCGATTGTTCAGAACTTCTGAACGAACTTTAAGTCGTTCCCCACTTATTGTTTTAGCAGTTTGAGGCGGAACGTCCAGAGTTAAAAGGGCATAAAAAGTATAAACAAAACAGCAACTTCATTTAGGCATATAATTATCATACGAGTGAGCTATAGATATATAATTTATAAGTACGCGCATTAGAAAATCATATCAGTTCCTAAAATAGGTGACTGATTTAAATTAGACGCAAGTGTATTTTATTATTAAATCTAAGTAATAAATAAATTTAATCTACAAGCTGCTGCTTCAACATTGTTGCTTCACTACAGACGAGGTACGTACACAATAATATTTTCACACACTCACAATAATATTTAGCGTAATGGTTTAAAATTTAAAGAGGTTAGGGGAGTGTAGGATAGCTCCTTCAGCTTCCATAATCTTCCCCATTTACCCACACACCTTGATCTAAACTATTACAAATGGTGACCAACGTGGGCTTGTACCCTTCTCCTTTATTTTAACCATTTCATATGGCGCCCTAAGTTGATCCCCTTACCTCTCCTCTATTTGAACCATTTCATATGGCGCCCAACTAAGCTCTTACCTAGTAAAGTTATTTTTTTTTAAATACTTAACACTTTACTTAAATAGTAAGAAAAAAATTTCAAAAAAAAAAACTTCTCATTAAAATTAACATTAATAAATACTCGCTAAGTGTATAAAAAATCTATTACACAAAAAATAAAAATACACACAGGTCAAAAATATATAAATGATGCCAAGTAGGAACAATTACATAACGTTAAGATCATACAAAATATACATACTGGAAGATGTACATAAAAAAAAATCTAATTAAAAGCATGATATTTTTTATACAACTCAAAAATTACATGTATAAACAATTATAACAAATACAATATTCATATAAATACAATTTACAACATGGTTATAAAACGACTTCTAATCAAGGGCGGATACAAGGGGGGGGGGAAATAGGGGCAATTGCCCCCCCCCCGTTCACAAAAAAAAGTATCAAATATTCCATTTGTAATTAATTGTGACTAAAATTTTGTTCATGCAAGTTATCGAGAGAGGGTCGTTATTGTATTTACCATGAACATTTATTTTTCTTTTGAAAATTGTCCATTTTTATTTTATTGAAATAGTGTTTACGGCATCCGAAGCGCCACATTTTATCTACAACCGGTTATTTATGGGGTTTGACACAGTACACATACAAAGATATATGATATTACCTGCTATATTCTACGATTTTGCGATAATACTAGTCACCAAGTCGATCTATTTTCAAATTAAAATGACGTACTACAATGGCTTTACCGCTCCTCGCTGCTTGCCGCATTAGTTTTGGTTTTGACAGTAGTTTAATTTATTTTATAAAACAAATAATATAAAGTTATTATATTATGGTTTAACTTTGACAAGAATTAAAAAAAGAAAAGTATTGTAGACGAAGTTATCGCTATATTTGTTGGACTCCGTCTCACAAGTCGTGTTTGCGGTGACCAACATAAAATTCTACTGAATCATCTAAAATCAATCAAATCTAAAAAAAAATCATTAGTTTAATAGTTAATCTAGAGCCTGATCAAAGCTTTTTTTTTTTAAGTAAGCAAAATGGTGACCTCTGATTATTTACTCGCCGATTTCAAGGAAAAAAGCACTAGTTTATTGTTTATAAATAATATAATTTTTAATAAAAAAAAAAACCTTTGATCAGGCACTAGTTTTTTATGCTTTTAATAAGCTGTATAAATTGTATTCAAATCTGTGAAGGGGTTTTTGAATTACAGTGGTCACCGTCTTTGAAAAAATAGTTTCAAAAAATAGTTTCAAAAAAAACTTATTTGAAAAGTTTTATACTCGATTCATGTATAAAAAAAAAAAATATAATTACTTACATCGAGTTATCTATTCCTTTGATTAACTTAAAATTTTCAGATAATATTTTCAAGACATCATACTTTAAGAAAATACAAATTAAAAAAATCGAATATTTGAAAATCCTGACTACCCCTAACACCTAAGTTTTTCATTCAAAATTAAAAGTAGGTGTCTTCTAAAACAATAAAACCCATCACATTCATCAGTATGGCTGATTTCTGTACATATCTAATTTTCATGACGACATATAATAAGACAATTCCTATGCCTAGCTATTCCTATTAATTTATTTTAAACATATATATATTGCCCCCCCCCTGTTTAGGACCTCTGTATCCGCCCTTGCTTCTAATGTTATTAATTCTATCACATTGAATAAAATGTGTGACAGCAAAGTTAAAACGGAGTAATACTAAATTATTAATACAAAAATCCAACAAAAAATTCAAAAATTTATAAAAAAACATAAACTAAACTACATTAATGTTAAAAATAATAATAACAAAACCAATAATAAACACAATATTTTATATTAATAAATCATTCAAAATGGACAAAGATAACAAAAATATAAATACTTCATTAAGATTAACTAACATATACACTAAACAAAACTAAATCACTTCAGTAAACTTGCACATCACAAAAATGTCCTCAAACCAAAAATAAATTTCACTATACAATTTTTATATAATCATGATAATTATCATATAATTTTAACAACATAAAATACAAACTTGATCGACTTATTATAAAAACTTAAATAGAATAATGAAATCAAATAAATAATTAAACAAAATATTTTAAAGTTTTTATTTACGGAATATAGATCATATTTGGTTTTGTCACACTTGTGTGAGAACCGCATTGGGCTAATCCGACAAAGTGGGGGATAGTGAAGAGCCGTCTTACCGTCTACAATGGAATCCGATTGGTTATCCTATTTACAATATATTGCAAAAGGGGTATTACTTAGGGTTTAAGAAAATTCGGCAAGTGGAGGAGAGTCAGAAAACTAACTATAAATTGTCAAACTGAGCATAAACTGTATTAGTGTTTTTTTGAGTTTCTCACACCTTTAACTTAACCCATAAAGTTTATCAAACAACTACAAAGTAAGTAATATTTAAAATTATTTTTCTTCGATAACTAAAGTTAACATACATATATTTTTTTATAAATATACTAAAAATTGTTTTTCAAATTTCTTTTTTAAATGTTGGTGTTAGACAGCATTCAACATATGAAACTTAATATTTCAATTAGAGTTTTTAACTAAATGTTACAGACAGGTTATTGATCAGTCAAAATGTAATGTCAAATGTAAATTATTCTTGTTTTAAAAACGTCATGACATTTATACAGCGTTAACTACAAGTACTTAAAATTCAATATCTCATTAACCATTTAATTTTATAAAAAAAATTTTTTGTCCCAAAAACCGTTTAAAATATCAATTTGCAATAATTCTGTTCAGTTTATCATTAACGCGTAAGTCCCGGGACATCATTTTGTAAATAACGTAGTTAAACAGCTTGTTAAGTTGGGAACTAATTTCGCCAGTTAATATGGATTTTCATTGCTGAGTAAATATTAATTGTGTATACATCTGTTAAATATTAACAAAAAAATACTTACATTTTATTAAATCATTAATTAAGTGGTAATCATTATTTGTATTTTAAGTTATGGTTTTTCTTTTTTTTGGCTATAATGCACAATTGACTGTTGAAGATTTATTATTTCATACCACCATTATTAAGTATGTTTGTCGATGAAAAATAATAAATATTATTGTTTTTTTTATTTTCATTATAGGTATTTATCATAAACTCAAACATGCGTCTTCGTTTTGTCATGTTATTTGCTATTTTTTCTTTTGGTCTCATCGTAAGTGAAACATTTTATAAAAACATAACAAATATGAATATTGTTCAAATGTATAAAACTATTTGTACTCGTTTGTTTTTATAGAAACATACATATGTTTCACAATGTTGAAATAATAGTAATATTTTACTTATTGTCCGTTATATAATGTAATTAATATACTTGGCAATCACTAATTCCCAGAACCTCTATAATTTCGTACCAAAATTTCTTCACAGAAGCTGCAAAACTGTTATATTATAATTCTAATGGTATTTGAGGACAGTCATCAAGATCTATGATACTACTAATAGTACTAATACTATATGTGTACGACTTTCAGATTTCATTACATGCTGCGTCATCCCCGGAAACATCTTCCCCGGATACGCCTCCATCGAAGCGTCCTAAGCCCTCCCAGCCCTCGTCTATTTCGGCCCCAGTTTCCCAAGATAACCAGGAGGAGAAGGACAAAAAGGTGGTGAGCAAGGAGGTGGAGGACGAAGAGGTGGAAGACAAGGTCTTGGATACATTGGACCCTATAGAAAGTCTGCAATTTAGAATTGGTCGTAACATTTATTTAATTGGATGTTTCAAAAGAGGAGATACAGGCAGTAGTGAGTATCTAAATCATTATTGTGGTTTTTTTTGTCTAATACGCAAAAGGAAAAGTTAGTTAAGGGCATTCAATACCGGCCGTTTTTTTCTGTCAAAACACATAATTGTTTGTCTATCAAACCAGTAATCCGATAAGTAATTTGAAAACAGATTTGAATTCATCATGAAGTTTACTTAAGATCCCACAAGGCACTTTCTTTCAAGTTTGAACTTTAACCCTTTACAAATTTGATTAAATGTTCAAACGTTTCTTGTTCATAGTAAGAAAAAGATTTAAAAAAAGTACCTTGTTGGATCTCAAGTAAACTTCATAACAAATTCAATTCTGTTTTCAGATTACTTATCGGATCATTAGTACAGCCTGTAAGATGGACAAAAAATGTACTATTAAATTTAATTAAATGGCTTTTATCACACTCATAGACAAAGTGAATAAAATTAAAAATAATATCATGAAGCTTATACAAATTAACCGGTTAATTAATTGACATGGTCGAAATTTATTAAAACCAATTTTTTTTTTAAATATTGCCTATACAAAAGTCCTTAAAAATGGTCGGTATCAAATCCCCTTAAATAAATAGATCCGAATTCCATTCTGTAAATACCACTGATTCTTTTTTTTTCTTTTTTTTTAGGGGGGTTTAGGAAACCTTTATTTATTTAATTCTCAATTAAACGTAGAAAAACTTAATCATTAAAACGATTAAGTTATATATATATATATACATTGAAATTGTAATTATGGTCTAAAAATATGACAGAAAATAGATTTATAACACATGTATTGAAATCTTAAATATGGCCCTGATCCAGTTATTAACTATTTGTAAAATGTTTTATCTTATTTGTGTACAGATGAGAAAAAGGAATTGGATCCAATTTACCTTGATGTGGTTAAAGATGCACAACGATTAATATTAAGCGGCGAAATAGACGAAGCAAGTACTAAATTAATCATTGCAACACAAGCTATGGTTCTCGAAGCACCGGATCCGGACGTGATCGGAGACAAAGAAGTAGTGGATAATTTTTGGGGAAATTATAAGGATCTCACAGAAGATGTAAAAAATGTTGTTCTAAATGATATAATAAAGGTCGTCAAAAAGTTTGTAAAAGACGTAGAAAAGAAGAAATCCTCCCCGAAGCGGACGAAGCGTTCCTCCTCGAATAGGCCCACTAAGGACCCAATAGAAAGACTGAAACTTAATCTCCTTGTACCACATTTAATGAAATGCTTAAAAAATGTGAAAATAATCAGCTGTGAGTATCTAAAACATTACTTTGGTTTATTTTTGTCTAATAAACAAATTTCGTTAAATTTATCCGATTTCCACTCTGTAGACAATATTGATTCTTTTTTTGTTTTCGGTTTTTAGGAAATTTACCTATATTTATTTGAATGTCAAGAAGAACTTAATCGTTCAAAATTGTACTTTTTGGAAATAGTTGTTGAAATTATGGTTAAAAAATATGACAAAAAGTAGATTTAGAATATATACACAGAAATTTAAATTTAGAATGATGTATTTAAAAACATCTTGTCAAACTTTTTTGCTATCAAGAAAAACTCAATTATTTTTACAAAATGTTTTGTTGTTATTATATGTATACATTCTACCATCTATAGAATAGAATAAATTTTTTTTTTTTTTTGAAAGTGATGTTAATATATAAAACCCATAACTTGTGAACGTCTGTTAATTTGTTTGGTTGTTAATAATGAGCTGCTATACCAGTTTGAAATGATTGCACTTAAAAATCTATGTCAATTAAAAAAAAAACCTGGGTTCTCCTAATTTGTTTTTAAGTTTAACAAAATTACTAGGGAAATGAGTGGGTAAATTAGGACGCACATTTTATAACACATTTCATTCATGTTCAATGCATATTATTGAAAAACGATACCCTGAAATATTAAATAAGGCCCTAAACCTAGCGATTTCTATTTTATGACATATTTTATTTATAAATTATATAGTATTACAGCGGTTTTTAAATGTTGTTTCATGTTTGTGTACAGCTGAACCATTAGAATTGTTTCCAATTTATCTTGATGTGGTTAAAGATGCACAACGATTAATATTAAGCGGCGAAATAGACGAAGCAAGTACTAAATTAATCATTGCAACACAAGCTATGGTTCTCGAAGTACCGGATCCGGACGTGATCGGAGACAAAGAAGTAGTGGATAATTTTTGGGGAAATTATAAGGATCTCACAGAAGATGTAAAAAAGGTTGTTCTAAGAGATATAAAAAAAGTCGTCAAAAAGTTTGTAAATGACGTAAAAATCCAAAAAAAATAGAAAAAATAAATTCAAAATTTATACTTTTAACTAACAATATTTTTGTTTTCTATAAAGATAAACTTGAAATGCTTGTTGTTAATAGGTTATATATATATTTCACGTTATTCTTTTGTAATATATGATATATTATACGTCATATTGTACACTATTTGCCTTTTTGATTTTATTAATTTTTTTTTTATACGTAGTTCCACGGGGAAATTACAATATTGATATACCAAAAATCATACCCCAGAGAATTTCATATCCAAACGAGGTTCATTAGCTAATGAATATTTTAGTATGAGAATGGTCCCCACTTGCTTATACTAGATACTTTTGATAATACATTACTAATATTGGTAAAAGTAACAAGTTAAAACTACTTCTCAGATAAGTATTTTAAAATAACATTTAAAAAAATGATGGATACCGACAAAAATACACCTGTACAGATGTACACCTAAGTCATGCTGTAATGTCAACTTGCTATAACTCAATGATTTGTTATGTAACAAGGGGATGAAACAATAAAATACAGTAGTGACTATGACAAAATGTTACGAGTGAGAATTTTTATAGATTTTGCAACGTATTTTTTTCTTGCAAAACCAGAAAGATTATTATCTGAACATTATTTACCGTTTTTTTATTTTTACTGCGCCGACACGATTTTGTATGTTATAATAGAAGTGATTTTTAAACCGTTTAAATCTGTAAAGAAAATTCATTTAGAAAAAGGTTTCAATGGGTATATCACGATTAGTTGTGTTGTAGGGCGCTCTACTTGGGTTTTGGGCAAACGTGGTAATTCATTTTGTTATAACATTGAGAAATAAAATATACTGGCAGTGTTGCTTTGGACACTCTCGCTTATAGGCAAAGAACATACTTTCATTATTTTGTTAACTACGGTATATGGGTAACTATGACAATACATTTTTATAGTCAGACGATCAACCCCAAAAACGTATCCACCTTATGATTAAAAAATAAGTTTTAAGCACATAATTGTTATTAGGTACAATGCTTTAATCGATATTTGTATTTTTTATCTGTGAACACTGTAGGTCCCTTACTTACTCATTTACTACTGCTTACTACTACTTCTACTACTACTACTACTCACTTAGGTATAATATTTTTTCTCTGTGCAAGTTTAGTGTGCTTGGTTTAGGCTATACTGGTTTGAACCCACTAGCCACAGATTTGCATATAATCGTTTATTTAAAAGTGATTTTATCACTTTCAGTTATAATAATTCCTGTAGATTTGTGACCGTTCCGTCCCCACTATGCCCCAAAACCACTGTACTGGTGTTTTTTCAGTGGTATTGTATAAATTGAGTTTTTACAATATATGTAGCTTTTTTAAACGCACTATTCACCATTTGACGTAGGTGTTTTAATCGATTATCGTTCACAAGAACATTTATTTCTATTGTTAGTTAAATTTTTTACATTGCTTTTGATTGTATAACAAAACTAACGGGTTTCTAATTAAATATTTAATAACTCTGGTTTATAGTTTAGTCAAAGTAAATATAATTTGCACTGCACGACTTATGGTACGATGGGTGCCTAAAGAGTATAGATCATATTTATGTTTGTCACACTTGTGTTAGAACCACATTGGACCAACAAAACAAAATGGGGTTAATGAAGAGGCGTCTTACCGTCTATTGTATTTTGAGTTATGGTTTTTCTTTTTTTTGGCTATAATGCACAATTGACTGTTGAAGATTTATTATTTCATACCACCATTATTAAGTATGTTTGTCGATGAAAAATAATAAATATTATTGTTTTTTTTATTTTCATTATAGGTATTTATCATGAACTCAAACATGCGTCTTCGTTTGTCATGTTATTTGCAATTTTTTCCTTTGGTCTCCTCGTAAGTGAAACATTTTATATAAAACATAAAAAATATGAATATTGTTTAAATGTATAAAACTATTTGTACTCGTTTGTTTTAATAGAAACATACATATGTTTCACAATGTTGAAATAATAGTAATATTTTACTTATTGTCTGTTATAAAATGTAACTAATATACTTGGCAATCACTAATTCCACGAACCTTTATAATTTTGTACCAAATTTTCTTTGACTTTTCTTCACTGAATCTGCAAAACTGTTGTATTATAGTTCTACTGATATTTGAGTGATATCTGAGATATTTAACAGTCGTCAAGAACTATGATACTACTAATAGTACTTATATTATGTATGTTTGCCTATCAGATTTCATTACATGCTGAGTCAAAGGAGGACAAGGTCTTGAGCACATTGGACCCTATAAAAAGTCTGCAATGAAGACTTGAGCCTTACACTTATTTAATTAGATGTTTTAGAGAGGATACAGGTATAGTAGTGAGTATAGATTTAAAATACATATATATATAAAAAATCATAAATATGGCCCTGATCCTAAAGATTTATATTTCATGGCACAGTTTACCTATAAATTGTATAGTGTTATAACTGTTTGTAAAATGTTTAATCTCATTTGTGTACAGATGAGAAAAAGGAATTGGATTCAGTCTATTTGGACGTTGTTAAAGATGCACAACAATTAATATTAAACGGCGAAAGTGACAAAGCAAGTACTAAATTGATCACTGCAACACAAGCTATGGTTCACGAAGGATTTAAGGATCTTACAGACGACGTCAAAAATATTGTTCTAGGCGGTATAGAAAAAGCCGTCAAAAAATTTGTAGAAGAAGTAAATAGCAAAAAATAATAGAAAAAACAAATTTAACATTTACATTTTTAATTAACAATACTTTTGTTTAGTTAAAAATAAATTTTAAATGATTGTTGTTGATGGTTATATATATTTAATGTTATTCCTTTGTCATATATAAGATATTATACGCCATATTGTACACTTTTTGACTTCTATTAATTTTTTTATACGTAGTTCTATGGGCGAATGACAATATTGATTTGCTAAAAATCATACCCTAGAGCATTTCATATCCAAACAAGGTTCATTAGCTAATGAATATTTTAGTATGAGAATGGTCCCCACTTGCTTACTAGATACTTTTGATGATACATTACTAATATTTGTTGAAGTAACAAGTTAAAACTAGGACACAGGCAAGTATTTAAAAATAATATTTTAAAAAATAATGGATACCGACAAAAATACAACTGTACACCTAAGTCATGAACTTGCTATAACTCTAGATATTCGCCAGAAAATATGGATGTGACTTAAATAATTGCATTAATATAGTGTCGGGAACCGGCAATACTAGTCTAGCGAAGAAAAATAATTAATCATTATGTAACAGGGTGATGAAGCAATAAAATATAGTAATGACTATGATGAGCCCTAATTATACTAACTACATGCATCGAAAAATATGGATGTGTTTGGTAAAATGTTATGCTGACCCACAGTCCTAAATTCCTTTACTGACTATACTTAAAATAGGTGCTCGAATTTGCCTCATTTTTAAAAACGAATTAAATTACAGTAATTTTTTATTTTTTCATATAGATAAAATGAACACTGCACACAGTGTTGAAATTTGGTGTGGTTTTGAAAACGACATTTAGTGGACTTTGGTGTCGTAACACGATTATTAATAATTACAAACAGAAATTCGAATATTCTAGCTAAGGTACTGTTTTGAATCACATTATATCGTTGCGTGACATTTGTTTGCCCAACAACTTGGAAAACAAAACTGCTTATTGCCGTATAAATTTATAAATAACTACCATATTTTTTATTTGTCAACATAGACGCACATATGTTACAAGTGATAATTTTCGTATACTTTGCAATGCACAGCTCACGGTACTATGGGCGCTAACGAGTATAGATCATATTAGGTGCGTCACGTTTGTGTTAGAACCGCATTGGACTAACCAGACAAAGTGGGGGTAGTGAAGAGCCGTCTAACTGTCTACAATAGAATCCCATTGGTTGTTTTATGTTAACACAATATTATATTGCAAAAGGGGTGTTACTTGCGATTTAAGAAAATGCGGAAAGTGGAGGAGAGTAACAAAACTAACTGCATAAAGTCAAACCGATCGTATACTGTATTAGTGATTTTTCGAGTTTCTCACACATATCTTAACCCATAAGGTGTATCAAACAACTACAAAGTAAGTAATATTTAAAATTATTTTTCTTTGATGGTATGCTTATATATTTTTTTGTAATGAGGCCTTTACAACTAAAGTTAGCATATACTATTTTTATATAAATATACTAAAAAAATGTTTTATTTCTGTATAATGTAATTTTTTTTTTTTTATTAACAAATTTTGGTATGTAAGAGTGCTTTGCCATACGAGTAAATAAATAAATAATTATGGTGCATTCAACATGTTACAGACAGGTTATTGATCAGTCAAAATGTAATTTAAAGTACTTCACATTCAATGTCTCATTAATTGGTACCATGTAGTTTTACAGAAAAGATTCCATGGTACAATACCCGTTTATAATGTTGATTTGCAATAATACTGCTCAGTTTATCAGAAACGTGTATTTCCCGGGACATAATTTTGTAAAAAACGTAGTTAAACAAATATCTCATTAACCATTTAATTTTATAGAAAAAGTTCTTTGGCCCAAAAACCGTTTAAAATATCAATTTGCAATAATTCTGTTCAGTTTATCATTAACGTGTAAGTCCCGGGACATAATTTTTTAAAAAACGTAGTTAAACAGCTTGTAAAGTTGGAAACTAATATAGATTTTCATTCCAGAGTAAATATTAAATGTGTGTTTATCTGTATTGTTAAGTGTGTTAGAACTATGAAAAATAACAATTATTATTGGTTTTTTTTTTATAGGTATTTACCATGAACTCAAACATGCGTCTTCGTTGTGTCGTGTTATTTGCGATATTTTCCTTTGGCCTCATTGTGAGTCAAACATTTTATATAAAACTAAAAACATAACAAATATGAATATATAGTGTAACTAAAAACGTGGCTAATATACTAGGCAATAACTAATTCCTAGGACCCTATTTAATTTCGTACCAAATTTTCTTTGACTTATCTTCACTGAAGCTGCAAAACTAACTAATATAATATACTATTATTTTACGGTACAAATTGCTCTGGAATTTTAAAGGATGTTTTATTTAACTTGAATTACATTATTTTTATTTAATTCAAAATTAATTATGGGTATCACTCCGCAATAGTTTTCCGGTCGAATGCCCCAAGTTATTAGCGAATGCCCCGAGGTATTTGAAAGATTACGAACGAATACCTGGACTGACAGGCAAAAAGTAGTAGTTATGTTCCCGCTGTACCTTAGGGAGGAAGCAAAGATTTTGTTCAAGCAAATATAAGGGGTGAAACTACAAAATAGCTTAACTTGGTCTATTTCAAAAAAAGTGTTCACGGAATACTATGATTCCGAGGAACAATACGAGCGCTTTTAAGAGAAAATTTAAATGGAACAAAAAAGCGGCCGGAGGGAACATTATAGAGTTATAGTTTCAAGGTATTGGGAGAATGTAAACGAGTGGATGATCAGATGAGTCAGAAAGAGATATGTAAGATAATTATGAAGGGGTTACCTCATGATATATGCAATGGACAACGCTACGGTTGATAAGGTAATATCAAATAGAGTAAGTCCGTTACAACTATGTATGTCTTTCAGATTTCGTTACATGCCATTCCATCCACCCAATCGGACCCTATAAGAACACTGAAATCGAGAATTGAGGCTAACATTTTTTTAATTAGTCGTGAGTATTTATCTAGTAGTTATTTAAATTATTATCGTGGTTTATTTTTGTCTAATACGCAAAAGGAAAAGTAGTTCCGAAAAGTTGATCCGATTTCCATTGTTTAGATACCGCTGATTTTTTTTTTTTTTTTAGGTGGGTTTAGGAAATCTATACTTATTTAATTTTAAGTTGAACTGAAAATAATTGTTGTAAACATGGTCTAAAAATATGACAGAAAATAGATTTTAAACTTATATTATATAGAAATCTTAAATATGGCCCTGGCCCTAGCGATTTATATTTCATGACACAGTTTACTTATAAATTGTATAGTGTTATAACTGTTTGTAAAATGTTTTATCTCATTTGTGTACAGATGAGAAAAAGGAATTGGATTCAGTCTATTTGGATGTTTTTAAAAATGCACATCAATTAATTTTAAACGGCAACATTGACAATGCCAATGCTGAATTAATCTCTGCAATACAAACTATGATGGTTCTCGAAGGATCTAAGGATCTCCCAGAAGGTGTAAAAGAAATTGCTCTAAACGGTATGAAAAAGGCCGTCGAAAAATTTGTAGAAGAAGTAAAACCAAAAAATTAATAAATTCAACATTTATATTTTTAATTAACAATATTTTTGTTTTATAAAAAGATAAAGTTTAAATAGTTATTGTTAATGTTTTAACTTATTACATGTTATTATTTTGCCACATAATATAATACACGTCATATTGTACTCTATTTCTTTACTATATGTGTTGTACTACAAGTGTTCTTAAGTTTTTTCTAGAAAAAAACATTAATTACTAATAAACAATAGAATTATACTTAAATACCTACCATAGCGACAATAATAACACATTAAAGAAAATACTGTAAGGTTATTTTTAATAACCTAATAAGAAATGAAAAATTTACTTAGAATTCGGTATTGAACCAGAAAATTCAAGTTTTAAAATTAATATTTATTCCTATTGGTCCAGTAATTATTACTCTACTAACACTCATATTTATTTTATAAATAGCACAATAGCCCATATGGAGCGTAATATTGTAGGAAGTAAGTATATATTAGCATTCAATGATGTTCATTAATGTCGGATTAGATTAAAAACCTTAAAAATCCAGGAAAGGAGCAGAAATAAAGTCTGAAAATAAAAAGTGTCTAGAAAACTTTTTTATTATTAAAAACGTCTTTGAAAGAGTTAAAAATAAATATAAATAAAATATGGGTGTGTAACCACTTTATCTAATTGATGTTGTAGACATTATGTTTGAAACATGTAGTTATGTTAGGCTATAGTGTATTTGTCCAAGTGGACTTAAAAATAAGCATTCTTATGTAGTCATATCTTGAATTTTTTTAAGCAAATTTTGATAATTTTGAAATTATTGCAGATTTTAGAATATGACGAATTGTTTTGGTAATATTTATTTGGATATGGAAAAGCATTTTCATTGTAAAATTCTCTTGTCCAATGACCATATAGCTCCATACAGTGTTAGGCAAATTGCAATCTGATTGATGGTTAAATGGTAGATGTAATCATTAGTCAGCAAAGTAATCATACCATATGATTACAATAAAAATATAATCTTAATTATAATTATTGATAGTAAATCACTTTACATTTTAACTATCGTTAGACTCTTACTATTATTGTTTTAAACTATTCATAAATAAATTGGTTATTTTCAAATATAATGAGATACTATAAAAACAAAGTTTTAAAATGTATACACATAATAAACTTAATTAAGATTTATGATTGATTAAATCAAGATAATTTTTTGTTTTTAATATAGAAAAAACTAATAGTATAGTAATTTTTATACAGTTGAATAATGTATGTAACTGTTGGTAGGTATTAACTAATTGCGTCTTTAAATTTTTATCAGGTATACAGAGTTATAACTTTAAGGTAGGGCCCTAGTAATTTTCGAAAATAATGCTAATTTTTGTTTGTTTTTTATATTTATTATTACAAGTGTCTTAATTATTGACCAGTCAACATTTTCTGTAAATTATTTCCAATTTTAAAAGTTACATACATATTACATACGTCAAACTTTTTTCCTTATGTTTAGTGATATAATTTGTTTTTTTTAGAAAAACTATAAAAATCAAACACTTTTAATAATTTCACACATATTAGTATTGTTTACATTTTACTAGTTTTTACCATCTACCGTTTTGCGTCACACCATTAATTTAAATGTATTTGAATCACTTTCAGTGGTTATAATAGTTCCATCCTAGTGGCGACTACGCTGGGTTTTTTTACTTGGCATTTATCATGTGATTGTTAAATACAATTTTCTAAAAGCAACGTAACTACAATGACCATGGCTATTTCTTTTGATTTTGATTTAACATTTATGTCGTTATGATCGAATGAAATACGTATTAAGTATTAACATAAAGTATATGTTATGAAATAGTTGATCTAGTAAGTCAATAAGTATTAAATTATAATTCTTTTTTCAGGAATAAAAAATGTCCTCGTAGAATAAAATGTATAATAATGTGTATACTATACAAACCAGGTTATGAAAGGGTTTATGACGTATTCAAGTACATCACAATATCACTTTATTGGATTATTTCATAATGATTTTACGAGAATGGTATAATATTTTATTACACCGATGAAAGGATTTGATAATAAAAATTTGCATAATAGATTTGTTATGCATATTTTATTAACAAACTCATTAAGAACGTTTAATACACATTGTAAAAAACCATAATAATAATAATAATCAGTTTCAAACAGTTTATCTACGTTTGTGTCCACCTTTCTGTTTACCCAAACGCTTTCCAGTGTTTGCCGTAGGTCTCTTGAAAGAACTCTTACTGCGACCACGTCCTCCTTTCTTTTTATCACCATCTTGTTTCGCTCTAAATCTCCTTTAAATATAAATAACAGTATTAAAAATTAATAAACAATACTGCTTTAATATTACGAGGACTTACTGTGATTCTTCCGCATGGATCGCTTTATTTGCAGCTTTTTCCAAATTGAATTTAGGCTTTTTGTTATTAATTGATTCTAATATTTGAAGACTGCTTTGTTTTTCTTCTTTCATGCTCTAAAACAGATTAATTTTGAATTTTTCGGTTCTATAACGTTTGGTTATAAAGGAATGGAGAAAATGCCAATTATTGTATAACAGCATGTCAATACAGAAATATTTAGAAATTAACAGCACACTTGTTTTTGTACTAAGGGAAAAGTGACATAACTGCATTGGAATAAAATGAGCCGTCGAGAGCAAAAGATGTGCAAGTCACGTTTACACACAATCTGTAGTAACACCACCAGGCGATATTGCATGTGAAAGTGGTTCGAGTGTTTTCCACTGGACGGCATGAGAACTTTTACATTCTCGTAAAAACGTACACAAAATTTTAACTTTAACCTTTCATTTCTCAACTTTGAATTTTTGTGACTTACACCACTTTTGCTTCGACGGCATAAATAACACAAATGTTTTATTCATATACCTTGGCAGGAACTTTTTCTTTTTTCAGTCCCGGTATGCTTTTCTTTTGTGATAGATCTTCTTTTTTTAATTTTTGTTGGAATTTACCCACTGACGCGGTCGAAATTCTTGCAACATCAACAGCCGTTTTTAACTAAAAAAAAAAATAATATATAGTTTATTACATTGAGGTACAAATGTGTACGTTTTTAATAGTTATTTACCTGGCTTGAATGTAAGGTGCCTTCTAGCGGTGGTAATCCGACAGTAGGAACTTTGATTTTACGAGAGGCGGCGATATTACGTAATCTTTGATATTCGTTTTTGGCCACTCGTTCTTTCTTGGCTTCTCTTTTTTGAGCAAACAAATCAATATTCGGATCGGCCGCATTTCCTGGGACTTCCAAAATCCAATCTTTTTCTTTTTCTGCGGCTGCTTTTTTATAACCATAAGCCGGAACCCATTTCTGTAAAAAAATTAACATCATAATGATAATAGTTATTTACCATTTAATCATCTATAAATAATTGTTAAAAATATCTTAATTTTTTTTTAAATTATATGATAATATTGACGGTTTAAGGGCTATTTGCTGAACGCAACATTTTCCTAACGTTTCATAAGAGTGTAAAGACAGTTGTCATTTATATTAAACTGTTTGCTCTTTGTTACTTACTGCAAATGGCCACTTAGCAATTGAAACATTACCTGGAGTATATCGTCCCATGACTTCTTAGGTTTGGGAGTTTTCTTAATACCTTTTTCGATAGCAAACTTCTGCCATTTAGTGAGCGCTTTAGGTGCTGGCAAAGGTTTTTCTCTAGGGATATTATACCTTGGTTCTGGCAAATCAACATACATATAACCTTCTTCAGTTTTCATGGGCAATTCAAACAGTTTGTTAATTAACAATTGCACATTATCACGAGTTTCGTTCGCCAAATAAGACTCTTGATCAGATCTAAAAACAAAATAATGTTAAATCTACGATATTTACATAAACCACTAGTTAAGGTATACATACCGAAGTTGTTTAGTGTCAAAATCATTAGAGTCAAAACAAAGTAACGTCCCCAAATCGATTTCCGGTTCCAAAACTTTGGAAACAGCTACACTACGTTGGGCAGCTTGGTCTTTGGCTGCCTTCTGATTCAATACTTCAGAAATGTCTTCCATTTCAAAAAGATTTAACAATTAATCAAATTGAACTTTTAAAACATTTAATATTTATACGTTCTCAAAAGAAATAGTAAATAAAATCTAATGATTGTTCGCACGTTTTGTTTTTTTTAATATTTTGCCACAGTACTTTTTTTGAGGTTAGATTATCATTCAACGTTGCCAACTGTTATTCTTATCACTTAGATTTCGATATCGCAACGGTGAAACATTTTTATAGTGCATTTTTCCCATACACATTTTGCCATATTCGTTTACAATTACCCCACTTGACCCTAGTAATTAACTTTTAAAATTTAATTCAAATATTTGCTTATAATCTTACCAAGTAGTGCTGGAAAATTCTAAATTTTTGACGATAGATAATTAACTTTTGATATTTGAATTATGAAGCATAAAAAATTAAAAACTGGCCGAATATTAAATTAATATTTTAATTTTAAATAGAAAATGCGTATTTTGTAATAACTTGAAAATACTTTAAATTACTTGATTTTTTTTTTAGAACTCTATTTTCTTATTACGAGTTAGTGTTATTAACTAAACAAGTATTAATTATAGTTCGATTGTTTCCCAAATTTTTAATATTTTTCTAAGTACTTTAAAATATACAATAACAAATTTTGACTACTTGTGTGTACTGTTTTGTGTATTACGCATAATTTAATTTTTATTGTAGGTAAATGATAAATTACGGTATTTTACAATAGTTATTTAAAATTTAGCCCTTGCTAAGTTAAGGGATAACTGTTTTCATATTTTCAGTATAGATAAGTATAAGTATTCTAAGTTCAGTTTAACTATTTTAGGAACAAATCTACTTTACCGGACACCTTTTTTTTTTAAATCGATAGTATTGCATGCTGATTATGAATCTGCAAACATTTTGGGCCGCTCGCACCTACTTTGGAAGTTACAGACGTTTGAAGTTCGCAGATTTTGACTTACGCGCGCGCCCGGCAGGTCCCGTCTCCCGGCGGCCCCCGGGTACTTCGTTAGTCGGTCGCCGCTCTCGACATACCGGCCGTCTTTCGACGTCGGTGTCGTACTTTAGCGAACACCTTTTTTTTTCGATTTTTGATTGCCATATTATAATGTTTTTTACGCTGATTACGAATCTGAATTTAAAATCGGGCAGACTTCTTTTTTCAGTTAAGTTTTAATTAAATAAACTACTAACTATGCAGAACAACTCCCTACGCCTGCCGGCTCCGGGAGCCGTCTCGAGCCCCTTTGGGGCTCTTCGTTGGATGGGGGCTCACGCCCCCAAACCCCCAGAGGAAAAAATAGCTCACCTAAAGGGAATAAAAAAAACTAACCTGATACTGCTCTGAAAGCGGTTAGTGACCTAACGAGTCCAAACCTAGCCTGCTTAATGTTAGTCATTAGTGGTGGGCACGATGGGTGGGAGACAAGTAGACGAGGGAACCGCGGTGACCGACGAACAATGTGTCCAGCGTTCGCGGGTAGACGGGGCCTGCCGGGCGCGCGCGTAAGTCAAAATCTGCGAACTTCAAACGTCTGTAACTTTCAAAGTAAGTGCGAGCGGCCTAAAATGTTTGTAGATTCGTAATCAGCATGCAAAATACTATCGATTTAAAAAAAAGGTGTCCGGTAAAGTAGATTTATACCCTATTTTATGTATAAGTTATAGGTAAAACTTCAATACTATGCGACAGTAATTGTTTTTTTTATCAACATAAAACAGTTAAGGTAAATATAAGATTTCTGAATTAGTATGCAACATGATAGGTAATTTTTTCAATAGTTGTAACTTAATAATGCTTTACCTATTTTGAAATTATAAATCACCTTTTACCCGACCTCCTCAAATGACGAAAATAAATAAAAAAATTACCTTTAAGTATGGCTAACTGTTGAAAACGTCAGACAGGTAGATAGGTACTTTATTTCTAAATAATTAAAAAACATTATTATCTTTTAATTTTATTATCGGTTTTCATATTTAGACGCAAAGGATGGGCAATATTTGTTATTTGACATCATTTCGTTTACCTTTATGAAGCGATGAATAATGTCATATTTTAAGGCTGGTTCACACGAAGAGCGTTAAACGCGCGTTAGTCATACGTACACAACAGTTTCATTATAGTTGTAAACGCGCGTTTAACGCTTCTCATGTGGGCCTTAATTAATCATATTAACCTGGTTGAACAGCTGAGTAGGATTTGTATAGGTTTTTGATATTTGATTATATATGAAAAAAAAATTGTTGTAATATTCATACACAATTTATTTATTATTTGTTTGAATGTCTTAATGATAATAATAATAGGTCCCATACAAAATTAAATAACATTAATAGATACAATTTTTAAATTATCGAATAAAATGTATTTAAGATACATAAATGAAACACTTTATTTTATTTTTAATCAAAAAATCGTGTATTATTATAAAATGAATTTTAAATAAGTATGAAATTACATTTTAATCATTTGTATCTGTGAAACGTAAAAAACTAAATGCATTCCTTTATTAAGTTGTAAATAGTTTGTATTATTTACAATTTACAAATAAAAAATTATCTTTCAATCGTCTATTAATATATAATTCGTCATAATATGTTCTATTATTTATTATATTATTTAAATTTTGCCCAACACTGTCATAAATACAAAGAACTGGTTTATTGTGATATTTCATAGAAAAATAGTGGTATTATCTATTTCATATTTGTTATGGCGCTTCAACGCACACAAAATCGATGGTCATATTACCGTAGCAAACAATAAACTATATTTTACATTATTATTTTATTAAACAATTGCGCTTATTTTAGTAATATAAATATATACAACGTTTGGCGAAACCACAACTCAGGTATGTTCTACATTATCGAGTATCTACTTTATAATCACAAATCATTACTCACATACATTTAAATGATACTTAAATAGGTAATCGTTTTCGCACGAACGTGATAGTGTTCTAAGAAGTAGATATACATAACCAATGTATAAAATATGGTTTTACGATTATACATAATAATATATAATATATAGTGACGATACGGTCACTATCGAGTGTATTTATTGGTAACTATAAGTATAGTAGTTTTAAGCAAACAATTATTTTTCATTACCGCATAGTTATTATAAAGTGGGTAGGTAAGTCGTCTGGATTATTAAGAGCAAGTGGTGGCTCAAAAGAAGGAGGGGGGATTTGTCGGGCAAACAGTAAAAAAAAAAATGTATTAACTAATTATTGTAGTTTTAGACTGTTGTCCGAACTTGGGTTAGAGATTGGTGACACGTGTACGATCATCTTCGTGAAACGTATAACAATAATAATATGATGACACTAACAAGTAACAATAATCGTACTCTTAAGAGGGCGTCGCACCGTCCATTTTTAAAGAGTAAAGTATAGGCAATTTTCTACAAAATCTTAATTTAAGGTTAAACTGTGATGTGTAATTATTAGTTTAATAACTATGACTCTATTTTTGGTAGTTGATTTATTTTTTGGACTATCACAGTATCCTTGAAAGCGATTTAAAAATGTTTTTTTATCTCAACTTGTTTAATCAGACTGAAAATAACTCGTTTAATTTTGGATTTAGAGTAAAAGCACCCATTATAAAATTAAAAGAGAACAATATTTTGGAAGGCGAGACGGTGCGCTTTTTTAATTATTCCAAGTATAACGCTCAATACATAGTTTAGAAATAACGACTATTTTAACATTTTTAAATGACTGTAACTTTCCAAAAAATTAATTTTTTTTTTTAAAACGCTCCGTCTCGCCCTCCGGAATATTGTTTTCTTTTAATTTTAAAATGTGTGCTTTTACTCTAAAACCAAAATTAAGCAAGTTATTTTCAGTCTGCTTAAACGTGTTTTTACCACTGAAAATCACCGGTGCGACGCCCTCTTAATAATTATTATCCAGTTCAGTTACACTGCGTTTGACATGGGTATTTTTTAATCACTATTATATGTGTGTAAAGTTAGTGGATGGAAAAACACAGTCTATATTTTGTCAACGGTATACTTAGAACTCTTTGTCCAGCAGGTCTTTTAAGCCGTTTACGAGTAGCTCGACGGTTGCCGTTAGATGTTTGTCGCGTTTGAATACCGCATCTAAGAACAACGGATCCGAAAAGAACTCGAACGTCCTGTCTATTCTTGTCATTGTTTTGTCGGTAAGATGTCTCTTGGTGAGCTGTTTAAGCATTTCCCGGCATACCGAAAAGTGCGTGGTCAAGTAGTTCCTGTCGTAGCTGTACTCGATTTCGTAGAAGCTCACAGCTGTCATGGTGAGCTCTTTGAATTTCAACTTAAAGTCGTCGGCCAGCGCCAGTTCGTTTTTATTGAACTGATTGTTTCTGGAAAGTATGCCTATTTTCACTATTATCTTAATGATGTTTTTCGTTAGTTTTTCAGAATCCCTCTTGTTGCCAGTCTGAAACAGTACAACACTTTTAATCACTATTTCAAACATAATAGACATAATATAATATTAATTTTATAGTTGTGACGTGACATAGTGTAATAAATAAATGTAAAACTTAAATAGAGGCCGTCGTATGCCGTCTCGGGAGGAGAATGGCTGCCGCTCCACTCCGCTATCGAATAATACATTATATTATTATGTCACTCTATTCAAATTTTACTTAATGAACATAGCGATTTTGAAAACTAATTATTATGGAAATTTAATGTCAACAATTGTTATAAACTTATATAATCAGAGCTTGAAGTGAGTTCTACTTACAAATAATGTTTAGTGAATTACCATTTAAAAAGTCAGATTATATTTTTTAAAACAAATTAGGTATGTAAAATATTCTATATTTGTAATACAACAATAAAGAGTTATGAAAATAAACTACTATGATAACCGTTATCGGTTTAGCAGAAAATTCAAATAAAAATAATTATATTTTGCAAGACATGAAAAGCCAATTAAAACGTGAACTAATAAAAAATCTTAATACCCTGGAGGTACTCAATAACTAATTTAAGAATGGGTGTAAAAACGTTTTTACACCAATTCTTAAAATTATAATTTTTTTTGATATTTTATGTAGAGTAGTAAATCGGGTTAAAAAATAAAATAATAATTACAGATATTTGTTTTTTGATTTATATATACAAGCTGATAATTATATGTTTTTTAATTATTGTCATGTATAATAATTATTATGTTTGTATGTTTTTAACACGTTCACTGTCCGATGACCCCTTTGTGGTTCATGGTTTATTTATAGATAAGTCCCTAATTAATTAATTAGTTAATTAAGTCCCTATCATCTCACCTGTCCAACTGTGTTATTATGAATTTCATAGAATATAGTCCATACAAATAAATCTCCAGAGAAATAAATGTTTGAAATGAACCACATGTGGATCATGGACTACTAAAATAAGTTGAACGTGACCCATATATAGATCATAGGACTGATAACTTTTGATTTAATTTAACATTAAGACAGTGAACGTGTTAATAATAATATTGACAAATATTTATATATTACTTGTATAAATGTCACGGCTAATGTTAACATTTAGATTAGTCGGATTTGGACATAACCCAAAACTGCCAAATGGTATTATAATACTTGTCACAGATAGGTATAGATACATATGATTCAAGTATTAAAATATTTAAAACTTAAAATACTTAACATTGTCAACTCATCGTAGCGTAGCTACAATAGATACCGGTTAGAATGAAAAAATGATCATATTGTGTTTGTTACTTGTACTGAATTTTATTTACTTACATAAAGTTTTGCCAGCCTGTACACGTTGTCCAAAATACTGGCATTGCGATCGTCAATAAACAATTTCACGACACTTTTATTGGTGACTTTGCTCATAAACTTTTTTTGTACTTGCAGTACAATATCTTTAGACTCGAACGCCTCCATCATGCCTGTATGCACATAAACAGAACAGTGTTGACGCAAATTAATAAACTATATTTATTGATATTGTACTAAAGTGTTCACACGAGCACAACAACTGTACGGCGTACGCGGAGGTGACTAAGAACGATTTACAATGATCGTTTCTTTTTCGCCGGAACTGTTAAAAATAAGCGAGAGACTTGTAAATCATTGTTATTCATATGCGATGCACAGTGCCGATTAGTAATTGTGCATAATATGCGTGTCGGACGTCTCTAGCTATAATAATAAATCAGCGAGTGAATATTTTTTTTTTAAGTATTACGCATACACCTACCCATATGTTTATTATATTATATTGTTGTTATTAATTGAAACTACAACGTTTCCCCGAAGGTCGGGTTCAATTAACATAGCTCTTTGATTGAAACGAACTGGAACTACCGGTCAACAGTATATGTTGTACTTGTAGGACGAGAAATGCGATACTAGACGCAAACACACTAGTGCTCCACTATTATAACGAAACTGGTTCAAGTATACAAATATTTCCCAAGACCTATCATTATATAATTATTATTATCGTCGTTCAGCGGGATGCGGTTTGAAAAAATTATAGGTATCTTGTCGATGGGTTCGTTTCCGGAAACTCCTGCGAAACGGTAAATGTCAGGACTTCATGTTTTATCATCGAGTATTTTTCTTCTATAATTGTTATTACCTACCTACTACTTCCATTAACTAATTCAAATTGGTATGAAGAATGTGCAGATTCCATAGTTTATTTTCTTGGTGCCAGTTTTGGGACTATTTTTTTCGCTTGTACAATAATTGATTGAAACGGAACCTATTCGAGTAAGGTTTGGTAGTAGTAAACAAAAATTGTTTTCATATTCTACTGGTTTTTTTTTTGTACTCTCTATTAGACAAATTATATGGCTGATATTCTCTCGCTAAATGTTATTAAAGAACAAAATCAGTTCAGCTATCAACTTATAAATGTGATTATTTATTACGGTGGTCATTAGGTTTTACATGAAAATAATAAGGGCAAGAAAGAACCAAAGCCCATAAGCGACCCTAGATGCGCGTCTGCCTAAAAGCGTTGTCCACACTGCAATAATAGATTTTGAAAAGGTTTTTTAATATTTCAATTGTTGTCAAAATATGCTTTGACCGAAAATGAAATTCTTATAACGCAAATGTACCATAAAATTTCTCGAATATTATATAACTACACATTTAATAGTAGTTGTCGAAAACAAGTATTATAATAGAATGTAAATAATCTTGTTTTCCGAACATCGACAAAAGATTTTTAAATAATCTATTTTGCTAAATTGTTGTGTAGCATCGACACAACGTTAACTATAGATACATATAATAAAATCATATACTAATTAGTTATTAAAAACTCACCGACGATTCCCGTTTGATTTGGTTTGTTTGTGTTGGTCTGTGCACAAATGTATATTTTTGAAAAGGATAACGCGAATTAATTCATTAAAACAAATATAGTATAATATAATAATGTGTTAAAATTATTGTTGTTTTTATTTTTTAACTATACGATTTTGTTTGTTTTTTAAATAAAATCGCGATAGCATACATGTTATCGTCGAACGCTACCTACGCTCTGCACACAGGAACTGGACTAAAACCGTTTGTGCATTCGGCGGACGGAAACAGCTGCCTCTTTTGATATTCGAACGGCGGTTGTAATAGTGAAGAACACACGGTATACAATAGGGAAAAACGCGAATACAGCTGCCACCTTTGCCCGGGCATTGTGATATTACACTGACCATACGGCTTTGAAATTACCTGTCGTGAACCTCCCCGCCGCTATGGAATTTGATAATAATATTCGAAATTTTATCTTGTTAATTCTCACAAAAATAGTCTCACCGAGAAAAAATAAGAGGAGATACACTAAAAGGCTACAAAGAGGTACAGGTACACCAAGGTTTAACGCGAGGTGGTCCTTTAAGTATAATATGACCTATGTTGGAGGATAAATGATGGTTTTTTGATTTCTCAGGTCAGCAGTAAAAATGGATTTTATTTTACTAAGCAAACCTACATTATGCACCGCAGTGTATAAAGTATCCAGGAAAGTCAAATACATAGTTTTACTACCTATATTAGAATCTTTAATTACAGTTTTTTTTATAAAGCAGTTTTTGGCTGGGTGTGCTCACTTTAATGAACGTATTCATATAATGCACGTTATTCAAATTTAACTATTGCATTACATTTTTGATAATTGTAACCGTTGAAACATTTTAGTAATACCATGATAACATTTTCAAACAAATTTTATTCGGTACATTCATAAATAATTTATTTAAGTATTTTTCGTTTAAAAATGTCGGCATAGTCAAAAGTAAAGCCATATAAAATACATTTCATTTGCAGTTTCTTTAATGTAAACATTCGACATGAGTTTGTTGTTTCAGTCAGATTTGTTCAGCAAATATGTACGTTAACATTTTTGTATACAGGATGATTCTTTTCTCACGATCCACTCAATATCTCATAGGGTTTAATAAGAAATTAAAATATTTTTTTACATATTGTTGTTACACAATGTGATCTCAATTTTTCATAATTTTTTTTTGTTTTATCCCCCCCCCAACTTAGTTTTTTCGATAGCAACTTTTGAAACTTAAACGGTAACGTATATATTTTATTAACTTTTTAAGTTGAGAATGATGTACTAACAATTTTGACTGGTCGATAACCAGTTTCGGACAACTATTTTTGAAGTTATAAGAGTTTAAAAGTTTTGATGGGAGGGGAAGTGTGTGGTTGGGAAATGCGCGCAGATTAAAATTTATTTATATATTTACATTTGGGTTGAGAAGATCTCTGGGCCATTTACGCTTAAGGCGGTGTGGTGGATTGTCAGGAAGAGCGAGGGAAGATAATTTAGATATTAGTGGATTTTGGTGATTGAAAGTGTTGTTGTGGAAGTTTTTATAGAATTGGGAAGCTAAGTCGTTATGTAGAGTTCGGTTGCTAACATACCATGGGGCATTAGTAATGAGGCGAAGAGATATTGATTGAAAGGACTGATGGGTTTGGATATTTGACTTTTTTGCTGCGCCCCATAACTAGATGCCGTAAGTCATAGAAGGCCGAATTAATTGCTTTTAAATGAGGAGTTTTGTATTAAGGGGTAATTTTGATTTTAGTAGTTGTCTGAGTTGATGGAGCCTGAAGTTAAGTGCTTTGCGTTTTAGTTTTATATGATAGGACCAGTTAAGTATTTTGTCTAGGTGGATACCCAGATACCTAACGACATTATCTTGGGGAATTATGTTGTTATTAATCTGTAACGGGGGATTAATGTCTTGACAGAGAGTAAATATAATGTGTAGCGATTTGTTTGTGTTGATTTTAATTCTCTAGAGTTCAAACCAGTTTTGTAAGTCGTCGAGGTGTTTTTGAAGAGTTTCAGATGCGGTTATCTTACATTTTTTTATTTGATCTAGGACAATTTCATGGTAATATTAGGAGCTGGTTTAGTAAAAATGGTATGATGAAGTTATTATATATAAGTTAGTTAAAATCGTAGCACTTTATTTATTTGACAACATTTATTGTTTTGATAACACTGTTAGGTTATTGGGTAAACTATGATAATTTTTCACAACAATGAAGAAGTGAATATTTAACATGTAAGGTCACACAATTAAAATTATTACATCATTATGATAAAAGTAAACTGTTTTGAAAAATGTAAACCAAAATTTACATAGCATTATAAACCGTATAAATCGCTTAAACTATTTGTAACCCAATTTAAAATGTTGAGATTAATAAAATAAATTTAAATTTAATAATGACATTATCTTAAAATTAAACATTGGTAATGAGAAAAACGTTTAAATGAAGCTGTCACTTGAAAATCAATATCTTTAAATAACTGTTTTACAATTTTCCTAAGTTCAGCAAAACTAAATTGACTCTCAAGATCCTGAGACTGATTTAATCTAAAATTATCTTTATCTCAAAAGGAATTATTACGTTCTAACATAGAAAACCTTTTTAAAAAATACGTTTTGGTGAACTTGTTAGTAGTAAAGTTATTTTGGTTTAATTTAAAATTATTCGAATTTATTTCGTTTAGATGTGCCATAACGGTTTTTTCGTGCTCTATGTTTTTTTCTACATCGGTACTTAGTTGTGTTCTCTATTTTATTTCTCTACCGAAAAACCAACGAACAATAACATATTTTTCTTGATAGTTTTGTTTGCCGTGGTAGAGTTTATATGCGGCGTACCGTTTTTTTATGTACTTTAGCGCTATTTAAATAATATTTCACGGGCTATACCTTATGTACAACATGTTTTTCAACGATCGTGTCGCTTTTTATATTTACCGACTACTGCCTTTGCGAATCCGTAAAACAAATGCAAGTTTTAATAAAAAAAAAACCCTTGTGCGAACGATTACTGACAATATCTACGCGTATTAAGTATGGTTATCCATGGATATTCATAAAGCAATATACCATTACAATGAGGTTGGGACTTGAGTTAGACCAAGCTGACTGAATATGATTAAATAATTTCCAAACCAATGTTTCCATGCGAATCAGTAGAAATACAACTATCGATAATAGTCTTGTAATAATGGTTAATGTACTTAATATTGTATTTTTACCATTAGGGTGTCTACAGAGGGTAAACCACTATTGGGAATCAGTGTACAAATCTCAAGAAATCTTTGGAAATCAGAAATCTGGTGTACAAATTATTTAATAGTGGTCTACCCACTGGGTGGCTACGATTAGGGCTGATCTTTTTTCTGCAATTATTTTTTTGCTGTTGTTACCCACATATTGTAACCAATAATATAGTGCGTATACATTTCAGATACCTGTTGACCTGTAATTTTCCCCTTAAGTTTGGTTTTACCTTAAAAAAAAAAAAAAAGTTCACTACAGATTTCTAAGAAAATGTTTTATGATGTTATAGACCCATTCTAGAAAAATCTTTGGAATCTTGAAGAATACACCATTAGTCAAAAGAATCGGAAAATATATTTAAAAAAAAAAGGTAGGTACTCATCCCATTTAAGAACTATAATAAAACATTTGGTTCGAGCGTCCAATTCTATAATAAACTAAATTTTTCTATATTTAGAAATTTTTTTATCTTTAACCCTTATACGCTTAAGAAGTAGGTACGGAACTAGTTTTTCTCAAATAGGAACATAGGTTTTTAAAACCATAAATATGTAGACAATTTTTTTTTTTAAATGTTAACGTTTGAATTTTCAATTTTTTATTATCTGTATTTGTTTTCAGCAGTAGCACTTTTATGTGCCATTAAATAATAAACATAATATTGTTCCCCATCGATAATACAGTCAACGAAAATGAGACATAAAAAAAACTGGCTCGTAGTATGAATTGCGAGGTAAAATACCCAGTACAGTGGGGTCGAGGCATAGTTGGGACGGGGAGGTCACACGTTTACAGGAATTTAAAATCTGAAAGCGATTAAATAATTTTCAAAAAAACGCTTCGATGCAAATCGGTAGTTAGTATTTTCAAGCTAGTACAGTCCAAATCAAGCACAATGTAAGCCAGCAAAGTTAGAAAATAATAAATTGAGGTGCTGTATTTACAAATCAGCATCAAAGTGTTTATTTCAAAGTGATTTTATTCAAATTTATCACTTTTATTTATAATAATTCATGTAGAACTGTGATCTCTCCGTTCCCTTTATGCTTTGATTCCGTTATGCCTATACTCTACTGTTCTAGTCCTTTTCGGATAAAATGTATTTTGATACAACTAACGTGTGCGGGCATACCAAATAAATATACCTTATAAATTTCATTTCGATCCGACTCTTTTTCTCGAAATAATAGCCAGTAAAAGTTCTAACTTAAAAACTCGTTTGTTTTTTCAAATTTTAACTGTGAGAAGTAAACTTCAACTTTTACCCCCCCCCCCCATAGTACCAACTAGATACAATTTGTGATTTATAGAGTTGATACTCGAAGGAATTGGTCCAGTATTGAAAAAGTTCCAATGTTTACAGACACAAAAAAAGCCTACGCCAGAGTAAAATACACTCCACCTTTCCTCTTGCCCTAAATGTGATATTATTTTCATAATTTTTATAATGGTTATAACTTAAGTTCTAAGTAGTTTTATTAATAACCGAATTTGACATTTTCTCTAAAATATTGTCTTCTTTCCATTGTATCACGAATATTTTTACTGGAACAATACCGATTTTTAAACTAAGTACTTAGCTGTCCCAGCAAAATCTGTTGAGGAGATAACATCACGACCGTGGATCGGCGAACATCCAAATTAGAAAGAAACGTATAGAGCCCTCAGCAAACGTTTCTATTGGTCCAAAATACTTTAGTCTGTCCACCAATACCTTGCAAGATGCCATGTGCATGTGTGCAACCCCTTCAACCGCAAAATGGAAGAATTTTGCCAGGAAATAAAGACCACCCGACAACATACTTTCACCGGTCAATGCCGAATAAAAATTCGATTTCTCACCGCACAACCGGGGAAGCCTGAAAGTTCCGGTAGAAAACATCCGGTGTCCGGAGGTGGTGACCGAACGTCTTCCGTTGACTTCTGTGGGAGAGGGAAATCCTTCGGTAAATTCGGGATGTTCCTCGGTAAAAAGTTAGTGCTCCCAAAACCCGGAGGCGCAAACCCGGTAACAACAAGTTTGACCATAAAAAGGCAAACCTGAATAAAATATGCGTAGTCAGAATACAGGTAATGAGTCGAGTCGGTTCCATATACAGCTACAGCTATAGTAGATCTAGAGTTCTTCAATACAATTTAGGTCCAATAAAGTACCTTTCAAGTTCGATTTCTTCTTTGTAAAAAAAAAAAAAAACAGCTTTATACTTTGATTTTATGTTTATTATTATTTACAGATCAAAATGAATCGTCTCTGTTTTTTCATATTATTTGCCATTGTAAATGTTTCGACAGAATTCAGTAATTATTTTATTTTAACAATAACATGATTAAGTAAGTTTAAAAAAAATCAATAATTTTTTTTTTTTTACAGTTGAGTATAAGAGGGAGCTGGTCATTACAAGTCAGTAACATTTTATTTTTATAAAAAATAGCTTCTTAATTTTACTATACTTATACATTTTTTTTACTGTGTATTACAGACGCACTCATTAGGCGTGCTTATAATATGAATGATTGTTTTATAGAAAATAAATATATATCAAGTAAGATTTATTTTATTACTAATATATATTAATTTATTTTATTGTAATACACTCTCGAAGGTTAGGTGATTTTATTAAAATTTATCACTTTTACTTATAATAATTCCTGTAGACCTGTGACCTCTCCGTCTCCTCGTTGCTTTGATTCCTTTATGCCTATACTCTACTGTACTAGTCCTCTCAGATAAAATCACTTTCAAATACTTAATATTTAATACTTTCTAACTATGCTGGTTTATACTATGCATGGTTTGGACTATACTGGCTTGAAAATACTAACTACCGATTTGCATCGAAGCGTTTTTTCGAAAGTGATTTTATCACTTTTAGATTTAAAAATTCCTGTAAACTTGTAACCTCCCCGTCTCCACTATGACCCGACCCAACTATGCTTCGTCCCCTCTATGCCTCGACCCCACTGCACTGGTTTTTTTTATGTCCGTGTTAATATATAAATTTATCTAATTTTTTTAATTTAAATTATGATTTGTTTATTGTAGATGGACTAGAACATGTCATTAGAACAATCGCTTCTAAAGGCTATACTTTAGGTAGTATAAGTTATATAATAATAAAACAAATAACGATAATGCTTTCTATCAGAAAAATATATTTGAAAATATTATAAAAATTTAATAACACAAATGCATCTCTATATATACAAATTTATCAGTGCTATAAGAATAGAAAATCAAATCCAAAACCGTTAATTTATTTTATGTTAATTCCAGATGTGATGAATCGTATGTTCGTTTTACCGGGTAATAAATTGTATTGCATATTTTGGAAATATTTTTGCATAGTTGATAAATATTCTTTAGTACTCAATGTATTTTTTTAAATTTCAGAAATTCCGAAGCTAGAGAATAAAATAGGTAACCATACTTCTGTACTTCACATTTAAAATACTTTACACATTTTCACGATTTATAATTATGTTGGGAATTAAATTTTGTATACAGTATATTACATATTAGTTTAATCAAAAAAACCAGTACAGTGGGGTCGGGGCATAGTGGTGATGGGGCATAGTGAGGACGGGGAGGTCACAGGTTTACAATAATTTTTATATCTGAAAGTGGTAAAATCACTTTCGAAAAAACGCTTCGATGCAATCGGTAGTTAGTATTTTTAAGCCAGTACAGTCCAAACCAAGCACAGTATGACCGATAAAATTACAAAATAAAATAATCAAAGCTTAATTTGAAAGTGATTTTATCCGAGAGGCCTAGTACAGTAAAATAAAGTCATAATGAAATCACAGCAACGAGGCGACGGAGAGGTCACAGATCTACAGGAATTATTATAAATAAAAGTAAATAAAATCACTTACAAATTATGCTTTGATGCTTTTATTTTGTAATTTTATTGGTCACACTGTGCTTGGTTTGGACTGTACTGGCTTAAAAATACTAACTAACGATTTGCATCAAAGCGTTTCTTAGAAAGTGATTTTATCTCTTTCAGATATAAAAATTATTGTAAGCCTGTGACCTCCCTGTCCTCACTATGCCCTGACACCTCTGCTCCGTTTCCACTATGATAATTTTTTTTTTAAGATTTTAGGTGTTTTTGTTAAAATATACGCAATCTGCGAAAACACAGTTTTCCAAAAATTAAAAAAAAAACTGTAGTACCGAATTTCTTTTCCGTTTAATATGTTATGGATACATATGAGTTCTAACTACTGACAAATTTTCAACTTTAAGGTCTTAAAATTACGGCAAAAAAACTAAAAAAACTTGAACCCCCTCTAGGGGGGTGGGAAATTAGTTTAATTTAAATTTGGAACAAGTGACGTATGCGGGCATACCAATAAATATACTTTATAAATTTCAACTCGATCCGACTTTTTTTCTCGGAGTTATAGCCAGTAAAAGTTCTAACTTAAAAACTCGTACAGTTTTTTTTTAAGAAGTAAACTTTTTCCACTTTACCCCCCCCCCCCTTCCCCCAAAGTACCAACTAGATGAAATTTGTGATTAATACAGTTGCTACTCAAAGGAATTGGTTCAGTATTGAAAAAGTTCCAATACGTTATGCAAACAGAAATAACAAGAGAGTTGGGTAAATATAACATTTAAAATTTTTAAGAGAGCAATTTTTAAATTTGATGGCTACTAAGCTCTAAAGAAGAAAACGACATAAGTTAAATTTAAGCAGTCGTAATAATATAATAGGTTTTTTCTTAAGCTTTTGATAAAAAGACAAAACCTAATTTTAGTAACTGTACCCGTAATTATTTGATATTTGATCTATATTATTATAGAAATTATTGCTGCTCGTGAAGTTCTAGTTAAAGGTAATTATGCATTTTTTGAGAGTCGTAAATAACTTTAAGGTTTGTTTATTAGTTAAAGGTTGCTTTCTTCTTCCAAAATATTTTTGGTCACACAATCATTTCGATAAAATTAACTTTTAATTAGAGAGTGAGAGTGTTTGTCGTATTTATAAAGGAATTTACACTACTTTTTAAGAGAAAACAAAATTATGAATAGGTATATCAATTTTTCGTGACTCGACAGAAAACCCCTAATGCAGGTTTTTGTTATTTGCCTGCCGAAACATTGCAATAATACTCAGTTTACCGTTCCACCTTGCGCTCCTATAGTCTTCTCTGTTGTGCATTGATCTATTCATTAAGTCAACATGACCACTTATAGTGATTTCCCAAAAAAAAAAAATAAATATATATGAATAATTTTGCTAATACATTTTTTTTTCAATTTGAAATAATATTTTTTCAATATTGAAAATACACAGTTTTTAAGTTGGGACTCAACTGAGTAGAACTAAGCAAATGGGGGCATGGGTAGTGTTCAGAAGTTATTATCACTGAGATAATTTTACATGAACAGGTAGGTCATCTGTTACTGTCGCTTTATTCAAACCCTGGAAATTTAATACGCGCCCAGTGTAGATTTTTCTTTTTTTTATAGTTTGTAGATCACGCCATTAATCTTTTCGCTCTACTACATAAAGTTGCCTACAATATGTTAATGTGTAAGAAGGTCTTTGAGTTTCAAGTTTAGAATGAATACTTTCTTTGAGTTTTAACACTACGTTCTGGTTGTACAAAAATGTAGTTATAGTACAGTTCTTTGAAATATAACGTAATTGTGTATAGACTATTTAATTTTTTAATTTTTATTTTTTTCTAGAACACACAGTTATTTAATATTTTTTATAGATTTAACGGCCTTTACTGATATGCAACTTGGAGAACAGAGAAGAAGTCTTATTGGAAAAGCTTTAAGAAATATACTTAGCCAGGCAATAGGTAAATATTTACATACAGTTGTCGTGGGTTCCGAAAATAATCAAAAAAAATTTCGATAATCGATAATAAAAAAATACTCTTTTCTTGGGTTCTTCATAGTTCTACACAGTATATACTAGGTCGTGATCGTGTGAAAATTTATAAAATCAAAAAGTTAAGTTGATTAAAAATTTCCAAAAATTCACCAATTTAGTTTGAAATCTTTGGAGCATAACATATCGAAAAAGTCCAAGATTAAAGAGCACCCATTATGTATATTTATTTTAATATGATTTAACTAATAATTCTCAGTTTTGGAAATTATTAATTACCTAAACATTTTTTTTTAAATTTTGCCACGATCACGACCACGTAAATACTATGAAGAACTCACGAAGAAAAGTATTTTTAGCAACGTAATGTTCGAAAAACAGACAACTTGCAATTTAGGTTCTATTTGTCTGATGATACATATCAGCGAGAATCTTGCATTAACTAACTGTTGTACCCCAAGCTCTTGTTGTAGTGTTGTTATGTAATTCCAATAAAATAAGAATACTGTCTTACTTGCTAATACAAACGGTTTAAGAAATAGAATCACTCGTCTATCAGGTAAGTTTTAATATAGAGTTGTCGTGTTTTCTGTTCCTCTTGTGACACTATGTTCTTTGGAGTAACAAAACATTACCCTATTTTATTCAGATTGTTAAAACGTTTTTAGGGTTTGCGAGTATCTGTTTTCCGGAATATGTTTGTTTTCTTAGTTGTTTATTATTAAAATATAATATTAATATTAATTTTAAAATGGTGTTAGTTATATATAAAATCAGAATAAGAGTGAATAATAGGAACAAACAAGTAGTTTTATAGAAAAAACTACTGTTAAATTAATTTAAGCCTTTGAATGAAAAATGTATAAAAGCATTGATGAACTAACCTTCAAAACAACTCAAATAATTTTCTTAGAATTGAAAATAGTTTTCTAATTCCGCATTTAGATTAAAAAAAAATCGCTATACTTGTATTACACAATATTATTACAACAATGAATCAAAAAGTATATATAGAAGTTAGAAGAAGTATACAAATAATTTTAATTTTTTTTAATTAATTTAATAAGTGATGGCTAGAATAGAAATTTGTACTCTTATAATAAAACGATATCGACTAAAAACACTGTTGTTGAAACACTTATTAACGATAAAACTTTCCCCCTCAAAGTTATCATACCTCTAACCGGTGATAACTTATCATATGAAGCAAAATTATCAATTTTGAACCACCAGAGTGCTCTGGGTAGGTTAAGTTGGCAACACTACTATCTCATATCGTTGATAATACATCTCTAATCATCTGATAACGCTCATCATTTGAAGCTTTTTCGGCATGGATATGTCTTATGGATGGGATCGGTCCGCAAAACCTGACTGTTACGAAAATGTGTCACGCTCATTAAGATCAGAGATAATAGATTAAAGATGAAAGATAAGATATTTGAGATAAAAGATTAGTAATGGAAGTACCAAAGTAAAAAAAAGTATCAAAAAGCCCAGGGACCTATATCAATAATCGTTTATTAAGACACAACCATGTTTCCATGTACTTCCGTACAGCGGAGGTACTAGTATCAAATCTATTGATACAGTATCTTCACATGTAATTATACGACTGCAGTCTGGCAACAACAAACACTAGGTCACAGTGTAGTGTGCACACTAAACGTTTCTTTGTTATTTTTTTGTTAAACTTGTTGGTATTTCAACAATATTTCGTTTTAACCTAAGTAAGTACACGATTATTATCACTAATAATAAATAAGTCCTACTAAATTTTAACCAATCGTTTTTTATCTACGAAATATATTTGACATTATACTACACGTTTTCTAAACTAATTTAAACACTAAGAAATAATAATTTATCGTAAAATAAGTAAACTGTTTAATTCAGGCACAATCAACAAATAAATTAGACTTATGGTCAATTAATATAATATTTTCTGCGAATAAAAGTCCAAAAATCAAATGTTATTTGATAGTTAAACTGATAAAATACATATATATCGTTTTACGACTAAATGATTGATGAATAAATCGTTTCATGTTGCTCGCAAAATTCAGTCAGAAGTAATTTTTAGTAGATGTATATGTATAAATTTAATATATTATTTTAATTTTAATATAATTATTATGAGTAGTACACAAATATGTTATTTCGCCTAAATTAACAAATATTTGAACTGATGAAAAATAGAATTGTTTAACTTATGTAACTCGGCATGTAGAAAAACATAAATTACTATTGTTTTGTATGTTGTATGAAATATTCAAAAGTTTGTTAGGAAATTATATCTAGAAAAAATGATTCATAGTCTTCTCTTAAATCACTCCCCTCTTTTTTTTTTTTAGTTGAACGACTAAAAATAATTGAAAACTATATTGGCAAAGACTGCGTACAACAATCGAGCAAGTGCAGTAAGTACAAAATAATTATCATCACTTAATGTAATGTCCAATTGTTTCTAAATTTTAACCACTTATTTTTACATGGTATCATCGATTATGAGGTGGGACTGACGCTAAGTTATTCGCCCCCCCCTCCATCCTGCATCGTATATTTCAAATAGTATGCAACTAATGTATGATAGAAAATGTCTTCACCCCTGACTCACTTGAAGCCTAATTAGTTAACTTTTCTGCCACCAGGGGGCACTGCTGGGGGTCTAGGATGCCTCCATACTACTGTTATGAAATACGGACCACACGCATATTTTACTTTTAATTTATGGCTTTTTTACAAGTAAAATAGTTGAGTCTTGCGCAATAAACAGAAGTAGTGACTGTAGTAAGCTGAATTTGACAAATTATAATTTTAAAAAAATGCTTTTTTTTTCAGATAGAAATACCCATCATGTCTCATTAAATACGATGTGTACATTTTTAGCATTGTTTTCGAGTACAAAATGTCCAATAGGATATTTAACAGTTATGCCGTATGACCATAGTGATACTTGTCTCATAACTAATGCAAAATCAGTACCCTTAACTTTTAAGTACAGAAAGATTAAGGGCATATGGTGCAAAATAACCGAAGGCGCAGATAACCCAGAACAACCTCTTAAGGATATTTTAGACCAGGAACTGTTGGATGACTCTTCTTAAATTACATAGTACTATTGAGATTATGTTTAAACGTTATTTGCATTGTTCACTTTTATCTAAGCTGTAAATTGTTTTAATGTATTTTTTAATAAACAGTTTTATTCCCGGTTATAATCACAATTGTTGCTGGCATGTTGATTTAAACATATATTTATCATATTATACAGGTTCCATATAAAGCATATTTTCAAACAAAGTTTTACATATTCCCTGCATTAACTTATCTGTCGACATTTCATTGTAATTATTTATTTCTAGATGACGGTCTTTTTCATATTTTACCAAAATCGATCGGGGTGTTAGCCACTTGAGTTTGAGGGGATGTTTAAATCCGGACAAAAGATCATAGCTTAATATGAAAATAAATGTATTAAAATATTGTTAAAACGTTCTTCACGATTAAAGTTAACGTCAATAAAATGACTTCGCCGTCACATTTAATATGAATAAAGATTTATTAAATAGAGAAAGCACAAGAATGAATCATAGTTGCCGTGATGTACTCACTGTAGGCTGTACACTAGTTAAGGTATGCCTTCTGGCCATCAATTTTGTTCAGTTTTGAAAGTTAAATGCTTAACTTTTAATTTGTTTTTTTTTTAAATTAACCATAATTTGCTGAACATTTTCACTGGTCGATAACCAGTTATTAGAAATTATTTAAAGTTTTAAATTTAGGACAAGGAAAAGGGTGGAGTGTAGTATTATTTTTATCTGTGCGCATTACTCAACTGCACTCCAACGTTTTCACCTTCAGTTCTAAATTTAAAACTCTTTTTATAACTACAAAAGTAACGACACAAAACTGATTATCGACCAGTCAAAATTTTCAGAAAATTAAGCTTCATCTTCGAAACTAATTTTATGTATACAATATCGTTACATTTTCAAAAGTTATCCCTCCTAAATCTGTCTTCTGTCTGACAACAAAAATACACAAAAATGTTTAATTATAAGTATTAGATAAAACCCAAATAGGCTATGTTTTCATTATTTTAGTTTATCATTAAGATAAACAGGAGGGCCAAGCAGTTCTGAAAACTCCAACTCGTATGTCATTGATAAACATGATCGATTTGTCATGACCATTGATTTAAAAAATGTACTTCCACCATATTACGAGTCGCCATTCTTGTGTATTTAGCACCGCTTATCGGTTTTAAAATCAATGGTTATGAGTCATGACTAATTAATTACATTATTATTGTAGTAATTAATAGTTCCCGCAATACTTAAACAATATAAAAAAGAATTAATTTCTATTATATTATATTTATATATTTTACCATACGGCTTTGAAATTACCTGTCGTGAATCTCTCCACCGCTATGGAATTTGATAATAATATTCGAAATTTTATCTTGTCAATTACTCACAAAAATAGTCTCACCAAGAAAAAATAAGAGGAGATACACTAGAGGCTACAAAGAGATACAGGTACACCAAGGTATAACGCAAGGTGGTCCTTTAAATATAATATGACCTATGTTGGACGATAAATTAGGTTTTTTTTATTTCTCAGGTCAGCAGTAAAAATGGATTTTATCGGACTAAACATACCTACATTATGCACCACAGTATATAAAGTACCCAGGAAAGTCAAATAAATATTTTTACTACCTATATAAGAATCTTTAATGACAGTTTTTTTTATAAAGCAGTTTTTGGCTGGGTGTGCTCACTTTAATAATGGAAAACTTCTTATAATGTACGTTATTCAAATTGTATTATTGTATTACATTTTTTGATAATTGTAACCGTTGATTCAATTTAGTAATGCCGTGATAACATTTTCAAAAAAATACAATTTGGTACTTCCATAAATTATCTATTTCTATTTATTTAAGTATTTTTTGTTCAAAAATTTTGGCTTGATCAAAAGTAAGGCCACATAAAATAAATTTCATTTGCCATTCCTTTAATGTAATCAACATGAGTTTGTTGTTACACCTTAATCTAAGAAACACATAGTCGAAATTCCGCGTCAGAGAAATGACTGTACATAGTAGATCATAGTAAAAAAAAAAAAAAAAAGCCGACTGCTAGTGGCTATACACGTTAGTAATATTTAACTAATAAGTTATAAATGTAGGTAAAATTTATTGTTTTCTCCATCACAGTACCAGTATACGATTTATTTTAATTTAAATGTAAGAAAATCGATTTTTCTTTAGAAAATAACAAGCAATTAATATACAGGATGAGGCAGTAAAACGGCGATTTTCTAATGTATTTAAATGGTAAAACCCGTTTCACTAACCCACCCTTTACATTTTAAGGATCTATGAAAAGGTTTTTTTAGTTGCATTTTATTTTGTAAATTGTCAATCTAGTAAAATAGAAGTATAATATAGCTTTGAAATAATATAATCTGTGAAGTATAAATAGTTTGTGTGAGATTGCTATAATGGAAGTATATAATACAAAAATATTAATTTTATTGAGAATAAGCGATTCTAATTTAAACTATGGAGTACAAACGATTGAAACATGAATCGTCGACCATTCCAACAAAATATAACAAGACATTGTATTTGTGTTATTTGGTCCACTAAGTTTTTGCAAAAAAAAAAAAAACCAGTACAGTGGGGTCGGTGCATAGTGGAGACGGAGCATAGTTGGGTCGGGGCATAGTGGTGACGGGGAGGTCACAGGTTTACAGGAATTATTATAAATAAAAGTGATAAAATTGAATAAAATCGCTTTCAAATAAACGCTTTGATGCTCATTTGTAAATACAGAACCTTCATTTAAAACTTTTTAACTTTGCTGGTTTATACTGTGCTTGGTTTGGACTGTACTGGCTTGAAAATACTAACTACCGATTTGCATCGAAGCGTTTTTTCGAAAGTGATTTTATCACTTTCAGATTTAAAAATTCCTGTAAACCTATGACCTCCCCGTCACCACTATGCCCCGACCCAACTATGCTCCGTCCCCACTATGCACCGACCCCACTGTACTGGTTTTTTTTTTTTTGCAAAAACTTAGTGGACCAAATAACACAAATACAATGTCTTGTTATATTTTGTTGGAATGGTCGACGATTCATGTTTCAATCGTTTGTACTCCATAGTTTAAATTATAATCGCTTATTCTCAATAAAATTAGTATTTATGTATTATATACTTCCATTATAGCAATCTCACACAAACTATTTATACTTCACAGATTATATTATTTCAAAGCTATATTATACTTCTATTTTACTAGATTGACAATTTACAAAATAAAATGCAACTAAAAAAACCTTTTCATAGATCCTTAAAATGTAAAGGGTGGGTTAGTGAAACGGGTTTTACCATTTAAATACATTAGAAAATCGCCGTTTTACTGCCTCATCCTGTATATTAATTTCTTGTTATTTTCTAAAGAAAAATCGATTTTCTTACATTTAAATTAAAATAAATCGTATACTGGTACTGTGATGGAGAAAACAATAAATTTTACCTACATTTATAACTTATTAGTTAAATATTACTAACGTGTATAGCCACTAGCAGTCGGCTTTTGCCTGTTATTTAACAATAACCTTTAATGGAGATTTTAAAAATTGTGTTTTTTTAATAATAGCATAGGAGCAGTATCATGATGTTAAATGTTCACGAGATTTAATCTAGTCATAAAATAAAGTATTATCATTTATGACTTAATTATTATTAAAATTTATCTTAATAGTAATAGTACATAGTAATAAAATAATGAAATATTTTTTACAAAATTAGAGCTACAAGTTGATAAACTAAAAAAATAAAATTAGCACGAAGCAGATTATCTAATATTAGACAATTTAAACAATCAAGCGTGAATCTCTTTAAATGAATAACAGTATAACAATATACAAAACATTAGTTTTCCTTTAAAAAAATTGTGTAATAAAAAAAACATTTTGAGTCGGTATACTGCATAAAAACCAACACTTAATCTGAATCCAAAAAACAACAGTCCTCTTCATTATTTGCAGGTAGTTGGACATTAAATACTCATAGTTAACCTTCGGTAAGGTTATATAACGCAGTTTATAAAATAACGAGATAACGACAGTGGTTTTGTCGTATCAGAATCATTAAGTGTCTTAATAAGTACACGGACAGGTTTTTTTCCCAATAAATCGAGTGTCTACTATAATCAGTTACACGATTTAGTCGCCTGTGATATCATGTAATAAACACAATATTATGATACCGATCATTGGGCCCTAAACTAATCTAACACGGATAGACGTTACCAACTGATAGTTTTTAGTGTATGTTCGTTTCTCACATCTGGTACACTGGGTTTTTAGTTAAAAAAAAAAAAAAATTGAATTTGTGTAAACTTTAAGTCAAAAGTGGTACTTGAGCACAAAACCTAATACTATCATTCTGCATAGATATAAATAAAATTGTTTTAATGATTTGATCAATTTTTTTTAAAGATTTTAGGTGTTTTTGTTAAAATATACGCAATGTGCGAAAACACGGTTTTCCGGCAATTAAAAAAAAACTGTAGTGCCGAATTTTTCACCCGCTTAATATGTTATGGATACATATGAGTTCCAACTACTGGCAAATTTTCAACCCAAAAGTTTTAAAATTACGGCTAAAAACCCCGAAAAACAAAAAAACTTGTACCCCCCTAGGGGGGCGGGAAATTGGTATATTTTGAATTTGACAAAACTGACGTGCGCGGGCATACCAAATAAATATTTCTTATACATTTCAACTCGATCCGACTCTTTTTCTCGATACTATAGCCAGTAAAAGTTCTAACTTAAAAACTCGTACGTTTTTTTTTTGTTTTTTCAACTTTCGTCTGTGAAGACTTAAACTTTTTCAACTTTTACCCCCCCCAAAGTACAAACTAGACAAAATTTGTGATTTATAGAGTTGCTATTCAAAAGCATTGGTCTAGTATTAAAAAAGTTACAGTGTATACAGCGAAAAAAAAAGCCCACATCAGAGTAAAACCAATACCTTCTCGCTTTGCATCGAAGCTAAAATGAACCAGCTGTGTATATAAAATAACACGGTACACTGTAAAAACCTATAGGCTTTCAACATTTTCGGTCGGAGTATATACCCTTTTACAAGTCATAAAAAGACAATTTTCAAACAGTTAGTATGAAAAGCTGAACAAGTTACTATTGTTGTCTGAGAAATTCTAACGGTCCAATAATTTAAGTAAGTATAACAACCAAACTACAAAAGTTTTAATTTATTACGCTAGAACTATAAAGTAGGCATGAGCCAATATCGACTTTTTTCCATACCGATCAAACTGTTACAAACATAAGTGAAAAAATGATACAATTTCAATAATCGTTTTACTTTTTTTCGAGAAATATCGAAAATATACCCAAGTATATAAAAAAATAAAAACATAGGTACTAAATTTGTGATGTAGTCAGTCTATGATGCTTTTAAAGCAAAATTCTATTTTATTGAAATCGAAAGTTATTATTCAAAAATGGTTATCGACCAGTCAGATTTGTTCAGCAAATGTGTACGTTAACATTTTTGTAAAATAATGAACGTATAAAGTATAATAGTAATTTGTTTTTGATAAAACATATATAAATAATGAATAAATTAAATGTATAATTAATAAAATAAGTAAAAGGATTTATTAAATAGGAACCAACATTTTATGTTATTTATTTAAGTAACAAAATTTTGACATAGTCATTAGTTGGGCTATATAAATCAAATTTCAACTTATAGTATTTATCATACGTGTATCTAGATTTTGCTGTATCGATCGAAATATAAATGCATGGACAGATCTCAAGAAACCACTTTAAAACATTAATCGAACTGATTATTGTCTTAAAAGTTTTATCATTTCAATTGTATAAATAAGTTATACTATCAATACTAATGAGTTTTTAATTACGCTTTAAATCAGATTTAGGCAAATAAAAAACATTTTTCTTTAAATGCGTTTTTAAGATAGAAATTGGAATTTTCTTATTTTCAAAGTCCAAGTGTCTTGATATTTTCAATAGGCAATGGATAATGTAGAAATAAATGAATAAGTAGGTATTTATACTAGAATTTAAAAATAATTAAAATTTAAAAAAAATAGTGGTTATAGCAGGGTAAGTATTATACATTTTGATGAAATCGAAAGATGATGAAATTTTGAAGTTAATACTTTAATCGGTTTTTAATTTATTTATTATTTAAATTAATGTGTACTTCCGGATAAGATATTATTGCCATACTTTTTATAATGGTTATAACTTTAGTTCTAAGTAGTTTTATTAATAACCGAATTTGACATTTCCTCTAAAATGTTATCTTCTTTCCATTGTATCACGAATATTTTTACTGGAACAATACCGATTTTTAAACTAAGTACTTAGCTGTCCCAGCAAAATCTGTTAAGGAGATAACATCACGACCGTGGATCGGCGAACATCCAAATTAGAAAGAAACGTATAGAGCCCTCAGCAAACGTTTCTATTGGTCAAAAATACTTTAGTCTGTCCGCCAATACCTTGCAAGATGTCATGTGCATGTGTGCAACCCCTTCAACCGCAAATTGGAAGAATTTTGCCAGGAAATAAAAATAACTACCCGACAACAAACTTTCACCGGTCAACGCCGAATAAAAATTCGATTTCTCACAACCGGAAAAGCCTGAAAATTTCGGTAGAAAACATCCGGTGTCCAGAGGAGGTGACCGAACGTCTTCCGTTGACTTTTATGGGAGAGGGAAATCCTTCGGTAAATTCGGGATGTTCCTCGGTAAAAAGTTAGTGCTCCCATAAACTGGATGCGCAAACGCGGTAACAACAAGTTTGACCATGACGTGTGTGTTATACCGAAAAGGCGCTAAGAAAAGACAAACCTGAACAAAACATTCACGGTCAGAATGCGGGTAATGAGTCATAGCAGGTTCCTCACTACAATTATTTTGGTCTAATAAAGTACTTTTCAAGTTTGATTTATGAAGAACCCAAGAAGATGAGTACTTTTAGCAACTTATTATTCGAAAAACAGACAACTCGCAATTTAGGTTCTATTTGTTTGATATGATATCAGAGAGAATCATTGCACTTTTTGACTATTGTACCCAAAGGCCAAAGCTCTTATTGTAATGTTGTTATGTAATTCGAATAAAGTAAGAATACTTTGTTACTTGTTAATACAAACGGTTTAAGAAATAGAATCACACGTCTATCAGGTAAGTTTTAATATAAAGTTGTCGTGGTTATAGACCATTATATACTATGTTTATTGGAGTAACAAAACATTACCCTATTTTATTCAGATTCTTAAAACGATTTTTAGGAGTTGCGAGTATCTGTTTTACAAAAAATGTTTGTTTTCTTAGTTGTTAATTATTTTAATATAGTATAAATATTAATTTTAAAATGGTGTTGGTTATATAAAAAATCAAAAAAAAAGTAAAAAATAGGAACAAACAAGTAGTTTTATAAAAAAAACTTTTGTTAAATTAATTTATGCCTTTGAATGTAAAACGTATAAAAGCATTGACAAACAAACCTTCAAAAAAAATCTAAAATATTTTTCTTGAAATAAATTTGTCTTATTCCACATTGAATTTTTAAAAAAATTCTTTATATTTGTGTTACTTATTATTATGCATTCTGGCAAAAACAAACACAGGTCAGTGCTACTGAGGGTTTAGGGTGCCCCCACTTACTACTGTTATACAATACGGATGACACCCATATTTAACTATCAATGTATGACTTTTTTAAAGGTATAAACGTAAAGTAGTTGATTCTTGCGCTATAAACTAAATTTGACGAATTTTAATTAAAACAATTTTTTTTTCAGATAGGAATACCCGACATGTCCCATTCATAAAGATGTGTAAATATTTAGCATTGTTATCGAGTACAAAATTTCCAACAGAATATTTAATATCTTTAGCGTATGACTATGATGATACTTGTCTCATAACTAACAAAAAAGCAGAACCCAAAACATTTATGTACCAAAAGATTGAGGGTGTATGGTATAAAGTAACCAGAAACACCGATAACCCAGCACAACCACTTAAGGCACCATTAGACCAGGAACTGTTGGATGACTCTTCTAAAGTAACATAATACTACTGAGATTATGTTTAAATATGATTTGCATTGTTCACTTATATCCAAGCTGTAAATTGTTTTAATGCATTTTATAATAAACAGATTAATTCACGGTTATAATCACATTTGTGGCTTACGTGTTGATTTAAACAGATATTTATCATATTATACAGGTTTCATACAAAGCATATTTTCAAACAAAGTTGTACTCATTCTCTGCATGAACCATTATTTTTATTTTTAGATGACGTTCTATGTCATGTTTTACCTAAATCGGTCGGGATGTTAGTCACTTGAGTTTGAGCGGATGATTGAATCCAGAAAAAAGATCAGAGCTTTATATAAAAACAAATATATTCAAATATTGTTAAAACGTTCTTCACGATTTGAGTTAACGTCAATCAAATGACTTCGCCGTTACATTTAATATGAATAACGATTTATTAAATAGAGAAAGCACAAGACTGAATGTACTCACTGTACACTAGTTAAGGTCAGCTCTTGTCCAACAATTTTGTAAAAAAAAAATCCACTACAATTAACCGAAAAAATGTGTTCGTTTTTCCTTTGAACGAGAGACAATGGATAACCAATATGCTTTATAGTGGGAAGAAGGAATTAACAGATTTGTTTAACAGACAAAATGGCCCATCATATTACCGGGAACAAAGGTTAACTCTTTTAAAATGTTACACTACTATTGTTATTATATTTTAATGTTTTTGGCGTATTGCACTAATATCTAGACTGAACCTGATACGTCCTCTACAGGCCGGTTAGGTTAAGTTAGGTTAACCAGTTTTTAAAAGTTATTTAAGTTTTAAATTTAGGACGGAGAAAAGGGTGGAGTGTAGTATTATTTTATCTGTGCACATTACTCAACACAACACTCCAACGTTTTCACCTTCAGTTCTAAATTTTAAATTCTTATTATAACTAAAAAATAGACGACACTAAACTAATTATCGACCGGTCAAAATTTTCAGAAAATTAATATTAATCTTTAAAACTTATTTTATGTATACAATATTGTTACATTTTCAAAAGTTATCCCTCCTAAATCTGTCTTCCGTCTGAAAAAAATACACAAAATTGTTTAATTATTAGTGTTAGATGAAAACCAAAAAGACTATATTTTCATTTTTTTAGTTTATCATTAAGATAAACAGAAGGGTCATGCAGTTCTGGAAACTCCAACTTGTATGACATTGCTAAACATGATCGATTTGTCATGATCATTAATTTAAAAAAATATACACTCAGCATATTATGAGTCGCCATTCTTGTGTATGTAGCACCGCTTATCGGTATACATAAAAATCTTATTATTATTCTTATTGTAGCAATTGATACTTGCTGTAATAAATAAACAATATATAAAATAATTAATTTTTATTATATATTTATATATTTTACAGTTATAATTTATTTTTAAACAAATAACATGCGTAATTAAATATTAAAATTATGATTTAACATATAATAAATAATTATCTAAAAAGAAAAATGTATTATAATATGTACAACTCGTTTTTTTGTGGTTCTCACATTGACACGGATTCAAGAAATCGTTTATTACAATAAGAACTATTTTAAAACTGACATAATATTGCCATTCGAAAAATACAAAATGTTTAAACGGTTCGACTTAACGCAATAACAAAAGTAATTCAAACCGTTTTGATTATTATATTTTACAAAAGGTAATGTGTAAGATGTAACCAGTCGTTACTTTATTTCTTACGTTTTACAACGGCTAAAAACTTATATTTAATACGTATTATGTACATAGGTTTAACTGAAGATATTTTTAACTGCATTATATCATTTAAAAAAAAAAAAATTAAAATAGCTATTATTTTTACAAATGTATAGATACACAGCAAAAATTGTAAAATCTACTACTAACACACAGACACACGTTCTGACGGTCCTCGGACGACGGACTGAGATCAATATGTGTGTCTGTTCACAACTGGCCGTGTCGCATAATGTGTTCTCGTTTAATACTTACAAGTACGGTTGAACGTATTATAACATGTATAAGAAGTAACACGGCTGTTTTAGCGGCACAAAAACGTTCAATTATGTTAATTATGTCAACTTAACCGAAACAGTATCCATGCAAATGTGGTGATCACCCACAAGGAGTGAAGCTGGTTACACGGGTTGCTGCCTCCGTGTTGCATAGCGGCCGGGGTTTCGCCTAAAACAAACCCTCATCAACATTAGCTCAGGTTTCATACAAGTAACTTCTTAACGGGGTTGTGCAAATTCTTAAGTCTAATAAAAAAATCTTATTGACCAGAACAAAAAGTTTTTGTCAGCTCATTATCAAAATTTATATTCAAAAAGTGATGACAAACTTGAGTGGTTTATTTATGTTTTTAATTCGCTTTTATTAATTAATTAACGCTTTTATTTTAATAAGCTCAAAGATATATAACACATAGAATACAAATATAAGCCCGCCTATCATTGTTAATCCAATACGCCAATAATTTTTTAAAAAATCGTTTAAAAAGTTACAAGAGCATAAAATATTTGCTTTACATATTTTTATTTTTTTCTACCATACAATTGATTTACTTGACAAAAATCCCCTTCACGATGAATTGTATCAAAATATACTAAACAATAATGACTTTTTTTTTTAGCAAGTAATTCAGAAGTTTTTTTTTTATTATTAAGTTATATTTCTCTGGTAATCACCTCCATGTTATGTTAAGAGTAAAATTTAAAACAAAAGTACGACATAAACAAGATGAAAGGGGAAGTTTTATATTCATTCATTATGTCCCGCTCCACGCAAACACACCCTTAAAGTTATCGTACTCACGGGGAAGTCAATGCCATCATATATTGTTCGCAAGTTTTGTAAATAATTTAGATACAAACATAATGTAAAAATGTATATATTTTAAAACTTTTTGTTCGTGTCGTTTTGTCGAGATCTTAAAAAACTGATGTTTGCTCGACTCTTAAAGTAATAATACATTTTTATTATATCTATTGCGGTCTAAAAAACGAGGTTTTTCGTTCAACATTTTCGATAGACCTATCAAATTGTAAGCAAGTTCTTTGATCATTGACCTGTATAATATTGCCCTTAAGAGTTCATAAGAGTAAAAATAAAATACTATAACATAGTGTTGGGTGTACTTGATTACTATGTAATTAAATAAAGTAATCGATTATACAAAATTAATGAATTATATGTAAATCATTTAAAAAAACATTAAACAGTAATCATGATTGCATATTTTGTACTCATTGATTATTGAATACCATTGAGATCATGATATGATTTTTTTAAACAGTAAAGCTTCATTATTATTAATGTGTTCTATCAAATAAGTAATGTACAATGCTTTATATATTTATAAGTTAAACATTAGATATCGTTAGCTTAAAAAAAAAGTAACCATAATTATTATTGTAAACATACATTGTATTTGAATTATTTTGCTAGATGCTGATTAATGGTCACATTAATCTATCTTAATTTATTCAACTGTTTCAACTATTGAGCTTATAATTCGCCCAACACTGCTACAATGCGTTAGGGGTCGTCTTAGGTTTCCAATGTTTAAACGTAGATAAGAAATTAAAAAAACAATGTACCATTATTACCATTGAGGACATGAACCGTGACTGATGTGCGTGCTATGTCTGTTAGCGAGCATGTATATTTTCCCGAATCCGATGTTTGTGCGTTGGCAACAAACAACCTGCTCTTGGCTCCATTGGTAAGTATATCAGTCTTGACACTGCAATTAAAATACAACGAACCCCAAATGAGTATACACAACACTAATAATTATATTTTATAAAACTCATGGCAGTTTTAATCAGTTTAGCTCGGAAATGAAGTATATTTTAACAGTATTAACGCATTTTAGGTGAAATTCAACTCAAATGTAAGTCGACGCCCATCAAATTACAAATGTGATGGGAACGTTCATTTAAAACCGAGGCCTGGCAGAGTCGGCTGTCTTAAAAAACATCTACCGAGTCATTTAGCTAAAAAGGTGTGACAGGCTTGTACAAAGGTGAACAAATATAAATTTATAAAAATCATTTAATAATTTGACTAGACATATTTATATCAATACAAACCCATCCTAGTCAGTAGAAAAATAAAACGTTTTCATTATTTTATCAGAACGTTAGACGATAAAATTGATAACAAAACTATAGTTTTAAAACTAACACAAATTCTCAGGTTCTATTTTTTTTTTTGAACATTTAAAACACCGACTCAAAGAATACATAATAAATTAATACTAAATGCAAAATTTCCAGTACAAAAATGTCATCTATTTGTACTATCAAATGTATTTCTAACACTTTATACGAAACGCATTACCTATTTTTGTGTTTAGTAATTAAGTAGAGATTATTAATTATAAAATGTATAATTAAACAGTAAACGAAATTAAAAATGTGCGACCGTACGTTTGACTCTGATTCTGGGTCATTTTTGTACACTTATTTTCATAATTGATCAATAATAATAATTTTAATCGCCATCGGCCCCGTTGTATATGCAAAAATGATTCTACTCGATGCGCTTTGAATATTTATTATCTGCTTGGCATAATTACTGCTGTTATAGAAATACCTGGAGTTTTAATAATGTTTTATTATAACCGCGCAATCCAGCGACAAAATAATAATAATTATTACAACGTGATGTAATTGTTATTGCTGCATGTGGCTTGGAAAACATGAAACTATAATATAGAAATAGGGTAAAAACCGTATGTACACCGTATGTATAATAATAATATTACACAAATACATTAAATGCACAGCGAACAACACATGGCGACCAAGCGCTGCAAATAGAATATTAATGTGGAGGAGAGTGCTAACCTTAACGGGCATATTATATTGAATATATTTCCAACTTGATGGTCATGTAGATTATATTAAATAAAAAATAAAAAACCATAACATTATGCAAGTCCTAGAGGGAATAGTCGCTGATTGCTTCTAATATCTTGGAACTTAATATGCGGTGTTCATTCGCAAATGTTTTCATCGAAGACGGTTATTAAATTTTATAATGGTATGTATTCAGTGTTATGACATAATTATTATGGAAATACTTTTCAACAATACTATAATAATAACAGCTGCAATTATATAGAAAAAAAAAATTAAATTTCCAAAAGGGGTTTTTTCTAAAAAAAAAAAAAATATCATAATTTGACATTGCAGACTCGATTTGAATATTTATCAAAATCGTTATAATATCTATTGTTTTTAATGTCCCGTTTGTTTTTTATTTTGCCATAACACTTTTATCGTTTGAAACCATACGGAAGTAAAAAAACGGCTGGGGGTCCAACCGGTCGGAAGTTGTAATTATTGTAAAAATATTATTTAAAAAAAATTAAACCCTAAAGTTTGCCGTTTCGAGTGTTCGGATCCAACCATAAGTACCTCACGGCGCGGCGTAGATTGCTGCAGCTGATTAATGTTGGCCAAATATTTTATTTAGCATTCCACGCTGTCGCCTCTAAGCCCACCCTTAAGTATAGTATACACTAGGCGTTCACTCCAATCAACAAGGTTTAAGAGCAGAACAGCTTTTGACCAGATTTCGTAAGAAAATAAAAAATAAAAACAAATTTGTTTACATACATTTTTTTTTACCGGTTGGGAATGTTGTGGAATTAAGTTTCAAAAATGAACTCTAATGATTTTTATAGCATTTCAAAAGAAGGTACAAGGGAAAAAAATGCATGTGTTTTTTTTATATATTATAATTTATATACTATATTATATAATATAATTATTTATATATTATACCATTGAGACTTTTTAAAAGTTTCAAAGGGAGAACAGTTTTAATGGGACATTTTCTCCTGGACTGTGACAAGCGGAGTGGTTGTAATGAAACCGACAATAGCGATTCGTTGAGTATTTACGGCTAATAAAACTTTTGTTACAGTGCTATTAAACTTAGTGGCCATCGTAATTTTGTGAAAATTGCTCGTTTAAAAATGACTCGTACAAATTAAATTAACTTTCTTAATAATTATGTCTCTTAACTGAGTTTTGCCACATGGAATTCATACAAATTTGAACAACCTAACAATTGTTTTGTGCTATGATTTTATTAAGAAATAAATTTATCTAATTGCTTACTAGAACCTTGTTTTTAGGTATATTGATTAGTTTTTCAAATAGTTTAGCCAACAACGTACGGGTACATTATTCATTAACATAAAATGAGAAGGAAAAATCTCCTTAGTTTAGTTAGAGATACTCACTTAGTTTACCGGGTAACTTACACCTAACGTAAGACATTGATTTTATCTAAAATAAATTATATTCAAATGGTTTTTTTACAAGTGGAAAATTTAAATCCAAATAATATTTAAAATACTAATTTAAAAAAAAACTCTAGAAAATGGCTGGTCGATTAGTTTTGAATAATTGATGCTAGCTAAAAGCATCCAAAAGCGTGTGACAGATACTCTTCTGTTGGAAATAATAGATTTAAAAGTATTTTACCTAAAATGAATTATTTTAAGCTTTATTACCAACCAACTGAAATATTTAGGGAATGATGGAAGGCTGCGGTAGAATTTGAAAAAAAAAATGTAAATTTAGTAAAAATGTGGAACGCCAGGACACTTCCTACAGAAAATGTCATACATTTTTTAAGACAACTCAGGTGAGCGTCAATGAGATGCGCTCTCTTTAACTTTGTTTAGCTTGGGACTTGAAAAAGTTAAACGAGATACTTATACACAACGAAGAATGGAAATAAATGACGGGAAATTTATATTGGCATACACCGATGAAATAGTAGTTTTGGGCAACGCAATACAGTAAGTTTCATTTTTCAACCTAATGGAAGCAGGTAAAACATGGTACTATCCGTCGATAAGGAAAAGACTAAAGGTATGGTCTTGTCTAGAAGAGATGTAGACTAATCCAATGTGTAAAAGTGAGAAATCTTAGTTTTTAAAAGACCAAGAGATTTAAATACACGGTAGCTATGTATATAGCAGTAATAACATGAATAAGGAAATAAACGAAAGAATATCAAATAGAATTAATCACAGTAATTCAAGTAGAAACACAGGTAGACGAGAATGCAATAACAGACTGGGTAGTGAATTGAGAAAGACGGAGAAGTTATTGAAGAAGAAAAAGTATTCTTACTTAGAGTTGACACAAAGTTATTATGTATTTATACTTTAAAAGCCATGCCAACAGCTTAAGAAAGTAAATAGGCTTGAAAATAAGATTTTGAGTTTATATAATAATATTTTTTGTTTAGGGGGTTGCATGCGGCCTGTTTTTTTAACGTTTTAGACCATAAAGCCAGACAAAATGTCGACTACTCAGGATGATCCGATTTCAATTCTGTAAAAATATACAAGTCTTTTGGTCACTTTACAAGGTATGTGAGAAACAGATTTTTGATTTTTTAATATTTTTATTTTATCAAAATATTGGGTTTTATTTGTAATCACTATTAAACTTTTCAAACACGCGAATATGTTTCGCATTGTCGTCTGGTTTTAAACATATAATTTATTAACTTACACAGCGTGGTTTATGTGATTGAAATTCATTACTCTCTAGGGATAATATTCAATAAAACGACTGCACAAACGAGGAGAATTTGTATGCAAGCTGTGTCGCAGTGACCAGTGCTGGTGTGTGTGTGTGTGTGTGTGTATAAGTAGATATATTTTATTAAAAACTGGACCGTTTTGGACGCATGCGAGCATTTGTCTTAATTTATAACTAAATAACGTGCGAACAATGTTCAAGCAGTAACGAGGGGTGATAAAAAAACTATTGTTCCAATTACTATAGTACAAGTACATAGGTGTCCCTAAACACCATGACACGAGCACGGCATTGGCCAAAATGAAAACAACATAATGCAAAGGTATGTATTAGAAGATATTATGAAATGTAAGTGCTATTGAATTTGTCGGCAACGATAACCACGTTTATGTGTGTGGGTTATAAAGCTCAAAGACCGCCGGATGATCTTGTTCAGAGCGGTTTTGAGTGGACATTTTATGTCTCTTATTATTTTACCGAATTACTCGACAGAAGCTTTGAAGCGGTTTCTATTACCAGCGACGGGAAACTTATGGCCGAGGAGTTATGAAAATAAAATCGAACCTCATTTTTGTTGGTCATAGAATAACAAAACCGCTATAAGAAACGTGTGTGTTTTCTTTGTTGGAATTTCTCCTTTAAAAAAAAACCTTATTTTTTTTTATTATTATTTACGATATTTTCGACAAAAGAAGCCAACGAAAATAAATAAAATGTCCGAAAGTGTTATCGACGTTTCATATCTGTCTTTTTATACTTTTTTCTCTAAAAAAAAAAAAAAACACTTGCTACTGTTATCGCTAAGTGATGCTAGTTAGAGTAGCTGACCGCTTTGGATTGCCGTCTTTGTACATCAATCTTTGTTTTGTTAAAGTAATATATTATTTCGGGTCAGTTTTCAACATTCGTTTGGCACTTACTTCGATTGTAACATTAAAATGGCACCCACACGGGTTTGGCAATATTCGAGTAATAAAACAAATTATTAGATTTCGCTTAAATTTTAAATAATTTTATTTTTGACGGTCTTTTTATTGCTGATTTTATTGTCATTTTTATTATGTGATAATATGAAATAACAACACACACTTAAATCAAAAGCACTTCTATTGTGTATTTTATATTCTAGGAAAAACAAAAAAGTTATATTTGATATGTTTTTGTTTAGTTTTCATATCGGATAAGTACAGTTATATCCTTCTCATAATTAGTTCAATATATTTCTCAGTACTTCTCTGTCTTGATAAGGTATTGTTTATAACGTAAGTATTACTTATAAAATATAGTGACCTAATTACCAAGAATAGGTAAGTAAATATTGTTTGGTTTAATATTTATGAAATGTATTTTTATTGTTCTTCCAGTTCACTTATTATTATTTTTATTTTGAGTTGAATATTTACTGTCAATATTTACTATTGAATATTAAATATTTAACGTTATATTTTATGGTACTTACTTTTTTTTATACATTTTTTGTGCTAGAAATAAAAACTGATAGAAATAAAAATTAGATGTATTCAATTTGTTTTTACCCAAACAAAATAAAAAATATTTAAATAATAAAATGATTACAATTTAAGGTAAAATAAAAATGTTTAATATACATTAATTCGAATTATTTATTTTTTTATCTCAGTCTTAAAATTATCATTAAAAAGGTACATAAAGCATATGGAGCCATCCATAATTTAATAGAACACTAAATTCAGATTTTATTTTTTACCAATATACAGGATGTCCCATTTTAAAATACTAATCGATTTTTCTCTAAAAATACTAATCCAATCAAAAAGTTGCTTATTAGAGACTTTTAGAGTACAAAGGGAGACGTTATAAAAAAAAAAAAATAGTGTCCAAAATTAAAAATGGCTGACTTACGGTCAAAAACATGTTTTTTTTTAATGGAAACCATGTATTTTTTGTTAACCAAAGAAATGTTCTTATCAAAGCTAACAACTTTTGTAGGGAAATTTTTTTGGTAAAACCCATAATTTGTAAATTAAGTATTTTTAGCTATTTTTAGTTTTGTTATTTTATTTTGATGCATATGGTAACCTTGTCATGTGTAGTAACCTTGGTATGTGTGGTAACCTTGGTTTGTGTGGTAACCATGGTTTTTGTCTTTGTGATGAAACACAGAAAACGAGACACACATACCATGGTTACCATACATGCAAGGTTGCCATATGCATTAAAATAAAATAACAAAACTAAAAATAGCCAAAGATACTTAATTTACAAATTATGGGTTTTACCGAAAAAAATTTCTTACAAAAGTTGTTAGCTTTGATAAGAACATTTCTTTGGTTAACAAAAAATTAATGGTTTCTATTTAAAAAAAACACGTTTTTGACCGTAAGTCAGCCATTTTGAATTTTGGACCCTATTTTTTTTTTTTTTATAACGTCTCCCTTTGTACTCTAAAAGTCTCTAATAAGCAACTTTTTGATTGGATTAGTATTTTTAGAGAAAAATCGATTAGTATTTTAAAATGGGACACCCTGTATTTATGTAGAATTTATTTATTTTCAAATGTTGTAGTGAATCTGATTAAATAGTGGACACGTGGACATTACATTTATGGTAGATAAATGTTGTGTAAGGCTATTTAATGATGTTGTAGTTAAAAAAAGGAATGCGTTTATCTTTATTTAGTTTTTATCTAACAAAATAACATCGAAACTAAAAAACTAAAAAAATATTTGTGTTACATACAAATATCGATTTAGAGGTATTTTGGAATTTGGTTTGCATATTGTATAAAAAATCAACGTAATCACGGGTAATTTATAACTATATACATTATATTTATGACATTTTTTTTTTTAGTATCAATTCCAGACCCTATATTTGTTTCACCTGATAAATGAACCTCATCAATAATACATACACTATACTTATATAATAAACATTATTTTCTCTATAAGTTATTTAGTATATATTTTACCTGATACCGCCTCGACTTGTGTCATAATTTAAATTCGTCGACTCGTGACGCCATACAATGAATTGACTTGGTTGTGGCACTTTAGTGATAAAACATTTTAGTTCTATTGTACTGCCCACATAGTAAAATTTATCTTTTACTGGCACACCTCTCTCGTCCGTGATTTCAAGTTCGGGTACTATAACAACCAAAAAAGTAGTTGGAGATAATTTTCAATGAATTCGAACAATTATTCTAGAACTACTAACAATCATACTCATAACCAATATAACAATATCAAAACAAGAAAAGGGAAAATATAAAAATGACGTTTATTTTAAAGTATAGTTTTTTATTAAACTTTTAAATGTTACCTTCAGAACTACAGTTATTCATTAGCATTTATTTGTAATTGTTTAATATACCTAATGAATATTTTATTTGGAAGTTTTTTAGCTAAAAATAGACCATATCGTTTCAAGATTTATAAAAATATTTATATTAGAATAATTTTAAGGTAATATGAAATTGTAGGTCAATTAAATAAATAAACAAGTTAAATTCTTTATTTTCGTTTCGTTGCGAGAGATATTAAATTCCTTTCTACACTAACGTTTTTCAGCTGTATCTAGTTGAATTAAAAATAAATGAAAAATAAAAACTACTAAGTCTGTATGTTAGACGTGCGTATGAGATCAACAAAAAAGACAGCGTTTTATCTGTAAAAATGTAATATATTTTTTTTAGCGTTTAAAAAAAAAGTAAAAAGGAAAACAAAACTAAGACTTTTCATGATTTTCGTATGGAGTTTATTTTTCTTATATACTTTGATCCGTCGCCTTTTTACCCAAAACAATTGTTAAGGTCTACAATGTGCTTTAAGAAAGGCGCGGTTGTCGGTAGGGTGAGTGAATGAACAAATTTGTAAATCTCATCACTTACCTATAATTGATAGGTAGACGGTAAATGCGATCGGCGGATGGGTAGACACTTGACATTCGTAATGGCCTGCGTCTCGTTCGTTTAGGTAAGATATACGCAGCTGCCAGTCGTTGGGGTCTTTGAATAAAAGTTCATAACGCTGATCCGTACTGTACACGTGGTGGCCAAAAGACAGCAGTTGCATTTTATCTCCAGTCCTTCTGACCCACGAAACCTGCAAACAACGAAATCCTAATTCAATGTAGAACAAATTGATTTACAATTATAGAGTGTATATAACTGTTAAGTGTATCCAACATGGGACGAGTCCGTTTAAACGAAAGTCCGTCGAAAAGAAAATTAAATTATACTTGAATTTTCGTATAAAATCAAACATAGCCGTTGTGTGTATCTGTCCTGATTGCTTTTCATATACACTATCCGTTGGTGGCGGAAAGCTACATAGTGAAATCAATTTAAACGTCAATTAAGCACGTCTTCTTTTTCAAATAAAACAACAAATCACTTATTCACACCTAAGCATAATATCCATTCTATTGTGTTTGTTAAATCACATTTCTCGCTAAAACAGTTCGCTTTAAAAATCAATAATATTATAATGTCGCCTGTTTGGAAGCCGTGCCTGACTTGTGTGGCTCGACGTTTTTCAAATTGATCATGATCTCAGATTTTGTCTCAGTTACCTCCAGGTTACATTAAACTAAACTAAGTAGTTTCACCGCCCACGTAGATTTTCTACCGAAAATTACCAAGACGTGTGTAAGACTTAATAATATCAACCTGAAGTATGAAATGGCAAATTTAATTTAATGCTGTCAAAAGTACTGGATTTATCGTCAAGCCAAAAAGTTTGATTTGCTGTACATATGACCAAATCCATGTGGTCCATCAGTAAATATCCGTAAACAAAAAGTGCACCACTTGGGGACTATAAATTTCAAAAATTAATTATAGTAGAAAGTTTAGCGCTTATCCATATTATTTTGTTTGTCTTTTATTTTTGCCAATTTTAATTCTATATTATTATTATTTTTTTTTTATTGAGAAGATATAGAATGTATACAATTTTGGACACAATTTGGGTACAGCTAGTACATCTATAATGTTTTGTACATGCGATACATTTGATAGAGAAGAAGATTAGTGACACTTAAATTTGATTATTCTACTTTTCGTTTAACAACATTCTAAATAGAAACGAAATGATACAACACAAAACCGTTTGTTTGTTACTTTACAAACGAATACTTGAAACGTCGGTCGTCCTTTATGGTTACTTATGCATGTCATATCCGGGGTAAATGTGTGCAAACACACGTGAACACAGACTACATAAATATATTTCAAAAAGGTAGTTTTGAGAATTATCACAAATGCTCGACGTGTGCTCTTATTATTATTTACACTGTTCAGCACGATTTTGGAATAAGAACCGCAACACGTGTACATTCATAACGAGAAATATTCTGGTGTTGGATTTGGATTAACCCAAAAAATAAATAGATGCATAATTGTAGTTCTTAATCTAAATTCAAATTTTGGTTTACAGTGTTATTACTAAAATCTTAATAAATATTTGCAAAAAATTTGATTGATCCGCACATTTTCTTATTAAATAACAGAGACTGTTACCTGCCTGATTTCAAATATTAAAATTATTTTATGGATTATCTTGTGTTTTACTCATTGAACTTATTAATTATCTATTACCTTTACAATAATGTACTATTAGAGGTTTACTTAGTTTATTTTAAATTTAGTTTTATTTATAAAACGTATTATAATCGGATTTATATAACGATTACTATTAATACTAGGTCGACAACAACCACATATTATACTACTCAGACTTATCAAAGTTGTCGACTAACTTATAAGATGGAGGTATAATTTGTTCAAAGTTCTGTAGTTATACTGTACAGCTCAACAGTGTTATCTTATTATTTTACCAGCTTAACTGAGTAAATTGGAACTTTATAACTACCAAACTAAATTTAATTTAAAGCCATCCAGCAGCGTTTACATTTATTACATTTTTTTGCGTGCTTAAGTATTCAAAAACGTTATATTATATAAGTCGCAAAGTATAATATCATTTTAACGTTTCAGCAGTTTACTCGATGCAGTATTATGTGGACATTTTGTACAGTGCACTTGCTATGATATTGTTCTCTGTATATATACTGTCTGTATACATACTCTCTCTCTATCTCTCTTTATCTCTCTCTCTGTAATATATATGATAACGCGGGCAAGCAAACTAACTGTCCTATAGACAATTTCGCCGAAATAATTTAAACTAATAATTGGTTTGGTATATTGTTTATCGTATAGTGTACCAAATTTAGATGAACTTGCAGATAACAATTAATGGAGTTCAACCAAATAGAGAATGAACAGATGAAATTATGATTTCCTCATTATTGAAGCTAAAAAGTTGGAAATTAAAGAAAAAAGAGTGATTAGGTAATTTATAATTTGGTTTTACATTGACGGGGGTTAAATAATTGATTGTGTTTCTTACATTCTTTAACACAACATTTCATTCTCTATTATAAAAATTTACTCTTGACTAGAAAATAATATTTTATTTTTCGACATCACCAATGATAGTAAACATTGTCTTGCGTGTTCTGTCATGTGTCACTTGACTTACTTTGTATTTTGAGATTTTTTTTGGCAATTTTTAAATAATGCTTTTCCTTTTCTGTATTTGCTAAAAATTAAAAACTTAAGTTTGACATTGATCGGTAATCGGTTTGATTTGATTTTTTTTGATTTTTTCCTTTTGAGTATTTATTGGTTTCCATGTATTGCTAATTTACCAACCTTCTTCTCTATTGAAATTTTGTGGGCATTTTTCATTGAACACAAACATTAAACTGACATTTGTACGAAACGTCAGCGTACAGCTGGTGATATTATATTATTATTATTTTGAATAATATTTTCTATTGGATCACATAGAATACGAAAAATCGTTTCGGAGAAAATGTAAAATGTAAAAATACACAGAAAACTTAAAAATGCTTTTTAACGCTCGAACGGTGACGTCGAATGATAAGTTGATGAAACGAATAAAAAAAAAGTTTGCAGTAGAAAGGAGGTGATCTCATAAAAAAACGAAGAAAATTAAAAAAAATAAAAAACGAAGAAAATTATATTGAAGACGAGCGCTGCAATTTGTCTAATTTCAAAGGATTGCAGATAAAGCCAAATATTGTCAGGATACGACCGCGGAAAATTGGCTCTAATAAATTAGAACGACATTTATTATTATTTAGGTTCGGTTATTATGGACGGGTCGGAAAATTTACTGCCGGTCGTTACATTACTGCTGATGTCGGTTAATGTTTTAGGGTTATAGAAATTATTAGCACCATTACAGTTGGAGTAATTTGTGCAGGTATGCAACATGTGTTAAATGCGCTGCGGCTTCATCCAGACGGTCGCAGATGTTTTTTCATTGCAAAATGATATTAGTCATTAGTAATATATATATATATTATATATATATATATGATAACATTATAATTTGATTAAAACTTAACATAAATAAATATATATAATATTAAATATATTTAAAAAACACTTAACAATGAAAAAAATAGAAACAAAGTATAGTGTTGAGAACTTTACTCACCTAAGCTGAGTTTTACATATTATTATTAAAAAAACAGCGAATTAAAATGATTAATTTTTTAATACGCCGGTAGTTAAAAAAAAAAAGGCCTACAATAGTGCGTTCTATTTGTTTGCAATGTTTATAATAATTATAATAACAGTCAATATTTTAATTTATTCATTTATAATTTTTATAAATTAGATATTTGTGTGAAATATTTTAGGTTAAGGACAACAGTTCCTAGAAATGAGTAGGTATATATATTATATTTACACATATGCTTAAACGCTGCAATATGTTTTTTTTTATATTTATAATTTTGTAAATTTACTATATGGCTATTGTGCGTAGTTCACTTATTATAGTTAATTAATGGTATAGATAAAACGAATACGACAAGGGTACATAGGATTCCCCTGAGGCACATATAAATGATGGGCGAAGCGCACACATTGCTTCGAGCTTTATTTTAGATTGTATGGAGATTGATCTTGGAGTTAACAACTACAACTGCGCCTTTGTACACACTAAGCGACATTGTTATGTAAAAATTGTACAACTATAGTTACAGGCAGAGAAGACAGATAATAAAATAAGATAAACAGGAATCTTAAGATGTGTGTAATAAAGAAAAATGATGTATTGTAATATACCCGTATAAGTACAGATGTCTTTTAATGCTCACACTGTATTTTGTATACAAATTGTGCTTTTGACTTACCGCGTTTCGCATCCAAGCTAAAACGTACTGTGTGTAAATATATTCATCCATTTTCCCGGAACGGGTTTAAAAAGTTTTCAAACTACCAACTAGAGTGTCCAATTACATTAGGCGTTATCTGTACTAAAAACACACTAAAGATTGTCAGCTAGTAAGTTTTCCAAACTTAGTGATTTCAACATACCATACAGATAACGGTCTCGAACTGGGTGAAAACATTTAATACATTAATGCGTGTGTGTGTGCGTGTACAAATAGCTTGCTTGTTGCTTATAACTTTAAATAGTTACTGTTTATATCCTTTCACATATTATGTGTTGTTTTGCGATAAGTACGCCAAACACCGAGTACACGTCGTACAGTTTCTTGGACTCCAGACACATAAGTCATCATGATGGTAATAATGTGCGAGTTAAATTTAAACAGGTTTAAAGCGTAGGCTCAAACGTGTCAGCATTGATGGGATTCCACGAAACAACAAAATTATTTTTTAAATGTTCTAAAATGTTTGACACTTATGTAGGTAATAGCATTTCAAAGAGTTCATGCCAAAAATAGTATTTTTTTCTTTTTAGAATGCACTGTAACATATTGAATTAAGAACAACTTTGATCATTTCTTATATAGAGGTGAAAATAACGACATTTGAGTTTTTGGGGTATCGTCTACTGTTTTCCCTCGAGCCTTATTCTTTAGTTTTCTACCTTCTTTACCCTTTTCATTTTTCTATCTTAGTTTTTCATTTTCCGCATTTGTTTAACCTTTTCCTTTTTCCACCTTATTACTATTAAATTAGCCTTCTTCATTTCATGTAACTATATTACAATACTAGCTTCGAATACGCAGCTTTAATTTTGTTCATTCTTCCGTCGCGGTTCCTCGTGCGGCTTACCCTTTCTTAAGTATACAACCGGAGTCGGCTTTTCGAGGAAACCGGAATAACATTTGCGCACTTATACGACCGTTTTGTTCGCAGAACGGCTACAACTAGGACGGCCACTTTGCGCCGCATCGAGCGTTATTTATAATTGACCGAAATAATGGTTTTTGCAGAGAATCCGCCGGCTGGCAAAGTTTGAAAGGCGCACATAAATTGTCGACCGGCAGACACGTTGGTGGAATTGTGTGTGTGTGTGTATAAAGTTTAATATAAAGTTGGTCGATTGCGGTGCGGCTGCTAGGCTGTATGAATGTCGTAACGGAGTAACACAACTATTGTATTCGGTGGAAAACGTCTGATTGATTACGCGTGCGGCGCGTACAAGTCTTAGCGTTGCTCGCAGTTCCTATAAATCAGTCGGCGTCGAACCCTAAAGACTCGTAACCGGAGATTACTACTGTCTTGTGCGTACGCCCTCACGGATATATTTATCTTGTCACGTTCGCGTGTATTCGCAGCCGCCGGGTTAACGCCGACATAATTACCAGAGAAATCACTCGGATGCAAAAACACCGTACACCTTGGAAGGAACGTTTTTTGATTTTCTACATCAGCTTTTCCAACACTATCTATACTGCCCCGCCCCCCCCCAACCTACCCATCCTGGTTCTTGATTTCCTGTTTTTTTTTTTCATTTTTCCACATTTTTTTAGTTAGCAACGAGTCTCGGGAGCACAAAGTCGTGTTCAATGGCTTTCTTTAATATCTCTTTTAAAAGTTAATGAACTATTAAAAAAAAAAAAAAAATGAAGATAATAATAATTTAATTTTAGTTCATTCTACTTGGTACTTGAATTTCTTAACCTATTTTTGTTTAAAATGAAATTCTCGGTTATAAGCCCGTTTAGGCTCCTCTCCTATTTGCGCCAATGTGGCTGAGCTAGTAAACCATGTACAATTTGAGTGAGCACTATTTTTTTTTTTAATTTTCTAGTCCTTCTCTCTCGACGAATCAAGCTTAACACATTTTCATAAAATACTTATCGATCATCAACTTGTACGATAAAGTAGAATATTTTAAGCTCAGACACAATCGGATTTGTTCTAAGTCCACTACTGCGTGCACATTAAAAATGTATAGATCCACTCGTCAAACATTAATATCAAGACTTAATCTTTATGGCAAACGTTCACGTCAAATGATTGGTTGCGGCAAACCGTTTTGAGAAATGACGGTTAGTAAAAAGAATGATTCACAACTTATACTTTCGGTTAACCGTTCGTCCAACAAGATAAACTAGAAATGAGGCGCCAAAGTAAAAAAAATAAAAAAATGTATGACATTTTGATCTTCAAATTGTTTATTTTGAATTACTTGATTTATGTACGTTCACATACCCAAAACACCATATTCTGTGTAAAATTTATTTCTCCTCACGATATACAAGCCTTGTAATATAGATAAAAAAACAAAAAAAAACAAAAATGTATTGTACACATATATTGTATAGATTGTTTTGTATTATTAATAAAAAAAAAAAAAAAAAATTTATTTAGTTAGATATAGGTTCGGTGACTGTATCGAAATTAATTTAATTTTGATTAACTAAAAAATGTAGTACCTAGACAAATTAATTGTGCTTGATCTATACTTAAGTCACGTATTCGAATAATTGTTCCATGCCCAACGTTTGGCATTAGTGATTTATTTTACTGACGTCCAACGTTAAAAATTGTCACTAAGTTCATTTAAAATTAAATTAATTTTTTTTTAAAGTAAAAATGTTAAAAATTATACGTTAATCAAATACATTTTTATTGGTTAATATGCGCGGGTGATGACTATTCAAAAAAAAAATTTTTTTTAAAAAACAATACCTCCTCAGCTATATTTTTTTATACAGTCAACATGCGAAATTCACCAAGACAATATAACGTTTAGCATATACAATGAATACTAATTGATAATACCATCATCATCATCATCATCATCACCGTGTAGCTTAACAGGCCCTGAAGTCCCAACGCTGCCGTTGTTAAACGGTTTTTGACGAATGTTTGTTTTGTATACACACGTTATTATTTCGGTTTCATAAATTACAAGTAGCAATGTTTTATTTTCTTACCGTTTTGTCATTGAGTTGTTTCACTTTGCAGTGTAGATCGATATTGGCGCCGATTTGCACGGTAATGTTTACATGAGACGACGCCTCTTCGAAAAATGGTAGGATATTGTCTTCTTCTTTTTTCGGTGAACTGCTCGACGACGGTTCCCATAAAACGTGATTCAATAACGTTTCGATGTTCGCATCGTTGTCGTAAGTCGATTCTGAAACAACGCCAATAAATCGAAAAACGGTTATATTTTTTAAAAGCCATCAGGTCTCGTGTCTAAATAACAATTTGTACAGGCAATCGACCATTTATGTTTAGGTTATCCCGTGTAATATACGGGGTAAGCGAGCTGAAGCCTAAAATCGAATAAGTGTACATCCGTTAGGGATTTATAGTACAAATAGTTTTGAAAGTTAAGACGTTACAAAGTTAATTAGTTAACCAAAGTAATATCTCTGCAGCTACGTTAAAAGTACTAAATATGTGTATTCTATCCAGAAAAATAACAACCCAAGCCGTTAACGTTTTTGATATATTACGAAGGAGTTTGACGGTTTAATTTGTTGGCGTGGAAAGTTAGCGTTCCGCAACTTATTAACGATTCAATGTACACTTTGCCTATATACGAGTAAGGAACGCAATGCAAGCATGACAGTGCAACAATACGAGATTACTTTTCAAGCACATTTAATATGTCGTGCTTTAATAAATGCGCAATCTGTACAATGTGCGTTTCTCTATATTAAAAAAAAAAAAACACTTCTACTTATTTCACACAGAGTTTACGCTCCTCAAAGTCGTTCAATCTGTCGCAAAATAGTTGTAAAAATGTTTAACCTCCCCGCCGAGTCATCCCTCTTCTATTCGGCCCAATGTGAGTATAATCAATTCGGCTATATCTATAACACAATCCCGAATGAAAATATTCAGTGGAAAAAAAATGGGTTTTAAATATTACTATGTACAGTATGAATTTAACGTGGACTCGTTATTAATAACGTAAATTATGATGTAGTACGATTTTTAATTTTCCCACTTAAATGCATAAATATTGTCAATATATTTTTCACATCTACTATCGATTAATTGACATGTCATTGACATTGATTGATGTTATGTTCAGTGTTGAGTTGTAGAGATGCGTTGTTTTTTTTTAAAAAAAGTAATGAAAACAAAGCTGACTAATTTGTTGTACCATTGAAATAAATAGTAGAAAATAAAATTTACTTAATTTAAAAGATTACAACAATGTATTTCGAACGATTTTTTATAGGATAATATTATGTAACATTAAAAACTTTATATTTTTTACATCATTGTGATAACTAGCAGAGTAGCGATTGGTGCATCTCTAGTGGTCGACTCTAATGACTGGCTGACCGTATAATAGATTAACAGGGATTGGTGTCTGCAAGACAGTAATACGATGCTTTTGCATTGTTCCGGTAGCAAATCGCGTGGAATAAGAACAACCCGAAAGACAACCCGATTAGAATATAATCGAAAACTCAGTACATGTATATGTATAGTATGTTTTATGACCAACATGTGTTGATTCACAAAGGATTTGTAGCGAATTGTCGAGGTTACGGTTTTTGATAGAATAATGACTGCTATCGGCGGCGGCGGCAAAAACAAAGACCGTCCCGGAATCCGTAATGAGAAGATAATGATTTAATAAATCAAAATTCAATATAAACGACGTTAATAAATTTGGGAATTTCCAACGGTTTCGGCGAAAAAGTTTTCAAGTACCCGGACCCCGTTAACTGGTGGATTTGTGACCATCCACCCGTGGCTGATGACGTCCGCTCGTAAATTACTTGGGTTATTTCTCGGTCAGTTTTTAGCAGCCAGAAATCTGGTGCGCGCTTGTACTTATCAGACACTACTTGGTGGTGTTTACGATGATAATATTATTATTCACTTCACGCGCTAGTTTCATTTGCAATTACGTCCGAATACAACTTGTTTAGAAGTGTTAAACAACGGAAACCACCGCAGTACTCCGATAATAAACTTTAATTTTGTATTGGCTTCGACCGCATACTTTGACAACAAAACCCGACAAGGACAAATATTGTTTTTCGAAATTACTTTTGAACGGTCTGAACATTTTTTCACTCTGTGTCGTCCATAATCATTGAAATAAATTTTATCAAAAAAAGAAGATATTTCATCTGGTGCTGTTACCCTATGGCATATGAGAATAGTAATAGTGCACATATAAATTTAAGTTAGTTTGCGAATCGAAAATAGTTGGACAACAGTAATTTTCTGCAAACGGATGTAAATCTAAATGTAGCAACTTGTAACCATGCCTCTTCGTCGTCTTGTGTATTACACTACTATAATACCGACTGTTTTTTTTTCCATTGATTAATGTTCTCTGTGTCTTTTCCATCTCTATCCCTCGGTAATTTATTGTACGACGAGCGTATTGTGTTTTGGACCTAGAGCGGCGATTGTAGACAAATAAATATCGAAAACGACATGATGTTTGTATACACGACGTTGGTAGCTACTTGTACCAATAATTGTTTAGCGCATATGCGGTGTTATAATATTGGTCGCAACCCGGAGTTATAATTATTATTATTATAGTCATTTGATCGTAGACAACAGTAGGTTAGATTACCGTTCATCCGTGTTCGGTGAAATTTCATCGACGCCGCAACATTCGTTCGGTAATTAGCGGACCTAATTTAGCGTGTAAATAAGAATCCGGACCACATGCGCGCCAACCGACCGTTATTAACCCGGAGCCCGGATCACAAAGGACCGGTGTTTACTTGGTGTAGGAAAATATTCGGTTCATTAAGCAGACGAAAGTTAATGTATGCGCGCAAAACTGATTCGCCAATGAGAACCGATACAGCGACTTGAACGCCAACGTCATAATAACAATATTGTAGTTTAGCCGACGGTTCAATCTTGCCGGCTAAACCGTGTGGCGATACTGTGCCGAGTCAAACCGACGTGTAACATTGTGTTCATTATAAAACGTATTGCAATCTCCGAGGTCGTTTGGACGACCCTCTAAAGGAACGGTGAACTCATTATTAATATACCGTAGGATACTCGGGATTTGTCACCGACGCAGTAACGTTGTTGTTTTGCCTATACAAAACTCCGTACAAGGTTCATCGTTTCGACTATTGAAACTAGGTACACCGTATTATTGTCAATATACATTGCCCGTATTATGTAATGGGTCTTAGTATTACCACTGACTCTATAGCTTTACAACCGTGAGAGATTGCTTACGCTGAACCGTATAAAATGATTGCTTTTCGTACACAACGATACATACAATTTATTTGGCGAGTTTACACAAAATACCGTCTCTATTTTTCATCAAAATCTCATTGGATTTAAACCATCCGGTCTCTTGTCTGCGCACTTCATCAAGCTTTTATATTCAGTATTTATATTATATACAAATTATGCAAGAATTATATTCTTTGTACGCCGTGGAAAAAAACAAATACCGAGTAAATTCAATTAGTCTGAATAAAATACAGCGAACGAATTGCAAATGGAATCAAACCGTACTAAATGTATATGGTGCTCCGACAACAGACATCAATATCAATTATTTTTGTGTATAGGTTTTAGAATTATTTCAGCGAAAGCACGCAGTTTGACTTTGTGAGTGTACATTGTAAATTATGCAAAGGTCCAATACAATTGTCGTTCACCTGTTTCCATATTTACTTTAATTAAAAAAAAAACAAAAACAATTTATTTCTAACGGATACACCAAGTCGTCGTTGTCAGTTTACCGGCAACGCTGCAGTGTTTAAGAAGTTAATAAATCTAATTCGAACGAGCTGACGGTGTAGTCAAGTGACGGATATTATATTGTTATTTCAATAGGAGACGGTGGGTTTGTTTTTCGATGTTGCGCTGTATCCATCTCAAGATAAAGCGGCCGCTTAACGGTGTTAACCCGTCATTATTTGAACGACAAAACCGTTGTACGGCAGTTACTATACAATACAATAATAACACTTATAGCAAACGTCTGTCGATTCACAGTAGTCACGTTATTATAATACGATAATATAAATTTATTATTTCGTTTTATTGTGATAATTAGAAAAACGATCGCCAAAGTGCGTTGAGCGCCCAAGACGAGCGAGCTAATAAATCACACTGGTCGACAGTATACATTGTCGTTATAACGGCGAACCCGAGGCCCGTAATTGACAGAGCAGTACCAAAAGCACAAGTTCACGTTTTCACGGTAAAATATGACTTTCCGCGGTATATATATACATCATACACATCTCGAGTTATGTTATTTATGCCAGGTCCGGACGGCGGCACAACCGCTGCTGAATAATGCATAGTGTCTATAGTGTCATATTATTATTATATTTGACCCGACGGGCTCATCGAGATGACGGCTGTGATTATGATGGTAATATAATTAGATGTATCGCAACACTATATTATAGTAAATATTGTATAACATCCTATTAGCTAATGACGAGGAGGCGACACTGCACAGTCAATCGCGGCCCGACATGCGATCCCCGGTGCTTGTCATCTTAGGGCCATCCGAGAATATTAATTAACCGATACTTTGTGCGCAAAAACAATATTATTACATCCGCACGTACTTAGAAATCGTAAATCACAATACTATTCCGACGCACACAAGCCCTAACGAGCCCGATAACGGCTTAAACGCGTGTAGACCGTTTACCCTTATAACGGCGCGCCATAAAATATAATAATATTGTTACTCACTTTTTAAACGACGCTGTGTGTGTGTGTGTGTGTGTGTGTGTGTGTGGAGCCGGGGCAACAAGAACGGATAGAAGCTTTAAAAAAAATCCAACAATATCTCAATAGATCATATTACATAGACAACGGCGTTGGACAACACTAAACACATAACGTTCTGCTTTTAAAGATAAAAATACTATTGGAATAATGCATACGTTCTGCAGTCGAAACACTAATGGTCGATTCTTTTGACCGAGTACCAGACTAACATGATAGCCATAATTACTTAGTTTAACAAATTTGGATTTTAAAAATTGACAAGTATAAAATTGATTGTAAAACGAATATTTATACTTAATAATATTTTAAAATTTTGTCCATAATTTTAAGCGATTATTTATTTGTCTCGAGTTGCTCAACGAACATCCACTTTTGTAATATCTAATTCTGTTCGCTGAGACATGTTATTTGTTTATTTTATTGAAATCGCAATAGACAACAGGCGTTAGCTTAATCATTTATTATTCGACTAGTTGGATTTATGAGGTTTTGTCAACAAAAAATATCATAAGGACAAGCATAGTAAAAAAAATGATTTATCACTATGAGTATTTGGTAATTAATATTTGTTTCTAAATGCATACAAATTATAAACTCAAATTATATTTTATTTTAGTTATGACATATTCAAGTTGGACGTTGCTTGTAAGCATACAAAGTCCATTTGAAATAATTAAATATAACAGTGAAAAAATCATGACTTCCGTCTTTACTGAACATATTTAAAAGTAGTTTACTACAAAATAGATTTTCTCCGAACTTGAAGTTTACAAAACTACATGCAAATGGAAATGTAACAGAAACATTTTTATTAATTTTTGTAACTATTATATTTATCACAGTAAGATATAACTTTAAGATTTAAGTTTTTAAAATAAACGTTATTATTATACAATATGGCTAAACGGAACTACGAATAATGTTAAGTCAGTCGTGAACAACACAATGCAAATTATATTAGACGATTTATTTGCATTTTTGTTTTCTTATTGTTAATAAGATTAATAGTTTATGATTTTTGTTTTACTGTAAACGAGCGTACGGAATATGATCATTGACAAATTATTGCAGTTATGAAACTTAAACAGAGTACAATAGCTATATAATTGTGGACAAGTCCGTTTATCGATCGACTTTTACTGATGGGGTCGTTAAGTATAACTATGAGATAAAAGATTGCCGCGCCATATTTTATTAACTAATAGTTTTTCTTCGAGGAAAGGTCGATTGGAGAGATTATATGAAACGGGGTTGGTCGTCGAGACGCTTTTTCATTATTTTGCTATTAAGTTGGCTGGTTTTTGTTGTTTGGATTTCGATAAGAATCGAATGGCATACACCGCAAGTAAATGTGCATTTAATATATCAGTTGCCCGTTGAGCTAACGCCAGCCATAGTGCTATATGTAACCTACCAGTTGTTTCTGGTTAATTTATGTATAAAACGTTGCGGGGGCGTCGCATTGGCGCTTTAGATTGTTGGATTCGATAATATGATATGCTGGTGTTTATTTTCATGTACAAGACTAACACGGTTTTGCATTAGTCAATACCTGCAATACAGTGTAGTGTTGTTGATTTGTAGAAAAAAAGATTTGTTTCAGTTTCTGTAAAGGTATTGGTTTTAAAATAATGTAATACTAATGTATTCTTGACATTAAAAAAAAAAAAATATATGCACATAATGTCATGCTTACATACGAGTATGATATTGTAACATTTCAGTGTTGTGATACATTTGTACACAAATATATATATCCGATTTAATACCGTTATTAATTCAAATTGATTTCATTATGTTGTGATTTATTTCATATTTGTTTTTTAATCATGAAATGTTGTTTACGAAACTACATTAAGTAATCCGAGCTTCTCTCTAGTCAAGGATAAAAATCATAAAGGTACATACACACACACACAATATAATAATAATATAATATAATATTAAATATAATAGTATGATCTATTATATTTAATTAATATATTTTCAGTTTCACATCTAAGCTAAAGTAAAATCAGATTGTAAATTTGGGCTTAAACATTGTATTTAAAACAATATATATACAGTCATAGTTTTTCTATAATAAATTGCAAACATTATATACTTTTTAACCGGTCGACCGATTTCTTGGGTCAACAATCAACAACCATATAAAAAAAGAATATTATCATAAATAATATGTATAACATAGTTTATTTTATAGCGGTAATAGTATTTTGCATAGGTTATTAGGTAAAAATATTTTTTTTTTGGTAGGTTTTCAGATAAAGATGCCGCCTGAGGTTCTAAAATCCAATACCAGGTAAATAACTAAAACATCCTATACCTCCCTAAATATACGGTTTAGACTGTAATTTTCAAGGCTTTGAGTTTGTTGTACATATACACATACATATATATATATATATATATATATATATATAAATATTGCAAAAAAATATGTCAATGAAAACACATAAATTATGAATTTTTAAACATAAACCTTAAGAATGTCTTAAATCCGCATTAGGACCATAATATTTCGAAGATTTTTTTTAGAGATTTGATACTAGACATTTTGCAATTGTATATACTACAGTATTGAGTATTTTCAAAAACCTTTACTTTTTTTTGAACATTTTTTTTCGAAATCAAAAATTATACGTTACCTACCTTTTTTTTCTGTTTTACCGAGATTAGGGTTGTAGAGGATTTGAAGATGGATCGCCCCTCGCTTCCGGTCCAAAAAAAAAAGACGCTCTTGCCATATATATATATATGTATGTATGTATGTATGTATGTATGTATCCAATGATTTATCTTGTATAGGCGTTGTCGATCACGTGCTTGTGTGCGGGGTAACCGTTTGCCAGAATTAAATCGAAATCTTTTTCCATATATCTGATCGTGCATCGGGTGAAAAATCGAATTCGTTCCTATTTAAATGGCACACACAACAAACGTATATTCAGCCGTCGTTGTATTCAGCATTGTTGATCCTGGACAGGTTTACATATACATTGTAAACTGTTTAACAGTCTAGAATAAACACGTCGTATGTAGTTTCCGTATTGAAGCGTTTTTGTTTATTTGTCACGTGCCGAATGGAAAGCGGTGAGATTTTGTTGGATTTAACCCTTTGGAAATACAAGAACATTTCTCAAGGCCCGGATTGTTAACCGTGTTTGCAACTGACTGCTAGTCAGACTTGGGTGTTGACGACATTGGAGCCTTGGAGACGGACATCGGGAGATGTTGGCACGTTACTATACATCAAGAATAACACTATATAAATGTATATGCTTAACTAGTGTTAAAATCCACTAAACTTATTATACTACGCCTCAGTCCGTTCGTTAATGGAATATGGCACTATTGTTTGGAACCCGTACCAGGCTGTTTGGGTAGTTAAAATTGAGCGTAATACATTTTTGCTATATCTAAGCCCTAAGTCAGCTGATTTTCCTGTTGAAACTGATCATAATTATCATAATAACTCTCTGTTCACTCTCTACATCGTAGGCGTCTCTACTTAGATGTTAATTTCATGGTTACTTCTCCGTCACTCGTTTCTAATTTTGTATATTTTGTTTTTCACATTGTATTCGGTTCGTACACACTACCAATTGATTAATTTGTGTTTTGTTAGTTTTTTAATTATTCTTTTCGGCTGAATTGTGTGTTACACTGTACATTAATGCCTATTAGGGCGTCTATTCTACAATAAATATATAATTATTTTTTATCCTTCGTCGTATATATTATTCGATGGACGATGCGGTGACGTGTACGATATTTTATGTTATGCACATTTTTGGACACGAGGGCGAGACGCGACTGTGTGTAATAATAAAAAATTGTTTAAAAAAAAGTGTTTTTGATAAATGACGCTGCGCTCTTAATGAGACGTGGTGATGAAGCGACTAACGACATTTGGCAAGATTTTCGATCCATTGTGTGCACGACGATTATGCCGTCATTGTTCCGTCCGGTGTTTTTTTCTTCAGTTTTCCAGTTTAAAACCGATTTCAACAAACGCCAAAGGCTATTGTGCGACCACAAACGTCTGAGCCGAATTCCGGTTTCGAAAACAATTTTAAAGGATTTAACGTTCCGGTGGAATCGTCAACAACGGCCACCTGAGCTCAATAATAATAATATTAGTAAACATTTCAACCGAACAATAGGAAACCAAAGTTGACAAAATGCCGCGGACCAGTAGAGAGACAATATTCGGAGAGTTATACACAGCGCGCGAGACTTTTGCAACACTGCCCGTGCCTCGTGGATTAAACCTTTGAAAATTCTTAAGCTCCGTTTTGGCACGGCCGTCTTATAGTTTCCACTCGAGTCGGTTAATCTCGGCTTTTTTATTTTATTTTTTTAAAGCGCTTTGTTACTCGTGCACAAAACCAACTCCTTTGAAAACATTCCACTCGTCCGTATCGCCCGAACCCACTGTTGATAATCTTTATTAACTATTTTACGCCATTAGCTGTTATCGATATAAGTGTAATAAAAAATCGATTTAGTCAATTTAATAAAATCAATCTCGTTCACAAAAAATTATGACTCCATATACTTTGTAGTGGCTTTATTTTCGGCAAAACTTTATCCAGTTTTCATTTTGTTTAACATTATTCAACATAGATTTTTATAATTTAGTCAGACCCTTGGCCGAAGTGCCAGATGTGAGCAAAATATCACACCGACCACGTGCGGAGAAAGTCAGATTTGTCGATCGATAAAGTATGGTTTTTTTTTTTGTTTTACAGACAATTTTTTGCCAATAATGCACATCTGCCGAAAAGTAAAGTAAAACTTTTGGTTAAGTGATAACCGTTAAATCAACATTTATATTAAATACATAAGTGACAATAAAACGACATTACAAAGTTGTCATAGTCTTAATGCGTTATTGATGATCCTATTGAAAAAATTCTATTGTACCTTTGTTCAATAACTGTGACTGATAACTATTTTTACAGTATACTATGTTTTGTGTAATAATTGTCCAGTAATGAACAATAGCCAATTGTTGAAGGGTAAATAACTATAATATATTATATTATATCCGCAGATATGAACAAAAATTATCTTCGTATCGGTTGGAATAAAAATCAATAAATCTCAATACATTAAATTGATCGATCATAATTCGAATAATTACCACTTATGATATCGCAAAAGTAATGTACAATGGCATAAAAAAAGAATCAAGATATACATTTGTAGGCGCATATAATAATTTGTGAATCTTGTGTCAATGGCCACCTCTGAATGTATCATAGTATTCTTTTATTAGATATGAAAACGCCATAGAAAAAAAATTACATCTCTTTTATTTAAAATCTCTCAAAGGTGGTTCCGGTTTCCGTCACTCAACTAGATTGATTTATGCTTGTACTATGCACTTATATGTACGGTGGAACACTTTCTTCATTCTTACCATTAAATCCATCATGGTTTGACATATTACAGGCAAAAAAAAAAAGAACGTTCGCAATGAAAAAATTAAAATGGGATTAAAAATCAATTCAAACTACAAGGCAAAAAAAAACAGTTTTGGTTTTTAACATCTAAAGTTTTGTCGGTTAATGGACCTATCTGATCGTTTTTTAGTTTTTTTTTTATCATGAAAATAATCAATTGCCTTTCATCAACGATCTTGTTCAAACTAATTGCACTATTAATTGCGACTTTTCACATTAACAAAAGCCAAAGAACAACTTTCAACTTGAACACAACAGTTAAATCAATTTAAATATAAATGGCGTGATGAAAACCAAAAAGGTACAAGTAACTGCTCTCCTGTACTATTTTTCAATAACCACTTTATTCGTTTGATCAATAAAAATGTAACTTATTGTTACAACTCTAGTAGCATTATTGCGTCAATAATGGCTAGGCACTAACCCAGGAATCGATCATCGTTCAGTGCGATTATTACTACTGGCTACAAGTATTTTTTATTTCCGGTTGACTAGGTACTCTTAAACAAACCAATAACAACAAACGTTGAAGTATTAGTTGCGTACTGAAAACCTTAAAAACATAAAATTAGTGCTTTTCAAAATAGCTAAATATTTCTTTTGAATGAGAGATTTATTGAAATAAAAATAAATGTAGCACTAATTAATAAGGTTTTAAGGTTTTAGAATCCCAAGCTCCCCCCCCCCCACCACTATGATCTCCGCCAATGCGCCACTATATAATTCCTCTAATAAACATTTTGAGCTATGTTTACTAATAACAGTATACTATTATTGGCACACTTCATCGCAGGCTTATACGTCAAAATAAACGCAATTGAGTAGTATATCAGTATATACTACTTGATCGATCTGATCGGCCGTTTACACTATCCTCTCCCCACCCTGTTTTGTTCCCCGTAGTTAATAACATATCCGGACCGGCTCTACAAGCTTTTACAATTAGTCGCATTTTGTTAGGCAAAAATAATCAACCTTGTATGTATAATATGATGTCGGAATGGCGTCGCCGAAAAACAACGTTTTTCCATTTCCCAGAAACAAAACCCTTCACGGGTTTACCATTATACGGTTTGATGTATACTTAGGCTTAGTTTACCCTCATTCTCTAGTCGGTAAAAAAAAATAAAAATAAAATGGCTTTCTCGAATGTTTTACACTCTTTTTGTTCTGCCCGGGGTTTAATAAACATTGTGTTCCGTCAAAAACCCGTTTAACCGTGTATTGTTCTTAATGCGAATATTTCATAATAAAAACAATAACGTGTGTTGCGAAATTAATTTTACATGTTCCCGTTTGTTAATGCATATTTTCATCGGACAAACGGTAGTAGTTGTTGTTGTTGTACACAACATGGTCTATTTAAAGGATTTTTACTGTGTGCATAAATTACAGTAAACTGTGTTTGGTGAAAAATCGTGTAACTAGTATAAATTAAACTGTGATTAAATAAACTGACTATAGATACAAAAATAATCATGTCGGTCAACATAATATAATATTATGATTTTAGTAAATTTTGGTGCATTTTGGCCAGAAACCAATGCGCCACGCTCGGTTTAAATGCATCGTTACATATTTTAGAATCAACTTGAAAACACTAACTGAGTTTTTCGTGTAACTCGATAAAGTGTCGGTTTGCAAATCACACAACAAATCTACGCCATCGACAGCGTCGCGTATGACCGCGATAAAATTATGATCTTATCCCGTGGAGAACCTAAAATATATAATAATAATATTTTGCTGTTTGGTATGTGAAAATATATATTTTATTTTATTTATCGTCTCCGAACGAGTGAAAACTATAACATAACCACCGTCAAACAACATAAACATATCGGTTAAGACAGGACTTATGGACTTTTTCTTTATTGCAAAGTTACTGGCGCGTCCGGCGTCCAAAAAAACTTTCGTGCCGAGTTGAATTGTCGTGTTTTATGCGATGGCTCGAGTTTGTAAGATTGTACAAAAATAAAAAAATAAAAATTGGGAGGAAATCGTTTATAAAAAATAAAAACGTCAGCCGTTTGAATACACTCCAGGAGATCATACCAAACAACGGCGAACGCGTTTACTTAAAAGTTTCGGTCGGTGTTACAACAGAGAATGTTGTGCGCACTTTTGACATAACTAGTTTTTGAAATGAATTTCTAAGAAAATCAATGTGCGTTGTCATCAGGTTTTGGGCGCATAATTACACCGGTCGGTGAGGTATCTTAGCCCGTTGTTTGACGTACATTATAAATTTTACAGTGGGTCGAGAACTTTTCCAAACACCGTCCAGAAAAACTTTATAGTTTAGACGTTGTTTTGTCAGCGAATAAGCGTGAAACTTTTGTCGTGGACTATGTAAATCGTCTCTTCGCAAAATTTTAAAATATATTCATATACTTTCATCTCTTCTCGCTGTATTCTATTTTAATAAAATAGCAAAAAGAAAAAGAACAATTTGTACTATCAATTTTTACTGTAGCTTTATTACATTCAATATTCGGGCTCCAAAACGTCCCTATTATTATACTATGTTTTTGTTATGGATTCGTGTCAAGTCGACGGCCGACGAGTTTATTATAGCGAAAATACAAGTTCCCTATACAAATTTATAGCGTTAAAAACTGTAAGGTTAGTCTTAAAAATCACACCAAAGCGTTTGGTAGAGTGTGGGCGAGTTAAAATAATTGTAGTCTAATGTTTTGATTACTTTTTATTCCTACTATGTCCTGATGTGTATTTTTTTTTAAAGGGCTTTCTACCTTGTTTAGTAATGTGTTATTTTGTCGTGTGTGTAAAGTTGTAAGACTTGAAATTCAGTGTAAATAAGTAAAACTTATTTCGTTTTCATCGCTTAAAGGCTACTGAAAAGTATACACTCAGACCGGAAATTGATTTCCGACCAACATTCGGTAGAGCTATTTGAAATTTGCCCACTCTTCGAGGGCGGTAACCTCTTTCAGGCGGCGACTGCACTCTCGTGCATTTTCTAAATTTTTCTATGTTTATGTATGCTTAGGAGTTGGCGCCGTCCTGGTAGTGTAATAATAATAATATATACACTGCGACGGTCGCGGGTTAGGAAAACGGAATTCAAATTGCAACGAGTTTTGGACCGTATAATAACGTTTAGGATCGCCGCCAATCCTTCATGATCCGGACGTTATAAACGTTGGCTGCTGAATATTTCATAGGATTCCACTGGGGTCTTTTACAATAACACCTCCTTTCCACCGTCCCTCGTGCCCACATATCTCGTTATAAAGTCAGGGCCCTATGCCTTTTCTGCGCGGTATGTGATCGTCGCCAGTCGCCACTCGATATATTATATATTACTTCAAACATACCACCATGGCAAAAATTTGTTTGTTGGCTTATCGTTAGACATTGTATTCATTTTACCCAATCACTATGTACATGAATATTATGCACACAACTTTTACCTTATTGAGTTCTGAGTACGTGGCTAAGGAGGTTTCTGAACCGATTTAAAGCAGCAGTCACACAAAAGTATATTTATTTATACTACAAACAAAGTATACTATTATAGAAACCAGCAGCATATTTAATTACTATAATTTGTTCGTAAATTACATAATTACTTACAATAGTATTACAACTGAACACTTAGCACGAGTATCATAAAGTATTATTTTTTTATCATAACCGTTAAAATATTCTGTATCTACAGTTATTTAAATTCTGGCGACAAATTAAAAATAAACAGTAGGTAAAGCGGTTTTACTGATAAAAACCAGTCTAAAAATATAGAATTATTAATAACTAATAAGTTAAAAGCTAATAATTATGCATAATATAATTACTGATGGATATTAATAAGGTCAGAAGTTACAAAGTAAAAGTAGCTAAGTAAAGTTGACTGTATCATACTTATTTGGAATAATAAATTTATATATTTCGAGTAGGTTGTCGTGTGAGTGGGTATATTTTAATGTAAAAATCTACCCTAATACCTCATTCAAATAATAAATTGTATAAAGTAATATAGCCGTTTTATGGAATCATTTGTATTGTTGTTAAGAGGGTACAAGATTTTACCCACTTTCCCAATGTTAATTCTTTAAGAAAAAATTAAAAAATTAATATATTTTGTTAAAGTTCTTAAAATACATTTTCCGTACAACTCGACCAAAATCAAACGACTAACCGCTATTTTTGGTACAAATATGGGTACAGGTGTCAAACTGTTGGCCTGGGACAGCAATCGGTTGAATTCAGCGCTCATTGAACGAGGCCTAGAGGACACTATGGTGGTAACGTTAAGGAATACACTGTCCTACCAAATGTTCGATCTGATTGTGTAGCAACATAAAAATGTTCACCATGCGAAAATCTCAAACATTAGAGTTACAAATGCGCGTTGATAATTTATTTTTTGCAGTTAGACGGCTACTATACTCGTGTAATAAGTAATATAAGTCAACTGTGTATAATGGTAATAACTCTAATTTTAAATTGTCTGCACATCCGGTTCGGAAGACCGGCTATAGAATGTTCTCGTCTGCGGCGACAATCGCTTCGTCGCAAATGGAATAAGTACACGAACCGTAGACTATACATCAATTTTAAGGTTTTGGCCCGATGACGTTTCTTCTTAATCGTTTTCAACCCGTCTACATACAACACACACAGTCACCTGGTGTATTTTATAAGATTATAACTTTTTATAGATTGTTTAAGATTTATTAGTTGGTGCAGCTACCCTAATTTCCGTAGAAACTAGCTTCGATTTTCTACATACATTCTTATTATTATATGTAAGCATTTGTAGCATATAGGTACGACAGCCTGTTAAGCGGTATAATATGTGTTTATATGACCATAGAGATTTTATGTAAATACATGGTGAGTTAATACGAATGGCGAATACACAGGAACACTATTAATTAATTCATTATCAGTCAGTCCATAATGCGTCAGTCGGCTATTGAAGATGGCTATCCATTAGGTACATGTAATACATTATAATCTATATAATATATTGATTTGTAATGACGTCAGAGTGTGTATAATTCACGGAACCATTTCAACTGAATATCAGCAACAACGTGGATTTCATCCATGTCCATCCCCTATCGTACTTTGTGATAGTTTACTTTTGCCCTATAAACCACGCATCAAATAAAAAAGATAAATTTGCATTTTTTTACCTTTTTTAATTGGTTTGGTAGTGGGTGGAGGTATGGTTCGTTATAATAAAAGTTGTCTTTGAACAATGATACGAAAAAAAAACAAGCTTAATTCCATTCAATAATATGTTTTTTTTTCAATTTTACAACAATAATAATATCATCATATTTTATGTAAAAAACGCGAAGGTTTTTTTATAATGTGATACGCTCGGTAATCGGTAAAACGTTAACGAGCTCAAAAGGCAATAGATATTATAATAAATAAAAAAAATAGTACAATCAGTTCGATCAGGTATTCGGTTGGACTGCATTGGATGGTTCGGTTTAACTTGGTAGTTGAGCGACACCGACCTCGTTACTGGTCGGTAACACGCATTTTCGTTTTACTATTTTTATTATTATGTCGAATATGATGGATTCGTGTTATGACTTTCGGTGCCACGAAAATAAGAAAAAGTAACGAGCAGCATTCAATTTTATACGGTAACGCAATAAAGACCACCGTAAACACAGGAAGAAATTATTATCTTTGAAATGTCCCGGACATCATTACGGCCTCGTATTTTCGGCGATCTTAGTTTTATTCTCACTTATCTCTCTCTTTTTTCTATGTGTATTGCGATAAAACCAGATATTATTGACCTGCCACGATGTTGTCAAACGACTATGTATGAGATTATGTTATTTCTGTAATATTTTCTACCGTCTGCGTGTTCCATTTATCTGTTATGTTTGACAAGCACGAGCTGTCGGCTATATTGTTAGCGAAATAAATTACTTATCGTTCCTCGAATCTGGAATTAACAAAATATCTTTTTCAAATAGTACACATAATGAAATGTAATTCGCGTTTCATTAACAACACAACACCTCAAAAACGTACACGATATTATTTATGTGGTATTTTTTTTTTTTTTTTTTAATGTAAATAGGCCTTTATTTTCAATTTGATTTTCTCTTAAATTGAAATACTCATGGTCGGTCAATTGTCACTCTTGTTTGTCGCTGTTTATCTTTTAGCTTCGAGCAGGTATTGATTTTGCAATGTTGTGTTTTAGCTTCGATGCGGAGCTGTGAACATTGTTGGTTTAAGAATAATGCGTTTTTTTACGTGCCAGTGGTTACGTTGTCTTGAAAATCGCCAAACCGAATCCTTTATATAGTCTATAAAAAATAAATGTTGTAATTTTTGAGGAGACCGCCTGGAAAATCGCCTATTTAAATATAATTAAATTCAAGAAAAACACAAAACCTTTAACTTTTTTCAAGTTTTAATTAGTGAAAGTGGTAGTAATAGTTGCACCGACAAACAATCATTAGAGAGAGAGGAAGAAACGCTATTTGCCTATCTATTAATACCTTAAGTGGAATAAAGTTTTGAAATTAATACGGAATTGGTTTGCATATACTTGTTATGGTCGTGGCGGGTATTATTGAGGTGTGGATCATTACGGGCTAGACTCGCTTCCCGGTTGTCTTATAATAATTATTCTGCCTGCCTTGGTCGAGAGTGATTCGGTTTTCGATTATACAGCGAGGCAGAGGAGGAGGAGGAGCAGAATTTACTTTTGCCCTCCCAAGAAACGTCGCGGATGTCAGCTTATACGCGATCGGCTAAGTCCCCCGTTTCGGCGGCTCTGATCGGCGAATCGACAAACAAGTCAAAGTGTCCCGGGGCGGACGGGTAGTGTGACGATGACGGCAGCCGACGGTAGAGAAAGCGGTGAAAGCGGCCGGGTTGAAGGGCGAAATCTCGGGGTATTGGTAAAAACCACAGCAAATCTAATGAATGACGCGACAACAACACCTCAACACGCTTATCATATAATAATTACATTCCTCGTGTTCGCGCGCCGAGCGTGACGTTCATTGTAAGACGAAGGCTTCTCTTCTGCGTCGCCAGTCATCGGCTACAAATCATCTGCCCCCACCCACTATGATCGCTTGACTCCGGCCCCGTCAAGTCGATACAAAGCCGACTTTGCCACGTCCGTCATACACATAATGTATACACACGTCCACATTAGCGATTGTGTGTGCGAAGAATTCCACGGCTTGTACCGCGAGAAACGCGCTCGGCCGAAAATGATTACATTTCAATATATGGCTCACGTCTTGCCTCCCTCGTCGGCGGTCTTATACCCACCACGGCGGTATTCCGAGATGAAAAATTCCGACAAATTAATAAAAACTCCGGACGTATAATGTATTTTTCATCTCGCACCAGAGACGTGCCGTTCCGTCTTACGACCTGTGACGACGATGTTCGACGCGCGACATAACTCCACAACTAGGCGCACAGATTATACCGTCGGGCCACCACCGTACTACTGACACTGGTACAAACGGAGACACTGTTCCTACTTGTTTTTCCGTCAAATTCTATCCCTAAATCCTTCTGCACTGATCTATTTTACCAATTATTGTCAGTTTAATTTGTTTACTAATTATTGTTGTTTCCCTCCATATGCTTCGAACACTCTCAAAACTATTTCAATCATCCGGCCAATGGAACAACTTCAAAGTGCCCTCTTACATAATATACTCTCTTACGTTTAACGTCCGTTATTCCCACCGATCGGGGCTTAGCCGGTTTGGATTTAAATCTGTTGGGCTTATAGCTGGCTAACGACATAACGCTACCAAACAAGTTGACCCGAAGGAACAAACCACCAGTGGCCGAGATTCGCCTTATCTCACTCCGCCAATTGTTTTTAATTTCAAGAAAAAAATGTGTACTTTGTGCTTTTATCGTTTTCTAAAAAATTTCTAGAATTTTTCAAATTCGTATCGAACATCAAATTCAAAATTGATTTGCATATTTTCAAAACAAGTTTGTGCTTACTGTGGATGAACTCTTACACGTACACATATTTGTTTTTGTTCCTTTGACAAGGACTTAAATAACCAATAACGTATGGTTGTTGAGTAAGCAGTAAGACTACGATGCATGGCCCGCATGTACACAGGTAAATAAGTTTTCAAAAGGAATTACTGAGAGGCACACAATGGCGTACCTACTAATATGAAACTAATTAGCAAATAACAGTTTTTTGTATAAGATATACAAGGACTTTAACACCTCAACTCTCTTGATTGTGGTAGCTTGATTATGTTTATCTTTAGTCGTATGTTGGCTACAAGAACGTTTCTAGAAAATACACCCGTATTTTAAGGGATAGTATATTGTTTTCTATAACATATTATATACTTAAGATATTCGACGAAAAAGTTATTAAAAAAGATAATTTAATATTTGTTTCTAACGGAATATTTTAGGTCATTAAAAGTTAGCGAATAAACCCATGCAGAAAAAAAAAATGTTATTGTAAAAAAGTTTATTTTGACCAAAGCTTACTTTTAAAAAATGTCCATTATATTTAAAAAATTAAATGTAATAATAAATTACTATTACATATAATTATACTATTTATTTATACATCAATAACATTTCAACATTTATTTTATAACTTTATTAGTATTTTATTTGAAGTCATTGTTCTGAACAGAGCTATAGTTTTAACTTTCACGTCTCATTGCAATATATTATATTAGCGTTTTGTAAGAATTTTTTTATATATTTCTTAATACATTAAATAAATTCATTTTTTTAAATATTTTTTGCGATTTTTAGATAGTAGAATAAATAGGAAGAAAATTGTTTCGCTGTAACAATCTAAAATAACAAGCTCGAGAAAAAACTGTACGACTACACAAAGCAGGTATGCTTATATAAACTACATTTTTTTAATTAAAAAAAACGGCGTTCGCTGTTAATCAAAAGGATTGGCTTTGTAAAAACTATTTCAAAGAAAAATAAATTTACTAAAACGTTTTGTTTCAAAGTTACTTATTATAAGACTAAAGTAATACGAATTCGTTACAATACACCTTTAAGGTGATGATCAAGATTAAAAATATATAAAAGTTACAGAAATGAATTATTATTATCACAATAATTATTATAATTAAAAATTTTGGAATTTCAAATCGGAAAATGAAATCATATAGTTGCGTTTTTATTTTACGATATTTGTATCATTCGGCAACGTTAATTATTTTAATGACGGCATCTTATAAGGTTTTATGTTTTTTGTTTAAGAAATTAATAGACTATATCTGGTGCATTGTATAAACAGCTATTGTTGATGTTTCGGACCTAGATGTTTCCACTCTATAACAGTTTTCAAGTTATAACAGGTTGTTTGAATTTACAGATTAAAATTCTTGAAAACTTTTTTTATTTCCACTAAACCCCACAGGGTATTTTCCATAGCATTAGCTTTGTACGTTGAAGTATTAATATTGTACGCTTTTGTTAAAGGCCGCACCCTGTAATGTGTTATGTTGCCAAAGTTTTAGGACAATGGATACGGTATAACGTAAATTAATTCAACTGCGGGCAAGTAAAAAATTGATGAAAAAACCGAGTAACATAAAAAAAACAGCACGGAAAGGAAAAACTTACACAAAAAAAAAAAGAAGCAAAATAATAAAAAAAAACTAATAAGACAAAATTAAATGCCCCTACAAATAACCATATAGCATACCGGCCAAAAAGATTGAGAACAATAATATGTTTTGGTATAATATTTTGTTACTATTACTATATGAACAATTACTTAGCAACCGTTTCAACTGTTTTTTCATACCCATGACTTTTAGTTTTTTTGCATTTATGTAAAAACAAAAATAGAGTTTGTGTGTGTGTGCAGTTGTAATATTATATTATATTGTCTGTTTTACATTAGTCAGACAGAAAGCGAGTTCCGCCGGAACTTATTGGTTTTGGAAGTATTTTTAAACGCCCAATATAATATATTGTGTGTATTATATTTTAATAATATTAATAAACTCCTTTGGCGAGAGGTCCGTCAATTTGCCGCTTAGACGTTTAAATCGGCAATTAATAGGATTCAGTAAGCGAAAACGGACAAAATTACTTGAGCTCGTAAACCGTAAGACCTTATACCGTCCCTCGTCAACCGCCAGTCTAACTTATATTGCTATAACCGCGTTTTCTAATTAATCATTCGGAGGCAAAAAAAAAACCGTTCTCCCAGTTTGAATACCGCGACATTCATTATTCAACCCCTATACCGAAAAGCTCGATTATAAGCGAATTAATCTTTTTCTTTTATTATATTATAATAACACCGTATTTTCGAACGAGTTAGGTATTACATGCTGCCGTTGTTAGTATCGATAGTGCCCACAGAAAAGTCATGTCGACCTTTTCTTCTTCGAAACGCCTTTGCGGACCGTATACATATTGAATTTCAATGAACACACGTGTGCGGTTACAACCGAAATTCGGCAATTGAAACGTCATTTAAGTCAAGGTTACGTCCGTCGGTCGTTCATTATAATTTCTTAATAACCATTATTAGCGCCCCCAAAAGAAACAAAATATATATTCTCACAACTAATGGTCTTTGGGTTACTAATGGCTGGGAGTTGAACGTCTTATGTAACACTGCGGTGTTTGAGATGAAATCATATTTTGACTTGGTCGAGACACGACGGTCGTCAGTGATTTTTGTCTTTTTGAACGTTTGTTTTTTACAGCAGTTTTTACTCTTAAATAGCGCAAACAATTGTTTTTTATAGACATATTTTTATAAACAAAAGTTCTAGTACTTTATTATCAAGCCTTTGCAAAGGAATCGTATGAATCCCACATCGTTTGCTTAACTTTATTAGTTTTTTTTTTTTAAATCTGTTCGTTTCTCACTTATTCGAACAGATATCGATATTATCTAATTTTTTTAGGCCTTTGTACAACAAAACAAAATGTACGAGATGCCGAATATGATGGTTTTCTACTGTATTCCTTTATAGTATTACACAATTCGTTTGGTGTAATAAGATAGCAAATCTTCTTCCAGGCATTGTATTGCATTTCTTAGAAAACCAACAAGATCGAACTTGTTATAAAATAATAGTAGCTTGATAAAAATCTCTCTTTTGAAATATATTGTCAATGGTATTGTTGTGTTATATAATAATATTATTATTAATTTCACGAAAAATCGGTGGTTCAAAGGGTTCGGTGCACTGAGAAAAGGATCTCAGTGCCCGAAGTATTATACAACTCGAGGAGACTTTGTATTATTATATTGGTTATTTATAACTTTGGCCGTAGACATTTTGTTTGCGCCTAAGTAAAGTTTATAACCCCAACATTGCTCACGTGCTTTGTACAACGTGTGTGTGTATAACATATTTTTATTTGCAATACAAACATAAAATAAAGCTCGAATTTTAAAAAGGAACAATACACCTTGCAAGACTGTTATACTAGTCGATATTGATATCAGTAAAAATATCACAGACTTGAGTTTTTCATTTGATTGAGTTAAAATAAAACTTGCTTTTACTTTTTTTAGTATTATTTTAGAATAAAATTATTTTCGTTTACTCGATTCGGATGAATGATTTTCGCTTCAAAAATTAATTATTAACGTTTTTTATTAAAACGTCAAACAAACGAACTGTTCCAATAATTCCATGTAAATACTTCAAATTTGCCAAATAAGATAAAATAACAATTACCGTGTCTTAGTTATTCAGCATATAAAACATTTTTGTCGTGCAATTTACAAAAATATAAACTTTACAAGACGAGAAGAAGAGTTAATTTCACTTAATTCCTGTGAATGTTTAAGACATATTTTTCTCTTATTACAAGACCGTTTTTCCTAAGGAATATATATATTTATATATCCATAAAAAGGCGCATTAAATACAAGTCGATAAAGTTACAAGGTACCAAATTGGTTTTTGTCTCTTAAAATAAATATATTATAAAAGCGCAACTGAGCGTTTCATTATAAAATTTTAATAATATTTATGTAATATCTGTATTGTACACTTAGTTCGCCGAGACCGGTTAATTAAATTAAATTGTATCGTACAGTGTTCAATGTTCATTATTTAATATACAAATTTTACGTGTATACATATATTTTCATACGATATTATGTACCGTTTACATTATTGTATACACCGCAATAACAATATAATGGAGACGTTCACAAAAATATTTTCACAAAAATTCGTACTGTTGTGTTGTGTGTGTTTGACTATACATTACAGCTTTACATATAATATATTTATATAAATCATCATGCATTAATATCGTGGCTAACATTGCAGGAAATTGAAAAACTGGTCGGCTATTGATGTACGCGATGGAATTTGCGGTTACCGTGTACATTAAAATTTATGTTGTATTATCGTCATGCTCAAGTCTTATACACATTTTTATGCGCAAAAAATATCTAAATATGAGCTCGTTAAACAAAAACCAGACACAAAAAGTAAAACAATATATATATATTTTTTTTTTGTATATTTTAAACAAAAATGTTATCGCGTTTACTGCTATTGTTTTCAGGAAAGTAATCTAAACATTTTTTTAAAAAAACTATACAAAACAAAATGTTTAACCTATTAATCAACGTTTTGTACTATTACTGTTTATACTTTCATAGGTCATGATAATAGAACACACAGCACATGTTTCTTCCATTAATTTATGAAATATATCCAACACACTTGTGTTTAGAGCTACTGATTTGACACAAGAAAATGTACACACATGATGTAAATCATCAAAATTGCACTTTTTACACCAATATATCAGCTTATGGCTTTCGCCCACGCGATTATAGACAACAGTTAAGCAGTTTGTTAGACTTCCTAATTAATATTATTGGCCACGGGCTGCGGTAGAGACAATATTGTAAATCGGACGGGGAGGAGATTATAGAATGAAAGGAAAGGCGTTGATAAATATGTAACACCCCCCCCCCCCCCCCGTTTAAAGTTGATCGATAGAAGAGCAAGTGGCTTTGCGGTTTTCGAGTAAAATAATAATATTTTTCTTGAGGAGACCTACTACAATGGCGACCGAAAATAACAACAAGGGACTTCGGGCGTTATGCAATATGCGATTGTCCGGTACACATGTGAGCATGCTTGCCAATTGCAGGGCCGGCAAACAATAGGTGAAAGGTCACGTTCCCGGTAACCGGGGTAGCTCCGAAAGTGTAATTTATTAAGGCGAGAATATTGCGTTTATTTGTTTTGGGTGCGTTTTTTTTTTGCCTTGGCCTTCTCTACCCTTGGCGCTTATAATCCTTTTTCCGAAGCACCGGATTAGCATTTCGCTTTGTAGAAAAATAAAAAAATAACAATAAAAAATACCGCAAGGCATTAACGCTTATTTTTTTCTACACGGCTTATTGAAGTAATTGCAAAAAAAAAAACACCCAATGAAGAAGGTAAAAAAATCGAATTAAGAAACTGTATTCGTGCGTTGTGTTTAGTTATTGAACAAAAGTAACTTTACAAACTATTAGTCCGGTAGTAAGGTTAAATGAATTAAAAACCGGTATTTTGTTTCTTTACAAACTACAAACTGCCTACAAGAGACGGTCGCACGTACGTTTAACTTTCTTCCTGTTTGGATAACACGCTAATCATGTGGCTAAAAAAAAACAACGAACGGACAAAACAAACGTGGTACGGGACGAGCCTACGGTGATGGTTAAGTAAACGCGGCTTTTTTCCAAGCACTTGTTCTCAATAAGCAAACTATCCAACTAAACTTATCCAGGGAAAACGCGCCGGTGTATATTACCATGTATTATATTCCTGTTGAATTGGACATTAACGACATCAACTACATTAACGTTGGCTTTCCACTGCAGAACATAAAAATATACATATATTAATTGCGTTTATGGAATTTTTTCTAATGAGAGTGTATTTGTTTTTTATATTATTGCTTTTGTGACATTATAGCACACTATATACATACAAGCAAATAACAATAGGTTTTTAAGATTAAATGAGGAATGAATAAATAACGGTAAGGGAACGAGAATTAAGAAGAATTTGATCTTTCACAACAATCCTGTCGGCAACGCGAATTTCATAAACGATTATATTATTATTACATTTTTTTTCTCTCTTACCTTTGCCTTGTTTGCACGCCACACCGTTACAATGTTTCCATAAGTCATACCTCTGTCGTTTCTATAGTTAAGGGAAATGCTTTAAAAAAAAAAATGTAATTCTCAAACGGCCCAACTGCGATTTGTGTTAAAAGGGGCGTTAAATTATTGTGTTTTGTTCGCTGAGAATATATTACAACGATTGTTCTCGGCAACACACAATAGTATAATATATAGAATAGAGACAACAGAGACGACAGAACAAATTGTAATAACCATAAGTGTAGTAGTTAACCTAAAATATATTATTACACCTTTTTTTTTTCTTTTCTGTTTAATACTTACTTCCGGGGAGAGACCGCTTGCGCATTGCCGACACGAGTCTCGTTTATTTCAGATGAAACGACCACACAGTACAGTTATATTATTATACCTACTAGTAAAAGAACGCAGACTTCCGATTGTAATAAGGGCTGTACCTATTATCTGCTGAAGCTGTTAAAGTTAACAATTCTGTCTGAACGACATGCCGATAATAATTCAGCAGTAATATATTTAGCAGTTAATAATTCATTGAATAATAACGGTGACAAAATGTTAAATATGTTTACAACATTTCATTGCCACGTTATCGAATACATCACATTTTTTCCAAGAATATTACGCTAAATATTTTACATTAAACACAAATTTTAATAAAAAACCGTTATAGTCATTTAATTTACCGACTTGGTATTATCGATACCAATTTTCGTACATAAAATGGGTTTTACGACGATCAAAATTAATCAGACCTTCGAAAACAATGACCATTAAGCTTGATTTACACTTAAAATTATACATTTAAGCCGACCTACGGTAGTTAGAAAGCGTTTCGTTATAATGTATTACTTTTACCTTTTTATTTGTCAACAGAGTATATCTATATTGGAAAAATAAATAGCCCCATCGATTAGCTTTAACAGAAAGCGCCCTATAATGATATCGCAACGATGCATCTATCTGGACCAAATTTGAATTATCGAAAAAGTTTTGGTCGGTATTATTTTTGAAACCACAAACGTTAACTTTTCCCCTACCGGTCGCTTTGCCAGTATTTTAATGATTCCTTGAACAAAACGTATCTATCTATATGTACATGGTGAACGATGACTGTTGAATAATTTACCAAGTTTATTGTTCTCTTTAAAATACTTTTGCAACCACCAAACAGCGATCTCAGTCATAATAGCAACTCAATATTCATTGCTTTTTTTTTTCAAATTTTGGTAAAAAATAAATGACGAAGCAAAATTGAGAGTTAAATTACAAAGTAATGCCGCGTACTCGAGAGTTCATATATTTTTAATGCAGACAGCAAAAAGCGTATACAACATTTAAAACGTATAACTATAATGTTTATATAAAAAAAAAAAAAATGAAACCGCCGTCTAAAAGTGGTTGTGGGAAAAAAGCGCAGTATGGAAAAAAAGAGAACAAAAATAACAAAAGTGAAATCAAATATTCTTGTATTTTTTTACATTAAAATATTATGTTCAAGCCACAAACAAATAGAACGAGGTTGTTAGATAATATGTATTGTCTCTGCAGAGAGACTTTGTGCGGCTGCCTAGTAATATAAGTAGTTCAGCGTTGTCTTTGTGCTCTTTGTAAAATGTATGTAATTATATTCTTTCCGGAATCCGAGTACTTGAACCTTCAGGAAGTTCAGCGAGTTTAATAATAACTATGTGCTGAACAGAGTGAACAAGTAGGTAACATCTCCCGATCATCATAATATAACCGCCTAATATTTAAAGTAAACAATATTTCTAAACATCAAACTTTAATTTATGGACCTTTTATCCACCATTCGAGTATATGTATTGCATATATATGTATAATATATATATATATATATATATGAAGTTATAATTTATTGAACTTTGTGCGAATTGAATACAGGCGTACGTTTTTGTTCTTCTTGTTAATCTTATACTCATATAATATTATATGCCTACTAAAGTCTTGCCACAGAACAAAGTATGCGTCGGAGAAGTATTAAATTTCATAAACTGCTCACATATAGTAGACAGAAAGATATATATTATTATAATATAACTCACTTGTAACACGAAAGTTCAATATAAAACTAAATTGCCGAATGCTTAACGCCGCCACGTTGGTTGGCGAAAGCGTTATTGTTATAAGATTTTCGTTTAATCTCGAATTTAAAACTTACTACATTAAAGCGCGGATGGGGTGAGATAATTTCCCATCGTGAATTATAGCTTGCACGTAACGAACATAAAACATAATACTGCTTGTTTATACATATAGTACCTATGTCTTATATGGTCCGAACGCTTATACAAACTTACACGTTCTATGTATGTATATAGTGATAAAGCTTAGTTATAGTACACAATAATAATGATGATAATGTAACAAGACACGAATACACTCAATTTATTTACTTTAAAGCTCATATAACCGATAAATTTGGTAAAGGACAGTGTGAACATGTTCAATATACACGTCGTTAAAAGCACAAAACTGTTTCCAACAATAGAGTTTGCATTTTACTTATTATTTTTAGCGTGTTAAAAGTTGATTAGTTCCTTTTAATTTGAAAAATGTAATCAGATTATTTGTTAACTGATTTTTACACGCCATTCCATTACAAGATCTTTATATTTAATCATTTTTCCACGTGGACACTATAGTTTAAGCTAGAAATTGAATATTTGTGGAAAATTGCTTAAATTAAATCACTTAGGAAATGGCCGATATGGGGTTGCTGTTTGTAGATTATCTTGGTGGTTAATATAATTATTTGGCTGGCAAATACAATATATATATGTGTGTGCATATAATCGATAATGGATTTGAGCCATGAAACAGTAGTAAAACACACGTGTAGCACTTAAGTAGATCTATAGGAATACTTTTCACATAAATATCAAGTGAAATGTTTGTTTTATCATTGTTAATCAAATGTCGAATAAAAAAAAATCTAACATAGGTAGTTATTTACCTTTTTATTATAATTATCATATTGCTATTACAGTTTGGCAAATTTAGAAAATCAAGTTTAATAAAATGAAAATTTAAAATTTCACAAATCACTTTGAACTGGTGAATATCTAATCAGATGAACTGTTAATTGTTTAAAGTTTTAAATAAACAAACAGAAACGTTAAAGTAAATAAATTTCAATTGAGGAAATTAAACAAGTTAGATTTAATTGAAAAAAGCCAAGTTTCTTCTTCTTCTTTGAAATCGTGCAAAGTTAGTAAGTCACTCATGAGCTCGTTTTTGAGTAATTGAACGATGAACGGCGGTTCAAAGGAAGTAACTTGACTTAACTTTCGACTGAAGGTCTGTATGCGGTTCGTTGGGTATATATATATATATATATGGGCGCCCGCCAACGTTAGTAACACAGAGGCATAATATTAGGTACCTACTTACATATTATTATTGTGTTTTGAACTAACGGTGGAAATGGGTTAACAGATTTTAAAAAGCGATCGTTTAGAACTTGCACTCCGAACCCAGTCGGTATCGTTAAGACTCTGACGATAAATTTTGTAACAAAACAATTTTCTTTTTGGACACAAACCATGTCATTAAGATCCTGAGATTGTTCCGGGAGGCACGCGAAAACCGTTGTTCGTCCGGAACGAAATATGGTAGTATTGAGTAACGCATATGATGTGATTGCTGATTGCCGTTGGAAAATCATTAACAAACCAAGATAAAATATATATAGTTGTATATACAGGGTGATACTTTCCTACACTTGCCATACACTGGATTTCTCTTAAAATAACTGCAATTTTGTAGTTTTGTCTTTTTGAAAACGTTATTATTGTTTATGCTACATTACAATCTTAGGCAATATTCAAACTTTTGAAACTTTAATAGCAACGTACATGTTTTATTAACTTTTTAGATTTAGAATAATTTTCTTAAAATTTTGATTGGTCGATAATCAATTTTGAATCAACTATTTTCAAATGATTTAAGTCTAAAAATTAGGACGAGAGAAAGGGTAATTAAAAAATTCATTTAAATATATATGTTTCGTTTAAGTTTTAGTAATAAAGCTCCAGCAAATACTAAACAAAAATTGAATATTGTCTAACATTTTACTAGAACATAAATAAAAATGTTTTCAAAAAGAAACACTACAAAACTGCAATTATTTTAAGAGTAAACTAGTGTGGGACGTTAAAAAAATCACCCGGTATACATAAATATAACATGGCCGGTGGTAACCGTAGTAAGATTCGAAAATAACCGCCGTGATACATAAGCTATTTTTAAGTACTGCAGATGATGATAATGTGCGACCTGCGACCCAAAATTGTGGCCGTTCTTGTACTACTCATAAGGTGTTGACCTACTTTATAGACAGGAAAATTGATGGTTTTAAAGTTCTATGACCCAGTTTACACAATATTTACATTGCCAAGTATTACATATTTTTAATTTCAATATTCAAGCCGAGTAAAGAATACAACTTGGAAATAGGTAGAATTTTATTTTGTTGTATTCAAATTTATTTTGAAAAAACTTTTTTTGGTTTGAGTTGTTCAAACACAAGGTCGACCAAAGGTTATCTAAACAGCTAGGGGAAAGTCTGTACGTCATGGCCTCGAGCTATTATCACACTACGGCCACTCGTGGAAACTCTCTCACGGGTTATTATCGAGGAAGTTTTTTTCTTAGTTTAGGTCGTTCATCACCATTTATCCAATTAAGTGACAGCTGATCGGATATTTGACGAATTTATATGTTGGCAAACGTTTGAGGGGGAAAAAACTTTTTTCAGCCGCACAACTGCACCGTGTGCTCTTAAAAATTACAGTCAATACAAAAACTCCGTGGCAGAGTTATTTTTTCTGCCCTACTCACGTTAGGTACTTTCAGCTGTGCTACATTACTTTATGTTTAGCAAAAGCATTCAAGATGAAATTATTATAATACAGAGTTTTGTGGACGAGACGACAAAAGCGGAAGAGTGTACACAAACAAATGTAAAGCAATGAATACAAACGAAAACGCAATAATTTCTGTCGTTGAAACTGACTGCGGCGAAGGGGGTGGATTGGAAGAGGAGATTATAACAAATAGTCTTCATTGTCCAAAATAATCACGGACAATCAATCATATTATCGACAGTGTAGTATATAGTATATACATACAAAATGTATACCTGAGCTGTTGCCGGGTCGAATTAATTATTATAGTTTCAGTTTAATCGTTGGGCGTTTGTATACCGACATAATTGTCTGTAAAAGACCTGGGTCCATTTATGCGGTCCGTCATTGTTATTATTCGGTACTACGCCTGTGTAGCTACCAAAATATGCCTGTAGAGCTTGGTGTACATTTCATGTATACCTTTTTGGGTGCCAGTGCTAGTACTTTTTTTTTAATAATAGCCACAATGATTATCGCCGGGAGACCAACGGCCAATAGGCATAGCTATTTTGACGTTTCGATACGATTATCATGGCCGACATTATACAACGGTATTTATACATTATTGTCATAATATTGACTCGGACGGTGAACGAGTTTCCAGGGTTAGTATTCCAATGATGAGTTGTAATCAAATCTAAACGATCGTTAGTCGAGTATAGGACGGTTGCTATCTTAATGAGTTTGAAACTTATTGCAATTATGACGCCACCGCGTGAATTGCAGACATCAAAAACCATTAGATTATAATATTATATTGATAGGACTCGTCAAATTTCCAAACAGTAAACAAATGATCGAATTCGGCCTATTTAAAAATAAAAAGCAATGTTTTTTTATAAAAAAAAAAAAGGAATAACAATATTGTTGTTAAAAAGTGTTACTATATAGTTAATATAATGTACTTAAAAATAATTGCCTAACTTAAAGCTAATGGCAATGTAAATGAAAAATATTAAGTACTTTAAACTCAAGTGTTTTAAATTCAGAAAATATATAAAAGCATAAAACTTTTCTCAGAACTACAAAACAAACTGACTAAAAAACTTATATGACTTTGGTAGCGGAAATGGTTGAACGTTTAACTTAGGTAATTAAAAACCTAAAAAAGTGTTTAAATAAAATCTGAACAGTATAATTTAAAAAACAGTCCTTTCTTACAAGTATAAAGTTTTATTAATAAAATGATGTATTTGTGTCATACTATAAACTACCGTATAATGCTAGTGATTTAGTGTAAACAAAAGTGACGGTGCATAAATATCAATCAGTGTCTGTGGAAAATACATAATATCCTTTGCCAAGCGTTTGAGTATGTTACTTGTAGGCGTAAGTATAATTGCGTTACAAAGAAGAGTGTAGACTTCCTACACATAACATTATTTTAGTACAAATTGACTGGAATTGCAGTGGAAAGTAAGTTTTTTCAAATTGATAAATATTACTAGTACTATTTAGAAAGGTTATTAATGTAAAATTATCTTCTCACGTAGTAAAAAAAAAAAAAGCTTGCAATTCTTTAACCTGTAAAGTGGGGGTGTATTATAGTGTAGGAATGGTTAAAAAAAATAGTTATTTCATTGGCCCTTAATTAAAATGGGTATCCTCCATCTCTCTCTCACTCGCTCACTCCCTGATTTAATGTTAACGTTTCAATAATTAAACTTTTACAAACAATGTTTTTGGTGTTTAATTTATATTCAAAACTACACCGTTAATTCGGCGTGTACGATAAATTATTCATATATTTTCCGCAACATCAAATAAAAAAAGGTGTTAAAAATTACCGACAGGAAGGGTATCTCGTGCGTTTATGGTAAACATTTTAAAATAGATATAACATGTGTTATATTATTGCTCAGAATTTATAATTATTGCCGGTGTTTTGTTAATCCGTGATCACGGCCCAAAGATCATTCAGCAATAATTATATTCATTGCGTTGAGTAATAAGTACCAACATTAATATTTGTATCATCAAAAATATAACATATAAAGCTTTCATAATAACAGTTGCAACGTGTCCAAAACTTTTCTATTGTAAATTCTGATTTTTTTTTTTATGTTGTTCTTTTTACTATTCTATTCTTTCGTAACAAGTTATTGATAAGGGTTGACGTTGGGCCGAGTGTAATAATATAATTTATTATTTTATATGAAAAACCATCACACTAAACTAGATATTTTTTTAACAGTTAATAAAGAGTTTAAATCCAGTATATATTATGATTGAACAACTTTGATACAGAATTACAAAGAAATTATAAATAGTATACATTATAATTCTCGGAACCTTGTATAGGAACCTGGAGTAAAGTAGTTTTAATAATAGTTATTACTATGAAATATCGGCCAACGCGGCAGTGTGGCAAAAATCTAAACCTGCATAATGTATACAAACACGGTTAACGTTTTTTATAACAGTACTAACAAACAGAACCGCAAAAATAAAATTTATAAATAGTAACGTTTTGTCCGCTGTGGGTTTTCGATTGTATTTTTCATTAAAACCGTGACTCCGCCGTTCGCACGTAGAACCCGTTATTGAAAAACACATAAATCATTTGTAAAAAAAAAAAAACTATTCCTCTATACACATATACATACACACACAAAAAGCAATAGTAATAATAAATACAATCCAAAATGCAAGAACGTTGATAAATTACTATCGGTCGCGTTTAAAGTTTAACAATAATTAGCCTACGGGCATCTAATTGCCAAAGTCTCCAAGTGTGACCCTTATACACATAATATGTTCACTTAGGACACTACTTAGTATAGTATATGTCGATGGTTTAGCGCACACTTGTTATAAGGCCACTTTTTACCACAATACACTTTTTGATACCAAAAGATAGAAAATTGAATGCTTATTTTTTTTTTATTTAAAAGTTCTTTAAATCTCAAATTTATATTTGTCACGACACTTACATGTACAATAAAAACTTTGTAGTGCTTTCTGTAAAAAATTGAATTTGCTCGCCTGAACGAAATCAAATTTGCTACTTATAACAAGTGTGCACTAATAGCTATTGATATTATTATACTATAAAATTGACGGATAAAAAAAAACCTCATGTGTGTACACGCATGACACCCATGCCCTTAAATTGCCTATACATTTCGCCGTGTCAATAATACTAAATAAACAAAAGATGTTTTTTATTACAGTTATATTACTGCAATCAATTTTTGTTTTGTTTCAATATGCTACAATAACAATTTTTCTAGAGGTCTTTAATAAAAAATAAAAAATATCTGAGATAAATATCAAAAACATATGTTTGTATTTCGTAGCAGAGAAATAAAAGTTCAATTAATAATTTCTCCGTTCGACGATTACTTTTTTTAGCTCAAAGCTTTTGTACCGAAGTAAAAATATTTTAATGACATATTCTACTACTTTACCGTCGATTAATGTGCATTTTTCAATTTAAATTATACAGTTCAATGTAAATTGTATAAAGATGATGTTAAGTGCCAGTCAAAACTTTGTTGTCGCTCACGAACGAGTCTGATAATTTGTCAGTAAGTTAATTAGTTTTTCCATTAAAATTGTTCACAGAGTTTCATTATAATAATGTGGTCGTTAGCAATGGTTGTTTCTGTTTGGCGTTAAAGTTCAATTTTTTATTTTTTTTTTATTTATAAATTAATGACTATAATTGACCGCAGAGGCCGGAATGGTCTTATACGATTTTTAAATCCTTATAAATCACGCTAAAAAAATAAAAAACATAACACTTTTAATCCGATCATCGGATGAGCTTATTTCTAAGTCGACTACGTGCAGTAGTTTTGACGGGAAGTGTTTATTTGTGAATGTACGAAAATAGAGTAGGCGAAGCTATTTCATATGACTATTTTTTTGGAACATTATTTTTGTGTATACAATAGATCCTTTTTCCGTTTTAAACTGTTTATGCTCATCATCAATTAAAAATCACCACAATAATTATTGTATAGCATATTATATTATTGTTATTATACACAGTTGTAATTTTTACTAATAAAATAATAATTGTTACTGATAGTGTTTATACTTTATAGAAATCTTTACAATGGGTGTTTTTTTATCAAAAGCAAACATTCGTTTTTGGTATTAAATTTCAACGCAAGCTAAACAACAAACTTCCAACTGTAGCGTTTTGTTACGGTAAAACGAGCGCCACGTAGAACTGCACCTACTAATAATAATTTATGTCACTGGGTTTTTTTTTTTGAAAGAAGTTCATAAATATTTTCTTTGGAACAAAAAATGATACTCGCTTTGCGTGGCTTAATTGAATATAATATGTCTCGGTAACTCTTTTTGCCGGCTGCTTACGGTTTTATATTATTCTCGAGACCCAAAGCAGTTTGATTTCGCTAGAGGTGTGCCCAAAGTACAAAAGTGCCATTACTTCATAACGGATTTACTTTTATGTGTACCGCGCTGTAAAGAGTGCTCGGCATAATCAAAACAATAATTATTTTACCCGTATTGTTTGTTTTATTACACATAAAATGCCGGTAAAAAGTTTTGCCCGTACGCTTAAGCCGGCTACATTAACATTTAACAACTTTTTTTTTTGTGTTTTCACTCAATGCCTTCGAAAGCTTTCAAAACCGCGCACCATACGAAAACGGCTTGTCGCATAGAAATAACGCAAGGTAAACATATTTTCCACCGGGGTTATATAAATTAATATCAAAGTCAACGTTTACACAGTTATAGCTTGACAATATTATACAAAAAGCGATTACGTACAACTCACTCGGTTGCGGTCAAAGGTTATACTGTGTTATTGCTAGTTACGGGCAAAATGAAACGCCTGTGTCCGACATTTTTGCCAAGGACAATTTTTCCAAAGTTATGACGATTCGGTTGACTTTAAACATGGTTAGCTATCGTTGACAAGCTCACAAAAATAGTGGCTCTTGGCAGTATTAATGTTGACATACTGACCAATACAATACAATGACAGTATTGACAATCTAGTGTATATTTTATCTCCATCTGTGTGAGTGTATAATATTCTACATTCGGTTTCGGTGAACTTACTGGCCCGGAAAAATTGAATTCCTTTAACCAAAAAAAACACAATTTGGTATTGGCGAATAATAATGTAAAAGGGAAAACGCGCGGGGCTTTTGTTATTTTACAGCCGACAAAAAAACCGTTTATATTTTACGAGCCCATCGCGCTACACGGGATACATCCGCGATGGAAAAATATAAGTTTCAACTAACTGCCGCGGTGGCCAATTCCATCTGGTTGGTGATCCATTATGAAATAATAATCATAACCGTAATAATAAAAACCAATTTCCTCTTAAAGGCCCGCCACGGGCAAGGCGTTTTTTTCCTAATCATCGGTTGAGCCGATTTCACGTAATCCAGTTTACTTAACGACCCATCGCGTAAATATTGTTTTCAAACAAACTTACCGACCGGCATTTCACGCTCTACCTACTTAAAACCTGCATTACACCTACCTAATGCAATTTAGCGAGTGTCTGAAACAATGTTGTGGCGTTCCAATCGTTCCGGCGACATTGACATAATGAAAATGTAAAATTTGTATTGTTTTATTTTCGGGGGGTACTTTTGAAGATATTTTTTTTTTATTATATTGATGATAAAAAATATATAATGTCATATTACCACCGTATCATATTATACTGTTTTGAACATGAAATATCTACCAAATCCGCTTAACGTTTCATTCAAAAACTATCCTACCGTCTTTCAAATTAACACCAGAGGTACAAATTTGGTATTTTGTTACTCGAGATACATATGTTCTCTCGTCGAATAAAACATTTGACTACATAATTTTGTATAAAAAAAAGCCACGAATTCCGTAGTTATAGAATTCGTATATTGTATAGCATTTTTTCTTTTGAAAATCACACACAGACAAATGGAAAGGTCTAGATTGCTTTTGAAAAAATATGTATCGCAACAGAAATGCGCCTTTTTGACGGGAGCTCTATAAAATGTACATGCTTATTGCGCCATTTTCTAAAATATTATAAAGCTACAAACATGTCTGTTTGCAAATAAAATACCAACTCGCCGTTATATCCTTAAAAAGCGATTTCTACTGGCACAGATGGTGTCGTTCATATTAATGTTCGGCGATTTGGAATCGATACGTATACTGTAATAATATTATATTATTAACTAAAATATACATTTTTTACCCATAATATTTGATGGAAAAAATAACTATATCGGAAAAATTCGGTGACTCGGAAATGTAAATGAAATTTTACCATATTATCGGTGGCGAAGGTTGAAACTGTTTAGCATTTTCATTCGATTATTTTTTTTTTTTTATATATTTTATTAAAAAATAAGTATGACCAATTTTCCCGGAATCTAAAAAAACCGGGAAAATTAGAAAATGTATGAAATATACATTAAAAAAAAAAAAAATCCTCAACCATTCGGGAAATTGGAAAACATTATTATTTTAATTTTTGTGTTATTCGAAATAAAATCAATTACCAAAATAATATATTACGTTTATGCCGCGTTGCGTAAACGTTTATTAAAACCAAAAGATGTTTAGTGACTCCTTAATCATAATATAGTGGTCTATTTATGCAACCAAGCAGTAGTATTATATAAATCGTTATCTTTTATGATTTCCTTGTTTTTTTATTTTTATACATTTTAATTTTATAAATATTTTTCTAATAAAATTCGGTTTCTTAGGTTTTATATATTTTAAAACGTTTTGACTAAGACATGTTATTTTCCCCAATTATTATTTTTCTCGTTTTTTTTCGGAAAACACTTATTTTTTTTTTTTTGGAAATTCTGATTCACACATATGGGTTCTATCGACACGCGTATGTTAGGTGAAATAATTCCAAATCGAATATATTAAGCGGAGCCGTCGTGCTCGATGAAAATCTGTAACCCATAATACCATATTATACAAGACTCGAGTTTGAATGAACGCGGTGTTAAGTGTTTTTGAATTAACTATGTTCGCGACGACGTGCGACGTATACTCGTTGACGAAGACGAACTACACGTGCACTTGGACGACTGTGAATAGAACATCTGGCGTTAACAATAACCTTGGTAATGCTTGCGGGTCTGGGGGGTAGGGGAGGATACCGATTCAAGTGACGTGTCGTTTGGTGAAAACGTTTTCCGGCCGGGTCAATGATATTATATGTTTTAGTGTAGCCCGTGTGTATGGTATAAAACGCATCAACGGCTAGCACAAATACGAATACGGCGTGTGCTCGCTGCAATGACACGCCGCGTGTCACGCTATCCATCATCAGCGTTTTGCCACGGTCTTGTGCCAAGTGGAAAATTGACGGCAACGCTCTTGATACAAGAGTAAAAATGTGTATGTACATGATGATAATATGGTACACCGTCACAAGCAATGCTCCGTGGCAGCATTGCCGTTTTGCCGAGAAAACAATACTCAAGCACGCCGCGAGATTTCGATTTCATCATATTATAGGTACAACACCGTGCGTACACGTATGTCATGTTAAAAAAAAACCCGTTTAAACATGGCCTAACCGACTCGGCATTCGAATGGCACACATGTGAGATTTATCAATTATTTAGATTTGAGATTTTTATCAATATAGTCTGCAAGTAACGATCTTGTCCTCTAACTCAGCCTTTCATAATAATTTAAACAATCATATCCATATTTTCTTTTACCTTATAAAAAAATGCTAGTACTAATTATTCTTAACGCCAGTTCTCAATATTGAGTAGAAAAGAAATAAAACAAATTTGGAGCTGTTTGAAAATTTTATATGTATGTTACTAGTTTTATGTAATATCTGAATAGTTATTTTCTTGAACTATTTGTGTAATTTATGTGTGTTCATTATTGTTAATTAATAAAATAAATATAAAAACTACCTACAAAATATTACTGAGTTTATCTATTGATCTTTATAATTTATCAGTATTATATTGTGCAGTGTTCAATAAAAAGTATTTATTATACTTTGTGTCACACACAATGTCGCTAGTCCTCTGGATTACTCTGTTGCTGAATGCAGGGCATTATACTTCATTTCATTACAGGTCTATCCGTCTGTATATTCTTACTCTATGATTTGATGCCTATTATAGTTTTAAAATTACTTTCTTTGTCAAACCGTTGTTAATGTTCTTTGTGAGATTAACTTTAACTTAGCTGGGCAGGTTCAAACGGGTAATATGGGAATGAACTATTTGTTGGATTAGTGTTAAACGCGGAAAAATAGAGGTCAGATAAAAAAATAAATATAAAAACCCAAATATTTGCTCATTCGAGTGGTTCTTAGTAGTATTGATATAATAGTAAATGGAAAAATGAATTTTTGTGGAGGTATTTATTCAGTTTATGGGAACGGGCCTGCAAATATATTTTGACTTATGGGTCAGAGTCTAAAAAAGGCTATCATGTGAGGGACACTATTCAGTATTGACAACCCTCCTTGCGCCTACTACTAGGTTCCAATTGATATTAACTAAAATAAATTATATTTAAAATAATTCATTGAACTATCAAAAATGAGAAATTACACAACTGTAATATGAATAAAATAAAATAAAGATATACTTTTTAATACTATATTGTATGTTTTGAGAATTCCGTAAATGAACGCATGACACCAAAATCAAAATAGCTAAACTTTTATTTAATAATCTCAGCAAAAATCAAAAAACTTTTTTTACTCTTTAACTTTGATCAATCAACTAGCCTCTTTATTAACAATCCCGTTAAGATAATCTATTTTAGTTTTTTGTACAAAATACTTGATTTGCAGTATATTGCCTCATTAGTAATGGATATTTATAAAATTGGGTTGCTCATTCAATGGGATAATGTTTAATTGCAATTTATATCTTAATAAATTATTTACACCGTTGCATTCTTACTTCTGGTAACTGATATAAAAAAATTCTATAACCTGACATGCACATGTTATACATAATATATCTAAACAATTTCTGGTTAGGTATTGCCGATGTAAGTCTGGGCGTTGTTATAAGACTTAAGGTCTAAAAAATCGGATATAGTTCTGTTTATTGTAGGCAAATACAATTAAATTTCTGTTTTTTTGTTTGTTTGCTGGATATGGAAAACACATAATATATGATAGCGTAAGCGTTTGTCTTTTGCAGGAATACTTATAAGAATAAAATAATAATACGGATTTTACGGCGAGTTGCCGTAGAGTATATTGTGAGACAGTTATTGGCTATATGTTACCATAAAACGGTTTCCGTATATGACAAAGTAAATGCCATGTACTTAGCCAAGCGAAAATCTATGCAGTGTGAATTTTTTTTTCTTGCTTACTCTTACAAATAGGAAGAAACAACATTAGGTAAAAAGCCCGTCAATGCAGCATGTCAAAAACATCAATAGGTTTCAGCCATTAGTTGTAGGAAACCCCAATCTGAGGGAAAGTGCAAAAGTCAATCCGTTAAACTATAGTTTATACAAAACTTGGTCGATTTTGCATCAAAGTAAGAAGTAAATGTATGGACTTCGTTGGAAATAGTCAAAGTTGCGTTTACTTTAATACAGTAATTACAGCTTTCAATGTAAATCCTGTAAAGCGTTTTTTTATTATTTAGTCAATGACCTCAAACGGTGAGTTGTAATAACAAGTATTATAAACAAATGTATACATTTCTATTAAATTTAATGAAAAGATAAAATACTATAAGAGACGTGTTTTAATGCTTAGCATATTATTATAATATAACACACCGAATGGTTAAATAAAAACTATAAATGTACAGTATATCTATAAATGCAAACATTTACATTCACATACTGTGTTTTGTGTATTTAATTATTCAGAAAAATTATCAGTTTTTTTTTTTATCTGTACTAACAAAATATATTGTAAACGTTTTTACATCTCTTTAAATTAATGTAGCTGAAAACTTTTAGTCTGAATGTATGCTTAACGAGAACATGCTCGGGCAGTATATGTCAGTAGTGGCTGTTTATATTAAAAAGGTTTTTGAATGGTCCGGGTAAATTAGTGAATGCGTCAAACCGACGGGAAGTTGCACAAAAGCCGTCTACAGTTTTGGTCGAGGGCGTTTTAAACGTTATATTAACCGCAGTGGTGCAGCACAATACATTAAAAAAAAAAAAAGCAATAAATTAGGCAAACGATATTTGTAATATTAAACAGGTTTTTTTTTTACTTTAGTAGGTGCGCGCTGTATGTACCCGCTTTCTCTCGTTTTTTTCAAAAAAAATTCATGACTAATTTATTAGCAACCATTGTGTGTATCCCGGAACAATCCCCGGCATTGTGATTTACGCACTTAAAAAACACCAATTTCGCATGATGGCAATAACAATTATTATTATATCCACCGCGTTTCATAATTTACCCCGTTTTGCACGGTGAACATATAATAATCCATAATAATAATAACGATGAATATTTTTCTACGGCAAAACGTTTCGAAATTTTGTTTTCGAAGGGAAGTTTTTAAGTTGAAGGAGGACTGCGGTGGTAAAAACGGGCAACTCAAACTTGACCATGAACGTTTTCCACGGCAGTATTGTACTGACAATGCTTATTATACATACAACCCCGTCGCCGTATGTTAATTTGTTTTGTTTTGTTTTGATCACACTTATTGTCGTTACGGCGTTTAATTTATATAATGAGACTTTTTGCTTTTAAGCGTCGCCGTCGACTTCCATCATTCGTCTTCGGATGGTCTCTCATTACTATTCGGATCATTTATCCCGAAAACGGCACTATACTAAGTTTATACGCAGTTGTTATTTAGCTGAACACCCCGGGGATATCTTAAAGTAATGCGTGTGCATAAAACCGTCTAATAAATGTCCGTACAAAGTCTAGATTACAAAGGACGGGCAATTTGAGTGAACCCGTCTCTACATGTATAACGTGGTTTAATTAATAAAATATATTATATGATAAAATGTTTCGCCTGAACGCTGTACGTTGTATCAATTTACACCGACTTTTGACAACTTAACGTTTCACTGTAATTATTTTTAAACATTTTTTTTTATTGTTAAAATTAAAATAGTAAACTTTTAGAAAATTTCATGATTAACTATTAAAAAAAAAAAAATGCAGTCCAAAAACAAATGATTTGTCATCATCTTTTAAAATGTCATTTTTAATTAAGTAAATTGTTATAGATAAATTGCAAAAACAAAATGTAATACCAACAAATGAGCAGCCTGCCAGGATTTAGTAAGGATTTAAGAGTAGGTACCGGTGCTGTGTGTATACCGAAAATAATGAGTTCAAATGTTCGCAAGGTAGTTAACGGCGTATAGGACCTTTTTTCTTAGAAAACAAAACTTGGCAAAGACGTTTATAGTTTTGGAAAAGCATACGCTTCCAACAAGAACATTGTTGTACATTTTTAAGAATCAAGAGGCCGTGCCAAGACGGTATGATGTGAAAATAATGGCGGATCTATACTAAAGTTTTAAGGAAAATTGGTAATAGCGCGTATACGCACTTGCCCAAGGGGAAAATACTGCCATAGAAAGAGTGAGTAGATCACCAAACGTCTACAACGAGTCTTTGTTTTTGTTTTTAATAATGGACGATAATAATTCGAATGGTTTGAGTGCTCGGGGTTCGCAAGTCACACTTATAAAGAGATAATGTGTTATAAAAAATAAAATATCTTACAAAACTACTTCTTTAGCGCAAGTTTATAATTTAACTTTAAAATGATTTTTAGAATAACACTTGTTGCTGCATTGAGTCGAAGAAAAGATATAATGCTATAAATTACACGGTAGAAAGCATCAACGATATTATAATAATATATAAGCCGACTCAAATTGGGAAGTTTGTCTTTTCTGAGAAAATACAAGAACCACGAAATCTTGATTTCTATATAATGGCCTTCACGCACATTGTAGGGAAGTCGGTACTGAATATAAATACAAGGAGTATGATAAGTTTAAAGCGTTTACGCCTATTAAAGGGTTCCGCGAATAATAAACATTAACCTAAAATCATTCCCAAATGACAAGGTACAGCTGAATATATTATATATGTATACATACATAGGTAACTAGATTAATTCAACCCCTACGCGTTGACACCGTTAAATTCATCAAGCAAAACACACAAAGTCCAAAACCGTCTTTTCTTATGTCAAGATAATAATTATTGTTATTATAAAGAGTAACTGAATTTTGAACCTAAGACGTTGTTTATCATCCTACAATGCCAAAGAGGTTATACAAATTCCAGCAAGTCCATTAACTACGGTTTAGGACTTACTGAATTTTGCATTAACGCGTTCGATATTAATATAGTAATGTTATCAATAGCTAATTTTGAAACACCAATTGGAAGAATTCAGTTCAAGAACAAAATTATACACGGGCGAATTGTATAAAAAGTGAATTTATTGTGCAGTTCATTTAACCATAACTTGTTCCAAAAATATATTCCATTTAGAAGTTATTGATACGATTTGTTATGGTTGTTTGGCGCATTTTAATTTTCAATAAATCATATTGTATTGCGTTCAGTTCAATCAAAATCTATCTTACTAGTAGGTCACTTGTGTTTTGTCATACTTCACTTCAATAATGAGACTACACATTTGATTATAAATATAAGTATTAGTTAAACAGCTGAAAACATATTTAAATGGGCCATAGTAATAAAATGATTGTGTTTACAAATGTTCCCAAGCTTAGATACGATACAAATTTCTGTTTAATCCAATTCCGTTAAACAATCGGTAGTCGCAAATGTATATGTGTTGCAGCAATGGCGAGTCGGTCAAATCTATGTGTTACATTTTTACTTTATTTTTAAACCCAAGTGGTCCACGAAAACAAAAAGCGAAAACCATCCGGAACACGCAGTAGCCGTTACATATACGGCGAAGGCCAAACCCCCATAAACGATAAAGTACAGAGTATTGTTTTGGGTAACCGAGAATGTTTTGGCGCTCATTCAAATAAGTAAAAAAAAAATACTCTTCTAGTCGCAAAATAAATCTCAAGATTAATTTTCTTGCGTAACTGAACAAATGGAAAATCTGTAATCAAATTGTAATTTTTTTTCTTATACTCGGCAATTCGCCTTAGAAATAACACCGTTCTTTATTCGCCAGAAGGGTATAAATTCTAGTTGTAAAAACCGAACACAGTAAAAACATGAGCTGTTACCAACACTGTACGGTAACTATTTGATTTGCTAATAAAATTGTCAGTGCTCGTATAACCGGCTGGCCTGATAGTAAAATTCAATTAAATAGTCAGAAAATTAATTATAATATCCGATTAGTTTGTGAGAATATTTACCTAGTATTTTCTACACAATACTGAAACCGTAAACCCCGGTATTATAAGTAACACCTATTAAAAGTTTGATAGCGAGCTAAGCGTTGGTGTCTGTTTAATAATAATAAGCACTCTTGTAAAACGATCACATAATATTATACAAGTTTTTAATGCAAACACAAACAGTTTCTCGACACAACGTTTAGACCAAGAAATTCGTTTTGATCTATAAGAGTTCTTTACAGAAAATACTTGGGCTTTTTATTATTTCTGTAAAATGTCAAGTGTTAACGCGATTTGTCACGATGACGCTTTAATGCAAATCTGCTCGATTACGTTTGTTTTTAATTGTTATTGGTTTTTTTAATGAGTCAAATTTTATTAAGTTTGTGCAACATTATTTATTTCACGAGTCCAATACGAATTGTACTTGATTATTTTAATTAAGCAAGTTTAATCAAATATATTTAAAGGTGTTTTTTTTTGTAAAGATAAGTTACAAATGATAATTTGTCAACGATCACCTTTAGAGCAATACACGTTTTGAAAGTTCCTTAAAAAAAGTTTGGTTAAATTCTCGTTGCGAAAATTATATTGACAATAACCGTTCCATTTAATATATTTTTTAACTATACACAAAGAGAAAAGAATACATCATATTATGTTGATTTCGTATATTACTGTAAATGTAATATAAACATCATAGTGTGTCATTTCTACACATTTATTATCCACACCGTGCGTAGACAATAATAGCTGGTATAACAGCTTGTTAATTGCAACCTAACACTAACTTTTTCCCACTTTTGTACTGCAGACTTTAATGTTGGTGATTATTTTGTCTGATAGTAACCGCACATTGGTTTAACTTATCACCCGGGCGTTGCGGAAAAGGGACTCGGTAGCTAGCTGCTTTTAATAGTAACTACAACCGACATGTTACTAAATCACACGGGGTGGTCGAAACAAAGCCATTTTATAACAAATAATTGTCTTTGGACCGTGGCCGTCTACCGCTAAATGGTGTTCGTGTATAGATAAACAACGGTAAATAATTCCTCGCTCTTTTTCGGTGTTAGCAGACCCAGAACACTATTAATATTATTTATACTTTTGTTTACAACCTAATAAAAACATATAAATATAATATATATATTGTGAAACGTTATCGCATTGAACAATCATATTATATAGATCAAACTCAATAACAAACTATTATTAACTGATTACCAGTGTGTAAAACATATTTAGCTTCATGATTACTTTCCTGATTAGAAAATAAAAAAACAAAAAACTACAATTATTATTACGGTTATTAAATTATATAATAAGGATTTCAGCCTAGAGAATCAATTAAAACCAAACACACTTATATGCCTATACTTTGACGTCCATGATTCAGTTGATTGGTAAAGTTTTCTTTTCTGGGTAAATATACTTATCATCTGCTACGTGCTTTACAGAGAACTCATTAAATAGAATGACTTGAATCAACCAATGAAAATACAATAGTATACCTAATGCACAAATAGGGTATCATTCTAATAACAGTGGCCATAATTAATCCATCATAAGCAAATCTGAATAGTGTCTCCTAACAAAAGATTCTTTGGGGAATATTGAAAGGATTGACTGAATGGAAGACTAAACCGTACAATTCTGACCAAACAACACTAAGATCAATCCATTAATCAGATTACCCAATGTTGTCATACCAGAAGAAATAATTGTTCTGGAAAAAAAATCGACCTAATAAAGACTATAATAACCCTTCAATACGTCACGTTGCTTATTTGCATCAATCTTTTTTTATTTATTTAATTTGTCATATTTCATGCAAGTTTATTTGAATCAGTAAAACCAGGACACAAAGTCCAGACGGCAAAACGACCGTTCAACGGTGTGTTGTTATACATTTGATTTATTATTTAAAAAAAGGCGATCGGTTCAAAACAGGCGTTAAAGGTGCAACAATACCTAAAAGTATACAATGAAAAATTGTATTTTGTAATTATTGTTTTATTAAAACTGCTCTTCCGTGTAAAATTAATGCGTCTGTTAAGTATTGTGTACATAAGAGGTATTGTACGTCCAAAACAATTTAGGTCAACGTAGAGAAATAATTAATTTATAATTAACGATTCTTCGACACGCTTGACTAGATACCCATTCGTTAACGGGTTTACAATGGCCAAACGACGTCGGGGTTTTGTCTAACGTATAACATTATGAGGAGTAAGTAAACATAGCGCTTGTATATATATATGTATACAAAAATGTGCGCGGGGTTATAAGCGCATAATTTAAGAGGTCTCAATGGATAAAATATTACAAACACCGTCGTCGCCGTATAGTTATCATACGCGCATAAAATTACCATACATTATTCATCCGCGTTTGTCTAGCTATATTACATTAGTCGACCGTTGGCCGGACATTTTCTAATGCATTCGCACACACACACACAAGCACTTAACGTGAAGGCTCTTTAACATCTTTAAGACGATGGTGCGATGGTAGTCGGTACCAACTTCATACCATAAGGTTAAACCTTTGTGGGACACCCTGTATATAATATGATTATGCTATTGTTTCAACGCGGCTGGATGGCTAAAAGGCATCGACGTAAACGGGGTCTGATCATATTTTGGTCGGGTCCAAATTACTCATGGGTCGCTAATAATAATTGTCACAGACCTATATACCAAAATCGATAGAGGTACTTAAACCACCGATGTCGGACCTTAACGAGACCGTCGGCCGCAGTACACATTATATTATTATTATATTATCATTGTGGCCACGTACAAACACATAAATACAGCTTTAGGTTAACCACCGTCGTCGGCGGCAAGTCGACCGAAACAATAACAACAACAATGCGCTCATAGTTGTATAGCTATTACGTGCGAGGATTATTTTAAATCTTATATCCATCCGAGATAGAAAAATGTAATTACTATCCGTGGAGTGTTGTTTAAACAATAATTGTTTTAATTTAAAAAGTTTCAAATAAAATCGTTATTATATATTTGACAATTTTTTTTTTTTTTAAATCAAATGACAACATAGTACGCATTTGATACGCTTATTAAATAATAACTGGTCGATAACCAGTTTTTAATGGACACTTCTTAAGTTATTAGCGATGAAAGGTATCGGCTGGGGGGTGAGCAAGACTAGTGTTGTTTATTTTATCAAGCAGCACTCATCTGCACTTCCTTGTTATAAACTTTAAATGTAAATAACTCATTAAGTATTATTAAAAAACTAGTTATCGGCCAATCATTGTTTAGTTGCTATTTAACATTTTTTAAACTATCCTTAAAAATAATATGCTTTGACAAAATATTGTGTGTAATTTGTGGTCATTAATTATAGTAAAGATTTCATTTGAACAATTTGTAGCCTATTTAATTAAACCATAGAAAAAAATAACTGTAACATAAAGTTTAGATAACCCCATAGAGCAAAACAATTTAAATATTTTCAAAAATCAAGTTTTCAGTATGTTTTAAATTTTGGTTTTTTTTTTCGCGTTTGACATAATACTTGGTAAATAAAATTGCTGAAACATCTTGTATAACATTTAAAACATTATTAAAAATATTTACATTTGCCATTTTATTAAATTTTTTTTTTTTGCTGTATTGATTATGTCAATAAAAGTTCCACGTGGTGCGAAGAATGTGATTTTAGTCAGACTGTATTTCGTTTAGTATTGTCCCTATATGAATAGACCTTGATGGAAATGCCAATAATAGCTGTTTGTCTTGCAAACAATATAACCAAAGCTATACTCGCTAATGTTTCCACGCATTTCTCTATTAGACCATCGACCAAGTTAATTTTCTACGACACATAAAACTGCAATAAAGCCAAAGCGGTAATATTAAGGAATCAAGGGTTCTATGTACGGCGAATAAAATTTGATCGTCGTGCATTAATTCCAATGCTTTAGTCATCACGTTTGAACTTAAAATTGCTTGTTTGGCGCACAATTGATACGTTTAGTCGACTGACTTGATGTTGACCTAAAAATTAAACCGTACAGGAATAATTGGACGATTATACCATTTTAATGAAGACCGTTGTGCAGTTTTTTTTTCCTGTTAAAACAGCAAAATATACGTAGTGGCGTGTTGGCCCGATTGCAAACGCTCAACGGTTGTGCATAAAGTGCATAAATATAATAATATCCGTCTATGTAGATTTATTTTATTTAATAACATATTATCTACTACAGGGTGTTTGTTTTATCGTGAGTCTCTCAATATCCAATAGGGTTTAATTAGTAATTGCATTTTATTTTTATATTGTGTTTTTAAACCATGTGATCTTACAAATTTTTATGTTTTCGACCCCCCCCCCCCCAAACTAATTTTTTTATATCAACTTTTGAAACTTAAATGGTAACGTATGTATTATCATATTAACATGTTTTTAGTTAAACAATATCTTACTAAAAATGTTTACTGACAGGGGAAGTGCACGCAGATAAAAATAATAATACTCTCCACCTTTCCTCTTGGCCAAAACTTAAAAATTTCAATAACTCCAAAACTAACTATCCAAAATTGGTTATCGACCAGTCGACATTGTAAGTACATTATTTTCAATTCAACGAGTTAACGAAATGTATGCGTTACCGAATAAGTTTCAAAAGTCGATATAAAATAAATTATTTTGGGACGGGATAGGAGCATAAAAATGTATGGAATATTGAGATCACATTATATGAAAAAACTCTATGAAAAAATATTAAATTATTAATTAAATCCATTGCAATATATTGACTGGCTCGCGATAAAAAAAAATCACGCTGTATATTAAATATGTAAATAATTTTTTTGTTTATTAAAAATCCAATTTTTTCTGTTCCTCCAACCGAACGCGGAATCCAGGTTATGCGTTATTTTTTTTTTTTATGTCATTTTATAATATAAATAAATATATATATATATATATGTATATGTACACAACCGAATCACGTTGTTTTTGTCCGTCTTGTCACGTCGCCTTCCGACGGCTGGGTTGCGAAAAAAAATTGTATACAATAATAATATATAAGGTAAAAATATACAGCGCGCGGTACCTATATAGTGCCGGGAATAGAAAGAAAATATAATAACACCAGCCGACATTTTTTTTTTTTTTGCACCTCTATTGTCAACTCTCAACGATAAAATATATGCGACAAACTTACCGGTTACGGCAATGAAGTATAAAAGAATTACGGCGAATACCGCCGCAGTAGCCGTTGTTACCGACTCCATCACTGCCAGATGATGACCGCAATCATTTAAAGTTTTCCCTCCATCTGAAACACAATATGTTGTTAAAACACATTAGAAACATTCGTGTGACGCTTTTCGTTTGCACACCTAACCGGCGCGAGAGGTCGTCGACGTCGTGTCAAGAACGTGTCGTTTACCATAAGCACGGCCGTGACTTAAAAATTTCGTTTTTCTCACCCTCAGCCCCTCTCCCACCCACCCTTGTGGATTGCACCCCTAGCGGTCCGCTATCAAGTTGTTACATACGTTTTACCCGATTGTTTTTCGGTTGGCGCAATTATTAAAAACTTTCTCTAATACTTTACGGTCAATTTATCATTATTGTTGTATTTATATCAAATATGACGTTTCCGGTAAAAATGGAAAATCGACGGTTTGGAGTGTAGGTGACAACATTTTAACAAAATAATATATACAAAATTATTTTACCAATACTACATAAGCAAATTAAACAGGTATTCGGACAGAAGAAAACGATCCCATATTAATCCTTTTGTATTTTGCTTTCGCTAAGAAAGTATAATTAAGCGTTTAACCTTAAAATTAAAAAAATTAAAAGAATGGTTTAATTTACCGTACAAGTATTTGCCATAATTTTTTACCAAAATGTAAACAATTAATTGCTAAAAACAAAATTATTTAACACATTAATAAAGCTTGAGTGGGGTGTTGTAGATCAGTCAATCTCCTCAAATGGAAGTAGCCCCAAGATGTGTAAATAATGCATAATCGTATTTTTTGCATTGCCCCTTCTGTCCTAACAATTTAGAATTTTAATGTTTTTTGTTTTATTTCAGTATAAGTCCGGTTGGGAGTAATATTTATATACTTGTCCCATTATTAATAGGGAAAATGAAATAATCAAGAGGGAGCATAGACCATTAATTTAAAATCGAGTTTTTGATCATATCAATTGTAGAATGATACCTCTGTTACACAATATGTAGAGAATATAATTTATACTGTCAAAATTGTATATTTATTTGCTTTAAAATAAATGTTTGTCCGATGTAAGATAGAGGTGAATGAATGTATAATGTAGCCCATCCCTTGATCTTAGTATTCAGCTGAATTCAAAAAGATGTCTATACTATTTCAACTCGGTATCTGAAGACAATAAAAGGCATCTTATAATTTTAAGAGTTATAGACTGAGATAATTGTCGCGTAATAATGAGTTAAATTTTTAGTTTCTACATCATAAAATCACGATAGGGGTTTTATGTGTATTGTATACATATTGTGTATATTATAATGTTCGATTACACGCGAGACAGAATTATTCTAGGTTCAATGCCAATGTAAATTGCTTTTTTTATTCCTATATATACAAGCAGTATAATATTATCTTTTCCAAAATAATGTATTGCGTACGAATTTATGTGGATGATTGTGTATGAGGATCATGTACGATGCTCTGATAACGAACCAGTAAACATAATATTATGTTATTATATAGTAGGAATAACGTGGGGCAGTCGATACTACGACCTGAACGCATTTTCATCATCATACGATTGCGGTTTTTTTATTCATGTCGTAGCAAATAGAGATAACGTTTCAAACGGTTTTTTTTTTTTTGGTAAGTTTATAGCCAAAAGAAACTTATAAAGGCGTACATAATACATATAGAGTAATATAGAATTACCGTAATATTGTCGAATGGCTTTCAATAAAAAAAAACATAGATTGACTCGAAGCTTAGATTATTTGAAAACACAGAGAAAACATTTTTGTCTCCTGCGCGTTTCTTTTTATCAGTAAAACGACATTATAGCATTGTGATGACGTTTCGTGCACTTAGTTGGTAAACAATATTGTTTTATATATATATATATATAGAGAGAGAGAGAGAGAGAGAGAGAGAATATAGGTTGTATTATTATATTACACGTTAACGATTGGGGATATAATTAAATTATTAGAAAATGTATATTTTATTTCCGTCCACATAAAAGTGAATATCCATCGATAACCCGGACGACATTCTCGGGACAATTTCAAGTGGAATATTATTTCTCTTGTCTTGTTTCTTTAAAGTTGCGTGCACGCATTATTTTATAAAACACTTTTTGGGGGGGGGGAATGTTAAAAAAAGAAGATTTATCAGCAGTGTGTTTTGTACAAAAACTACAAGCCATAAAATATGTTCTCAGAAACAAAATTCAAACGTCATCTTCCGCGCGTCCCAGATCTGTTGTGGAAAATAAAATAATAAAAAGCCGTCCGCCTCCGCCGCCTTTGCAGCACCAAGACCCGTGACGATTTATCGTTTTCTCAACTTTAAACGTTTTTCGGTACGTTATATTGCCATTATCGTCACAGCCGCGCACATCCTCCGGCTTTTTTCTGGAGGTCGTGTATTCTTTTCCGAATTCAAAGTGCTGATCATAACGTTTTTGATTGCGGCCATAACGCATTTATATGGTTCGGTCGCAAAAGCCTTTGCTAAAAGTCGTTTCGAAGTCGTTGTCGCGCGCCGTTATTTTTTTTCAAACATAACCATCCGCCGGGAGAGCGTAACTTTTCTGGATGTTCCCGGTTAGGTCTGCACGCCCGAGTCGACCCGCACACATGCCCGCGCAGTGCCGTTACGCGCGCTTTTGTGTACACACAGGAGCAGCAGCTGTATTCCTCGGTCAAAAGGGTCGTGTAAACGGCGACGGTGTAGAGTGGAAAATATTTCGGTTAGTTATATTCTGCTCCACCCCCCCCCCCCCACGACTATTCATATTTTATTTCCTCGGTCCGATTTCGATATTCGAGTTGGGCGGCACGACCCACACGGCTCTTGCGTCATGCGGACGATGCAATTTATGAAGGTCAAAAAAGATTATTGTACAGAGTACAACAAAAATCTGGCGTTTTTTTTTTTTTATTCCAGAAAAACATGGTTTTTTTTTTGGAAAACGATAATCTTCATGAGCGTACGAGTAATATATAGTGAAGAAAGGCTAGCCGATGAGTTAAACAATGGACCGAGTAAGGTAAGCACGTGGAATTATCGAATACCTACTTTTACAAACTATTAAGGATTAGATCTTTCGAAAGTCATCGGCTATTAAAAAAATGTAATACAGATGGGAGGGTTTAGGGACGATAATCCTTCTTGGTTTAATGGGCTGTGTACTGCGGTAAAATAAATCCTTTTGAAAACACGGTGTGCTTTAATTTTGGATGGTAAACTTATAAAGTATACAGCAGAATAATAGATAAACGATAATGTACCGAAAAGATAAACATAGTTGATTAAAACGCTGATTATTGTAAACTATATTTATATATACAATAGAACTACAATAATTGTTGTTGTTGGTGAGACAATATATTTTATCCGTGCGCACGTTTGTCAAATATCACATATTTCGTTTTGAAGTTTTGAACAATTCCTTCCACACACAAGTATGGCTATACAAGTACAATCAGTTGTGTGCTTGAAGAAATATTGTTAATCAAAGTTTCCAACAGTCAGCCACGGGCGTACACATCTTAATTGAATATTCTTAATTGAAGATGGAACAATATACAAACGAATATGTCGGCAAACCCGGTAAGTCGTTTCGTTTCTTCGTAACATCCACTTTGGTTCACTTCTTTGATTAGCTAAGTTCAACGCAAAAAGTAAATACTTTATACAACACGGCGAGTGTACTACAGTTGCATGCGTGTTTTTTTAAGTACAAGAGCGGTTGTATTGTGTCTTATCAGAGTTCGCAGTCGACGGTAAAGTGCTTCTGGTGGTATGTCCATTATTATATTGCACTTTTATTGAACACGACAAAGCTATATAAAGTTCTTAACGGTTTCGTCGAGAATTGAATACACATTTTAACGATAGTGGTACGACGCTTAATATAAGAACTATGTGCGAAATTCGTTTGATTTATACTTAGATTTTGATTAAAAAAAAAAAAAGAGTAATTTACAAAAAAAAAAAAATAGTTAAAAGAAACTTTTCTCGCGACTTTCCGCCTACAATAATATATTCTTTTTCGCAAGTTTTTTACACAAAAAACCAACTTTGTATTTCTAGTGAATTACAGCGTCTATCTCGATGCATAAATTATATGGCTCGGTCGCTGTTGAAATACATTTTACAACATTGACGTCCGAGTATTCTGCGCCGCAGAAAAGTGCAATACTTCTTCCGCATTCACTTGTAAAAGGTTCCGGCGTCTTCCTTATGTTTGAAGGCCCCTCGAGCAGGTGACGTGAGTCACGAACACGTGTACTCCTATCGAGGGAAGAGTGCTTGAAACACATTTTTAACACACGTCTAAGCCTTGTGCAGTTAAATAAACATACTTATGTACAATATTGGTGTATTATATTCCGTATCGCAAAGATATTTGATGTATAATGTTTTGACAATACGGTTGTGGTGGTACACAGTATTTGAGTATCTTACATAATTTTTATTTATGCGATTGTTTTGTTTGAAATTGTCTGAGCGCGACATGACTGTTATTGAATTAATTTATGACGAATCTTAACTTGTACGATTGGCCGTCTGCTTTACGCTTCGTCGTTCTTTTTCTCTTTCTCCTCTGTACACGTCATACTGTACTACAAATGGTGTTATACAGTGCTTTTCGTTTGTCAACTCCTTAGAATTTCGCATTTGCAAAGACCACTTTTACTTATTTATGGCAATAAACACATAATATTGTGTAGCGCTTTTTTTATGGGAGTTTATTAAAAGGGAATGTGAAATATTTTCCGTGAAATTAGCAGAAAATGCCTATACAAAACGTCCAGTACAGTATTTATTTTCACAGAACAACAAATGCCGAACGACGGAAATATTAAGAAATCTTTTGAAAACGCTTTAAATGTAAACAACGAAAAGTTATGAATTATTTTTCGGGTATAATTCATGCAAGAAACCGGCGAAAGATTTCTTATCGAAGTAAAGTTAAGCCTTTATATTGTTGTAAAATAAAAAAAACGAATATCGCATGGTTCAAAATGAGCCAAACTTATTTTACGAGCGCGTTCACACATTTCGGGTTTTCTACTCTAGGTTCCAACTAATAAAAAAAATATATATATATATATTTAGGGTACGACACAAATCGATCAAAACGCTATAACACGAACCTGAATAAAGACTAAAGGTAAACAAAATATTTGTACAGATATTCGAAAGTTAGATGACAAAAAAAAAAACTAAGTATAATCAACCGAGAAGTTCTTTTCCCGGAAATGTAATGTATATTTTTCGAATTCCAAATCCATACAAATAAAATTCGTCTGTAAAAAAGAGAGAACTAACGTATATATTTTAAGAGTATCTCAATATTGTAATAAGAGTTCAGTTGTACAATTTTAATATATTATATTACCATGGCGGGCCGATACATTATTAGGCAAGTTTAATTGATGACTTCTTTTTGTGTGATTCTCTTACAATAATATTATGAACGTTGATTTTTTTTGTTTGTTCGTACAACACTTTCTTAGGATATAATATTATGTGAATACTAAATTTAAGAAATTCGCAATTGTTTATTTAACCATGTACACCAGACTGGTTACTGTTTTAGTGTCTGTATCAACTTTGTTCAACTTGATATCAAACATGTATTATAATATATACAAATACACTAGTTTGATATAAAGTCAAACGTTGGGCATAAACGGATCAAAGCATTTTGGAGTGGTTTTTCCTAGAACAATAGCTACTATATACAATCGATATTGTTACCTACTTTGGTTGGTTATAGTTGTATTATAATAAATATATTATATTTTTAACCCTCGGTTAAACATTGAATGATGTAACGTTTAAACAATACAATTGGATAACATTTAAACGCCTGTATTAACGTTAAAATACAATTGTTTTCCAAATTTAAGCCCCGGATGTAATATTATTTTATTAAAAAAAAAAAACACATAATTGGCAGTGCTTAAATGGTTTCCGTTGAACTTAATTTGACGAGTGAGTATTCCCGGTAAAACCTTTGGAAAATTGAATTAAATACCTCGGCAGTATGTACCGCTGTTTTGCGTTTAAAGCGTCACTGTTTTTGAATAGGGATTTTAACGCAGGCTTTACAACTTGTTTGGCAAGTTGTAATTATTGTACATAACGTGTACGGACGTGTTATCCTAATTTTATATTAACAGTACTTTTTCTGTGATAAAAAATATCATAAAAAAATGATATTTAACATATTTTAAGTAAAACATATTTCTCTATTGGGACGCAATTTAAAAGACACCATTTAAAATCCAAATAGCACGCAACCGACTTATTTGGTTACCTGTTAAAAACAAAATGATATTTTGAAAATAACGAACGGTATTAATAAAGCCACGGTTGTGGCTGGATCGTTTTGATAGGTGTACAATGGTGTACATTTAACGTCGTGCACTGCCAGAACAACGATACTGTTTCGGAGCACCCCCCAAAAACGATAAATTTAAACTCATGCCCCTCTGCCGGAAAAATAAAAGTGAGCGGATCCCAATAAACGACGGTAATAATTTAATTAGCAAGCCGGTTCGTTTCCACTGTTCGATAGCGTACGATAATAGGTTGCAGCACACCGCGATGGCGTCGACAAGAATCGAAATTGTATTTTATCGCTGCTGTTTTCCGAAATCACCCAACACCGTTTTCCAGTATCATCCCTTCGGCCACAAAACTCACCCCCCCCCCCCAGGTTGGGTTTATACTCTGCGTTCGGAATATAAACCCACAAAAATTCAATACCGTACACTTTGTGCTTTGTTAAAGGTGATGTGAACGCTGCTTTTTATTTTGTGTTTTATAATTTTTATTAAAAACTGTGCCAATTTTGTAAAGGAGTGTTACCTTTTTTTTTTTTTAAAGAAGTAAACAGTTATTATGTATGTAAAATTTGTTAAAATGTATTGTTATTAAATAGAGAAAATTACAAAATATTTTGAGTGTGGTATTACTTACTGCGTTAAGCTATTGTAACTGTCTGCGCCAAAAAACACTCATTAAAGAAGAATAATTTGATTTGTCAAAAAAAAAAGCAAGCAATAATATTAACGATGATAAATTAATTTTAGTTTAAAACCTTGTAAGTATTTAATAAAAAACTCTCTCCTCATTAGGTCAGACAAAGCAAAGTCGTTAATGAATGGGATTGAGATTCGGGTTTTAAAGAAAAAAAACATAGCCAATAGCCAATAAAATGATCGTTAAAAAAGCATAGAACTCTAGTGTCATTATATAGTATTGGTCGGGCAAAATCACTACAGCGTAGAACACATTATTTGGTATTGAAAAATAAGTTTTTCATTTGTGACGTTAATTACCTACCCCGATGAACGATAATATCCTTACAACGACACCCCGGCCTAGTGTTATAGACCCTGGCAAAAATAATTGGGGACAATAATTAGAAATGAACGTGCCTAATTGGTAACGTACTCCGCGCGAAGGCTAATCCTCGTTTGGACAGAATGGGAAATGTACATAAAATATCTAATTTTTACGTTTCGCTCTTTTCGCGTACGTTCTTTATGACAATTTTGACTTAAAGGCGATTCCGAGAAGGTATTGTTTTGTTTGATGGCAGTAAAAGCAAAGACTCTTGGAATAAGAACACATATGGCGTTCAGAATTTAATGGAAATATTGTGTTGTTAGTATATTAATATGATTCGCGACACAACAATAAAATATGAATATTATTTTCTCTTCAAAAAGGCTCGGGTCGGTATACGGGTGATTCATTAAGGATTAGGCACTCATTTCTTCTTAAAATAATTGAAATTTTCTCTTTGGATACACTTAGTTTATGTCATCTTACAAACTTAAACAATATTCGAATTGTTATCTATTTTCCAGAGCTCATTTAGTTACGAGGACGTTATACCCATTAAAATTAATCGTAAAAACGTGTTCATGGAAATGTGTGTACATCAAAGCGAAATGGTCATAGAAAAAAAGTGTTGACGCCGTTAAAAAGAGAAGAACTTTAACTAGGTTCTCTCGTCGGTTTTTTTTTTTTGAATACTTAAATTTTACCTTAAATACAAAAACAGTAAAAAAAAACTTCAGCATTATAATATAAATTGTAAACGATGGGTTAATAGTATAAAAAAAAGCCGATGAAAGAACCTAGATAAAGTTCTCATTATTTTATAATTGTAAAAAAAACGGTCTGCGGTTATTATTTAGTAATAATAGAAAATATGCGTAGCTATGTTAAGATATATATATATATATATTTTTTTTTTACAAAAAACAATCTATATAAAAATATGACGTACAGTAAGTTTTTTTTCTAAATATACTACAAAGTTTGAATGTTTTGAAAAGAAAGCCACCCATTGGTAACACATCTATGTGTAAAGTTAAGTTATTTTGTTAAGTTGTTTATTTTATGTTCTATTCTAGTTACGTTTTAGTCTGCGTGGGGGTTACCAGAGATACTGGTCGTGTGCATACGTTTAATTAGGGGATTTGAGTTTAAATTGAATTTTAAGTGGAATCTGAAGTAATATGATTTGGCAATTTCGGTAACGGTATCTATTTGTAAGTATTTATGTAAATTAATGTTATTTATGTACCAAGGGGCATTTTCAATCATTCGTAGTGATATATTTTGGAACGCCTGTATTGGTCTTATTGTTGAAGTTTTAGCTGGTCCCCATATTTGAATTCCATAAGCTCATATTGGTCGTATTATTATATAAATCAATTCTCGGTCGGATAAGTCAATTATTGGTACTTTCTTTGAAAGTAATTACTGTCAAAGATACTAAAGTTTAAAAATCAGTATTCAAAACCGATTATTATTGACCAATCAACATTTCTAGCAAATTATTTTTAATTTAAATAGTTAATTAAACATATATACGTGTTACCGTTTAAGTTTTAAAAGTAAATAGAGATCTAAAAAATACTAAAAAGGGTAAATATTTAGTATGTTTTTTTTTGTTAATTTTGTAAAATTACATAAACAAAAATGTTTACAAAAAAAAAAAAATTACACCATTGCCATTATTTTATGGAAAAATTTGTGTACTATCCATAGTGAATCGCCGTGTCATCGTTGTCGGATAGAAACCCAATGGAAATAATGTACAACGTACACGTTGTTATTAGAAATTAAAAACATGTTCTCGTGGCTTTGCCCGCTTCCTGTTACCATCTGCAATACTTAGGCTGAGTATATATATAATATATTTGTTTACCGCACTAAACGCGTTTGGGTCTCTCTTGAAGGCGGTTGGCGGTCGGCCCGCAACACACCAGCAACCAGCGCCTGTGCTTTAAACAACGCGGTCCGGCGTCCAATGTTAAATTCAGTTGCCCTTCTCGGATTCGCCGCCGACGCTGCATGTTTAATTAAGTACTCTCATTGGATTACAGACACTAAGCACCGTACATTTACGGTTTATTTTAATTAAAAAAAAAAAAAACTGACGGCGAGTGAAGAACTACAAAACACTCGAGTCCCTCCCCGGGGTTTCGCTCGTTTAGTAACGGTAATTCGATTTGAGAAAACAAAAACTATATATAGTGTATATACTATGTTAACAACAGCACGGTAGACGTGTTGGTCGCTAAACTCCGTTGAAACCGCGGGCGAGCATTATAATAAAACATGTCAATTCTCAATTATTTCGATATGAATGCGGCGATAATGTCGGTATTAGCTATTGCGAACCGAGTGGTTGTAAAAAAATAATTAATCGTCGCTGTCAGATTAGATGAGACGACTCGTGATAACCGCGAGTATGGCTGACAAATTTACAGGAATAGCGCTGAACCCGATTTGGATAGGATCGAAAATACAATACACATTTTGTGCAAACATTATAATACACAAAATATTATGGTATATTATAAGAGCGGCCATAGAGCGTGTCATAACCCTAAACGGGCCGGTTTGAGATTGTAAATCATACACTCGAAGCGGCCGGTTAACATTGCCGGTGGAGTGTATCTGTGCCAGTAGTTTAGGCGGTTGCCGTGCATGCGTGGCGCCACAAAAACAATAACCCAGTTTTAAATTAAATAAACCTAGTGTCATCTATTACCGGTGGATTATGCGCAAACGACTGAAATCCTACTTAAAACGCCGAAAAGAGGTTGAGTTTTCCAAAACAATGACATTCAATAGAAATATTATATAATATAATTGTATAAAAAAGCGAGATAATATATTATACACTGCATAAAAAATAAGTTATATCCCAACAAGAATACTTTGCAAACTCAGTGTAAAATTTCGCCAAGTAAGAATAAAACTATACGTTAGAAAAGTTGTGAAATCAATTTAGGGTCTAAGTAATATATCATACATAATTTTATTTGATTAAATACTTGTTTTCACGCAGAACCGAAAAAAATTGACTTAGTTTAGCGGTAAATCATCTGAGAAGGAAGCGTTGTAGGATATTATGAAATATATAGGTACTTTTTTTTTTTAGATACTTTCTAATTTTACCTTCTAAATTTCCACTTCTTCTAGTCAAAAGGTGTTAGGAATTTTGGAATTTATTTGTTTTCAAACTATAAATCTACTAGACGCTATCTTAATAGCCATAAATCTAAACAATGGAAATACTAGAAAATCACTTTTGTGTATTTTCATTTTTGGCATGAAACACAAACAATTTTGGAAGTGCTAATTTCACATCCAAACTGCCCTATAAATTTTTACCTAAGCACAAACGGCATTTTTACTTTTATATTTTAATATTCTTTCCAATTCATTTATTGTTCTAGAAACTATGTGACATTTAAACACGAACATAATACTATATATTATATCCTTTCAGACAAAATTGAAATTGTCGAATAGTTAAAATTACCGTGACCTAATATTATTTCCTTCAACTTGATATTTATTATCTTTGTAAATTGTTGTTATATTAAACTTCACTAATTAAATAACTGTTACATTGATATCTTTTAAGTTGTAACTGTAAATTCATAAAGTTTTATCTGTTCGTATTGAAACTGTCTGTACATTATATCAGGTAAATTGTTGAACTGTTTGCTTTAAAATTAAAGTAATATTGTAAGTTGATTATTTGAACAGAAGTGGATAAGGAATGAAATCTGGGACGGTTATCATTTGCAGTCATAAGTTTTCCTCACTTCACGTTAGTTAATAAAAATTAGTTCACTATGAACTCATTTCAGTTATTACAAAATTGTCATTAGGCCAAAATGACCAAAAAAAAAATAAGGAGTCAATAATACCCACTTTCAATCCTCTGTTTTAGAATAATTTAATTGGTGATACAGATAAGTCAATTTTTTTTTCAAAAACTCAAAAAATCATAGAAATAAAATAAAATATTATGAGTATAAAACGTATTAAAAGTGCACTAACAATACCATCGTTATTTTTATTATACTTAGAGCATTATTAATTATACTTATAATCCAATCAGGATTTTGAGTGGTCTCTTTTTTATTGAATAAAAGATTTTCAAAAAAATATTTTTCATTTAATTTTCCACGCACTGATTATGAAAATAATATTTTGTATAGAACAATGTAATTTTCAAGTATTTTGCAACCATTAGTACTTAGAGCTATAATGAAATTAAATACAACTCAAAATAATTCACTGCGTATTGGAAAAAATAATTTATATTTATTAGTAAAGCGTATAATTGAGTTTGTGTTCAAATAGAAATGAACCACGTTCTACTTATGCAATTCTACTTATGTAGTAATCAGAATGTGCGTAAGACATATTGAAGAGGAGAACACACAATGGGCTTACAAACAGTGGAAACATATTAAAAACTTGACGGACATGTCATGTGTAGTAAAACTTTTCTAGTATACTACGTTTTAAAGAACAAATATTTCAAAATGTACGGAAAGACTAAAAGAGAAATGAATTATTGTTCTTTTCACTATTAGTCGACGGCGCGGCGGTATACAGTTAACAAACTATCTCGTTAAGTTATAGACCAGCTTTACATTTTTGGACATTCTATACAATTTTAGTATAACAACGACAAAAATGTATTCAAAAAGAAAAATTTCAAAATTACAATTACTTTTCTAGAAATATATTATATATTGTCATAATATTATTATTGTTGAATTGATCATACTATTAGTGATGGGAATCGGAAAATCCGGATTTTCACAAAAAAACGCTATTTAAGCTACTTAAAAATCATATAAGTGTTAAATAATTTTACAATATAAAGCTCTATATCTAAGTAACATTTTTTTGATAAATATGTGAAAATAAAACAAAACACCAAAGAGATAAACTGCTTTTGAATTTCGGATTTGTTGAAATCCGAAAGCATTTTATAGACAAAGTTCAGAGTTTTTTTTTTAAAATTTTATCAACAAATTTTACTTAGGTACACATCTTTATATTGTAATAGTATTTAACAATTATATGATTTTCAAATGACTTAAAAAGAGTTTTTTTGAAAAAACCGGATTTTCGGATTCCCATCACTACATGCTATATACCCGCGGTCTTGACGATCGACCGTTATTGTATAAAGTATAATATATATTTTTAGATATAGTATAAGGTCATCTGACGACCGCTGCGGTCGCTTATGATATTGTTGTTAAAACGCGTCCCTTTATCGCGCTCATACATTGACCACGTTGAAAGAGTCCTCTAAAAAACAGTTTGGGACTTGTTAATCACAATGGACCTTCGGTGCGAGTACAAGGAAAACACATTTGGACGGACTTCCACCCCCGTGCAGTGTCATCTTCGATCACAACGATTTCTACTGGATTCTAGCCAAAAGATATGGTCGCACACGTGTCCGCCCTTTCTTGCTCTCTGTCTGAGACTAGCTTTTTTCACTCGCGGTCCTGTGGCGTCGACTCATCAATCGATCTTGATTACTTAGTGCCCATTTCGTTTGTAAATACACAAAAATACAGGGACAAAGTTAACGGATGCGTGCGCCATCCTTGGTCAACGGCGGTGTGTATATAAAGCCGTACAGCGCTATATATTGTTTTCGGTCGGACCGAACGGGTGTAATTTATAGTTACTGGTCGAGCAGGGCCGACGACACTTGCCGAATACTATGGCACGAAAATAAAATCAAAAGTAATTCGATTAAAACGCCGTTTCAACGGTGTATCCCTTGCAAGAGTAATAAAAAAAAAGGGGGAGAGAAAAAACAGTTTTTTCTTAAGTAAACACATTTTATGTTCGTACCACGCGAGAAAATTCAATAAGCTAGAAGTATTTTTTTTCGCATTAACAAAAAGTCATAACGTCGTGAGACTTTCTCTAGAAGTCCAATAATCGCACGGTATATATATAGATAATTTATGCGCTAATATGCCCAAGAATCTAAGTTTAAAAATCGTCTAGACAAATGCTGAAATTTAAATTTCGACTGACATTATAATTGCGTACACACTTAAAACGATTAATCGTAAGTACTCTAATGTTAAGTTTAAACTCGACTCTGGCCGGTTCATGTTTATTGTTATTTCAATAAAATTAGATTACAGCTATGACCGTGAATAAAATAACATCTTTTGTCGTACTTTCACAAGAATACCAGAAGAGCCAGTGGTATACTTTTACAGTTTTTTTTATGCAACTTTTGACAAAACGAAATTATTAAAATGATGAAAACTGTCAACGAGGTACTTTTGTGTATATCCTGTCGAATTCACAAACAAATTTGCTGGTACTTGGACAACTGTCAAAAATCATTCTTTCGAAATACATAATGACAAAATTAAAATTATGACAGACGGTGAAAACTTTTCGTTTTATAAAGCAATAAGAGAAAACATATTTATTTTAAGAATATTGTAAAGTAGTAAGAATGGTTCTTCATTTAATAACAAAGTAAAATTATAAGAGTTTAAATGGAATTTATTATTTAGTTAAACGGAAAACAAATTCTGTTATTTATAATTTAATCTTCTTATTTGTCGGGTTAAAAACAATAGTTGTCGTCTTTTGTTTTTAATTAATAAAAGTAATATAATTACTAAATTATAAGAAGCGGATTCTTAAATAAAGAATTATATTTTTAGTTTACCTCGATTTTACAAACTATTTAAACTAAAAATTACTGTAAATTTAATCTAAAATTTTATCTTTAAAAAATTATTTCAGTAGCAATATAAAATAAAATGCACAATATATTTGTATGATAAGTAAAAATGTATGTTTGACGACTACATTAATTCAATATTAGTGTTATTGACTTTATTATACATTGTACTATCCCCATTAAATACATATATGAAATGAAAGTTGGAATATAGCGCTATATTAGTTTAATAGATCAATATCAACAGAAGATACTATTTTAATGTAATCAATTTCAACAAGGTTTAAGTTTTCTAAACAAAGTTTTCCTCAGATTGTTTACAGTCATTGATCAATTTAAGGTTTGGACAAAAGTTCTAATAATGTACATGACATTTTGCTACTGTACGTTAGCCGTTCGATGTAACTGTAATATTGTTTTAGCCTTTTACTTAAAGATATTACTGTCAATTAGTCACAACAAGTTCCTCTAGTCAGACATCGAACAATGGACTTGACATTTTAATAACTGAATTTGAAACGAACAAAGAGTTTAATGGTAAGTAATATCAAACGTTTATGGAAATAGACATGATATTAAATTTTGTATTATAAGCAAAACGGCATTTTCTTTTCTGTATTTTATCATATAGTTGATTATGATCAAATAAAAACTTAAATTGACAATTTTCAATATTATAATATTTTGAATAAAGTATTTTCTATATTGATGTAGCAAGCTGCAAATGTAATTGCTATTTCCTCTTAATAGGGTAATAAATTGTATTTGCTTTTGTTAAGACTAAGTAGTTACACAAACTTTTTACACATTTTTCATCAAAGACATAAAAACATTTTGTGCCTTCTGGCTTTTAGGTATTACAAAAAAAAAAAAACCATCGGCTTACATTTTTAATTATACCACTTTGCTAGAGCGTTATTAATTACTATAAGGTGTCTTTAATAATTACGCATTTATAATTAGAGAGGAAACCTTTTTTTTTTTTTTTGTCATTCGCGTTTTAGTAGTTTTAGTTTAACAGCATATTTATAATGTGTGGCAATTACAATTATTATTCCGGGGGAAACGTAACCGTTGTTTTTAGATCTAACTCGATTGAAGCGAGAAATAAAAACCGATACTCAGACGAGTGTATCTTCTTAAAAGCTTTACGGTTGCACAACAAATTGTACTTGGAGTATACATTCATTTGGGGATTTATAAGGTATTTTATGATAACGAAATGTCGGTGACTTTAAACCGAACGAGTCGTATGAAAATTAACGGCCCCCGATACGGAAGACGGGCGACCGAATGAACGGATTAAGAAGATTGTTAGCGACGCAAATGAGGCGTTCGGCGAGATTGTCTTTGATAAATTACTATTGTCAAAAAGCAGTTGTTTTCCTTGTGGGCGCGGCGGTTCTTGTATCCGTTTAGACATTTCCCGCTGTTTGCACGCCAAAGCAACAGCTGCGGGCTGACCGTGATAACAAGTTTTTTGCAGATTTTTTTTTTTTAAACCGTTCCTCTCGGAATCGCAGTTGTATTTTTTTCGTATTGACTATAGCGAATGTTGTGTGTCGGCAGTGTAAAAAAAAAAAACCTACCCGGTAATCTAGGAAAGGCCATTTGCAGCGGTGAAGTTTTTAATGTGTGTGTGTTCGCCGCCCTTCATTTGGGTAAGCCAAATGGATTTTGTGGAAAATTCGTCGGATCACGCGCAGCTGACGCCAATCCACATAATATAAATAGAAGTTTACGCGTTAAAGTCGACCCGAAAAGTTTAGGTTTTACCTTGTCGGTGTCGAATGAATGCCATTCCGGACACAGCGCAAAAGCTGATGACTAATTTCGTTTTGGAAATCACGGTTGTACAAAAATGTGGTCAGCGTCCGCCGTTCACAAACGCACTACCGAGTAACCTCCGCAAAACCTTCAACCAGAGGGTTTAAAGGCCGGCCTTTGCTTTTGCTGTGTCGTTGGGTTTAATCCGCTTAGAACCGTGATAAAAAGCGTTTGCAAAAGCTAGAAAAACGCGACGAGGTGTTTTTAGTAGGGATATTTCTTTCCTCCCAAAACAAAATAGGTTACATGTATATTTACATAATGCTGATATGGGATAAGAGGGATGGATCTCTTCTTATTCGAATGATGTTGTTGGAAAATGGACGAATAAAAAATATTGCCTATTTTTACTTCAACTATTACTACGTTATTGAGTTTGTTTTATTTGTTATTTAATTAAATATCGTCTACCTATAGCGGTAATTGATTATTGCGAATTGGACGGTTGCCTAAAAACCACAGATTAAAAATATAAAAAACCAGATAGTGCTTAAAACAATATATTTTCAAAAAACGAATTTTGATTGGCTTAAACTTAATGCGCTAGGACAAAATTATAGTGCCGAAAATATTGTACACCTTATTATTACAACAATAACATAACAGCTGATGCTTGATAACATTTCTCTGATTACACACTGTAGAACGAAAGGATTATTTTTTTTCAAGTTTTGGCCTCACTGACCTGAGACTTTTAAAGTTTGTTTACATTTTTTGGATTTTTTTAGAGTGCGCTATCCGGTTTTATTTAATCCGTGTAAAAAACGTTGATCGCTTAACACGGCGTGTTGTGTAGGCAATTCGGGTACACGAATGCCCGTAAATGCTGTTGGTGGTACAACGATTGCCATTTTTTTAAGAATAAATATTATTTAAATTAAATTATTATTACAATATAATAACTATCATAACTTGTAATTAATTTGTATGTAGTGTTTATAATGTACAGGGTGATCAATATTTTGTATTAGAGTCATAATTTTTTTTAAATGAAATAATACTTTTTTCTTTTCTTTTTTTTATCCAAAAGTTAAACTGTGACTTCACATTTCTGGATAATGATCTTTGTAGCCTTTACTTAAAAAATAAAATCTATTTTCGCTGAAAATATGTATATACAAATATGTAAATATATAAATGTATACATAATATGTATATACAAAAATATATGTAGTTTAACATAAAACCTTTGTGATATAAAATGATTATTTTTAAACAGCATGTTACATAATATATTTGCCAATTAAAAAGATAATGATACTAGAAGAAGAGGAAGGCTGTTATTTCTGTCCGCACGTATTTTCTCTCCTCTCCTATATAATTTTAAATACTAATAACTCAAAAAGTATTTCTCTTCTAAACTGTCTATCGACTAGCAATCATCTTATATAGTTTGCTTACGTCTGTATGTGTATTTGCATTTTATTCATTTGGCAAAATCCGTGGTGTATCCGTATACGGTCTAGTAACAAAATTATGTATACGTCTGTTTTCTGATTCACAACACTCTTAATGACTCGGAAAATGTAATTATAAACGAGCAAAATATTCAAATGGCCGAATCACACGAAGCTTAACAAACTTAAATTCGCATTAATTCGGTTCGCACTTTATGTCGATATTCCAGCCGAGAGTTTCCGTCAAATGGTCTTGTTATTTTATTGATTAATATCATTTTTTTTTTTTTTTTTGTAAACTAAACAGCTTAAGACATTAACGACGTTATTATCTACTTAAAAAGGTACTCGAAGTAGAAATGTTATTCTCGTAATACTATTAATGAGCAACAGTAAACATAATTTATTATAAGTATATACTTAAACGACAGCCATTTTGATTAATTTACATTTGGTGCATATAACGTCGTGACTCGTGGAATAGACTGCGTTTAACGAGTTGTGTTCGACCTGTGTGTGGTTGAATTTAATTTGGCGTTATTGAATTTTTCGCAAACAACGTTGGCGCCGTTGCAATATCTATTTTTTTTTTCATTTAATCGTTTAATTAAAACATTTGAAAATTTATCGGCTGTACACAAGCGTTGTACGGGTATATAAATAAAAGAAAACGAAGCGCGCCACTAATCAAGTTAATGTTAAAAGAGCCGTGAAAACGCCATTACCGAGACAATAAACCATGTTTATAAATTTAGGCACTGCGAGACGTGTTTATGTTTTAAATGCAAAATTGCCGTTACGCAAATGTAATCTCGGCAAAACCAAACATGAAAATCACCGAATCTTCTTAAGCCTGATTGTTGCATCTTATTTCTTGTATATCAAGTTTGACGGGCGCGCTTTAGCCGTTATGCATTTTTTTTTTTAATAAATCTGATTTTTTCCTTCAATATTTTATTATATATATATATATATATATATGAGACTTTTACCTGCCGTACAAAGACTGGATGCGCCGATGAGGTGTTCAAAAGTCTATATAAGGTCCCCTCAAGACACGGCTCTGCACGTGTATGAATGACAACAATGTTATTAGTATTTTACAATGTCACTGCACTGTCACATACACTTTTTGAATAACATGTAAAAACGGACACGTTCCATGGACTCCCGCGTGCGAACCAAGCGTTAACATAGATGACGCGCACGGTCACTTGGCTTTTATATAATATATAATGTAATCAAAATATTATGTAGGACAGCTATCACGTCCATCTCACGATGGCAATTGTTGCTGGTGAAACTGTCACCGAGTAAACCGTATATGTTTCACGCATATTTTAATACACACGAGACGTACAAAATGCAATATAATTATTTTAGAACAATTAAACTGGAAGTTACTCAGTATTAGTCCTTCGAGCAGCCGTTTCAGATTATATTTATAAAATGAACACATATAACTATGTTATCCGCCAGTATCGTTATTAGATTTATTTTTACCAAAGTCTAAAAAATTTAAACGGTTAACAAGGTAATTTGACAAACAATATTATATAATATATATATATATGTCGTCGGTGAAAAATAATAATCAGTTGATTAAAATTTATATTTTACCATTATAAAATATGGATTGAAATATGAATGTGTTTTATCATTTAGTACATACTTGGAACTGCAAATTAATTTGCGAAATTTGATTAGAAATTATAATCCAATATTATTATTTTCCTCGAATCGAGGTTTATATATTTTTCATAGTAAGTACAAACCATCATTTACTGAGAAACTACACTATCGAATGAACGTAATAATTTAATTTGTTGTTTTTCAAACCAATTAAGTATTCCTACGCATTGATCGACCGATATTGCTTCAATTATATTAATTTTTGAAGTAAGAAATGGAAAATTGTCATATAATTTCTAAATGTATTATCATACATAACAACATTTATATAATGTTTTTTTTAATGTAATTCGGTGAAAATATTAAAACATTCAATATAGTATAGTGTACGTATAACAATGACCGTTACTCTGCACAAACTTGACAACAATTGAATATTGTTCTCTCAGGCGTTATCGAAAATTTTGCAATTTAGTTTTGGTATTATTAAAATTCCATTGTATTAGTTGATTCGTTCGCCTTATACCGTACCCAACTGCTTATAATTATATTATTAATCACATACATACATGCTGCTGTTTCTAGCCGAGTTAGGTATGCCGGCATCGACTTAACCAACGCAACGGCTGTTGTTTACTTCCAAGTATGCGCGCCAGCAGGGTTTGAGTGCATTCCGATTAAGCGGAAAGACGCATTGCTGCTATTACGGACTTTGCCTACCCCGGTCGGAGCCTTAATGCTCTATACTAATCTCTATACTAAACTCTAAAAATCCTCGTCTTTGGCTAGGTCCGTTCACCCCTCCCCCCCCCTCCTTATGTTATACTATACACTGCCGTTTTCTTTTGTGACTTGCTCGAAAAATATCATATTATTATATTTAATATATCTGCTAGGTATTCTGCTTACGCCGCGCCGGCCGTCTAATTTCCAATTATAGCGCTTCCTGCCGCAACGATACTAAAAAAAAAAGAAAAGAACTTCCTTGCCTCCATCATAATATAATTTCCGCATCTTTCGTGTACATTATATGGAGCACGCAGATCGTCGGTGTATGACGGAACATTGTTATTTTCGAGTAGACCGTACTGGGTCATTTTTATTTTTTATATATTTTTTTCACATCCCCCATATTGCTGTGTACAAAATATAATAAGGCGACCGATGTGCACGTCACGCACGTCTCGGGCTATCTAACGATGACCGTCTTGGTTTCTAAGGGAATGTCCGTCCGACAACAACAGCCGAACAAATACATACATACATGTTATATAAATATAATATGTAGATGTTATATTATTTTAATCCAGAAACCTTTGTGACAACTAACGCGCACACGTCCCGTATAAACAAACATACACGGCTGTATGGGGGGGAAAAAAACATTCGTTATCCCGACCAATTGTCTATGCCTCGTACGGCCGCCCTTGTATAACAACGGTGTTTGTCTAGGAAGAAGTTCGCCCATAGGTGTGACATATACACTATTATTAAAAAAAAAAAAAAATACTCTCCTGGTTCATCGCGTTGTCCTAGTGTGATACGTGTGTGATATTGTTTTCTATACTCTGTCTTCCGGGCAAAAATATCATTGTTTGAATAGGTTCACAAGAGATAATAACAACAATACAATAGTTTTATATAGGTAAAATAACACTTAAATGTTTTTGAACTAAAACGAATATCCACAGAAGTTTAATTGGTAATTTGCATTTTAATTGAAAGTATGATTAATTATTTATTCGAATTTAAGAAAAAAATATATAAATACTCTATTTATTTATAATCGAAACTTTTTAGCAACAGAATTGAAACTCTGATTGTAAAATGATGAGTTTCATATTTTTGTGTAGGAAAAAATACTTTAAAAATGTCAGTCCTCTATGTTAATAAGTGATGCGTATGATTTCCTATGTATTCAATGACGAACTTGAACATAACCTAAATAATTACAATACATCATTATTATCATTAAGGACGTATTTACATAGTTTGTTTTAATTACTTTGGAACACCACTTACAACTATTCAAGTGGAGGTAAATTAGAAATTCATCGGATTTCAGATTTTGACTAAGAGCTCATTTAAATCGAATAAAATCATTTTCAGGTTGGCAACACACTTAAAATGAATTTCTGAATTTATAACATGCGCACCGCGGCCATCTATAACCAAAAAATGTGTTTTCCGTCAAATTTTGTCGTTTGGAATTTTGACGGGACTAAACTAATTTGAATACACTGCACGAAAAACATAATACTAATAAATCAAAAATATTATTTTGGTTCTTGAAGTTAGCTGACTCGTTTTTTGTACTGCTTATGATACAAACCATGTTTTTGGATATCGACTAGCGTTTTATAAAATATAATATATTCATGAGAAAATTACAGTATAAGGCTATAGCATATATATAGGTTATTCAACAACGTGGTATTCACTTAAATATAACATTTTTCTTTCAAAACTTTTAAAAGTTCATACTGTCGTCTTCTTAAAAAAAACTTTTTTTTTTAAATCAACGTACACATTTCTATGGTTTATGTTAAAACAAAACCACATTGGTCATTGATGATACTTTAACTGATTGACCAAATCAAAATAATTGCAAACATTTTTAACAGCTGTCTTATTGTATTTATTAATTCAAATTGTTTGCTATTTATTATCATATAATCATACAAATTAGCGATTCCCAAATATGTAATGTTTTCCGTTTTAAACGTTCAAAGCGGATTTACTTTATAATATACGCATAAAATAGATGGATAACCGTCTATTTAATTAAAGCGTTGAAAGAATGACCGATGGCATACACAAGAGAACGTTAAATAGGTTTATGGGGTTTTTTCTATACTTTATAAGTATGAACGTCTGCAAACAACCGTATCTTGTATGCTAAATAGATACATATTCGTTGTAATTTGAACGGTAACGGTTATTGTGTGATAAATCCTTAATCGATGTACAGGTCTTGATTAATAGTTCAATTATTTTTTTTTTACAAAGCGTGTATTGAGCATTATATATCAAATGGCTGTGTGGAATCTGTTAATCATGCTCAAGCGGAATTTTAACTTTAAACCCTTCTTGGGTATTTGTAATCTAAATCAAATCCGATCGGTTCTGTAACTCTTGTCTCGGGTCAAAAAGGTCTGAAAAATGTACATACAGAATCTATCTAAATCCGCACTACTTACACTGTAAACGCAGTACACTGTTTTTCATATTTAAATTTATATAAATATTGTTTACATGTTATTTAATATGCAAATACATTACTGAATTGCTTTAAAGATTGTCAAATAGGTAATATATTTATAAATAAGTTATTTTTTAGTAATTTACAATAGCTGACGATTTGCTATCGTAGAATACCGTTCAAATTAAGAACGCTTACATAATATTTTGTTTTTTAATTTAAGCACTCTAAAAAAGTAATTAGCCCGCTGTAGTGTAGTGCCATATATGAAAAAAAGGGAAAATAGAGGAAGTTTGCTTCCCGCGGGAATAAATTGTCATATTTAGTTAACGTTTTAATTCATATTTATAGCTTGTACGTTTTAGTGTTTTATCTGGTTAGCGTTTTTTTAAAGTCATGATAAGCCGTTCATGTCGTCGAAAAAGTTAAGCAGTTAAGTTTTGTTCACGTCATATTTTGTATAAAAAAAAACATTAGATAAAAGTTCCAAAATTTCACGCCCGAAATATCTCAGAAGAAACCAATAGCGACTTGCGAGACCAAAGGTTGATTCGGAAAACTTTTACTCTTCTTTATTACTTTAAACTTTTGAAGTACAGACTCGATGTAATGCGTCAAATCAAGATTCTAGGAAACTTTCCAATCAATTATTCTTTAAATACATTTATTAGATTTTTTTCGAACTTAATAAAATAATCTAATTATTAGTAGCAAGTTCGTTTGGTGTTGGTGTAAACAACTAACTACAAGAAAAATGTATTTATAAATTATTCATAAATACCTTGTTCTAAAGCGGATGTGCCTTAACTTAGTATTATTTAAATTTATACTAGTACATTAACTTCATCCTGCTAAAGAAAGAGTTTACAAAGATTGTACAGCTGACCGAATACGCTGATGGATAATTACTAATATAAAAATATTATAGAAATCCAAAACAGTTTAACTACCTACTTGCATTTGATCGGGACTGGTCTTTTATTTTTATTATTTTTTTTTTTTTTATAGTTTTATTGACTACACATAATAATAAAACGGGTATATAAAATGTTCCGTTGGAAATATAATCTTTATTATTGTATAATTTCAACTCTGTGTTTTTTATGCATGAGTATTATGCACGAGAAATACTTAACTCGCACGAGTGTTCATGTGTGTATAATGTATACAAATAGTGCGTTATCGAAAATCTGCGCTTCGTGATCTTACACTGTTTATACGGTAGATCGCATCGATAACAGTTCAATATAATGTCTGGGGGGCGACTCGAGACGATAAGCATGTATGGGGTGAAAAAAATAATATATATAAACCGTGAGGAGTTTTGCATATTTATTGGAGTAAAAAAAATCGGGACCAGTGACGCACGCATATAGTTCTAAAAAAACTGCTATTGGGTTTTACACTCTTCTTTTAACGACCCGACTGTTCCACAAATTGTAAGACAGAAACCGAATATAGTACAAGCATCGGTAATCGACTACCCGGACATTTGGGGACGCTTTCGATTGTATGTATTTCTTTCGAAGAACTACACAGGCTATTCGACAAAATAGAAAAATATGTTTTTTGTCGACCTGCAACGTGGTAGCCTTTCCGGTACAGTATATTATCTCATATTATCATTGTGTATTTCAGCGATCGACAAGCGTTATAATCATTAACAAAATCCAAAACGGAGTCAACGACTGAGCTGTATTTACTAATTAATGGAAATTACTCGATCTAACAGAAGGTATTAATGACGGTTTACATAGGACAATATTAATCTTGATATTGTACGCGCTTAAAACTGAAAATTATTTCTGAACAATTAAATATTATTATTGTTCCTGTTTGTCGACCTTATGTGTGTATTGTTTGAACAACTTCGGCTTTTATGGAATTTAGTTCCCGTCGATTCCGTTGAAAACAATGCGAAAAGCGTTTATTAAAATAGTCTCGGCTGCAAACAGATTAGTTACGCACATACAACCTTTGTTAAGCTATACCTGTACCCGCTTACATGTATTTTCTTTTGCTTGCTAGAGGTTCGCATTAAAACAATGAGATGTGGGTAAATATGATTCGTAGACAACGTAGGTAAAATTAATTTTATAATTATTAATCATTAAACCGATTTGTAATTAGAAAAAAGTTTACGGAAATGTAAATACATTTTTTAATAAGCAATAACGATTTATTATTTAACAGTGTAGAATGAATTTCAATTAAAAGCTTACAGAGATAAAATATATTAATGTATTATAACATAATAAACCACGATTATTATTATTTAGTTTTAAATGAAAAAAAAAACATTCATTTTTGCCCAGTTTATTTACATTTGTCTTAATTGATGTCAGTTAGTGATGTATAACTGTTTATATTAATTTCCTAATGGTAGTTTGCAAAAACAATTTTCAAAATTTGAGTCCATTTTAACCCGTATATAATTATTCGAGTTTTTTTTAAAGTGTCTTTAAATTTTAAGTAAAGTAAGTGCATAAAAATGTGCTTGATTTAGTTATAAATCAACAAACTTTGAATGATGATTGTTTATAATGCGAGAAAGTTATTTAATTACGGATTGTACTCTTTAATAATTATTATAAACATATTTTCAAATATTACCCTGGTGTAAAAATGTTTATAAAACTAAGTGTATACAATAATACACTGTTACGCTGTTTTAATTGGGTTAGAAAGTGATCTGACAGAATGAATTTTACTCAGTCTTGTTAAAAGTTCTTTGTAAGACGTCAGTAAGCAACTACAACAAGTATTTAAAACTGGTCAGTCATTTGAAAATGCTTTCATTATATAATCAAACGACTGTTCAGCAATCATCCTCTTTAACGTCATTGCTCTTTAGGCCTCGGTGATCATTATCCGTGCATATCTTTGTCTCGTTTATGAATTAAAACTATTATAACGAAGTGGTCGACTCCAACTATATGCATATTATCACTCTACAATTATCCAGACACTGTGTATAGCATGTACAACACAATCAGTTAATGTTAAATTCATTACAAAATACGACGAACTTGATAACGATTTTTTTTTAATTAGTTAATTAGTTTTCAAACGGCACTTTCAGCTAGTCGTTGAAAAAAATTACCAAAATAATAATTTTACAAGCTATGAAATTACTCAACTTTAGTTACATGACCTGTCATCAAATATGTGCATACAGCTGATTATGCTATGTTAATTAACCTTTTGTGTCTTTTAAAGTGCATAAAATAATAATCGATTCCATTCTGTTAATTTGCTTCATCTGGTCGGAGGCAATATGGGTTCGAGCGACATTTTATGTAATATATACACATATTAGTAAATAGGGGTAATTTATAGCTTTAGGGTTTGACTTCTATTGTAACAATGTGTAATTTTTTTTTATTCAAGCAAAACTCATAAAAACCGGTAAGTGAAATAATAATAAGGCATGCTATTCATGGGGGAAAAATAAGAGGGCAAATTCAAAAGCTCGTATAATAGAATGTGTTATAGTTCTAAATCTTTTACCAACAGATCAATTACTCTCTTCATAATAAGAAAATCATATGCAACACGACTGGCATAATTTTTTTCCAGAAACCCATTAAGGTTCAAAACGCGGTACTTGCACAAAATTAAAATTAATAAATAATTTCTATTTTCATGCTTGTATGAACAGCTAATATGTTATTCCATACGATTGGACCTATTTCCGACATCATTATAAGTGCTGCAATAATTATCGCGCATCACTGTGTTCTCTCTAATTAGTCGCGGTATTCCATTTTCGTTAATTATTAGATCACAAAGGCTTTCCTCCAGAGCAAACACACTCAAGACGGCTAATTAACGGTTTATATTATTCACAAGCTGTACACGGATCCGATGACGGACTGTGTAGCGTTCACCATGTTCTAATATTTATTTTTGCATTTGTAAGTAAAGGGCAAGACTCCGCCATAACGCCTTGTAATTATATATAATAAATTCCTGCATTTAATTAATTCACCGTTAACCATTAGGGTCTGGTCGTAAGCACGCGGCTTTTGTTGGGAAAATAATAATAATAATATATAAAATACATATTTTACGCATGACGTTGGACATTCTACACCGTACTTGGAGATACGATGTCACGCCTACCTCCTTAGACGTGTGTCGTAAAGCTTAAAGTTATAGAGTTAATATATGTGGGCGTAACTGAGAGAAGCTAGAGAATGCTTGGCACTTTCAGCTTCCAAGTTAGCGCTCTGTCATAATAATTTCCATATCATGTTTTTGTAAAATACTATGCCATTTTTTTGTTTTGTTGCTATAAAAAAAATCAGACTACCAATATCCCATTTGTATTTGCGTAAGCCGACCAAAATCCAAGTAAAAAAAAATCAAAAATGGTTGCCTTAACTTGTACTTAGATTTTATTTATATATGTACTGTATGATGGTGTATTATTAATGTCTGCAACACTATCTATACAATTTGTTACTCTTTAAATAAAGCTGGCAAATTTAAAGAATTTTAAAGAAAATGCATAAAATATTTGCTATTGTTTTCCAACTTTTCTGTTAAATACTCATTAAAAGTTTTATTAACAATGTCAATCAAAGTGACACAGTTTAAATAAGCAAAACGGCCGCATCATCTCTGCATTTCACTTCTCTCCTTCACAATACTGTACGATGGTTTTTAATTATTGAACTTTTCTTTATATTACAATATTATTAAAAAACCTAAAGAATAATATAATAATTACAAAGTACTCAACTTATAGAAAACGTTTTGGTTTACATAATTATATGAAACTATTTTATTATATTTCTAGGAGTTTTATCCAAACACAAGCAAAAATAGTATACTGTATTGTTGGTTAGAAAAAAATATAATATACTATATATTATGGGTACAAAAATATTATATATTTTTTAAACGTACATGTATTATATGCATACAAATCACAAATGTTTAGATATTTTATAAATGAGCTTATAAGAATCAAATGTTACAAATTCAAAACCTAAATATATAATACTATAGAATGTTTGGTTACAATAGTATTATTGTTTTTTCAAATGTATTTTTTTATCATTGTATTTTATAATCGAAATTACAAATAAAAACAGAATCGACCCAATATATATATATATTTTAAACTACACCCAACATGGTATAGAATTATAATGAAAGTCATACCCTTGTCATTCAGTTTTTTTAAATGGACTCCATCAAACCAACAGCATACATATCATATATTATATTTAAAATTTATTTTGGATTTCAATAAAAGGAATTTCACAGAAACCACAAATTTTACAGATTATATATGTTTGTTGTACAATGTATTATATAGGTTATACATATCTATAATTTTCTTTTTAATTAAATAATTTAAGTTATACACTCATCATATCTTATTTTGGTAATGTTAACAAAAAACACAATATACAAAATTGTAATTTTCAAATAATTTAAGGTTTAAAATCTAAATAGCTTACAAAGTTATTTTTAATTTTAAAAAAAACTATTCTAGACAAATAAATTTTTCAAATTTTGTTGGTTTACATATTCTTTATTTAACAAGTAATTTAATTTGTTTGTGCTATTATATTTTTAATACATTTTCATTTTAAAGTTCTAGATAACAAAATATTTTTATGTACATTTTGATAACAGCCAATAACTATTTACAAAAATTCAATTTTTTTTAGACATTATGGTCATGAAACAGTATGCACAACTATCTAAAAATAGTAAAATCTTATTTATTTACTTGGACCATATTGTATTTTTAAAGAATTATACATAAAAACTATAACCCAAAGCATTAACAAAAGTTTTTGAAAACCATTGATGTGTTAATGATCATGACGAACCTTCCTTTGTTGATGAATAATGAAGTTATTTTTAATATATACCTTTTATTAGTGTATTTTTTCTCAGTATAGACACTAGATATTAGGTAAGTGATATTTCACAATTAATTTTTAAATAATCTTAACTCGACTAGTAGTTATAATGACCTATTAGGCATCTGAAGATATTCTCACTACACTGTTTAATATTTAAGCTTTTTTTCTCGGATTGGTCTTATCGATTTCTGTAGTTATAATTCCTACAGTCTTGGGATTACACCGAGCTCACTACTTTCTGCAGTCTCGCAGTGCTGGCTTTTTGTCTTTTGCTAGAAGCTCAACGTAATAATATAAAAGACGGTCCGGATTTTCATTACAGCTCACGAGAAGACTTTCTGCACTGTAATAATATAACAATATAATCATTGTGGTATGATGGCTACTACCGAGATGATACTAATGCGGTAACGCGTTTTGCGGTACGTGCGGAACAACATTCTCCCCGGCGGAACTCTGGCAATTTTGCACATATTATGAGGTCAACCCTAACCCCCGGCATAACTTTGAGTAGATCGGACGACCAATATAATATGTGTACACTCTATCGCTATGTTTTTCAATTTGAACAAAAACCTCGGTCGCGCACTCGATTTATTCGTTGTGCCGTGCAGTATTGCTGCGGTCGATGGAATTGGGCCAAAATTGTTATCTTGTGCGTGTGTCGACGGGTTCGTCCGTGATTTAAGTCCGGCCGTTAAACTTTTAATGGTTTTCCAGCGGTTTTATACCGCCGCCGTGTGCCCGGACCGGACCGACATATTTATTGCCAAGTGCCTGCCCGGACACACGTTTTTTACAAGCGACCGACCGACCACTCCTCGGTGCCGGTGGGGGCGCGAAAGGGTTAACCCCGGCTATTTGACTTTGACGAAAACCCATAATAATAATAATTATTATCCTCCCGATCGTCCGGCCTACGTGTGATGGGTCGTGTCCGCGGTGATTAATTACCTATATCTCTATTTCGGCACCCGGGCCAAAACCAATAGCTGTCATTCATTATCACCGGCCTACCGGTTGAAATTAATGTTTGCCAGATAAACAACCAACTGGGCGTAGGAAGCCGTCGTAGGCCGTGCCGGACTATAACTAGTCGTGTACACAGACTAGGTATTCATCACCGCACTCGACGAATCCCACGCTGATCTTGCGGTTATCTCTTGGCGACATGTACGCGCGTACGTCTTGTGCGTTTAATACGAAAGCAATTTTAACGTCAAGCCGGTGGGTTTAACGTCCGAAATCGATCACCAACACACACACGGTGGTACCCGAGAGAAGAGCACACTACAGCTAATCGGTTATACATTATATTCTATATTCTATGCGAAATAAATTGGCGAAATAGTGAAATATATTGTCATTTGATCATTTCGGGGCGGTAGTGTTGTTTTTCTCTACTTCTTGTTGTTAAAAAAATATTAGCCCGAAATTGTGAATAATACTTACTGAAATATTTCTACGAAGATATTGTATTTTCTTGAATAGCTCTTTTTCGTCTAACTAAATCTGTCCCATAGCCAACGGAAAGCGTGAAAAAACAATTTAAATTATGTATATATGTCCAACTTGAGTAATTAAAATACTTACAGCCACAAAAATGTAAAATTTAGCTTTAACTAACTTTGCTATACTGGAAATAAAGTTGAAGTAGAGCAGTACAATGGTTTGTTTCCAACAGTTTTTTTCCGTAATAACTTAAAATATTAAAATTCAAAGAAAATATAAACGTAAAAGAAAAAACGACTTTTTGTAATTATTATTAAAAAAAAAAATCAATTCCACTACGAGTATTGTGCGGCTTTTCTGTGTTTTGACATTGCACATCTGCAGAGCATCGATCGTCATCTCAAAATTATTCGAATGATTTTTCCACAATGTATTCGGATAATTGGTGAGAAAATGTATTAAAAAAAAGTGAAATCTAGTTTGAATGATTAGTAAAAAGATATGTACTTCAGAATTTTTTTATTTTATATGTGATATATATATTATGTCATAATTTTTCGAAATTGTTTCTAACCAAAATCACTCAAATTTGCAACATTTATTGAATTATGTTTCATGTTTGATAGTTATTCGAATAATTTTCATTTGGATTATGTATTCTGTGATGACCTAATAGTATATAGTGCAAAGATTAATAACATTTGTACGCGATTTTGTGTACCGGCGGCACATATTTTATTATGCCAGGCAGCCATTTTGTGCACCGATTTCATGGGAAGTAAAAATTCTACATTACTTTTCCATGATACATATTAAAATGTTAGGTTAGGTGATGAAAATATGATGATAACTCTAGCAGCCTACTACGGGCAATACGCGCGTTCCTTATATTGAGTGAGTTCAGTGCAAGTTGGTTGGTAAACGCCTCGGAATACAACCTATCCGTTGGTTCGATTCTTCGCCAAAGTTCGGCAAACAAAGAATATAATAGTGTATATGTCTTATACACTACACGTGCATTGTTGTGGGTTTTTTTTTGGACGAACCCGGGCACCACGGACACCTGCCGGGACGGCGCCGCGAATTTTTTTCCAAACAATTACCCGCGGAATGTCGTTAAAAGCACTCACGTTTATTACCATGGCAGACCATACACCGCAGGCCGCGTTTCTCAATGCAACGGCACATAAATAATCGTATTAGCCCAGCAGTTGCCGCCGTCTTAACGTTATTCGGTCGTATTATAGCGACCAAGACCGCGACCGCCATCATCTTGGAAATTGCAATCCCAACGTTTCAGACTACCGAACTCACCAAAGATTAATTTCAAACATCCGCCAATCACGCCTACACCGGGGCGGCCAAAGGGTGTGAGATTATTTATCTGAAATCCCTCGCTTAGACTCGTGGTCGTACGGTTGCAATTAACGGCACTTAAGTGGCGAATTTCAGATAATAATATCGTTGTCCCCAGTAGCGAGCCTGTCAAATTGATATTGTACGGAAAAATTTAGGTAAACTTCGTGTTTCGCGGTTCGACAACAGACACAGTCAGCTATAGTCATCAGAGTTCAGTACAATATTTGAATTCGAAATTATCATAGTACGTACAAAACTAAAATTATAACAAAATATCGAATACCAAACAGCAAATAGAAATATTGCACGTAGCGGTAACGGAAGCAGCTCGGAGTGTCACAGGATTTCATTCGATGCAGTCTGTCGATGGTAGGTATAAATATTAAATATCGATGAAACCAATTGTAATGGTATATTCTGTACAAATTTGGTTATTTTTACAAAAAAAAAGAAAATCGCATACCTATCGTAAATTAAGTGCAAAAATATGTAAACATTTGTGTGCATTTCTTGATTTTGGACGGGGTGAATATTTTTAATGTTCAGCCTTATAAAATTTCTTTGGATACGATTTCTGATATATAATATTTATAGACACGGTACATATTATGGAAATAGGTTTAGAAAATATCGTAGGTCCGTAACCAAAAATAGAAACACATTATTGTAAAAATGATCTCAGTTCCGCTTCGAAGCTAAAACAATAAAGCGCAACAAGATTGTTAATAAAACCCAATACTTGTGTTATAAATATTATTATCCTACAAACGTACAAACTCTGCGGTTGAGTAATTATTCCATTATTAAGTGGTATAAGAATTTACCGGACTCACGTGTCTAATTTCAAGAGGTACACAATGCACATAAATAACCGACGTTACCGCCTCGGACCGTCCCGGAAACAGTGGAAACTTCCGTTTTTTTTGTGTATGTACCGTAGTCGAGTGGCCAGATATAGGTCACCAACATTTTTCCCCCCCTCGGTCAAGTATGGCAAGTTTGCGCCACTGTCCTATTAACACTAGACTTGCTGCAATTACCGGAAACCCGTCTTTGAACTTGTAACGCGCCACGCACCGCCGGGTATCGCTTTAGAACGTGAATTTAATATAGGAAGATGTTCAAAACTGACTTTATACAATACAAGAGCTACGCTGACGTGGGCGTGTCCCACGTGATCTGTGCCGTTGTTGCCGGGGCTTAGCTGAAAGCAGGACCATAGAGATAAGATGCACATGTCTTGATTTCGACGGGCGGGACCACATATCATGTAGTGAACCGAGGCTCTATTGTCCGGACGACATTACTTATTCTCCACCAGCGTCCGAACCCGGGGTTTTATTCAGTTGGTTATTAGGATTCCGCCGGCAGCGGTTTGAATGCCAGATATTGCAGCAAAAAAAAAATCAACAGTTCAACGCGAGTAATTAAGAACGGCGAAAAAAGAAAACCTTAATAAATAAATAGGTGAGCAACGCTATCAAATTAAGATTTATCGTGACGACTGACAAAGCGGTTTCATTTGGACCATCAAACAGGTTCCATTGAAAGTATAGCTGATATTTTTAATAATTTGTTTAAAATCAAATTCTTATTCAGGACTCGCGTAGGCGCCAATTTCTGTTCCGCAGTTGCGGTCTAGGGGTTATTCAATTCCATACGAACAATATTTGAATGCACGTCGCGGGTTCAACGCCTTATCCTTTTTGCGCCTCATACATAGGCCGTAACCACATACATATGTTAACAATAATTTGTTTACGCCTGAACAGCCGGTACCGCTGTACTAAAACGCGTGTACTTTGAAGAATTCCTATAATATTTGTACAATAGCTATTTTCTGTATATACTGGGTATTACAATACACTACAATCGTATTGCGGCAACAAAAGAGCCCGAATCCTGGAGCTCAAAGGGCATGAAACAGCCACCAATTAGAGTGCAGTAACTATATTGTACGTTCGTGGTAATATAATACAAAGTCCTGGGCGTTTTCAAGTTGAACATACGGGTTAATTAAGGGTGTGGCTTTCGAGAAAAAAAAACAACTCGAGTGCCGCATAGTTATTAAATAGGCCATTTGCTCGTTTTAGCAAAATTACAATTTTTTTAAACGACATCACGGATCCGCGACCGGCATCCGTCGTCGACAAATCTTGATCCTCGGAATATAATTAAGTCCCATTTAAACATATTATTAATAACTACCAAAGGAACTCAATCGATGAGTACTTGGTATAGGCGCTATCATTATCATGGCGATTTACAGGTGTAGATATCGTTGTAGATCTGTACGGTGTATTTTTTTTTCTTGTACATTTTATACACACCTATAAATGTGTATATTTTTTTTTTTTAAGTACGTCGCGTGTGGGTAATTTACGACGCCTAACGCGGAAGGACGGTATTTTCCAAAGTATGTAGAACGTACACAAACATATATATTTATTTTTCTTTATATATATATATATATGTATTATTGATGGGCGAAAAAGTACAGCGGCCGTTGATGTGAAATTGATATCGAACCGGCAACGCGATAATACTGCGAACTCTCGACGCACATAAATTATCGCAAAGGGCGTCACATTAAAATACTGTAATGCGTGTACGTTTGCCGAAACGGTTAAATCCCGTCGAGCCGTGTCTGCAAACTTGTCTCCTAGTCCTAACCGGCTCAGGGTGAATCATTAATAACGGCAAATGGATATCCACACTATGCACGCGCTCGGCAAATGAGTCGGATATGTCTGCTTTTTTTCTCCAATGGATACGCGCATACTTTTTTTTTCGAGAGAGAGAGATTTGTCCATTTTGCTAAGTGGAATTTCACGTCTCTCGCGGCCATCTCCATCGTTCTACGGCCAACTCTCGATAAACCATTCAACAGCAGCTGGCACTGGCACAGAAAATACCAACTAACCCACTCGAAATTAAAAAAAAAATTCCTTTGTTTGTTAAGGATATTGTTTATTATCACTACTACTAGGAAGATATCGTGATGTATACCTTTGGGCCGGCGTACATAAGAACGTTTCAATATGTTTTGACAATCTCCTTAAGCCGATCAGCCCATCCTAGCATCAATTAAAACAAAATCACGAGTACACGTCATAATCGGTAGTATTGTCGGGTTATCCGGGTTATAACCGATTAAATTTAATAAAACAGATTTCCAACTTGTTATTTCAACAATAAAACAATTGCTGAGGCTCTTGGCTTATTGTTGATATATTAGTAGCCAGTAGTACTGGAACTAAATGGTCACCACCATAGCCCGTCGTCGAATTAAAAATATGTAAAAATAGTAATTACTTAAATTTGTGTAATCAATTTGTAAGAAGACAACGGTCTAAAGCCAGAAAACCTCCTTGGAAACGTTTTAGATGTACACTAAATATATTTAAATCTCTTTAAGAAACTAATATGTATAGTCAAATCTGGCAAATTTACTTGACCCACTTGGCTTTTAAGCTGCGGTTATTACGGTTGTATCATTAAAACAATTGTAACTTTTGAATAAGAAAATAAATTGACAAGAAACTGATTAACATAATTTGAACAGTTATGTAATTATAAGTAATTTATACTTCTACCTCATTCTTTGAGAGGTCTCGGAAGTTAATCAGATGGAAACGAAATTGAGCGTCCCGGTGGACAAGCTTGAATACATCTGTATCATACTTGAGTAATTTTTGTCGAATAGGCATTAAAGTTTTTGTATGTTTTGTATTAATTAAGAGTTCACGGACTAAAGTTAATTTTAACTAGAGCTCTTCTTTCATGTTTCCGCGAAAGTAAGATGTACACGAATTGCGTAAATACCAAAGTTGCACTCATTAAAGTTAATATAAAAAAATTAATTTTAGTAAATATTTTTTTCTAAAAATTATTTTCATGTTGTTAATTATATTTCAATTTTGTGCTTCAAATTATCCGTGCATATTTTTGTAGCATAAATTATACCGAAACGGTTTTCGCATCTCCCAAAATAACAATTCTGGATTCGCACTTGGTCTGCGGGGACCAGTTTTTTAATGAACCCCAACAAAAAATATATATATATATATATTAGAGCTCTGACAATACTCCATAATTGAATTGAATTTTTATTATGAGATCATATTTTTGCAACTTTGAACACCACTCACAAAACCCGGTTGCTCGTTTTATGGAATATTGGGGAAAAAAACCAACTACGATGGGACCGCTGACGCAAAAAAGCAAAAAGAAATTAAACAAATATAATATTTAAAATATATATGAGTATATAATGAATACAAAATAAGTAATATTAAGAATTGAAGATATCCAAATAAAAATAATTAACCAGGTATCTATCTATATTTGTATAGGTAGATAACATCATGTGTCCCAATTCATTAGACGTTATTCAGAGGTGAGCAATGGAATTCACTAGATTTGAATTATACAATCATAAATAATTCAGCAAATGCATAGCTAATTGACAAATATAATCACCACATGTACACTCTCATAACTAATGTCATTTGATTTCTTGTTAGTACTCATCATTGATGTACTTAAACGTAACCAAAGGTCTGCAAGTATTTTCTAGTATTTGTCCCTTGTAAGTGTGCGATAAATTTATATATATGTATATATATAACACAAATATCGATAAAAGCCAAGTACAACCTAATGAAATTATTATGTGCTTAAAAATTAAATTTTATTATTAGGGTGGAAACGATATGGATTAATCGTCTGTCTATAAAAATGTACTGCAATAGTTACTCAAATATCGTAGTTAACAATATAATAAAAATATTTTCATTACCTATTGACTGTTAATTCACTCACACATAGCAACCTGGAAATTTACTATGGTCAAAGTGTAATTTTTCCTTTTTCATTTGGTTTTTCTTAAAAAAAAAAAAAATGTATGAGATAATTGTACATGTTAAAGTTCTAGATCTACCTCAGGTCTAATTTTCAGACTTAAATCCTTAAATCTTCGCTTGAAAAAGTGAAATAAAAAAAAATTCTATTACTTCTAGGAGAAAGGGCTTATGATATTTTTTTTTGGTCTCAGCTCCGCATTGAAGCTAAAAAACGAATGCAATTTCCGTTTATTAACATTTAACACTGCCACGCTATTTTCGACCCTATTAAAGTTAATCTCAACCGATTGGTGTCATGTTGACATTGCGGACGCACTTAGCTCCAAAGGAACCGTTGCACATTCCATTTGGAGATTAACATCGTACTTTGTATTTATTCATTTTTTTAATACACAGTTATGTGGCTTTGACAGATCCGTTTACTGAGCTTATGGACTTGTGATTGTTATGGATTGCTTAGAATACATATTGTTTGATCAGCGTGTACGGCCAAAGATTCCTTGGCCGTGACGGCGGACGACTTGCGTGTTAATGATGTATTTTAACTCGGTAAGAATTGCGATTTAATTACACGATAACGTTTTAATTGTGTCGCAGGGTTCTGGGGACACGGTCGTTTAATGTACAAGAGGAGCGAGACGTTTAAACAGCAAGAGATATTACATTATGCGCCTATTACCGTTGGACTGGCGCCGCCAACGCCGAAACGTTAATTTGCATTTGAGCGATATGCCCGGTATGAGAACGTGTACAGTATAATTAAAGACGCTGATTCCCCAGAGTCCACTGGCAGTCACCGTGAAACGTGAACCCTGGCCAAACCATTCTGACATGGACTTTATTTTTTAGCGTTAACGTCAAAAAAATATATATATGTAAGTATATTTATATACATGTAGTAAAATTTTGTCCGCCCATATTCCCAAAAGCGGTATAACATGCGCCACGCAGACTCTCGTCTCGTGTCCTCGGTTCGTTTGTCGTTTTTGGAAGAAGAAAAAAAAACAGCAGAATATAGGCGACCACATCATTTACCTACATAAGATTGCTTGTTTTATACGAACGTCATGCGGCTATGACATGGTTAAGTGCGAGCGCTACGACGGTCGGAAAACAAGCTTAAATAATAACGGCCATTACTGGCAAAAGGTTAAAAGTCCATTCGACCGGCACAGTAAAACGCACCTGTCAACAAAACAATACATATTGCACGAGACGTATAAAAATCCATGTCGCCGTTTCATATATATATATATTCTTTGTGGGGGTTAAAGGTAAAATATTATGAATAATGATATAATATGTTTCAAAAATTGAATTGATTTCTATAGATTTACTGGCAATAATGATTGAATATGTTTTGATTCTTGTCGTTACTAAAAACTACTTTAAAGACCAGAGATTTGAGAATAACATGTCACATAAGCTGACACGAAAATTATAAATATTGTAAAATTTAAAAAAAATAGTTGTTCATAAGTGATTTGTTTAACCAGTCAACATTTTTAGTATATTATTCTCAATTTAAAAAAATAATCAAATATATACGTTGCCTTTTAAGTTTCAAAAGTGGCTATCAAAAAAACTAAGTTGGAAGGGAGGTAAATTCAAAAAAATAGTTGTGAAAAATTGAGATCACATTGTATGGAAAAAAAATGTATTTCTTATAAAGCCCTATATGAGATATTGAGTGGTTGACGATAAAATTACCACCCTGTATATATATTTAATATACATTCATTTATTTTACACAATATGATATTGAGAGAAAAGTACCTAGGATTCGCTTAAAAAAAAAAGTCGCTTTAAAAAAACTAAGTTAAGAGGGGGCAAAAGCGAATAAAATTGTAAAAAATTGAGAGCACATTGTATAAAAACAATATGAAAAAAATAATTAAATATCTTATTATATCTTATGAGATATTGACTGGATTACCTTGTATATGTACTATATATATTATATTACGGTAATATTTTATTCGAGAAATTGCATTATCCGCCGCGGCCAATACGCGTTATATGGGTGCGTAATCGATTATCGTTACAATAATTAGTTTTAATAATAAATGATTGTACTTACGGTGTATATATATATATATATATTTATGTATGTATGTATATGTATACTGTGCTCTTAATAAGCGGCACAAAACGTGAAACTCGCGCGTCGCCAAAGTTATCGGCCGAAAAAAAACGCGGGTGTTGAACTTGAAGCGAAAAATCGTCAAAAATCCAAATCGTGAACAAGTAATAAGTAAGTAGAAAGTAAAGGTGTATAATTATGTTCTCGTGGATCAAACTTCCGGGTCGGGATACGACATGTGGTCGGCGCAACGTTACCGAAGTCAAGCGACGGTGGCTCCGAATTAGTCACTGCTGGTCTAACGGCGACGGCAACTATAAGGTGGTTTTCCATCCCTGTCGGAGCGCTCTCGCCGAGAGATTTTGGCAAAAAAACGCAGCCGACACACGGCCAATTAGAACAGAAGAAAAAAATTCGACGTCGTTTAGCTGTGCAGCACAAGTTCCAGCTGAAAGTCCATTATGACCAATATTGTAATCAACCGTTGTACGGCTGGACAGGGCGCAATGTAAAAACGTGTTTGTGTTTACAAGAAAACGGTATTTTTTTTTTTAAGCTTACAGACAATCTCAATTCTTGAGTTGAAAACCGACACAGTTTAGGTTTTTCATTGAAAATAAATCCCGAGATGTGATCCGGCGAGTTTGGCTACTAAAATATATTGACAATTTATAAAATAAACCATATATTAACATAGTGATCGAGGTGGTCATTTTATCATGTGCCACTCAATATCTCATTGGGTTAATTCAATAACTCATTTTTTTTTTTGTCATAGTGTAATATAATGTGATCTCGGTTTTCCTCGAGTTTTTATGTTTATACCACCGTTCCAAACTAATTGGTATATATCGACTTTTAAATCTTAAACGGTAGCGCATACATTTCATAAACTTTTTAAATTAAGAATTAAGTACTAAAAATGTTGACTGGTCGATTACCGGTTTCGGGTAAAAACAAAAGAAGTAATGTGAAAAATTGAGATTACATTGTATAAAAACAATATAAAAAAAAAATGATTTTTAAACCCTATGAAATATTGAGTAGCTCATGGTAAAAGAATCACCCTGTATACTATATACTATATAGTAATGCCATCATTGCCTTGGACGTCCCCTTGGTCTTTTCCGATCTGTTTGATTTACCATTACCATCTTAATAAGAAAACCATCAGCTCTCCATGCATGATTAGCCCAAGCAAGTCTTGAAGAACTCCTTGAAAACTCCACTATATCTTCTTTTTTATACAGATTCTTTAGTTCCTTATTTGACCTCCTTATCCATTTTTGCTCACTGTCGTCGAATTTATTATAGTCTCCTCCTGTTGTGGCCCATGTGTTGCAGCCTTACGTAACAATTGGTCTTAAATAAACAGTGTACAGTTTCTCTTTGGACATTCTTGATAGTAACCTAGACTTGAACAATGGAACCATAGTAAAGTACGCTTAGTTAGCAGATTTTAGGCGTAGTTTAATTAACTTCTTGATAGGATACAAACGAATAAACATGTTTTACTTAACACCAAAAATATAATACAATAATTTAAAAAAAATGCCATTAAAAACATGCCAAAGTTAAGTAACGCCTATAATAGTGTTTTGTGAACGAACTGTTTATACGTCCATAACGCCTAAACTAGCTAAAACATATTCTTAATAATTTTTTTTTTTTTACAAACTCAAACTCAGTTAAGCTATGACAATATCATACAATTATTCGTTTTAATCAACATTTTTTGTAATAATAAGAAATAATATAAATTTTAGCTACGTAACATTTCAATCCCTGTTTAAAAAAAAATTAAATGTCATATCAACCAAAATACAAAGTTGGATTAGGTTACTTGGATTTTGTTCAGTTACTTTTAACATGGTCTATGTTTTAAATTTAGTTTAATATTCAAAAAAGAAGGGTCATTTAATTTATGAAAAAAATAATAGCTGTATTATCATTCATATGTTTAGAGCTCGGGGTCCAGATAGAGTTAGCGTCATAAATTTATTTTATGTCAGACTTTCACTTCCATAAGATTTTTTTTTTCATCCAACTCAAAACTTTCTTTTGTTTAAGTTTTAAAAAATAATAACGTGACAAAGATGAGCGAAATCAAGTGTCGTAATAGTAACTTTAATAGTTCAAACTCTAAATTAACATTTTTCGAAAAATTGCCTATACTTTACTCCTTAGAAATGGCCGGTGTGGCGTCCTCTTAAGTATCGCTATTTAGTGTCGTTTTCGGGCTGGAGGGACAAGGCTAAAATTTCCACGCTAAAATGTTCTTAAGTACTTAATTAAAGTCAGTTTAAACATTTTATTTTCATTTTTTACCGTATCAATACTAATTTTCAGATTTACTTTAGTGTGTTAAAATTTAAAACAAAGTTTTTTTAGTAAAAAATCTTAAAAAAACATATTTTAATATTGTTATTATAAATAGTGAATACTCTGCAATATCATAAAATAATTTGTTGTTATTGCTGTTATCGTTGTTTTAATTTTTTATTATTATTCTACTAGATGTTAAGTGTCATCCAATTCACATTTGCCTTTTTAAATAATGTCTATATTAATACTAAAATTAATATTGCACTTTTACTATAATTTTGCAATTTACTTCAAACCTATCACAATCCACTCGCCTGTTAACAGGAAACTTCAAGCGGGGTCTAGAGAAATATATGAACTGTAGTACTACCTTAGAAACGTAAGATGCTTTTTTAGAACCACAAAGTACAAATCTACCTTTTTTTTACTGTGTTGTGTAGATGGTCTCTGTATACAAGAATTTGCTTGTCTCGTTTTTACAAAAAAAAAAATCGACTAATTTATAATATAATTGTTCTATAATAACTAACATTACTGTTTTGCTATTAATTATTTTTCTTACTCAAAATTAATTTAACCTCGAATAGTTTTCGCGTCTTATTGTTATTGTTTTTTATCAACTCATATCCGTTTACTTTTGCAAGTGTACGTTCTATGCAACCTAGTCGAACTCCGAAGTTGTAGCCGGCTGTATTTTTCACTTTTTCGTGTAAGTAGTTTTACACTATATTTGTTCGGTTATGACAATATACCTATGTGGCGTAACGACGTATTGCCGGTTCCCCACTCTACTATGTTTTTTTTAGGTCACACATTTAATAGATATGCTCTAGATTGTGATTTTTGGTCAATATCAATATTGTAATAAATTCGTCTATACAACTACGTATAAAAAAAATGAACAAAATCTAAGATGCAAAAATTAAATAGTGTGCAACTTGACGTTTAATATCTCATATATGACAAAATAATAACATGTAATAAATACAATTATTTAAAGTTTATCTTTACATAAAATAAAAATATTGTTGATTAAAAACATAAATGTTGAATTTAGCCACTCTTTTTTTTCTTACTTTTCTCTTCTTTCTTAGCTGTTCTTTTTTTTTTCCCCCCTAAGTCCACTACAAATTTTTCGACGGCCTTTTGCATATCTTTTATAAGATCCTCTTTTTCATCTTTTCGGATTTCGTCCCACCTTGACCAATTGTGATCCAGTGATTCCTTATCAGGGACTACTTCATCTTCACCCATAGCCATGGATTGTATTGCGTTAGTTAATATAAGAGTCGCTTGGTCTATTTCGTCTTGTTGGCCGGTTAATATTAATCTTTGTGCAGCTAAAACCTGAACAAGAATGATTGGTTTCCATACAGGTCGTTCAGCTGTTGACAAATATTAAACAACATTTTTAAAACTATTGTACTACTGTATAACTTATAAGTAAACTGTGTCATCAAATAGAAATCGCTAGATTCAGGGCCCTATTTAAGATAGTAGGGTATCTTTAGTGTTTTTTAATAATATTCATTGAACGCATGCCATAAAATGCGCATCCGAAATTACTCATTAAATAAATATAGGTTTCCTAAAAACCAAAAAAACATAAAGCAGTGGTGTCCACAGAACGGAAATCTGATCACTTGAATAAAAATTAATCAATTTCCTTTTCCTATTTTTGAATAGACAAAAATAAACTGGAATAATGTTTTAGATACTCACAGGGTTCATCCTTTTTGAGATCTGAAAAACAGTTGTCTAAACGTGGAATATAAATATTTTTTTCCAGATTTTTTATAGCTTCCGAATCCTCCTCCTTCCCGGACGGTGCAACATTTGAGGAGGACCCCTTCTTTCGCTTTTCCCCGCTTCTCGGAGCCGCATCTAATGAAATCTGAATGACATACATACATTCATAGTATTAGTGTTATTAATATCATAGAGTTCTTGACGAATATCCTTAAATACCAGTTGTATTAAAGTATAACAGTTTTGCAGCTTCAGTGAAGATAGGTCTAAGAAAATGTATTATGAACTTATAGAGGCTCTGGGAATTACTGATTGAACAGTGTCTGATATATTAAAATACCTAAATGGTTTGCGTGCTAACAAAGACCTCTGTCATTAGTTACAGATACTAATATCATGAAAACGTAGTGAAAAAGTGTATGTTTCTTTAAAAACAAAACAATTACCAATTGTTTTATACATTCGAATAATATTCATATTTGTTATTTTTTATATGAAATCTATCACTTACGATGAAGCCAAAGAAAAAAATTGCAAATAACACGACACAACGATGACGCATGTTTGAGTTCATGGTAAATACCTGTAACAAAAAAAAAACCATTTATATTTATTATTTTTAATCGACAAACATACTTAATAATGGTGGAATGAAATAAAAATCCTGAGCAAATTATCGCAAATTTAACCATTTCCATAGAGTTCTTTTGATAAAATGACAAGGTACCAATATTCATGAAACATTTGAATTTTTTAATTATTGTAACTGACGCTACCTACCTACATTTTCCCAACTTTTTCATTACGTTGAATTTAATCACAGTAAAGATAACAGTGTTACCGACGGGGTGAAAATTACTATTTAATGGGAAGTTATTTTGCTACTGTTGTCAAACCGAATAAATATTGATCTTCAATCCAAATCTTTACAATGTCAGAACAAACGAAGAGATTGATGAAAATTAAAAATTCGAACCCTACCAATTTTTTTTCTACATATTTATGAAATTAAAAACATATTTTTCCATTTGAAAATACGAAGTCTATACTTATATACCTCTTTTACGCATAAGCGAGAAATGAGATTTCTAAGTATTGAAAAATATAGTTAAGTATGTAACTAAAGTATGGGAAAAAAATAATTTTCAAAATATATCATATTTTCCAAGAAAATGAGTGTCTTACATCAGATAAATCACAGTGTGTAAATGCTAACTTCAGAACAAAGGTTCTATAATGACAATACAAAAAAATATAAAAGCTTCATCGACGAAAATAGTTTTAAATATTACTTACTCCGTATTTGTTTGATAAACTTTATTGGACAAGTTATGTGTAAGTGACTCAAAATAACACTAAAGCAGTTTATGCTCGGTTTGACTTTATGTAGTCAGTTTGGCCACTTTCCTACACTCGCCGCATTTTCTTAAATTGCGTGTAATATTTTTTTTTGCAATATTGTGTTTACATAGGATAAACATACTTTATTCCAGATGTATAAGAACTTAACGGAAACCAATCAGGTTCTGTTGTAGGCGGTAAAATGGCTCTTCATTCCCCCCCCCATTCCTTGGCCCGGTTGTTCCAGTGCGGTTTTTATTCAAATCTGACACGCCTATAAATGTTTTGATATCGCACCCATTTTGCCGCGAGCCCAAAATCGAAAAAAATATATCCATTTTGATTAAACTAGAGACTAATGATAAATATCATTTAATTTTAAACCAGTTTTTTACAGTAAAAGGTATCGAGAACAAATTAAAAGTATTAAATATGTAAAATTGGATATGGTATAATTTTAAAAAGACTCGTCAGAAATTCAGCGCGATTTATAAAATGATACAATATGTATAAATTATTTGAATCGTTAGAAAGTGAGTTTTTTGTATTATTTCGCACATCGGCGCACTTGTTTAAATATTTCATCGATTTCAAAAGTAAACTGTCATTTAAAAGTAGGACTTTTTTTTAATTAAAATATTGTTGATCGAATTTTTTTGCCAGTATAGTACCTAACCGTTTGTAAAAAAAATGTGTACACATTTAAAAGACTGTAAACACTATTAAGATACCTACTCATATTAAACTTGCTTTATAATAATGTGTACCTAACGTCAAAAAACACAAGGTTTTCCTAAATTTCATGGCTTACCTGACTTGTTAAAGATTTTCTAAAATTATAAAAAAACGATCTATGCGAATCATTTTTGGTTTTTATTATACAATGATATTTCTAGGTCTATGTAATTTTTTCTTCTTTCTGCAAGATAATTTAGGGAGGGATTTTTGGAATCTCTCATCTAGCTACCTCCATATTAATTTAGATATGCATGCTAACATAATGTTATAACGAAATCAAAAAAGCCAGTACAGTGGGGTCGGGGCATAGTGGGGACGGAGAGGTCACAGGTCTACACATTTTATTATAACTGAAAGTGATAAAATCACTTTTAAATAAACGCTTCGATGCGAATTTGTGGATAGTATGTTCAAACCAGTTATAGCGGTTTAGAAGATATTTAAAATTTAATATTTAGTCTTGTGCAGGGTGGATACGATAAGGGTTGATTTCTGTCTATAAAAATGTTATATAGGCTGGGCTAGAAGGCTTAGTTGAGTCGCTCTAATAGTGAGGGTTGCATAGTTGTGCAGACCGCGGGCGAATTAGGCGACCCACCAGCCCCACATATGTAATTCCCAATACGATTCTCGAACCCTGACACCAAATGTAAAAAACTTTGTAAATTATATTTTATATTATCAAATAAATTGTTCTGAAAACCAAGTAGAGTTTATCATTGAACAAAAGAAGTAAGGTCCAACGGCAACAACCGGAGGACCGCTTCAACTGGCGCCCAACGAAAAGCTCGAACCAAGACCCGATAAGATGACAAGAAAGAAGAATAGCTTGAATAGGTCTGGAGTCGACATGGATATATCTAAGGAAGAAGTGTCCACTCGATTAGATCACTTGGAATTTATAAATACCGAGTTAGAGAAAGAAAATCGTGTTTTAAAAAAGGAAGTGCTCGAATTAAGACAGATGATTAATGATATACACGAAGAACTGAAACAAAATATAAACGATGCGGACACAAGCATAATATTAGAAAAAGCAAAGCGAGAATCAGAGATCAAACTTTTAAAAGATGAAATAGAGTCATTAAAAACAAAAACAGTGGAAGGAACCACTCCAAAATCCGGAGGACTGCTTCAAGGTAATGAAAATATTATGAGTGGAACATGGTGTCGTCCGCGAATATTGCTGTCTTGGAGTGTGCGGTTAGCGGTAGGTCGTTAATGTATAGTACATACAGTATTGGCGACAGACACGAACCCTGCGGTACACCAGCTTCGATGTGGCGGGATGTAGATATTTGGTCGGCTACACGGATATGGAATGTCCGCCCTGTTATGAATGATTTTATTAGTTTTATAATGTGTATCGGCAATTGTGTGTTTGTCTTTAGTTTGTAGATTAGCCCCTGATGCCATACGCGATCGAACGCTTTTTCTATGTCTAAAAATACTGCTGCGGTTCGCTTCTTATTGTTTCTATTGCTTTGGATGTCTTGAAGCAGTTGGACGAGCTGTGTGGTGGTGGAATGGCCTTCTCTGAACGCGTGTTGTTCTGGTCTCGGCTTGATGTGTTTTTTCAGATAAACGAGTATAATTTTTTCGAAGACTTTAGATATGGAGGTCAGAAGCGATATCGGTCTGTAGTTTTCCGGTTTTGAATGGTTTTTATTTGGTTTTGGGATCATTACTACTATGGCCTTTTTCCACATTGTTGGGAAATAGGCTGTTCGGATGCTTGCCGTGAATATGTAAGATAGCTGAGTTATTATGTTGTCCGGTAAGTTCCTTAAGGCCAAGTTTGATATATTGTCATGTCCAGGTGCTTTGCTAATTGGTAATTTGTTGATAATGGTTTTGATTTGTTTTGGTGAGATATAGTCAGTTATTTCGGTGCAGTCCCGATCCACTTCCGCTATCGTTTGAGTCACCTCCCGTATATCTTCTCCCGGGTTGTTTGTGAATTGGCTTGCCATTGTATCCGCGAATAGTTCTGCTTTCTCATCTGCTTCATATATTTTGACCCCTGTTGTTGTTTGTAGCGGAGTATCTGCAGGTTTTTTGTTCAGGAGGCGGCGGTTTAGTTGATAGAGTGATTTATTTTTGAAATTTAACGTTTCTGTGAAATTGTCCCATGCCTCTTGTCTATGTTCAGTTAGTAGTTTTTTGACATATTTGATTTGCGCGTTACACAGTTTTTTCGTGTTTGGGTCTCTCGTATTTTGCCACACTTTACGGAGTATTCTTTTTGTTTCAATTTCGAGTAATATTTCATCCGGAAGTTTTGGTTTTGATTTTGTTTGTTTAATTGTGAAGGAGGCGTTCTTTATTTCTTTTTGGATGGAATTGGTTAGTTGCTCGATTTTGCTGTCTACTTCGGCCGGTGTTTTAACTCGTTCGATTTTAGTTTTTCGTGCTAATTCCTCCTTAAATTTTGTCCAGTTGGTTTTTATTTTCTTTGTAGTTTTTGGTGGGTAATTTGAGAGTGGATTTCCTTTAATGTTTATTTGTATCGGGTTGTGGTCCGATGAGAGGTCATTGTGATTGGTTATTCTGTACTGGGCTGACTGGAGGTCCAATAGAACTATGTCTAAGACATATCTGGCTGGTGTTTTTTGTTATATGGGTAGTATGTCGGTGAGTCAGGACCAGCTATAGCGTACTTGTTTATCTCAGAGTGTCGTAACAGTTTTCTTCCCGCTGTGTTTGCTAACCGACTATTCCAGCTCGGATGTTTTGAATTTAGATCTCCTGCTATCAGGAAGGGTCCGTCGTGGTTGGTCAGCGTGTCCAGGTCGCTAACGTAGAGTATGGCAGTGGGACTTTTGTATGCGGCCGAAATTTGCGCTGTCTTATTGTTTATTTTAACCTGTATTGTTGTGGAGTCCATTTTAGTTTGTAGTATTACGTGTTGGTGGCTTATGCTTTTTCGGATAAGTATGGCTGTACCTCCAACGTTTGGTGCGTTTGTTACTTTCGGACGGTCGGTTCTGTATGTAAAATAGTTTGGGATTGTCAATTTGCGTTTTGGTCTGATACGGGTTTCTCCAAGTAAAATTAAGTCAATTTTGTTTTCATTGACAAATGCTGTGAGTTAGGTATTTTTTGTTCAATCCCGTTGCAATTCCATGATAGTATTTTTAGTTCATCCATCTTGAGTTGTTGGTATGGCGTTTAATATTTTCATGACTGTTGTTATGATAGCATCTTTAGATGCGGCGTCTTCACATTTTTGGGCTGTTGTCAGCAGGTCTTTTATTATTTTTAATATTACATTTGCTTGGATGACGGGTTCCGTTGGTGGGGTTGGTTTTGTGGCTTCGGCGTAGGTCATGGTTGTTGTGTGGGTCGCCGGTATCTGGAGTGGTTGTTGTACCAGTGGAGCTAGCGGTACCTGAGCTACTGGCGGTGTCTGTATGGCTAGTACTTGCTTGATGTGGGTTTGTTTCCGTAATATTGAACGGTCGGCCACGAGTTTTTGATTGGTTTGGTTTAGGACGGTCTTCGTGGGGGTGGCTTTGTTCGTTTCGGTGTAGTATGGGCAGCCCCGGTAGTTAGCCGTGTGCTGGCCCTTACAGTTACAGCATGTCGGTGGTTCTTCTTTGGTTTTTATACATTCCTTGCTTTGGTGGTCTCCTCCGCACTTAACGCACCTGGGAGGATGGCCACATTGTAAAGAGGAATGTCCGAAGCGTTGGCAGCCGAAGCACTGAGCTGGTCCCGATGTTTTGTAGGATTCTATGCTGACTCTGAGGTGAAAAATGTCGGTGACACTTTCACGTTTGCTGTTCTCTTCAGAGAAACCATATGAATAGGGATTCTTTTGCTGTTTTTGTAGAACGCTCTGACGAAGTTAGTTACGTAACCTGATGCGTTTAATACATCCTTAAGTTCGTCTTCGGTGACGTCTAGTGGAAGTCCTTTTATAACTATTTTGATGTTTTTGTCTTTCGGCAGAGCAAATGTGTGGTATGAAGCCTTGACTTTGTTATCTGACAAGTACAATTGTACTGTTCTGAATGAGTATTCGTCTGGGCAGTTGATTTGTATTTGGGATGGTGTTGAGGTGGTTTTTGCCGTGACCTGATCTAGGCCGGGTATTGCAAACATGTTCTTGGCGAGTGTGCGCCAGGGGCAGCTAGGTAGAGTTTGTACAAAAATTGGTGGAATACGTGAACTAGGTTTGCTTACCGGTTTATTATCAGGGTGAGTTGCATTGGATTTGCCAGATGAAGTCGACATAATTGATTCTCCGGAGGTAGATTCAGAATCTGATACTTCTGGAGTTGTATTGGTATTGTGGTTTGGACTCGGATGTTTTTGTGCGGTGTCACTTAACGGCACGGGTTTTTCCGAGGTTGAGACGGTTTTACGTTTGTCACTTATACCCGACGGCGGAATGTTTCTCTTCGCGGTCGTGTACGGCGAGTCACGTGGTGGAGGTGTTTTACGCTTTCTCCCACTGCGTGGTTTACCCATCGTGGTTAGCGGAACTGAGGTACAGATAACACTGTCCGTCGGCAGGGGCGAGCCCTGGCGAACGCGAGAAGCGTGCGACGGCGGTGGTTTAGTGTACGGATGCGTAGAGTCGGCGTGTGTCGTGGCAATGTCGGGGCGCGGCCCGACGACGACGGGATGTCGGTCTACTGGGTAGTGCTGCGGTAATGTGGATGCGCGGCTCCACGACAGCATAGGGTGCGAAAGATACTGCGGCAATAAGAGAGCGCGGTCCCTCAGCAGTTGGGTAGATGCGGCACTGTGGTAGCGAGACTTAGTCAGAGGACTTGTGATCGGTACGAGAGACGCAAGAAGAATGTGTGTTGTGTCGGTTGTTAAAATCGTCGCCGTATTTATGTGTTTTTTAATTACTGACTCCGCGCTCTGGTTGGTCGGCCAATCAGAGGCCTTTATTTTGTCTACTGTACGGTACGGCGCCACGATATACTTAATTTGTATGTGTTGGTTCTGAAAAGGACCGTTTATACAACTATTGGGCCGTTTCAACCTGTTGACTGTTGATTCACTCACACGTAGCAACCTAGAAACTGACTACGGCCAAAGTGTAAATTTACCCTGTTTTTGGGGTTATTCCTTAATAAAAAAAAATTTGACTACAGATTTTTGAGAACATTTTATATGTTATAGTTCCATTTTAGATCTACCTTCGGTCTAATTTTCAGGTCTAAATCTCAAAAACTTTGTTTGAAAAAGAGAAATAAAGAAAAAATTCAATCCCTTCTAAGGGAGAGGGTTAATGAAATTTTTTTGTTTTGTTAATGTTTTTTGGGTGTTTTTCTCGATTTTGATGGGGAAGGGGTGACTTTTTAAAAATTTTAACCCTGTAAAGTACCTTTCAGGTATGATTTCTGATCTATAAAGTTGCTACACGAAGAAATCGGTTCAGTGATTTACGGGATATCGCCGCGCGATACTTCGACAGTGACTTCGCCGCCATCGGCTGTTGGGCACGCGATCCTGGCTGTTCGCTCCGAGAAGTAGGACCAAAAGATGCACTGCAGGTACAGCGGCACCTCCCACTCTTGTAAGGCCCGCATGATGTGGCGCCAGCCAATCGAATTGAACGCGTTCTTCATGTCCAAGCTGACGGCCACACATACTTTACGCGCGTTGATCGCTGTCCGGACCTCATCCCGGAGCATACGCACAGCATCTTTCGTCGACTTCCACTTCCAGAAGCCGAACTGTCGATCGGAGAGTCCGCCTCTCTCATCCAGATGTTTCTCCAGCCGGCAGACCAGCAGGAGCTCCATCAATTTCCCCACGTCGTTCAAGAGCCATAAAGGACGGAGGGGTCCAGATAGAGTTAGCGTCATAAATTTATTTTATGTCAGACTTTCACTTCCATAAGATTTTTATTTTCATCCAACTTAAAACTTTGTTTTGTTTAAGTTTTAAAAAATAATAACGAGACAAAGGTGAGCGAAATCAGGTTACGTAATAATATTTTAAAAAAAAGTTACAGTCTACTTAAAGCATAACGGCTAAAACGTAAAAACATGGAACATGCCTTAGCTTGCTGGCTCCTGAATATTGATTATTTCTGATCTATAATCTTCTTGTGATTTTAGTTGATGATAATATAGTCTTAATTATATATTCTGGCCAAACGTTTGCATGAAAACGACGACTCGTTATTGTTTCGATGGCATACTTAAAAGGACTTCATACATACACCCGTTATTTTCTTCCAAAAAAAAATAGGATTTTTTTGACTTTTTAAAAAATGATATAGCGTTGGTTGTATTAGATATATCGAAACAATACAGAAGATTGAACATAGATAATTTTGTCATAAATAATATGTATGAATTTATTTCTTTAAATATGTATAAAAACTGAGAAAAATTAATCCGCGCAAAGCAGTTTTGATGGCAAAACAATTGTATTTGATCCTATAGAAATGACTGTGATAGTCTGACAAAAAAATGGCAATTAACAAAGTATCCTCATTACTGTATTAATAAACTTTAATAGTTCTAACTCTAAATTAACATTTTTCGAAAAATTGCCTATACTTTACTCCTTAGAAATGGCCGGTGTTGCGTCCTCTTAAGTATCGCTATTTAGTGTAACTATTTAGTGTCGTTTTCGGGCTGGAGGGCCAAGGCTAAAATTTCCACGCTAAAATGTTCTTAAGTACTTAATTAAAGTCAGTTTAAACATTTTATTTTTATTTTTACCGTATCAATACTAATTTTCAGATTTACTTTAGTGTGTTCAAATTTAAAACAAAGTTTTTTTGGTAAAAAATCTTAATAAACATATTTTAATATTGTCATTATAAATAGTAAATACTCTGCAATATCATAAAATAATTTGTTGTTATTGCTGTTACCGTTGTTTTAATTTTTTATTATTATTCTACTAGATGTTAAGTGTCATCCAATTCACATTTGCCTTTTTAAATAATGTCTATATTAATACTTAACTTAATATTGCACTTTTACTATAATTTTGCAATTTACTTCAAACCTATCACAATCCACTCGCCTGTTAACATGAAACTTCAAGCGGGGTCTGGAGAAATATATGAACTGTAGTCAGAGATGGGCAGAATTATTAATCCCGGATTACTGGATTATTTTTTAATTAATCCAAGTAATCCCGGGTTACGTTTATTAAAAATAATCCGTTGTTCCAATACATCGAAATTATGGATTACAAATAATCGAATACGGATTACAATTATTCCATCATGGATTAGAAGTAATCCAGTAATCCGTAATCCGTTATTCAACGGTAATCCGTTATTCAAAATGGCAATTAATTATTACAAATAATAATTAATTAGTATACTCTGCCTTAGTAGGTACTTTAACAAAGCTCAAGTTTATCTAGCTTAAACACTTTTTTTGTCAATTTGTTAAATTTTTTATATAAATAATTTTGTTATTATTGTTTAATTTTATAATCTGAAATGGTATGATATCATACCATAATCAAGTTAACATTTAATATTTAAAATTTTGAAATCTTTAGACTTATGTATGCAGAAATCGGCTCAGTGGTTTAGTTTTACTCCTAGTAAAAATAAAACACATTATTGTAAAAACAATACCTCCCAGCTCTGCATAAAAGAAAAAAAATATTTAAATACATTTTAATTTAAAAATATATTATTTAAGTACAATGTTTTGGATTACTAGAATGAAAAAAAAACAGTAATCTTTAAATTTGGGTTATTGGAATAAAACAAAAATCCTAAGTTAATAATGTAATCCGTATACTAGGGATTACTGGATTAATAATGTAATCCGTAATCCGTTAACTAAGGATTACTGGATTAAATTTAATTCTTAATCCAAAAATGTAGGATTACTGAAATAAATGTAGTCCAGTTTTTTTATTAATCGTGGATTACGAGTAATCCGTAATCCGTCTGTAATCGATTACGGATTGTATCCATTTTGCCCATCTCTGACTGTAGTACTAAAAGTGCCAATGTTATTGTTTCTATAAACAATAACGTACACCTTAGAAACGTAAGATGCTTTTTTAGAATCACAAAGTACAAGTCTACCTTTTTTTTACTGTGTTGCGTAGATGGGAACTATATACAAGTATTTGCTTGTCTAGTTTTTACGAAAAAAATAATCGACTAATTTATAATATATATATAATTGTTCTATAATAACTAACAGTACTGTTTTAGCGTCTCATTGTTATTGTTTTTCATCTACTCTTATCCGTTTACTTATGCAAGTGTACGTTCTATGCAACCTAGTCTAACTCCAAAGTTGTAGCCGGCTGTATTTTTCACTTTTTCGTGTAAGTGGTTTTTCACTATCTTTGTTCGGTTATGACAATATACCCATGTGGCGTAACGACACTTTTTTTAGGTCACACATTTAATAGATATGCTCTAGATTATGATTTTTGGTATATCAATATAGTAATTCGTCTATAAAACTACGTATGAAAAAAAAATGAACAAAATCTAAAATGCAAAAGTTAAATAGTGTGCAACTTGACGTTTAATATCTCATATATGACAAAATAATAACATGTAATAAATACAATTATTTAAAGTTTATCTTAAATACTGTTGATTAAAAACATAAATTTTGAATTTATCCACTTTTTTTCTTATTTTTCTCTTCTTTCTTATCTTTTCTTTCTGTTTCCTCCTAAGTCCCTTACAAAATTTCCGATGGCATTATTCATGTAAACTATAAGTTTCTCTTTTTCATCTTTTCGGATTTCGTCCCACCTTGACCAATTGTGATCCAGTGATTCCTTATCAGTGTATACTTCATCTTCACCCATAGCCATAGATTGTATTGCCATACTTAATATTAGAGTCGCTTGGTCTATTTCGTCTTGTTGGCCGGTTAATATTAATCTTTGTGCAGCTAAAACCTTAACAAGAATGATTGGTTTCCATACAGGTCGTTCAGCTGTTCACAAATATTAAACAACATTTTTAAAACTGTTGTACTACTGTATAACTTATAAGTAAACTGTGTCATCAAATAGAAATCGCTAGATTCAGGGCCCTATTTAAGATAGTAGGGTATCGTTTTTTAATAATATGCATTGAACGCACGAATGAAATGTGCCATAAAATGCTCATCCGAAATTACTCATATAAATATAGGTTTCCTAAAAACCAAAAAAAAACAGAAAGCAGTGGAGTCCACAGAACGGAAATCTGATCACTTGAATAAAAATTGATCAATTTCCTATTTTCGATTAGACAAAAATAAACCGAAATAATGTTTTAGATACTCACAGGGTTCATTAATTTTGTTATCTGAAAAACAGTTGTATAAACGTGGATATAAAATATTTTTTTCCAAATTCTTTATAGCCTTCGAATCCTCCTCTTTCTCGGACGTTGCAGCATTTGAAGAGGACCCCTCTTTTCGCTTTTCCGCGCTTTTCGGAGCCGGCTTCGGGGACGCATCTAACGAAATCTGAATGACATACATACATTCATAGTATTAGTGTTATTAGTAGTATCATAGAGTTCTTGACAACTATTCTGAAATATCAGTTGTATTAAAGTATAACAGTTTTGCAGCTTCAGCGAAGATAGGTCAAAGAAAATTTGTTATGAACTTATAGAGGCTGTGGGAATTGCCCAGTGACTGATATATTATGACTTAAATGACTGCAGTCATTAGTTACAGCTGATACTAATACTATTAAAACCTAGTGAAAAAATGTATGTTTCTTTAACACAAAACAATTACCAATAGTTTAATACATTCGAATAATATTCATATTTGTTATGTTTTAATGGAATCTATCACTTACAATGAGGCCAAAGAAAAAAATTGCAAATAACACGACACAACGATGACGCATGTTTGAGTTCATGGTAAATACCTGTAACAAAAAAGAAACCATTTATATTTATTATTTTTAATCGACAAACATACTTAATAATGGTGGTATGAAATAAAAATCCTGAGCAAGTATCGCAAATTTAACCATTTCCATAGAGTTTTTTTAATAAAATGACAGGGTACCAATATTTATCAAACATTGATTTTTTAATTCTTGTAATTACCCACCTACATTTTCCCAATTTTTTCGTTACGTTGAATTTAATCACAATAAAGATAACAGTGTTACCGACGGGGTGAAAATTACTATTTAATGGGAAGTTATTTTGCTACTGTTGTCAAACCGAATAAATATTGATCTTCAATCCAAATATTTACAATGTCAGAACAAACGAAGAGATTGATGAAAATTAAAAATTCGAACCCTACCAATTTTTTTCTACATATTTATGAAATTAAAAACATTTTTTTCCATTTGAAAATACGAAGTCTATACTTATATATCTCTTTTACGCATAAACGAGAAATGAGATTTCTAAGTATTGGAAAATATAGTTAAGTATGTAACTAAAGTATGGGAAAAAAATAATTTTCAAAATATATCATATTTTCCAAGAAAATGAGTGTCTTACATCAGATAAATCACAGTGTGTAAATGTTAACTTCAGAACAAAGGTTCTATAATGACAATACAAAAAAATATAAAAGCTTCATCGACGAAAAATAGTTTTAAATATTACTTACTCCGTATTTGTTTGATAAACTTTATTGGACAAGTTATGTGTAAGTGACTCAAAATAACACTAAAGCAGTTTATGTTCGGTTTGACTTTATGTAGTCAGTTTGGCCACTTTCCTACACTCGCCGCATTTTCTTAAATTGCGTGTAATATTTTTTTTTGCAATATTGTGTTTACATAGGATAAACATACTTTATTCCAGATGTATAAGAACTTAACGGAAACCAATCAGGTTCTGTTGTAGGCGGTAAAATGGCTCTTCATTTCCCCCCCCCCTTCCTTGGTCCGGTTGTTCCAATGCGGTTTTTATTCAAATCTGACACGCCTATAAATGTTTTGATATCGCACCCATTTTGCCGCGAGCCCAAAATCGAAAAAAATATATCAATTTTGATTAAACTAGAGACTAATGATAAATAACATTTAATTTTAAACCAGTTTTTTACAGTAAAAGGTATCGAGAACAAATTAAAAGTATTAAATATGTAAAATTGGATATGGTATAATTTTAAAAAGACTCGTCAGAAATTCAGCGCGATTTATAAAATGATACAATATGTATAAATTATTTGAATCGTTAGAAAGTGAGTTTTTTGTATTATTTCGCATTGTATTGGATAAATTCAACATTTATGTTTTTAATCAACAATATTTTTATTTTATATAAAGATAAACTTTAAATAACTGTAGTTATGTTTTAAGTTGTAATACAAAAACAGAAAAATAATGTGCGCGTGTATTGTTTGAATAATCACATATTTTTATAATAACCAAAAAATATGAAGGTTACCTATGTACGAATTTGTCGGTTTGAAAAAAAAAAAGCAACAGATAATTTTTTACCAGTATATATTTTATAAAAGCGATACCAAATTATCTGCTTCAATATACTTTATAGAAATGCTTCTTGATAGGATTTTAACGAATAAACATGTTTTTACTGAACACCACAAACATATTGAAAAACCGTGTAAAAAAAAAAAATCGAAATGTAAAATATTTTGGTGGCTTAGTTTTGACTGCATTTGGTTTTATCAAATAAAATAAAACTCAATTAAAAATATGCTAAAGTTAAGTTACGCCTGTATAAAGTATTGTTGTTCCTGGAACGAACTGTTTGTACGATTTGGAATCATATACTTTGCTTTATACATTAAAAAAAATGTTGCCCAATCAACCGCAGATTTTGAGTACGTAGTGATCTGAATTATGAGCATAAAAAGCATCGAGGGCAAAATTAAAATGGTTAAAAAGATTTGGTTCATTCGTTTTATAATAAAAAAAAATAAGACATTATTAGTGAAATGTTTGTGTTACATAAGATTATAGCTGTTTAGAACTCAAATAATAACAATTGAATAACATGCCAATTGGCAACAATAATGACAAAATATATTTGTTAAAAAACCATCATATACCTAAGAATCGAAAAATTGTGTTAAAATGTTTGTAAAAAAATTTTGAATTTATTGAAATAGACATTTTCACCTTCTTTTTGGTTTAAGCTATAGCTGTAGTGGGAACTAAAAGTAATGTAATGTGTAACCAAATATGAGTAAAGTAAGAATAATAAGTAATAATTTTTAAAAGGTTAGGAGTTAATGCAGTTTGAACAAAATCTACGGAAACAAATGTTATAATATATATTATAGAGACACAAAAAATTCAATATTTGAAATATACTGTTCTAGTAACTCTTAAAATAAAAAACTGAAAAAAAATTCAATGTATTATACAATCAATAACAATGGTTAAGAGAGAAAAATATTTTAACTAACCTAACCAAAATGTATGAAAATAATAGACATAAAAGTATTTGTGAACAATAGTCAATTAAAGCACCTACGTCAAATAGTGAACAGTGTGTCTAGAAATGCGAGAAATATTGTAAAAACTCAATTTACACATTAGACTTCTTATATAAAAATGAACTAAAAATATACATTTAAAGAGTCATTTACATTTATGCTTGATTGACAGCTGTTTGTGACGGCCTTTTTTCTAAGTATTCAGCCAGTTCGACGTAAATTCATAACATATAACCACATTTTTAAAATGTATTATCTTATGAGTCACCTTGAAATATTTAAGAAATTAATTCAAAATAATGTTTAAATAATGCAAAAATTGTGCATATCTTATAATATATACATATATAAGCATCGAATCGTTTATTTGATAACGATTGTATCATTTTCGGTTAAAAAAAAATCCTATAGACCCGTGATCTCCCCCGTCCCACTATGCCCCAAACTCACAGTACTGGCGTTTTTTAAGCCTTAAAGTTTAACTACATTAACACCTGAATATACATAGACAAGAGTATGCTTCTATTGTAAATATTCGAAGGTTACATTATATGTCAATAACCACAAAACAGATAATATCGACGAATATTTGTAAAAAAAAAAAATATTAAATTTTAACAAAACAAAGTATGCGAGTTACCGACAATGGCTAAATTTTTTAACATGATAATATGGGATTCCAATATTTTCTTTAAAACAGCATTGAACTGAAGAGGATAAGATAACTACAAAAATAATTATAACTGAATATGAAATTGATAAAGTCATTTTAAAAAATATGCTTTAATCTCCAGAAGTACAAATAACAACAAAATCATTGTAATGACAATTATGTGCTTAAAATAGTATTAAGGCGGATACGATTATAGTTGGTTATCAATTAATAATCATTTGTTGCCGCTGTTTCTCATAAATTGTAATTAACAACATAATGAAACTATTTTGCAAACACCTATTGACTGTTGATTCAATCTCGCAGAGCAACCTAGAAATTAATTAATATGATTAAAATTTGATTTCCCATTTAATTTGGGTTTTATTGAATATATCAAAATGTTGACAACAGCTTTTTGTGACCCGTAACCCTATTGGTTTTTATCACTTGAATTACAAATGTTGCACTATTATTACCTATTCTAACCACTTAAGATGCAGGCAGAGGTGTGATAATTAAATACTGTGCTGTGACTATATTAAAATCTGTAGGTAAAATCAGCAAATACTTTGTTTATGATAGCTATACTAAGCATAAGAATAAAACAAATTTTATAGGTTGTTTTGTATCTATATTATAGTTACAACGGGTACATTGAAACACCAACCTATACTTTATTAAGAAAAAGAAAATGCCGTGTGATCATAAGTTTTAATCTGAAAAAAAACCATTGTGGTGCAATGCGTCAAACCTGCTGTGAGAGGTAAACTCAGTAAAATGTGATTTCTTTACCTACTCCTACGCGACTCAAAGCATGTGCTGTGATATTTAATAGCTAAATAACCTAGAAAAAACTAAAGATAGCTCGGTATTATTATAACTCCTCATTAACTTTGATTGTTGTTTACATTTGAAGCAGTTTTAATCATTAGATACATTCAGTCCGTAGTTTTAAATGATAACGTCAAAAATAACTATATATATTTATTTGTCATTGTCGCTAATAAAAATGTATGAAATTAATACATAAGCAGTATCAAAGTTCTTACATAAAATACCAACTACAATGGTGGATACAAATATGTATATATTTATACTTTGTGTTTGTCAATTGTTTAGATTTTTCTTAATAATATGATTCTAAATGTTTGGTATATCGTTAAATTTTAAAGAAATTAATTGGAAAAGATCACAGAACATATGACTTAGATATCCATCTCGTATGATTGTGTTCTTCTAAAACAATATCTGTAAAAATGGCATAATAAATTGAGGCATTCTCTGCAATATATTAGGTGTACTTATCAATAAGTCGTGTACAGTAATCAGTATACACCCTTAGTTTACTAGTAGACAGTTATCTAGTTGATAACCGTGGTTTACAGATCGCCTAAGATCGTCAAGTATTACCATACAGTTATATTTTTAACATCGATATGTTTTATTGCTGGGGATCATTTCAAACATTTTCTACCCGTTTGATATATGTCTTTAAGGATTTTGGACGTTGAATCCGAATGTGTTATCAGATATTCTGTTGAAAACATTTATATATGTAACCTTGCAAGTAAGATGCCGCAAAGACACTGTACTGGCGTTTTTTTAAGTTTAAGAGTTTAACTATAACACACCTGAATATACGTAGACAAAACTATGTGTGTTTTGTAAATATTCGAAGGTTACATTAAAATACGTCAATAACCACAAAACAGGTAATATTTACAAGAAAAATTTTAAATTTTAGAAAAACAATGTATACAAAAGCTACAGACAATGACTACAAATATTAAAATGAACACAATACGACCATTTTTTTAACCAAGAGAAAAAATCGAACTAACTTGATATGGAATTACATTTTTTTATTTTTGAAAACCTATGTTTGCAAATACTCTTTTTTGTATTCAATTTATTTAAAATTGAAACAACATTAAACTGATAAAACTTTAATTAATAAACTCGAAAATTGCATATTTTTAAAAATATATTTCCGAAATCTATTAAAATACAGAATAGAAGAAATATTGTATTTGTATTTATAAAAAAAAAACAGTAAAATAAGATTGGATCAAGCCTATTGGAACGGGGGATCTAATTAAAAAACGTTTAAAAAACAAAGTTTTTGGTTGTCGGTTATTTTTACAAGTATTTTTTATAATCTTGGAACTAAATCAATTATGTATTTACTTAACATTTATTAAATAATGCTGATTAATTAAATTATTATAACTAAAAATTAATTGGTGCAGATTAACGGTATAGTTTAATCGCCATAATTGTTATATGTTTTATGGACATGATTACACTATAAATATGTATCTTTAATAGTAAAAATGATATAAATAAAAAATAAAATAGTTAATAAGTTTCAATAATAACTTAAGGCTAATAAAGAACAGCAAGTAAACAAATTTAACGGTCGTTTCATGCGAACAGCCTAAAATGTTTTTCATTGTTAAACTGCTAGAACCTAAATAATTACTAATGTAAACTTTAGAAATGTTACTGAATATAAATTTAGATATTTTGTTGAAATGACATTGAATTCTCGCAATCGTTTGACATATTTCGAAAACTTGTATTATGATGAGATAAAAAGCGAAATCAAATGGTGGTTAATAAATTATTTTGATTCTGTGTACTGCATTAGTATTTCTATAGCTTTTACATTTTCGCATTTCCTTCCGTGTTAAAATGGTATCATGTTTTCCTATTCAGCTTATGCGAGTTACTTAATTTTAACATGTCATATTATTCAGTTGTACAGCAAACATGGCGTTTATATTGCAACACTTACATTTTACCTTCTACTGAAATTCAAAAAATTTAAATACTTATTCGTTGTTCATTCACATTCGCTCTGAATACTTCTAAGCATTGTAAAAATCTAGGAAAACTTTTTACTAAATCTTGCCTTTAAGATGTAAAATTTGATACAAACAGTGTTTTTAAAATTTTAAACACCTATATCAATTTTATTTGACATCCGGATAATTTCGGTTATCGAAATAGATTAGATTAAATACAAATTTTGTAATAAATAAAAATGATTAATTGTTCATACATTTAAATATTGATTAATTGTTAATAGTTAATATTATGTTTAAAGCTATCTAGTCAGTTATTAATATTATTCGGGTAGTGGATTTACATGATAAGCCAACAATTTAGGATGTATTCAAGATATTAAATTTAGCTTTAGCCCTCAAGTCATAATTTAACGAAAGACGGGCAATGCTCTACAGCTTAATAAATAAGTGGTATGAAGCCGTGTCGGGCAAAATAGTTATCTAGATAAAAAGTTCTTATAACGAATAAAATATAAAAAATATTCGCTGTTTTTGAATAAATGCAAACCTATTAAATTATTTTTTTATCTTTTATTTGTTATTGATTTTGTTTTGTCTGTAATTATCTTTAAACCCGCTGGATTAGTTTACTTGATCAGCAATTTTATCAAGCATTAATAATTGTGTCTAGTTTACGCTTTGGGGAGGGGAACGTAAAATTTGAAACGTTCACTTCTTCACTCATAAAAATATAGGCCCCAAAAAAAAAAAAATAAATAAATAATTGCAAATTTGTTTTCTTTAAATTGTATTCGATATAAATTCGTGAAAAACGGTCTGATCGCGTGGACATTTTAATTGAGCATTATTAATATCAGTTTTAAATGTGCTGAATTCTTACTATTTCTAAATTCGCATCAAAGTGTTTGATTGTGATGAAATCACATTCAGATTAAACAATTTTAAACTGTACTACGATATACTGTGCACATGTGTTATTCAACTAATAACATGTTTTTATAATAAACTAAACAAATATGAATTTTAATTTTTTATCTTTGAATACATAATTAAATACTTTATTATTTGAATACATAATTAAATTAATGTCTGTGCTCTAGATTGTATTTTTAACTTCAAAACTAATGTTTTTTTTTGTCTGTATCTAACTTAAAAACCGCTAGGTTAATTTATTTGATCAACATGTCTATCAATCAGTAACAATTATTGTCTAGTAAGTGCTTTGTGGTGCTAGTAAAGAGTAATAATAGAGTATACATTTATTGTTAATTATTATTCTTATTATTTATTATGTCTCCTAGAAGAAGTACAAATGTTTTCTTTATTACGCTTTTTTATGTATAGTAGGTACAGGACTAAAGTCTGAAAACAAATATTAAAAGAACATCTGCTGTGAGTCTATTACAATAACAAGTTTTTCAGAAATCGTAGTCTATTTGAACAGTTATGGCCCAATAATGTATCATAAAAAAAAATAGCAAACAGAAAACAACTGAATATTTTACTCTACAATGTATATACCTTATAAACTAAACAGCAAGCTCTATGAAAAAAACAAAACTTGTTTATATGATTCACACCTAGAATATAAAAAAGCTAGTACTGTGTGGTCGGGTCATAGTAGGCGGAGCATAATGGAAACAAAGAGGTCACAACTATTCAAGAATACCTAAGTGATAAAAACACTTTCAAATAAACTTTTTTATTCGAATCTGTGGACACTGCACCTCACTTAAGTACTTTCTTACTGTACGGATTTATACTGTGCTTGGTTTGGACTGACCGGTTTGAACTTACTATCGACGGATTCGCATCGAAATGATTTTTGAAAGTGATGAACCTAATAATTTTAATCTGTCTTTGTATATATTCAACTAACATTTTAATTCTAATTAAAAATTCGGTATTGTACAAAACCCGTCGACACGTTTTGTATCGTTTAATAATGTAGACAAATATGACAATATGATTTTTTTTATAAAAACAAGCTTTGACTATAGATTTTTTTACGCATGTTATAGGTATATGTTAGACCTATCTTCAGACTAATTTCCAGCTCTTAAATTTTAATATTGCACCTAAAAAAATAAACAAAAACTCTATAGCCAGCGGCAGGGGTTTCGCTAACATAATATAGCAAATCAATGTTGACAAATTAAAAACCAGTAAACAAAGATAGAATAAAAAGAAATTTGTACTTGAAATGAAAAAATATTCGTCGAATAATTTGTTCATCAATTAAAATTAAATACATGTTTAGTAAAGATCATTTTATTACATAGATATAATGCCCAACATTGGTAAGGAGTACAAACTTGTTTTTGTCCTCTGTTTAAAAATATTGACACTACTTGAGATTGCTCGAGATCAGTGTTGTATTTTAGCACTTATTCTAGATTAAATATAAAAATAATAGTTTGTATACTCAGAATATCACGCGTGAAAGAATCTGTTTTCCTTTTTGGACACAATGTTCATTTTCTAAAACGCACTGTCGCATTATCACATGATACTGATGCGGATTGCTGTGCTTTAAATTTACGGCGACTTTCTCCCTTGTTCTACCTCGTGACATGGTATTAGGGCCAAAAACCAAAGGAAAGAAATCCTGAATGACTCCTTTCGCTTAAACGTGATTTTTCACTTCCTAATGACCCGTGCGCTATATAAGCCGTTTCTTTTTTGAGACTTGTGTCTGTTTTTCTTTTTTTTTATACAGTATACAAGTATCCAAATATAACACAGCCTCTATGAAATTCGAAACAGACGAATTTACAAACATGTATATAGGTAAACGAAAAACCGCCCACGTCGATTGACTGATAATGTTGTGTATAGTATTTATTATGTCGCTTTTTTTCAGTAATAAATCACACCCGACTGTGAATCCAAGTTTAAATATATAATTTTTATTGTTTTATCCGTCGAGGTTTTATTGACTCGGTTTGACGGACAATTCCAATTGATATAATTCATTCAGCGGACAAGCCACCGTGTGTGTAGGTATATCGCGTATGCGTCACACGCCTCTGCCCTTCCGGTTAGGCGAATTCTCCCTTGGCGCGTTAGATTGCTTATGGGTTTCTCTGGACGGTACGGTCCAACAAAATGGGCTGATTGAATTTAATAATTTTTGGATAGCCCGTGTGAAACATATTCCGGAAATATGCCTACTGACGATTTTATTCGTTGTAAACAAATAAAATAAAACACATTTGGTCGATATATACGGCGCTGTATCTAGATACTAAGAAATATAATAATAATATCGCAACGGTTTTTCATTTTTCCTCTCCATAAAATATGAAAATATATACATGGTTTTAGTGTTTATATACGAATATGCAATACATTTAAAATGCAAATATAGGCGCTTTTCGGCTTCTCGACATCACATAAGCCACCTCGCAAGAAGTATCGAGACGATAAATCTACTTGCATGATGTGTACGCATTGTTTTCTTTCTGAGTCGGCAACTAACTGACTGGTAAGGCGTTGCACTACACTACTAATGTGTACAATAACAGCTATAGTTACTGCTGTCGTTTTTTGTGACAGTCTTATACCGTTAGCTTTTAAGTGATATGGAGCACACCAACAACAATGGTAGAAGGTATATTTATAAAAAAAATACTAAGTTTTGTTTCAAACCACTGTTGGCCGTCAGTAAGTGGCAATTTTAAAATGTCTTGTTCGCCAACTTAGAGCGAGATTACTGCTTAACGATTTAACTTTCCAACTCACCGAGTCTTTTCTTTTTATTACTTTTTATTAGTTCTCCCCTCGTTCGTTTAAATCTCGTTTTTTTTTTTTACTATCGAAATCGTGAACATTGTCTTTCAATTAATACATCCCTGAGAGTGTATTTAATTATCTAAAGCGATATTTAATTATTGTATTTGCTTAAATTCTAGTTCCCCGTTGAGAGAAAAAATCCCAATTGTTAAAATACGCAACAAAAAAATAACGAAAAAACCTTACAAGTAATGATCAGAAATCAATATATTATTTTATAGATAGTACAATTACCTATTAAGTAATAAGTATACTGTGGAATTATGTTCCTGAACAGCGCAAACTCTCACGGTGTCTCACATTAAGACCCAACTAATATTCAAAAGAAACTTCCCGATGGTAAGTAAATTTACTTTGCCGGGAACTTCACCCAATAATGTAGTTTTCATAAAGTCATGCTTTTAGGGTGTCAATGATCAACAGCAAGTCAACAACTACTCGTATATACCAGCTGTACAAGGAATATAGCGAGAATCTTGTCCTTTCGATAATAAACTCTTTTGATAAGATGTACTAATTACTAAATAGTTTTGCTATAATATTATATCTACTTATATATGGCTCATGTTTTTGTGAGTTACAGGTGTCGAATTAGATTTAAAATATTATCATACTAAAGAGTATTGAACACTACCAGAATAAAAACAATTAAGTAAAATTTCAATTTCTATGGCTGAATCCTACTGTTACATGAAAAAAAGGATTTTAAAATGGTATGTTTAAAAAGTATTTTGTTTAGGAAGAATATCAAAAAATAAAAAGAACCTTTTTTGTTTTAAAAAAAAACAGACACCTAAGGTATAAACTTTTATTTTTATGGAATATCATATTTTACACTTAATTTCTTTTGTCTGAAGGAAAAGAATATTCTTACAGAGAATGAAGACATTGAACATCTAAAACACAGATTACATTTACCATATAAATAGTTCAAAAATTGAAAGCAATATTATATCATCTTTTACAGTTTTCATTAGTCTCCAAAATGTCCATTAGGTTAACTAATTCAAATATTTAAACGGCTATGAAAATGAAATTAAGTAAGGTTAAGATGGTTCAAAATTATTTGCATGGACTTCAATAGTAGGTTACTTGTTTTTATAGTGCGTTACAGTTTGTACAAGTTATTTCTATTAGCTCTTATTGCTTTCGTGTTTAATTAACTGTAAATGAAAAGGCAGTCGGATCTTTGTAGGTAGTTAAGTTTCAGGATCTAAGCTTCTCTAATTTTAGTCAAACCTGATATCATGTGTAAGATCCAAATTACTTTTGAAGATTATTTATAAAACTCAAGACAGGGGTAATTAGATAAATTATTATCTCAATGAATCTGTTCCTTAACTATTCAGTGTATGAAACCTACAGTATCTTAGATTCAACGAAAGCTGTGTTTGCAGTTGGAAGCTACTAATGCTAATTTGATTATATATAGCTGAGTTAACGTAGCTGGTAGCACAATATAGACACATTATACTAACGCAACGTGCAATGCATGTGAAGTGATTGGGTAACAAATGGTCAGCTTGAGTCATCTTTATGTATCTTTGTGTATGCTTATGTAAAATTATAACTAAAGAAACACACAATATGTCAGTTGAATGTCACTATTCTGTTATTGTAAAATATATTTATTACACATAACATTGTGATTACAAAATGTTGACGAGACGTTAAACGGTAGTATATAATATAATAATAATAACAATAATCAATTGAATTCGTGCTAAAAAAAACAACTGCTGGGTTGTGCAAGCGAAAAAAAAGTAGAGCGTTTCCAAATTTAAGAACTACAACTTGAAAAATATACAGTTTATTTCGATTTTAAAAGTTTATACAGTAACTAAACTTAACAAACGTGTACCGATTTTCATAACTGTCGGTTTCAATTAAATCTAATTCGAGATTGTAAAATCACTATCGATTACCATTTTATAAAAAATATTTAGTCGGATATAAATAAAAATCCTTTAAATACGTTGTCTTATAAATATTTTTGTCAGATAATCGTATACGTTCAATAAATCTTCAAAAATAACATTTTTTATCCCTATTTCACCGGGCTTTTTTAGATTACCAGAATATTTTGTTGATACTGATTTATCAACTAAACCAGATATTTGGGTAATCATCATCTAAAAAGTAGGTCTTTGTTTATTGATAAATACTGCAATTCGATATCGGTTTAAGAAATAATCTAAGTTTTCTTTTTTTTTTAATTTATTACAAGAAAACACATTATGCTACCAAAATAAAACATAGTAGGCTCCGGAAGTTTATTCATGAATACCAAGGCGTTTGTAATGTGTTTCATCGTCGACGTTGACCCTTTCATTCGGATATAGTTCTTTATTCGACTGCGTAGCTTTTGCCAAATTAATGTCGGCCAAAGTGTACTGGCTAAGTGCAAAACTGTAGTGTAGATAAGGCTTGCCGAAAATCACGTTAAAATATGTAATTAGTAAATGTCAGAATGTACTGGTCAAAGTTAAACTTTAACTTCCCTTGGCCGATGCGGAACACTTAGCGTGGAACGCAAAGTGTTAAGCAACAAGGATGTTGTACGGCAATACTTCACCTATATAAGTGTAACTAACTACTGTAATAAATATTTAATCACAACCAAGTTTAATAATGAAATTATGTTATCACAGTCGCAAACTTTTACATTAATGCTAATGTATATCGATTTTGAAAAACAACTCTAAAATCTTTAAAAAAAAAAAAACCCTATTAATTCAAACAGTTCCGCCAGGTCGTTTTCACCACAAAACATGTTATCCAATGATAAATTTCAATGATCGATTTGCCTATAGTAATTATTACAAACAGGTGACACTAAACAAATTTTAATACTTCACTGCAACTACTTAAAGTATCAACAAAAAAAACAACACAACATTTCAAATGATAATTATAGATCATTTGATTTTTCCAATTCGTTTGCAAATATAATGTTTTTATTTTGGTTTGTAAAGTAAAGATTTTAGGGGAGGCGTATAGTAATATTATCGTTAATTTGTATGTACAGTAAAATTAACAGGCTATTTTAATTATTATAATAATGCAGTTAAACTTTGCACGCAGAAGCACTTGTGCAATTAAACGACGTCACAGTTTCGGGTACAATGTCCAATTAGTAAATACATTTTGAACCAATTTAATTATGAACAATATCTAGTTATTTTCTCTTGAACTACCCCGAAAATTGCCAACAATTCGAATAAATTGTTCACAATTTTGTTTTTAGGACAAATGACCAACTACAGTTGGTGTCACGCTTTATGAACTTCGAGCGCAATAAACTGCTATAATGTTTAAAATAAAATTTAAGTCGAAAATGTATTTTCACAGTCAACGTGACCCTTGTTGTTCATTAGCGTTTTAACTAGTCCGGTCCCTGTGGCGAAATATTAGAGCCGTTGCAATAAAAAACAATGTTTCGGTCGAGTGACTAATGATTTTACGCAGCAGCGAAATTATAACAACGAAATTGCATTGTGTAATCAAGAAAATCCCACAAAATTGCGAAAACCAAATTGAAAATATTTGTTTTCTAAAACAGCTTACATTTTTATAAAATATAGGTTAAAAATTGTTTTAAAAAAGTGTAACCAGTAAACCCATTTCAATAATTAATGTACAGTTGTCTTAAGTCATTAATACTGCTATTGTCGATAACACTTAGCAACAAAATGCAAAATTCGATACCAACTGTGCAGTGATTTTTTTTTTAAATCTTAACAAGAACTTTTCTCAAAAACGAAATTTTTCCAAAAATGTATTTCTAAATCAAACTGATAAAAAACTACTGGAATGCGTTTTTAGTTTAAACTTGGTCCAGTCACTGTAATGACGTTTGTCATAAACGACTTATAAACTTTTTTATTATGAGAGGAGTAATTTGTTAGAACTAATAATTCAGACTGTACTAATAATGTGGGAGTGAAATGGGATCGTAGAATATAAATAATGAAATAGTAGAGATTGTTTTTGTGGATAAAATATAATTTTTCAATATAAAATGTAGTTATTTTATCTTGACATTTATTAATTCAAATCAAATTTTTCAATGCTGCTTTTTGATGTTATATTTTTCTGGTTTTTGATTTATAGAACTTTTAAACTAATCCAACCAAGTGGTTTTGCTCAGATAAATCATTAACAGATTTATTTTCAAACTCAGAGGAAGAACCGTTTCTGTATTTATACAAGCACAAACAGCTTACTATTTGTATTTCATTTCTTAAATAGAAAATTATTGATTAAACAAATGAATTACTTATTTCAAAAGTTGATAACCCGTGCATATTTTTTTTAGCATGTTGTCAAGTTTTTAAAAACCACTGCGTTTTACAAAATAGCCTGTGAGTGCCTCTTGCTGCATGTTTTTAAAAATACATTATTATTCCTACTTGTACATTATTTCATGATATCATTCAATGATTTTGGATTCAATATTTTCATAATATACATTATATTTTAATTAAGTTTTATTTATTATTTACTACAAAATATTGATAGATTACATAATTTATATTATACCTATAAAAAACAATTTTACACAAAAAAAAAACATAAACGTAATAAATGTTTGGTTCATAAAATATGGAACGTCCTAATACTTTTGCGTCCAATGGCCATTAAAGTTCTTTTTTCATAAAGCCATATCCAAGAGAACAAATTATAGGCACATTATTATAACTGTAAATCGTCCTGTGTGTCACAGACCCTTGCGAATCGATGAGCAGCAAAGAGGGGCTAACAGAGTGAAAAAGACATTCAGGGATATGCATTATGGGTAGTTAACCGACCCCATTGCCATGGAATAATTTTATATTTTTTTTGCCCTATATAATGGTCAACAATTAAAATTTTATAAAAATTAATGAATACCTAAACAGCTTTGGGAATTTTGAACTAACCAATAAAATAACATTTAATTACTTTAAGTCTATAATGTTTTTTTTTAAAGGTTGCGAAGCGAGATTATATTTTGTATTGACATTAACGTTTTTTTTTTGTTAATATAATAAAACTAGTCCATTAAAATTTAACGAAAACAATTTTTTTTGTGTAAATGTTCCCTTTAAATGTATTTCTTAACACTCATAATTTGTTTTAAAACAAGTTAAACCATTAATTATTAGGATTTTGAAATAACCTTCAAATGATTGAATAAATACTGTTTAAATTTCCATCAGAATTGTGAAATCATCTTCTAACTATGTGTAAAACGCAGCGTTTTAATAAATCTGCATAGTACTTGTAGAAAATATGGCTAACAAAATATATCCAATACATTTTAAAATATTTCTAATAAATACAAATATTATATGACCGATTTGTTTGCCGAATAGGAAATAATGAAATGTGGAGTTTATAGAAACAAAACAAATAACGTTTTTTTATCATTTTTTTACGCGGGAGTTATGTGTTTTAACCCCACCGAGTTTTTTTGTACCATTAAATAATAAATAATTATATTATTTGCAAGTCACGTATGAGAGATAAAACACAGTTAACCAAATTTACCTACCCTCTGTATACAATATACAGTACACATGGGTACAACTCTTAGAATTTAATATTTTCCACACAATCGCGCTTTCCAAAAACTAATTTAACTGATGATTTTTTTTTTTTGTTTGTTTTGAGTAGCCAATATTTTTAATTTTATATAAAAATATATATTTTGTTTTTTATTTTTTGTGATCCATTTAACGTAAGACATATAATCGGAAAACGATTACAATTTAATAGTTTTTCTTTTTGAAAACATGTTATTGTACAATATTATATTATTACCAAATATTAACTTTTTTTAGCATTGTTCAGAGCGATATCCTATCTTAATAGAAAAGTACATAATTAACAAACAAAAACAAATAACTGAACTTTTAGATTGATCGATAACCAATGTTGAATAATTACTTTTAAAGTTGTTAAAGTTTAAAGTTTGAGACGGAAGTAAAGTATTCATTTTATTTGCTCACATTACTTGACTATACTCCATCTTCCGTCCTAAATATTAAACACCGATAACATAAAAAGTAATTATTGAAAAGTTGTCATCGACTAATCAAAATTCCCAATAAATTATTTTTAAAAATTAATTAAATGTAGCCATTTCCGTTTAAGTTTCAAAAGTTAATAGTGCTCTGGAAAATACTAAGAAGGCAAATATTTGACGATTTTATAACACTGTACAATCCCTGTATACCTACAAATATTTTTAAAAAGAAAAACTATATAACTAAAATCATTTATCGAGAAATTGAATGTCGTACGTTAAATGGATCAGTCGATACAATCATGGGCATTTTGAAATTAGATTAGAGTGACGGATAGAAAAGGGTCATGTTTATTCGATACCATTAAAGTCAACCAAATTTAATAATTTCTTATAATAAATAACTTTATAAGTGCTTCACGGGTTTTTCTAATTTTATTACACTACATGATAAATGATACTTGAAAAAAAAACGCTATATGCAGTTAATTTTATTGCCAAATAATGTCATTGGGGTACTGGCTATCGTCATGCAATACAGTTTAACTACCTTGCGACCTAAACCCAAAACCCACTACTCTTATTCTTGCAAAACCGCAAATGACCAAAACTCTGCCACATAATCACTTTCTATCTGACATTAATGCCCTTTTTTATGATGTCCGTGCACTCAGCTGATGATTTTGATCTGCCTGACTATATTAAATAAATTCTGTATTTTATACTATGTATATGATATTCCAGGTACATGCGAATCTTAGGTACTATTCCTAGGAATTTTCTGATGACGTTCTTGCATTAATTATAATTAACAACGACGAATATGCTTCACTGAATCATTCATTTTCTGATATAAATATAAGCATTTAAACCAAAACTAATATTTCATAAAATAAGTTAAATGAAATACTCGATTTCCCAATATAACTTTATATTTACTGATTACCCCCTCAACAAACCATCACGTCTAGTACTTGTAAATAGCAATTTTACATATTTTGTTATTGTATATTTATTTAGTTGTATTTAATTGTATACAGATAATTAATTTTCTATAAAAATTTTAAAATAAAAATTTAAAAAAACACCATTTTTTCTGACAATATGATTTGTGTGCGTTGGAGATGTAAAGGGATGCAATAAAAAATTACATATTCTTATAGCTGAGAACTTCCTCTAAAAAATGCAAATATTGGGTTTAGGGTAAAATTGAGTAAATTTTAACTGAAGACTTTGAAAAAAAACCTTCGATTTTTTTATAATTCATAACCGTTAGAGACTTAAAAAAAAATATATTTTAATTTTTTAATCTTTATATGTTACTTAACAATCAAGCATTTTATTTTTTTTTATTTTATATATTTCAATAGCCAAAAAAATTAATGAATTATGGCATTTTTATTTTCAAAATAACAGACAAAAACAATATGTGTTTAGTTCACTTGGCTATATCTCCAGTTCAAAAAATGTTATTATGCTGACATTTTATATTTACACTAGTAATCATATACTAATGAGATCCTAGGAAAAAAAAATTGATATTTTGTACATTTTTAATGGCCCATTTTTGCCACCTAAATTTAATTTTCAGACCACTGTGCGTCGGACAGCCAAACGGTTCGTGTTATTACTGAGTTAAATCGCGTTACAGGTGTTCTCCGCCACCGCTGAAGGTTATTATCAGCAACTTGCACGCCGGCACTTTCCCCGATGGTTCCCACACATATTTAAGGGTGGTTTTTTTTTTATAGTTAATAAACGTGAACGTTAGACATGACTTATCTTGTAAGGTCTCCGGCAGGTGATATTTAAAAACGCTACACAAAAAAAAACGATAATTCCAGCTCGTAAAAGTAATTACAATTTCAGATGTAATATATTTTCACCGCGGTCGAATAGCGAACAGCCATGGACAAATGCCAAAGGGCTTTTATGAAAGAGACACACACGCCTTGTTGCTTTCAAAGCCGCAACTAACACAAAGCAAGAAAACTATCATTGATGAAGTATAGACAAAATTAAGAAACTAACATCCTTAGGGAGCTTGCTGTGATGCGTAATTGATAAATCACAGTACTGCGGTGTAAACTATGTTGGCCATTACTTGTTTCCAAATGAATGATCACCACGTCTTCCTTCTTAATTGAGACTTGTTTTCGAGATCTTATAGCCGATTATATCATATTATATTATAGCTTATACGTTTATATGATTTCAGAAAAAGGCGATAAAAAAATCTAAGCTTAAAGGAACTTAAAGTGCAAATGGTGTCGTGAGATCTTAAATAAATAAGAGCAAAATATGTATGTAAGTGTCATTACCGGGTGGTTTTCTTTAAGTTCAGATATTTATGTGTAATATGTGTAATTATAATTTATATTATAGCACATATTATGCTAAATGTATCAAAATAGATTAAAATTATAAATCACCTTATGGAAATAAAATAAAAAAATATTTCATAAGGAAAAATGTTTGCGTGAGACACTAAGTAGATATCATATTAATATCATATATTTTTTTTTTGCCACTGCCTTAACGAGAATTAATAAAACACCATTACCGTAATGTATCGACATACAAAATGATAAATCATTAATGGCTTTTCTAAGTTTGTTTTTAGACCGCTACATAAAACAAAAACAAAAATGTAATATTTCATTTGTTATAATATTATTGTCAGTATCCTCGATATGAGCAATCTATGTTCAAAAACGTTACGGGTGTATTTTGTAAGTTTGTGTAGAATGTTAAATTGTTTAGAAAGTTGAACAAAATTACAATTACTCGTCGCATTTGTTTCCATCATAAAACTCAATTTTGTATAAAAATCAATATTTATATATATTCTCATGAAAGTAAGTTATTATAAGTGATGATTTTTTTTGTTCAGCTATATTCATTTGACCTGCCATTTCACGACGATTTTCTTTCTTTCTTTCTATATTTGGCCTATACAAAGAGTGCAAATGATTGTACTTAAATTACTACTACAGCCTGTTTACTATTATATTTTCATACAATTAAGGTAAGAATACTATACGTGAATAATTTATTTTAGTCCCATACAAAATAAAACCTTTTAAAGCACATGCCTACCTACGATAATCGCATTACTACATTTTCAAAAATAGATTTATAAGCATACCTATTGTAGCATAGACTGTGAGAAAAGAGAAGCTACTGGGATTTGAGTTAGGAGAAACCGACGACAATAATTTGGATAACTGTTTAATACAAGTTTTCGCTCTAATAACTGAGTAAAGGCACAATGTACATTATAATTATAACTGCCGTCCAAATATTAGCTACAGAAATGTACACACAACCCTTGATGGGGTTTCGGACCCTCTATGAAACGCAAAGGTCTAATCTGGGACGCTTTTGTAGTATAACTCAATTACACTTATTTCGTTAGGTATTTTCTGTTTGTGCTACATGCGTCATTCGCAGAAACTACTTACCACATAATCCTGACAAATATAGTATAACGTACAAGTGAGTATACATACAGATTTCTATAATATATATATCATTAATCTACCGAGTAGATTTATTTTTTTATTTTAGCTTCGATGCGGAGCTGAGACGGTATTGTATTTACAATGATGTGTTTGTATTGTCTCTGGACTTACGATAGCAACTGTATAGATCAGAAATTGTTTTTTTATTGAAAATAAATAAATAATTAACTTTGTAAAATATAATATAAATAATACAATTGGCTTTTTTACATTGACAAGAGTCAATAATATTATATTTTTTAAATCAATTTAAATTTAAAGCAGCTTAAGCATAATATATGATAGACACAGCACACCGATGTTATAGCAATTGGATGTAGGTGGGTATACAAAAGCGTTTAAATTGGATGGCGAATTCGCATCACGTTAGAATATACATTATCATGATCCTGTGGGTTAAGTACGTGAAGTGTAATACAGTATTTCGGGTTACTCTAGAGAAATCATTAATCCAAAATAGTGAATATGAAACGTTTGACCCTTCATTGAGCATCGTATACACTTTCTGGCAACACATTTATGTACGCACATCATATTCGTACACAACATGAATAATGCATTCTTCGTAGAAAATTAACTTATGTCATAAGTATTGAAAAAGGATCTTTCGATGTGTATTGAGACCAGAAGATACCGTAATATGATAAACAATTTTATAGGGTTCAAGTATACATTTTCCATACACCAAAGGCATAGTGTGATATACAGGGTGATTATTTTAACGCTCTACACTAATGTACTCAACAATTACTTAAGTTTTTACAAAAAAAAATGGTTTAATAACCTTTTTGTATATAAAATACAAACTATTTGTCCACCATTTTTTTTTTGTATCTCCTCCCTTCTTCAAAAACTCGACATCTATTTTTGATTTTAAAAAATGCAAACCCCTACTTTTTTTAAAACAAATATAATCAAAATTTTCTGCTATGATTATGACAGTGTAAACAAATTAAAATACGAGCTATTTATTGTAACAAATTTTTTTTTTTTTTGTGTTTTTAAATGTTAATATGTACTATAATGATTACTTAAATGTATGGATTTTTTGTAAAATCTTATATCATATAAATTGTAAACCAATGACGAATGCAAATATCTCAATCAATCTTTTAAGGTCTAACATTATCAAAACTATTATTATTATTTAGACTAAATATCAGATGACACAGTAATATGATACACAAGTATAAAGAGTTCAAATATATGCACTGTAAGATAATTGGGAAATGCAATAATATGTAGTATCTGTTAGAGTTTTAACTTCTATTTGAATCTATACTCCAATACACTATTAAAAATTAAACCTATCAAGTCCAATTCGTTGATTTCATGAGTTTGAGTATACTTTGAACTTCTATCGAGATCTGTCATTTACACGTACAAAAGTATAAATATTACGTAATTTTTGCGACATTTTTGAAGTCCTTGTAATTTTAATATTCCTACTCATAATGCTAATAGAAAAAGTTAACCACTAGGAAATGTGTCTAATAATTACTGTAAATTATTGTTGAAAAAACCAGTTAGGCGTTTTTTTTTTAATACATTTTCAAAGAAAAATACAAAAGTATATCGATTTTAATCTGTCAAATAATTGTGAGAGTTTATAAATTGTATTTTAACAATGGATTGTCACACATTTACCACTATAAAATAGATCATTGAATGGTAATTAATGTTGTTAAATAGTGTCTTGTGTTTTAAAATGTTTTCATTGTAGGCACATTATAGTGAATATATTATTTTATATACTATATAGGTAACAACTTTAATACTTAATAGCACTGCTACATATACGCAACGAACAATAGAAGAACCAAAATGAACACAACCTTCTATATATATGGATAGTATAGTAGGGATTCCAATTTTGGTTTAACGGTTGCCGAAAAGTATAAATTATTGTAACGATGGTGCAGACGTAAAGGAAATAATTTTCTATAATCCATAGCATAATTCTATGGTTTGTGTAGGAAATTCAATGCTTCTTTACCTTAACCGACCACAAAAGGGATGAGTGAACAAGAGTTACAATCCTAATAAATGCTGACTTGGTTATGGTTATTGCTATTTGTTTTGGACAACGTCTTTTATTTATTGAACCTAATTCTGATCAATTTTTCCTTTTATTTGTCTCATATTTCAAAATCCTTAGGAATTTACAAACGGACCTATATTTATTTTGGTCTTCAATTTTATAACACTGGTATTGTCCTGAATGGACAATACAATAAAAACTTGAGTGGAATGTCGTTCACCATAAAAAAATGTATTTTCAAAAATATAACAATTGCATGAAGTATAACTTAAAAAACTAATAATATAATGTATGTTTTTACAAAACAGAACTACTCTCATAAATACTATATTTTTAATATAACTGGAAATTAAATGATTTCAATGTAGTTATACCATTTTGTTTTTGTTTTTTAATAATACAATTAAATACTAACGCACGTACACCCTTATAAAATATTAAGATGGGATGATGGAATTTTCTTATTTATGATATTGCTAGGTAATATAGTTAATAGATAAAATATACTATTAGTTTATAGTACTTGGAGATACCTTTAGTATTTACAACCGGAAGGAAAATCAACACGTGACTGCTTTATTAAGATGAAATACTTTGACATTGAAATAGGTAATCCTGGGATTGTTGGGAACATTTTGGCAGATGTCATAGAAGAGTTTTAGTTGGTGTGCCGAGGTTTGTTGGTTATTCAACAGTTAGATATTTATTAAATTAATATTAAAATTAGACATTACTATTTGATTGTCCAGTAAATCACGGGTTACAGTTTTCGGGCGTATGAAAACATTCACTAGATGGAATGAAAAAAAAACTAGCACATTTAAGTGGAGAATTTGAAAATCTCAAATAATTGTTGGTTTTAAGTTAACGAGTTTGACTCCTAAGTGTTCATTGTAATAAGAATTTAATTTTAATAATTATTTAAGTTTAACATTGTAGAGGCTGTAGAACGAGGTAGAGAAAAGAAAACTTGAAAAGCACTATCTTGTTACATAATTCTTCAATAATTTGAGAAAAAGTGGGTCAAGATGCCTATCCTCTTTTCCTTTGCTTTATTTGTATTAAAAATTTAATTTTCTGGTTAATATTTTAAGGTCTTATATAATGTGTTTTTTTATTTTTAATATAATCTATTACTTAATTCAGTTAGCACTTAACACAGTGTGTCACTTTGAATTTTTGACGTTTGTTAACATATTTTATTAATGTAAACTAAGGTTACAAATAATTATAAATAATCTCGACAAGAAAATAATTACATGTCATACATTAACTTGTCATAAACTTAATGTTTAATATACTTCAACCGTCAAAGTTAAAAACTTATTATTCCTAGGAATAAAAATAAGAACATTTTAACTAGACATATAATATAATATACTTAAAAAATTAAATTATTGATTAATCGGAGCACGATCTCTTAGTAATTATAATAATAATAAAAAAAATTATCTGTAAAGAAACTGAAGAATACATTTGGAAACGTCCAACATTTACTATCCTTTTTAAAAATAATAATAACTACAATTACACTGTGTAATAAACTGCATTAAATAGCAATGCAATTTAAGTCTTAACTCAATTTTGTTTTTTTTATGTTATATTCAAAGAACTAAAATAACCAGCGCAGTTGATACAGAAAGGTCACAGTTTTTCAGGAATTATTATAATTTTCAAGACATTATAATTCAAGTCAGTTTAAGTCATTATCACTTGCAAATAAATGATTCTGTAACAGGTTAATGATATAAGAAGAACTACCATATAGTCAAATTGAGTAATGAGTAATGACTATGCTCAATTTTTCTAAATAAATTATCCTATCTATAGTCTATATGTGTAAATTTCGAATAATTATAACTACACATTTAAATAAAATATGTAGCCAAGTAGCTATGTTAAAAATATTTACTAACAATTTTATTATAAAGTCAAAACTTAATGGAGAATAAAAAAACTTTGAAGAAATGGTTTTTTCTATTAGTATTGTTTTAAAACGAATTGCGTTTTGTACACTATTTCTATCTAAACACCTGTTTATTAATATTGGAGTTGCTTAAGACTTAAAAATAGTGTCTTACAACGAATCCGGGAGTCTGACCCCTATTTGCTATACACATAATCAAATTAAAAAAAGTGTGGATGTTTTTTTTAATTCTTTTACATTTAACCTATTGGACATGTGTTTACAATAATACCACATAACCCTATAAAGAATTATGATAAATTCATTGCAGGCGGTGTTGTTATTGCACCCGTTAAAGGCCCTAAGTCCTGGATGACATTTCGCACGTTACCTACCGCTAACCTTTATTTATTAGGTGAGATAGTGCTTTATATCCTACTCAGAAAGTCGTTTCTCTTTAATGAAACCTTTTAAGCTTTACCTTTTTCATGGGATGTATTGTATTTTATATAGCCATGGTGTTGACTATACTTACAAAAATATTTTGTATTGTTTTGTTTGAAATAAAATTTACCGATGGCATAGTGCACATTAATGAATTGCCGGAGGAAGTTGATTAATAGTGAAAAATATTAATGACATAGCTAAGTTTAATAAACTCATGTAATTAAAATTAAAAAACCACACTCAGATGCACTTATGCACTATAGACACTGATTACAGTGTTAAATTTTAAAACCTATAATACTATTAAATTCGATTACTTTAGGGGAATGTTAGCTTGTTTTATCTCTGATTTTGTAATAAATACTATTACATAATTCGGTATACGCTGATGAAAGCTCCAAGTGTTGTTATTATTATAGTAAGAATATCCAACTTATACTGTTACGCCTGCCTAGCTTTATCTAAATTCTATAAAAAAAAACCATTGTTTCAACAAAGAAAAAACTATTTTAGCTTCGACGCAAAGCAAAGATGCTATTGGTTTTACCATAATGTGGACTTTTTTTTGTCTGTATACACTGTAACTTTTTTTGACAGAGTGACAAAAACACGCGACTGTAATGTTTAGCATGTTACTTACTGGCCTTAGGCTTGCTTACTTTGCTTCTCCAGGGAAAGAACAGTGTGTATACATTCAAGGAATGGGGGGGGGGGCCAATAGTGTGTCGTCGGTAAGACACGAGCAACGTCTTAATGTGGAAAACTGTACTTATAAAGTTCAACTCGTACGCCGATTGCAATAATATTCAAGTATGGTAAGTATACATTTGGGCAACCACCGGACTCCATAAGTCCATGTAAGGTAAGTGTATTATAAACCAAATACCTAATTTTCAGTAATTTTTTGCGCGCGTGCGTTGTTTTGTATCTTAAGAAATATCCATGTTCCTTTGTACTTCCTATGTACTAGTTTGTGGTCTTTCTCCAAGCAAGAACATAGTGGCCGGAGTGCATACATTCAGGACAATGGTGGGTCGTCACATCGTATGTTATCAGTAAGTATACAACAGCTGCCTATGCCAAATGTATTAATTATTTGAGTCGTATAGGTAGATATAGGGTGTGTCTACCACCAAGTCAATTGATATAACTCTTAAAAATATTTTAGCTGTGTTGGGGAAAAAAGAAAATAAGTGGTTTAGCAACAGATAACAGACTTGACAAAAGTAAATGTTTGTTGTTGTAAAACGCATATTGACTAACATAAAAATTATTAGTTTCCAGAGGTAGCAACCGATGAAGTTTGCAGTCTTAAATAAGAAAATGTAATAGTAGCAACAGAGATAACCAAGACACTTCGGGTTTCTTCTGCGTCTAACAAAAGACAATTTAGTGTTAAACGTTTGGACGACTTACCTTTACTGATCACTTCTAAAGCGTGTGATGGTAAAAAATCGATTCAAACAGCAGAAGTAAACGATTTTAAGTATATATCTAGGTGCCAACACAAGCAAAATAAATCACTCTCCAGATTAATGGGATCTAAATTGTTATGGGAGAAACCGTAAAAAACCGTTATACAGACTGGGGTAGTAAGACCAGTGATAATGTGAAATGTGGCATAGAACTGGTAAAATTTAATTAATTTAATTAAAATATTTACATGAACGTTAACATTTAATTTAAAAATGTATTTTCAGTCGTGGACTAGGCCTTCTTAGACGTTTTGAGCGACACATCGAACGTGGAAGTGAAACGTTTGATTTGTCGGCAAAGCTGTTATAAGAGAGGAAACCACGCCAAAAAAAACGAGCCTGATACTCTACCTCGATGGTAGTTTGGAAAAGAGTATAATATTATTATTGCACACAAACACACCAATCTCATACAAGTACAGTGTCAAACCGTAATGTAGCCTCTTAATAATTGAATAAGTTCAGCTCTTGGTGTCAGTCAATATCACCAAATGATAATTACGTATGTTTTATTGATTTTATTTTGTTTAATTTTACCAATTTTCATGCAACCGAGCAGATATGTATTTAAGTGCCTAATGAGTAAGTAAACTGTGTAATGTTGGAAATTCAGAATGTGAGCAGTATTGTCTACTGTAATGTACTATTCAAAATAATTGTTAAAATTGATCATGATATAAAAATCATTATGAGCGTACAACTGTTAATCTAACCATTGCAATAACCGGCAATACAGTAAAATATGTCACTTAATCAATATGATTGCTCTTGTAATTCAGTTGAAATAAAACAAATCTTAGCTAAAAAAAAAAGATATTATTTTTACCCTTTCCAGTCGTCGAGTAGTTTAAAGATTCAACAAACATGTTCCATATCTGAATCGTTTATTATTTATGTAACGTGATAGTTATATCACAATTTTGTTGAAAATTAATTTGCAGAAAACACATTTTGTTTGGACTAAACAAAATATATATTATATTACATAATATTGTAAAAAAAAATGCTTGATGGTGCCGTTTCACTTGGTAGATAGGCAATATGATTTACATCCGTGTATTTCGAAGGCCAGCGACTGAGTGGCCGATAACTCAAATAAACCATTGCTGTTATAGTATACAGGGAATGATTCACTAACCATGGACTTAGCGATAGAGTCATACAGTTGAAACATACATCAAATTCGAGTTCAAACCAATAACGGCAAAAGTAAGAAAAAAAATAATTTTTGAAAGTCTTAAGAGGGCGTCGCACCGGTGATTTTCAGTGGTAAAAACATGTTTACGCCAACTGAAAATAACTCGCTTAATTTTGGTTTTAGAGTTAAAGCAACCATTATAAAATTAAAAGAAAACAATATTCCGGAGGACAAGATGGTGAGTTTTTAAAAAAAAAAATCATTTTTTGAAAAGTTATAGTCATTTAAAAATGTTAAAATAGTCGTTATTTCTAAACTATGTATTGAGCGTTATACTTGGAATAATGAAAAAAACGCACCGTCTTGCCCTCCGGAATATTGTTTTCTTTTAGTTTTATAATAGGTGCTAAAACTATAAAACCAAAATTGAGCGAGTTATTTTCAGTCTGCTTAAACATGTAGAGATGAAAAAACATTTTTAAATCGCTTTCAAGGATGCTGTGATAGCCCAAAAAATAAATTAACCACCAAAAAAGTGTCCTAGTTATTGAACTAATAATTACACATCACAGTTTAACCTTTAAATTAAGATTTTGTAAAAAAATTGCCTATACTTTACTCCTTAAAAATGGGCGGTGCGACGCCCCTTAATATATTATCAGCTTTTCAGATATAAAAGGTACGAAAAAGAACAACGACCAACGGGTAATCTGTATCAAACTCTTGCAAAGTTGTAACACTTAAACTAAAATGTTATTTATAAAAAATCGTTACTGTAGCTTTACACTTCTAAATTAGAGAAATATAATTGGAGTTTTACATTTTTAATTTCCTAGGGCCCCAAGAGTAAGGGTTGCTGTGAAAAGTTTTAACAGTAAAGTTTTAACGATGAAAAATATCCAATTTAGAATAGTGGAACAAAGGAAAAACTTTATTTTAAAATGTAGTCACATCTTACATAGGTAGTAGCGGTACACTAAAATGTATATATACATATATATAGACGCTTTAACTTGCATAGCTGTTTCGAGAAACGAGATTCGCGTACAATACACACATTTTTGGCAGTCATATACCTATATGTAAGCTATATGCTAAGCCATTTTTCTAAAATTGAAAGATTTTACAGGAAAACGAATTTTACGATAAATAATAATAGTGAGTTTTCGTCAATCTCCCGGCCTAGGCTTTTCTAACAAATATAATATTATACTGTTAAGCACAAAGGAAACTTATATAATGTGGTTAGTGTCACAACATTTGAGCAAAGAACATAAGCGTATCAAATTTTTTACAGCACTAGTTTCATATAATTGCAATCAAGTTATTTGGATGCAATAATAAAACAACATTCAAGAAAACGGTTCGCTGCGAATCCGTGAACACTACATGCCACTTTGGTAATTACTACTTTCATACTGTGCTTGGTTAGGACTATACTGCTTTTTTTTTATTATACCTACATTGGAAAAAACAACTTGTTCGAGTTGGCAAAAAAAAATGTTCTCGATTTTATAAGATTGATGATAGGCGTGATAGCAACTCTAATTGGCAATACTTTTATTTATTACACCCCTATAATATTGTACTGTAATAAATTGTATGTGATATACCATTGATGAGCTACTATTGCTTTAACCTCCCCGACTAAGATATAAAATCCGTATAAAGGGCCTAGAATTCACTTTATTGTACTATCAAAGTAATGTAAGTCAACTGATGCTATTCACTCTATGAATAATACATAAGAGTTCCACGAAGGCAGTTCCGAATTATTATTATAGTAGAGGACTTATAGATTTTTTTTTTTCACTTAAATCAACGAGGATTTATTTATTTTATATGATTGTCTTTTGTGACAACCAAGAGACCATTTTCTATGTAATATTATTATAGTTATCGTAGTGAATTAATATTCATGTTATATTTTTATATCTGTCGGATTTCACCTACGCTGTTGTTGCGCGCTAGTTTGTTATTTGTTCACACCTATTACACAGTTATAAGTACCTAAGTACATATTATTGTATTTTGTAATACAATAATTATAGATTTGTTGGCTGTGATTTTAAGGAGGAAAGCGCACTCTCCACAAAAAATATTCTATAATAGTATTTTGTGATGGTACCTAATATTTAACCTGGAAAAACGAGAAATGTACAGCTCGGTTTACTGAAAGTCTTTGTTTCATTTAAAATGTGGTGAGCTTGGCTAAAAGGAAAGCACTAGGGCAAGATGGGTACGTAATAGACCGCGACAAAGGGTTTAAAGGATATCCTTTTGTAGTAATCCATTGAGGTTGGATGTACTCCCAATAATATATTTTATGTTGCCAATGGTCAAACCCTAGTTCATGTTCAGCTTTTGTAGTTTTTAGAAAAAAGTGATTCCAGGGAACCGCAGTAATTGATGTCAACAAAAATCACAGAAGTAAATATGTAGGTACATACCAAACGATATTGAATATTCTATGAATTATTGTACCTATTTTTGTTTTTAGTTTTTTTCTTGAGGTTTTTCCTTAATAAAAAAAAATGTTTTACTACGGTTTTTTGAAATATTTTTATGTTCTAGGTGCACACTAAATCTTCTTAATTTTAAGACCAAAACTAAAAAAAAACAAACGACATTGTAAAAGCAAATACCATTTTACTGTTCCTCGTCGAAGCATCCGTGTTAATATGTAATCATTACACAGTAGAAAAGTATTAACGAGCCAACTTGGGAGAGGAAATAGAATTAAGAACTAGGACCCAAAGAGTAAGAAAAGCTTTAAGTGCAGTTTTTAATTTCTAACCAATGTCATTTCCGTTTTTCAGTGCTTATTAATTAGCCAAAACTGCATAAAAATTCATTTAACTTGATGACAAAATTTTATCAAAAACGATACATTACACTATAACCCCAATCTATTCAATAACTCAAATTATTAATAATTCATAACAATAACCGAATAATGTTTTAACAAAGTTTTAAAATAAAACTCGCAATTTAGAAACGTTATCTTCATTCATAAAATAAAGCAAATTAATATCCTTTTTAATATATATTAACTGAAAACTATAAATTAGCTTAATAAATTACTCTATAATATTGAACATTTTCTTTCGAAAACATACAGTATAATAATATAAATAATAATAGTACAAATATAGATCGGACATAAAATAAATAATTTATTGATAGGTTTGTGACAGTGAATCAAACTCGAGTTCTTTTTCATTGTAGCATTTGATAAAATCAGAATCTGCAAAGGAGTCTTTCAGCATATTAAATTGTCTTTTAGCAACCTGCAAATGAAATAAGTTAAAACGGTTCATAAAAATGTATTTGCATAATTAACTCACGTCGGACGATAGTTTTAAATGACCGGCAATAAATATAGAACACACTAATGAATCAATGTTGTTGCTATCTTTTTCTAAAGCGTCTTGCAATGTGATCTCGGCTTTTTTATAATCTCCTTGACCGATGTAACAAGCGGCTTGGCTATTTAACAGCAAAGCAGTGATTCCATATTTGTCGGTCAACTCTTGAAATATATAATATGCTTCTTGCAATTTTTCTCCACCCTTATAAACAAAACAGTTACTATTAACTATCCATTAAAACACTAGAATTTTGTTTATTTTTTGACAATAAGAAAATCGAATCGTACTATTGCTAAGTTCAACCAGGCTTGAGCCATTTGTGTCAATGTTGCGTCTTCGTCTTTGTCTCTCAACTGTTTAAATTCTTTGGTAGCCAAATCTAATCGGTTCATTCTCAAGTATATGACTAAAGACAATGTCATACTAAAGCAAACAAAATAAGTTTAAATAGAAAATTATGTATTATAGATATTATATATTATACAATAGATATTAGATAATATATGATTATATATTATCTTTTGTACACAAAACAAATTAACCTACCCCTCGAGAGTATCGTCATCTTTCAAAACTTTGAGAGCCGATTCGTAATTGTGTTCGTGGTTATAAATTGTAGCGGCAACAATAACGAGGGAATGATTAATTTCATACATGGCTTCTAGTTCTTGTTCTAATTTTTGTAGTATTAAATTTCTGAAATTAAAAATTATAGTTAATATTTAGTTTAACTAAATTCAAACAATAAAATATTGTATTTTAATTATTATACCGGATGGTTCTTTTCACACCCTACACTAGTTTACTCAAATAATTTCAATTTTGTAGTTTTTTTTTAACATTTTTTATTGTGTTATAGTAATAATAATTTATTTACGCCCTTAAGGACAATTGAAATCATAACAAAAACAGAAATTATAAATTAATAAATACAAATATCTATGCTGTATACTAAGTACAGTATAATAATAAATAATTTATTTATTCTTAATCTAAATTATCTTTAAACACTAAACATCAAGACCAAAGTTTAGATTTATTGTCATAGTTGAAGTCGAAATCGAACTTATTACAGACTCATTGAAGGTAAAAACTTGAATATTAAAAATATATTGAAACTTGAATGGGGTAATGTATTTGCCTATTTTTTGGTTACTCCCACTTGAACAGATTGACTTGTCTGGCAACGTTTCAGAACACTTGCATGTTCTATTTTCAGGCTGTGGTTTGTGTTTGCCTGTTGAGTATACTGGCAAACACGGTACGAGCAACATCGAACCAAAGCCTTGAAGATGGAACGTGCAAGTGTCTTGAAACGTTGGCAGACAAGTCAATCTGTTCAAGTGGGAATAACTGAAAAATATGTAAATATTGTAAACTTGAATATTAATTAATATTCTAATAAAGCATAAACAAAAATATTTCTAAAAAACTACAAATCATCAATTATTTTAAGAGAAAACTGGTGTAGGGTGTTAAAAGAATCAGCCGGTACAACAATATTTACTTTTGAGTTTGGCCTTGTAAATATTCGGCTAACAAACGATATGGTTTTAGTTCTGCTGGCGAATTAGCTCCTATTTCAGCTATGACAATGTTGTACTTCTTTTGAGCCAAATATGCACGGTACATATAAATGTCCCGCTGCAAACGTAAATTTCCATAATTTGGCTGTGAAAAATATAAATTATATTAAACAACTTTTTAAATTAATAGTGTCATTTTTAGTTGTATTATAGTGTGGCAAACAAGTAACATTAAAACAAAATCCACTAGGTTAAAAAATGAAGAACTAACAACGGCCTACAGTAATACACAATTAGCTATGTATGTGAAATTGTTTGTCTTAAAAAAAGGTGACAGAAAACAAAATAACGGGAAAAGACCAAGAGGTAGGTTCATCAGAGAATGTATGATATCATGGAAAAAGACACATACTGAGTCAATGCTTCTCTGGATATATACGAGTAACATTTAATAGAGAATAGTGGAAGAACACAGTAGAAGTGGCGAAGGACTTAACTGGCCTATTTCAAGCCTAATAAGAAGAGAAGAGGTGTAATTAAGTAGAGGTGTGAAATATGTACCGGTTCCGATTGAGCATCGATTATGCACTGTTGATAATTTCCAATATAGTAAGAATTTTTTATGTCAAACAATTCATTTGCTTCGTACGACTCAGCTTGTTTTGCAATATCTGAAAATCAGAGACAAAAAATCTAATAAATGTAATAATGTACACATCTATGAAAGAGGAAAAAAAATTAGCCACCTGTCATTTTGTTTCGGTTTTATACAGGAAACTTGACACAAACTGTATATTTATTGTTTAAATTATTTAAAACTTGATATTTAACAATATTTCGTAAAATATCAAATATTATTTTTTTTTGTAATAATAGGTTGTACTTTAGATACTTTAGTCCACAGACTACAAACTACAAAGTTAAATTTCTTATTTGTAAAATTATTAATTGGCGACTTGTGTTATCACTTATCAGTTATCACTTTACCACGTTCGTGATTGGTGACAATATGTTAGTCAGTTCATAAATTCCAAACACAAAATGTGCGAACAGACAACAAAATGTTATAATGAAATACAGGGTAAAATACCCTTAGCTCATTTACAATTAAAAACAATCTTAAAAAAACACCTTTTCTATTAAATAAGTCTAATCATAATTATTGATGGTATATAAACACATTTATTTAACTTAATTTGCAGAAGTAAAAATTTGTTTTTCTTTGAATTTGATATGGATACCTAACTGTCGTATTAGATGTATTATACTGTCGCACAAATAGACTATAACCAATTAAGCGATTGATTATAAAAATTATTTGCAACCGTGTTTTCTGTAGGGCGTTAGCAGAATCAACAGTCAGGTAGCTATTAACCAGCGAGTATTATTTACTATTTAGCCGCCAGGTGCAAACTTTAGATAATACAACGATTTGAATTTAAGTAACATTTAAAAACTACACAAGCGTTTTTTTTTCTTTATAAAGTTATCCTTTATAATAAAAGATGAAAGTAAAATAATAAAACTAAACACTTTCCTTTTAGTTTTTCGCTTTAGGTCACTTACACTTATTACAAGTTTTACTTCAAACATTACCTAGGAGAATCCAAGACTTTTTAATTTTCAGTAAGTATACTAATTATACTATGAAAATAACTTATTATATAACATGTAAACATTTTATCTTAATTCTTACTTGAGTCTTGAACAATTCTAATAAAAATATTCAGATTGTAAAAAATAATTTAATTTTTGTAGAACATTACTTTAAATAACCCCCCTAATAACAGTATTTTAAATCAAAAAGTCCATAACAAATTGTGAGATTAGTTTTAGATTTTAATATTAGAAATATTTTATCTGTAGATATTTTATAGAATAATATCGTTTTGTACTGCAATTATAATCTAGGTACATTATATTCTATAATATAGCCAGCATTCCTGAATTAATAATTATTACTACTTAAATTGTATTTTTTTATTTTGTTCTTTTATAGATTTTCTCACTTTATTACCTATGGAAAATTCAGTTATGGAAACAGTAAATGGTTCTACAGACACCATACCTAACAAAACTGTTTCGACTAATGAAAAAGAGAACGAAGACAATAATGGTGTTCAAAAAGAAGACTGTACTACCCCGTCGCCGGTTATTGAAAAAGCTGTGGAAAACACAAATGTTGGAAACTGCTATTGGTAAGTTAAAAACAAAAAACGCTACACATCATATATTAGCGAGATCTCGGGGTACAAGGCTCGGCAATCAACTTGGTGCACGGTATTATATTGTTGGAATGGTCTGATTTGACTCACACCTATCTAACTTATGGAGGGTTTTTCTTAACCTAAATTTAAAATATATGAAGTATTGTTTGTAAAATTATTTTATTTTCTAGTAACAAAGACAGGAACTACAATATAATCGAGTTGCTATGTGCAAATTGCAATCGTTGGTATCATGAATCGTGTATTGGTTATCAACTGGGAAAGTTGGTTCCTTTTATGGTGAACTATATATTTGTATGCAAAAACTGTTCAACCACTGGACTTGAGAGTTTCAAAAAAAATCCTGCTAGTTAGTTTTCTCTTTTGGAATAATTTCTACCTTTTACACTCCAATTACTCAATGTGATATTGTGTTTTAGTGTTTCCGCAAATGTGTGTAACGGCGATTGGAAATCTTATGCAAGAAAGTAACAAAAACGGAAACCCTCAGGTGTATTTTTCTAGGGACAAAGACATCATTCCATTTATCGAATCACATTGGGAAAGTATGACCACGACGGCTAGAAGAGTCACACAATCTTGGCATTCGACAGTAACTAATATTAGAAACTCACCTTCTTTTTCTTTTTATAGTCTTTTTTATGAAAAAACTCACCTTTTGAATTGCTGCATGTTAATATAATTGAACAGTTCTAAAAAAAATGAAATATTATGTAATAGATTATAATAAATATACTTGTTTATTTTAGATTACCAGATCATTAATAAAGGAGACGGATGCTTTATTTGGAGTACAAACCGATGAAAATGGCGGTCACTCTTACAAATTATTAATTGATATACCCCAAATCAAACCCAATTACGAAGCCATGATCAAAGGTGGTCATTTGAAAGTTACAGAAACCGGAATTCAACCTGGTAAATATGATATTACAATAGCAATAATGAAATATATTATTTTAGTTAGATTAATTGAAAATATCTAAATCTTATTCAGCTGTACCAAGTGCAATTTGTTTTTATTAAATTTTAGCCATAACGAGTGGTCTCAAAGGTCGTGGAGCTAAACGAAAAACATTAGGTGACGGAACGAGTGGTCCAGGTAGTGGTAAAAAAGGAAGAAGTGCTGGCGACCAGTCGAACATTAAATTACCTGCACACGGGTATCCACTCGAACATCCTTTCAACAAAGACGGTTATAAATACATTTTGGCGGAGCCCGATCCTCATGCGCCGTTCAGGCAAGAATTCGATGAATCTAACGAGTCGGCTGGAAAACTGATCCCTGGCTGGCTGTACCGTCCATTGTGTCCGAACCAGGTGCTATTAGCATTACATGATCGTGCTCCACAACTCCACGTTTCCGAAGACAGATTGTCAGTTACCGGGGAAAAAGGATATTGTATGATTCGAGCTACCCACTGTCAGTGATGTCATATTTATGAATGCTTTGGATTTTAGTATGACTAAAAATTGTTGTTTATTCCGATTTAGATGTTAGCAGTGGAAACTGGTATTGGGAAATGACTGTTGATGAAATGCCTGAAAATTCAGCGTGTCGAATCGGATGGAGCCAAGAATTTGCTAATATACAAGCTCCACTGGGATACGATAAATTTGGATATTCATGGAGGTCGAGGTAAATTTAATTTTTTTAGTAACATTCAATGTTTACTTTTGTTATATTGCACTCAATCAATTTTGTATATATATATATATATATTTCATGATAAAAAGAAAAGGCACGGTGTTCCATGAAAGTCGAGGAAAGCACTTTAGTAATAGCTATGGCGAAGGAGACACTTTAGGCATTATGATAAGTTTACCCAATGATCTACTACAGCTGCCACCAACTCATAAAAATTTGGTAATTTGTTCAATTTATAATCAGCAGTGTAGTTGTAAGGGTGTACCCTTGTCTCCCTGTTTTTTTACGTACAAATGTTTTTGTAACAATAATTGTGTACCCGCCAATAGAGTACATAATGAAACACAAGGTGTATTCTCTACTACAGCACTGTTTAAAATTTATATATTCACATATTAATGTTTTAACAAAAAAAAAAATGTATATTATTATTTTATCAGATACTGATTAAATTCAAAAGTCATTTGTATTATGAAGAACAATCTCAAGATAGTAGCCGTGATGCATTAAAAAGTCTTAAACCACTTATCGGCAGCAAAATAGTTTATTATAAAAATGGTGAACGTTTAAACGTTGGCGCAATCGACTTGTATGAAGGAAAATATTTTCCAACTGTATCATTGTACAAAAATTGTACAGTTTCCGTGAACTTTGGACCAGATTTTAAATATCCGCCACCGCAAACTGATGAGTTTAAATACAAAGGAGTATGTGTATTTGTATACAACCTGTGATAATTTTTATTTATGTACAATAATATTTATTTTATAGATGTGGGAGAGAGCTGGCGAAGCAATATGTGAGCAAACTTTGGCCGACGTTGTTTATTTAACTATGAACGAAGGAAAATTGAAATTGAGTGACCTATAAACGTTAGAGTAATTTTATAAGTAATTGTATTTAAATTAAAAACAATAAACATAATTGTTGTTAAGAAAATATTTTTCAATTATTCACTTGTAAAAATTTGTAATAATTAAAAAGATGTAATTTATTTTTTTTTTTTTTTGCTCTATTATGAATGGTTAAAATTATGATATAACTTATGATGATCAAAGTGATGGCTTATGCTATATGAAAACCATTTGAAAACTGTAAGTAGTTCAGAGGATGTTATACTCAAATTTTCCAGTGCTAAAACATATCTTATTAGAATGCGTTTTACTCGCTCCTGATTATTTTAAAAAATACTTATAACAGAAACAAAATGTTGGAGATAATGTCATAACTTTTTTTAAATTACTATAACTTTTTTTCAATGTTGTTACCTTACGATTTCTTAGAAGGTGTTTTTGCTCTTAAACAACTATGGACCTACGCATTCTGCGTAGCTATCTTAAAATTTAAAAAATGCTTTAAATCGCTGTCAAAGATGCTGCGGTAGACAAAAAAATAGTCCTAATTGCTAACCTAATAATTACACATTCCAGTTTAAGCTTTAAATAAAGATTTTGCAAAAAATTGTCTTTACCTAACTTCTTAATAAATGGGGGGTATCACATCCTCTTAAGTGTAGAAGTATTATCAATATATTAATAACATTATAATAATTGTAAATGTAATTTCATAAAAACTATTTAACAATGTTCTATTCTATGTACATTTATTATCTGTCTATATTTAATATTTCCAATAAAAAAAACATGACCATTTAGAAATTAACATATTTTTATTTAAAATACATATATTTACATAAAATTACTACAATAAGCAAAATATTATTACAACAATTTATTGTAATAATGATAATTTTAAGTAATCATAAAGAATTATACTTTCCATAGCTGAACAATAGCGTTTCCGAGACCGTCGCCATTAAAAATTAACTGCAAAAATCCAGCAAGCATGATAATAGACAAAAATGTAACTGTTAATTTACCCGCTTTGTTAGCTACTTGACCAACAACTGGCACACGTAGATAGTCCACTACTAAAGCCTCCAATCCCCTATTTTAAATTTAAAACAATATTTATTATATTAAAAAAGAATAGTTTATTTAAGACATTCTTTAACATACCAGTATGAATGAAAAGTGATACTCAAGGCTAATAATGTATCTATAACGGGAGACGAATACATTATAGCTGCTGGAAATAACGGTAACAAGGCGATAGACACAATACGCTCGGCTTTCCACATATTTGCATAATTTTTTTCAGATTTAGCCGCTACAGCAGTACCAGCACAACGAGAAAACATTGGAGCGATTGCCAAAGAATTCTGAAAAAAATTGTATTTATAGTGTTGGATATTTTTCATATCTAAGAATATCAAATAACGTAAGAATATTTACAGTTACTGTTTTATTGCTCGATTGACTTATGGCAGTGAAATTTTTGACACAACTCGGCATAATGCAAAATGATATTTGCTTTTGAGCAGCCAACCCCACACCTTTAATGAATAAAACATAACACATTATCTTAGGTATAATAATATCTAGGTAGTCTAGAAATAAACAAATTGACTTACATATTTTATTGGTTTGACGTAAAAGTTTCAGGCCCAACATTATTTAATGGTCGTGTCGTGCTCGTAAAAATTTGAAATTGTATAAAGCAATTAAAAACTTAATTAATAAGCAATTTGGAATTTAACGTTCAGCTTTCTGTGAAAAATCAAGTCATTTACTTAAAAAAATATCAAAATATAAGAATCATATGATTTTATAATAGATAACATGTTTAACAAACTAAGAATATGTCAGACATTTGTAGTGATAGCATGACAAAACAAATATGTATTTTAGCACTTGTGTTATCAATTTATTAAGTATGGTTGCTCCCGTAAGGATTACATAGCCGCCCGAGAAAACCGGCGGCCATTTTGTAGTTATCACAAGTTGCTGACATACCTATTCATTTTATCATGAGCACAAATGGAAAAACAAAAATTCTCACCGCCGTGGTAACTGGTAACAGCATTTGGTTGTATAGTTATAATAACATGATTTAAGATAACACAGCGAATTGCTTAAAAATATGAACGATATTCACGTTGGAAGTCTGAAGAACCAGCTGTTATATTATCTGCGAGTTATACAACTAGCAGCTCTCAAGTAGCCAAGATTACCCAATCAAAACTCAGTAAAAAAACTTTTAAAATTTGAATTTACTGCCAAAAAGCCATTTTCCGACATTAGGTTAGATTCTGCTGTACATATTAAACAAAATTGCAAACACAATTAATACTTATAGTTCACTGTTGTTTTATATTAAATCGTGATTAAGAAAAATCCATTTGTTGAATGTTTTTTGTATCAATACACGTAGGTACTTCTCAACAGGGTTGACCATCTGTACATAATAATTGAATGCCGTTTTTATCCATACATCGTAATTAACAATATAATGAAAATATTTTCAATGTTCTTGACCGTTGATTCATTCAGGCTTCACACAACACAACCTAGAAATTGATTACATTCAAAGTGAAGGTAATTTTTCCCTTTTTTTTTTTTTTGGTTTTCCTTAATAAAAAAATATTTGAACTACAGATTTTTGAGACAATTATACATATTTTAGCCTCGTTCTAGATTTTAGGATTAATTTTCAGACATTATCCTAAAACGTCACCTAAAAAATCTAAATAAAGGTAAAAGTTTCTACCCCTTCTAGATAAAAAGATTAATGATATTTGTTTGGTTTGTCAACGTTCATCGGTAGCACTAGATACGACTAAAAAATATTGATTACAAATTTGATATAAATTAAATAGCAAATATTTATTATGTGTTACTAATGGACGTTTTCCCTAGTAAGCTTAAAAATTAACTTTTATTTAACAATGGTCAATGCTAGAATTATAGGTTACTGTACTTCGGTAAATATTAAGCCAAACTTGTGAGAACGCCCACAAGTTCTGAATAATATACTGCTTAGGGAAATCTCTACATCTCTCTCACTCTTTCTTTCTCTATCAAATTTAATTGGACGGATATTTTAAAATATTACGTTAACATACTTTCTAACATCTAAAAACCATCTACATTACTTGTAAATTACCCGGATGCAAACAAAACTCCATTATTTAAAAAAAAAATCCTCTTATACTACATCGCTATTAATTATTATATTAATTGAATTTTACGTCATAGATATTAAGTATGTCAAAAAATTAGTTTATTAATCTCAATAATTTATAAACAGATTGTATTTTTATGTGATAACATTTACTCTTAATAATTTGGGTATGACATAAAAATGTATCTATTAGGATATGACTATACGTTGGACTAAAAATATTTTAGTATCGAGAATAATAAGTCCAAACTAGGATTCAGATACCACATATTGGATACAAAAAAAATTACAATATTTTTTTTATGTTCTACTGAATGTGATATACGTGCCTAACAAAAAAAAAGCTTCAGGCATATTATAATGGTGTGTGACGACAATAACGCGATTACAATAACAACTATTTCAAGTTTGTGTTTTAAACAATAAATACACTATTTATAGTGGTCGAAAAATTAAAAAATCTATGTCTTACTGTAATCGTACAGCATATTATACAGGGTGGAGATGGTGTGCGGTTAGGCTGTAATGCGCGCTGAAAAAAATCCTGTACCCCGCTCTTCTTCCCGTCTTATATTTTAAACTAATCAACATTATTCTAAAATTAAAACCATCATTTTAAAATTAAATTTAATATACATTTAAGTTTTAAAAGTTGATGAAGCTCCAGAAAATACTAAAAAGATAAATATTTGGTAATTTTATGACATTAGAAAATGACAGACACAAATGTTTTCAAAAAGAAAAACTACAATATGCAATTATTTTGAGAGAAAAGAGTGTTAAATAGATCACTCTGTATGGTGAGTTAACAGTATTTTACGTGATTACCGTTTCCAGTTTAAACGAGCTCATTATTTAATTAATTCATCAACCTCAATACGTCAAAACTAAAAATTAACATATTATACCTGTGTATAAAAATATGTAAGTGTATTATAAATAAGATGATCCGCTTATTTGAAGAAAAAAATGTTTTTTTTATAATAAATAGATGGCACAGTAGTAAGCCAATTATTATGTTTTAACTTCATGATCTTGGAAAAACATAGCCGTACAAAAATTGACTGTTTTTTGAAGAAAAAAAAACTGAATTACATTTTTTTTTTGTATGTTTTCACCAAAACCGATTATGGCCTTAGATTTTCTTTATTACATCTAGTTGTTTATTAAATCACCATTAAAGTTGTCCAAACCACTACAACGTTATGTGGTATTTTCAGCGTGTCCAGTCCGTTAGAATAGTATTCTACATTTTTTGTTTAACTAAGTTTTTTTTTTATTATTTTGTTAAATTCAGAATTGATCTCGGAACATATTATAAGTAGAAATTTCCTATTTTCAACACTAAAGCATATTTTGATTTGGTTGTTTACACTTATTCAGGCGATTTAAAAAACAAATTGACACGCTAACGAAAATCATAGACCAGTGACCATATGCGAAATTTGGAGAAAAAAAATCTATAAATTGTTTATATTGTTAATGTGTTAGGCTGTTATATTATTACTATTGTGGTAAACGATTGCGGTCGCCCCAAATAATATAAACTTCTAGCTGAAAACCAATTTTGTTCTTCTTATTTCGCCCTGTTATCTACCTATGTAATATGTTTCATTTTATTGTGTTCAACGAGTGAACAAAAAAAAAATACTTTCTCTGTCAATGCCACCAAAAAAGCAAGTAAACGTGTCACCCGCGTGCGAGGCAATATCATGCGTGGGTAACTTTAAAAAAAAATAATAATAATTAGTCTTGTTACATTGTGTTCTTCATTCAACGAGTTGAGAATTTTTTTTACAAGTTTCGTTTTAACCAAACTAAACTTTTTATTACGTGAGAAAAATGTAATTGTTTTTATATTATAATTGCCACTGATTAATAATTATTACCATATTAGTTTTTTTCTATATGATACACAATGACACATTTTTCGATCTGTACATTTTAATTATATAGGTAGGTAAGTAATGAGAGTAGTTAGAGTAATTCATAATAAAGTGGATTATTTATCATAACACTGGAGACTTATGAACTATTTAGCTATGTACTGATTGCTGTTATTTTTATTACTTTATTTTATGTAGGTGTACTAGCGATTAGCGAAAAGAGGCCAAACTTATACCATACTTAACAAGCCGAATAATATATACATATATCTATATAATATATAATATTATTTGATCGACGAAACGTATACGGACATATTTTATCGAGTATAATCATAGCTTCGATTCACAAACAAGCTGAAAAGGTATGATGCGGTTTAAATTTGTTCAGATAATTATACATAATATTATATTATTATGTCCGCACGCGTTCAGTTTGGTGGTAAGGACTTCTCGAACTCACTGCAGAGTTCATACACAGAGCGATAAGTCTCCAATTAGACTATAATATGGTACTATCGTTCAAGCTCCTTGTATATTAAAAAATAAAAAATAAATAATAATTGTTATTTTTTCCCCAATCGCCCCGCTGATATTGTTCAAAGGGTTGCCTTTAAATAGTAATTGGAAATTGTGCTACACCCTATTATTCGACGTCCGAATGCTAATTTTTCTTATAACTGTTTTATAACAAAACAAAATTGAAATTGTATAATAATACAAATATTATTTACAATACATGTGGCATTGTAGGTATGATAGCATTGTTTAGGCGAACAATACTACACAACAGGACGGCAACTCATTCCAGTGATAAGAAGCAGTTGTCCACTCGACGAATACGACCTACAAAGGGACTTGAATCTTGATCTTATTTATAAAGCCATTAACCAAGCAGTAATCTGGAATATTTAATCTTCGTGTGGATTACGTGATAATAATTAAATTTAATGTACAGAGTGCATTATAACTAATAGACAAATCGAAATATATTAGTGTAATCCACAAAGTCGAGTTCGTAATCGAACGAGACAAAATATGTTATTGCGAATTTTGAAACAAAACGATTAACAACTTTCGAATTCAATTAGAAACTATCAACGATTTTAACATGCCAAAATGTCAGACATAACTCCTATGTTTATTTTCAAAAAATTATGCTCCTTATAAGGTACATCGGCAGTTGGCATAAACCTGTGCGTTCTAATGAAAATGAAAGTCCACGACTTCAGTTGCCAAAACTTAACCATAAACATGAGATCTGCCTAAAGAACCATGTTAAGCGCACAATGTAGAATATTGTAAATAGATCCAAGGGCGCCCACAGTTGTAAATTTAGAGTTGGGGCCGCCTATGATGTTGTAATATATTTTACAAATTTTAGATATTGGATATACATTTTTTTAACTTGTAGACAAGTTAGGAGGGGGAGTTGTCCCCCTGCGCCTCCCTGCGGGCGCCCTTGCATAGATCACTATCGTTATGTATTGTTTCAGTAAATCGTTTAAATACATTTTGACACTTTTGAGTATTTCAAAAAATAAAAAAAATATCTTTTTAGATTTTTTACTTTGAGTTATAAAAAGTTAACATAAATGACTAATTTTAGGTAACTTTTTTCAAAAAAATTACAACAAGCAAATCCTCGTAAAACAATCTTGTAAAAATAATCTATTAATCATAATTTGAATAACTAAACAACTTCACTCATACCTTCGATAAATCCTAGATCGGTTGTGGTTTTTTTCCATTTGTCAATCATCTTCTTTGTTGACTTTCATTTAGCCGTTATACCAAAATGCACGTCATGATAAAAGTAAAACAAAAACTATTAACTAGTTTTTTCAACTTTTTGAGGAATAAACCTAATTCTTTTAAACTCGTTAACATTATTCTAAACATTACTGTAACGAACGCTTAATAATTTTAATGATGTTTTAACAATTTCGTTTTTATTTGCATTTAAACATTCAAAAACATTTTTATTTTACAATATATAATAACACGCAATCGAAGGTTACGTTTGATAAATTAAAAGTATAATTAGTTCTTGTACTTTTATTACAACAATGTGATGGACATTTGAAAAAACTTTTTATACAGTAGGTACCTATCACGATGACAAGCAATTGCGAGGTGATTCGTTATCGCCATAGACGGTATTTACAAAATTATGTATTATTTATTATTAAAATCTTCTGTTTTTAAACAATTTTAAATGGATTTTTTTAACATAACACAATCTCCATGTTTTATAATTAGTTAAAAATCAAAATTTGTACACATACAAGTAGCTGTATATTATAGTAAAATGATTATTATAATATATTATGACACGCGACCGGATGAAAATAGTCGATTCGTTAATAAATACTAATTATTATTATAATTATTTATAAATAAACAATTTTGTTTTAATCAAAAGAAAAAAAAACAAAACATGGACTAGACACCTGGTGAAAAATATTTTTTCGAGTCTTTCGAACGCGGCGCACTACTACAAATCATGTTTGTCTTCTGGCCGCATTTGCGTCTCGCCTTCTCCGTCGCCGCCTGTGCGTGTGGCGTGCGTGGCCGCCGTAACCGTAATTGACGTACTTGACACTGGGTCCAGGCTTCGGCCCAAAAACGAAGTCCCGGATGGTCATGAATATGGCCGCGTTCAGGGCCATGTTGTTGATCATCATCGCGGACATGATCATCATTTTCAAGTTGGCCAACACGACGGGCGCGAATCCCAGCGCTATCAGTTGCGGGATGAGCATCATCGGGCTCATCATCATGTCCTTCATTTTTCCGCGGCCCTCGGCCCGCGTGTCGGACACCTGGCGATCTTTGCCGACGTCGGCCGTAACGCAAGACAACACCGCCGTCACCGTCACAAACAATAACAACAACGGCCGCGACGACGGCAACGACGGCGGCCGAGCCGACGACCGTCGTGGAAGAGCACTAGCGACCGTCCTCATGATGGTCAGTAAAACACTAACAAACTCCGCACTCCGGACGGCCGGACAGCGCGCCGGCCGCGCGTTCAAGCCGGTTCCGGGCGACCCGTCGGCCACATGCGAAAGGCACATTCCAAGGACGGCAACGCTGACCCACAAACCCGTGACCGGTTTACCGGAAAACGAGGGCAACGGGCATCACCATCTACACAGTACAGTCCTTCCGTTTTCTCATCCCATACATAATCCGGCCGGTCGCTTCTCCACAAATGACCTATCGTGTCTTCATCAAACCCGAAGAATTTTTTTGTTCAACAAATAATTATTTGAATACAATAAAAATATATTTTAAGTACATTTTTATTGGCTGTTCCAAAAAAAATAATTGTTACAACAATCGTTTTTTTATTATTTATAATTATTTTAAATAATATTTTGTTTAAGTACATTTTTTTTATTTGACTAGGTACTTTAAATTATTTAAATAACTGTACAATTAGTGTGTTAAGTTGAGATTGAAAATGCTTAAATACTAAAATTCAACAACTAGTTGGTCCCGTAATAAATAATTAACAAACTTTATTTCCGACTTGAAAGTTAACTGCAAATAGTGTTTGAAGCTTGAAGTATCAAGCTATTTGATTTTATCAAAAGATCATATTGATTAAATAAAAAACCCCACACTTATTGTTAAGTAATTTATTGACAATTTGCAAAAAATTAGAAGATGTATAATTTAATTTAGGAGAAAAATAAGTTTTATACTGTAAACAATAAAGAAATATTTTATAATTATAGGTATAGATCATGCATATACGATAGATATAAGTACCAAAAAAGAATTCTTATTAGGTTATGATTGTATGAAATTGCAAAGCCCTAATTTTAGACTTACTGCTTAAATTCCTTATCATAAGAGGAGATTCATAATCATTTTGTTATTTCCTTAAATTTATTTTTTAATCTTTATAAATTTTAATTAGGTGCTTGTTAAAATTTTAATTACCAACTAGTTTTTTTTTTAACAGCTACTTGACCTAGAGACTAAAAATAAAATAACTGTCTGTTATTAAATACTGTTAAAGAAGTCATCTTGTGACGGCAAGTGCGTAAAAAAACTAGCAAAATTTATTTTTAAAAGGATTTTATGACTAGGTTGTAAGATAAAACATAGCCAGAAATGACTTAAAACATGATTTCTGAAAACCTGATAATCAATTCATTTTATTTAGGATAGTCGGAACCCGACTTTAATAAAAACAACCAAAACCCGGTACCTCAATTAAATATATCCGGTTCAAAGCTATGCTATTTAGTCGTTAATTGTTTTTCTAAGTAGAAAAAGGCTTAGGTCAGGTAGGATAATAATTATCCGATAATTTTAAATGGATTTATTAATACTATTTCACTTTTCATTCTTCTTCAACGTTTATTATGAATCATAGTTATACTATCTATAATATAGTACAAGCTACAGATGCTATTCAATTTAATGTGTTTTCCTTAACCGCTGCCTTTTGAACCTGTTCGATTTGATTCCATTATTTTTACCAATTATCTACCTATTTTTTAATTAAGTACTATATGTCTATATTTACAGAATGCGCTATTAATACCTATAAGTTATATTTTTCCCTCAAAGTATAAGCTACATGAATTACAGAATAATTTTCTATTTTTTTAAATTATCAAACGTATATGACATCAATGGGAAATGGTTTTATTTATTATTTATTTTGTCCTTTTCGGACGTCGCCCATATATAAATATAATACCGAATAATGGACAGTATCAAACCGTTATAAACAATATTATATGAACAGTGTGTTTGGTTTAGTGTCGTCTGTTTATTATTTCTCAATAAGACGAACAATAACGACAACAACAACAACAGCAGCAATAATATAATACTAATGATACGACGCATATTTTATCAATTATGATCATATTGACTTGAAAGTAAAGAGTAAATTTTAAACGATTTTTGACCTCTTCACGTGTGTTCGGTAAATACATAAATATTTTAGAAAATTATAATTATTATTACTAGTTTCACGTATGCACGTTCGGCCTGGTATGATTGTACTGCTTTGTGATGATGTCTGACAAAACTCAAGTAGCAAAAAAATTAAAAAAATTATAATCTTATTTTAAGGGGATCGGGGAGAGGGCTCTCACGCCTATGGAAATTTAGAGAAAGAGCCGAATACCAGTTTTTTTGCCGACCGAGGCGGTTGGTAAAAGCGAGGTACATACTCGAGAAATATGTATATTGTTATTAAGGCCAATAGATTTTAGGGCGAGAAAATATTGCTAAAAAATAAAGTGTAAAAAAGATTATTCGTGTGATTGTATTATTATTGTTATTTAGAAGAGTGAAGACTGTTCGTCGACGACAGCCTCGAGAGACTTGAAAGCAGTGGCAACGGAAGCAGATCGAAATATAATCTTTTCATAATGATGCAACTGATCGCTGACGTTTATGACAATGGGGAAAAACATAATACAATGCACATAGGTATATACACCACAAATACTGCAGCACACGACCAGTACATTATTATTATATTGTTGTAGCATGAGCGCGTAAATGATTTATGTTTTGTGTTGTCGACGCTTTTACACAAAGAATGAATCGGGTATACACATTCCAACAATGTGGTACGCATATAGTGTAAACGACCAGCCTTGTGACCCGATGACTAATGAGGTTCAAGTCCCTGTGTTTTTCTTCAGCGTCTTGTTGTTTTAATAAAGAGGCCTGAACTTTTTTTTCAGTATAAAAGAAAAAAATGTTAACATTACTCTGTGCTATTATAGGTGTTTTTTTCAGCATTTAAACAACCTGAACACAACAATAGCACACGTCGTTTACAATGCAAGCGATGAGAATCAAAAGAGTATAAGTGATTTTTAGCAAAAATTTTACGAGTTCTTATTAATGTTTTTTTTCCAATATCTACTGGAAAATTTGTAAAACAAATACAGGTAAAAAAAAAAGATATCGTCGAGAAAATACTTTGAAAAAATGCGATTTTAAAATTCCATGAGATTCACGTTCGCCGTGATGATTTATTATTTAGTAAGTACACTAAAAAAAAATTGTTTTCAAATAAAGGATAAATTTTAATACTCTTATTTATATTTGAGTAGTTTATTTCCTGGTACATTTTATGTACGCGAAGAAATATTTTACTAGTAGGTTTTTTCGGCGGTTCAGTTCGATTGTCAGTTGTATAAATTATATTATACATTTGAAAATTTAACATGAAATGTTTCATATTAAAATCATTGCGGATGCGCCTTTTTGCCCGATGCCTAGTAATAGTGAACTAGTAATAAATACTATTGATTTCTAGTGAACTCTGTGTCCGTCTGGCAAAGTACAATTATTTTCCTGTAATGTTCAATCTACTGCGAACAAAACCGAATAAGAGCTAAGAGTCGTCGTTTAATTGAGGGTTGATCATTTTGTAATACTTAGCTGTTGTTCAGCAAGTTTTTAGTAGTATTGTTATGTGTATGAACGTTTGGTCGTGTGCTTCCGCATAATTACACATTTGTACACAGGCGTTCCTACGATACCGGATATTTAAGACCTAGTTGGAGAGCAGCAAAAGTGAAAATAATCGAAAACCAAATCCTTAGCCAACTCTAACCTCGATCGTAACACAATGTGTAACAGTATTTTTTTCGTTTTTTTTTTCGTCACTCTGTAGTGAATACTCAATGTCCAATAGTACCTATGTTATTTCGTATACCATGCGGTTTTGTATGTTGGGGATTTGGAGATTGCGGCTCTGGGAATTTATCGACCGGGACTGGACAAAAGTAGTCTAATCCAAAATCTTAAATCCGGCCGTTAAGTCCGAGTAGTCGAGCGTGTGTCGACCATGGCACATTAATTAGTGACGACTGGCTGCAGCTGTTAATGCGGTGGATACGTGCAGCGCAGCAGCTATATAGATAAGATAAATGCGAGATCGTCGGTTAGAGAGAGAATAAACCCTCGGAAACACTGGAACAGTTCAAGGCGAATGAGATTAAAGTATAACAACATTCAAGATTCGTTAATAGGTATTTGGACAAAATATATGTATTAACATTTCGTGTTCGGTTAACTTGTTAATAATTGTTATTTAAATAAACAACATATGATGCTATCACAATATTCGACCTTTGTTCGCCACGTGCGTGCGATGGAGAGATATTTTTTTTTAAAATGAGCTAACCTCCCGATTTAAGTATACTACACGTGTTTGGGACCTAATTTAGAAAACCATTAAAAAAAAAAAAATACCGAATTCTTAATTTAATCTTCACTAAGTTGTTACTCGCGTTTAACGTGTGTTTTTACTTACCGGACGGCCGATTTTATTCAGGTTAGCACCACTAGCCGGTATCTATCTTAAGTGGTCAAGTTAAACATCTCTACGTACTTTCGATATTGTATTTAGAGCGAGTATTTATTTTGATGGAGACAAAACCTAAAGAAAGTCCAAGAAAGGTAAATATATCCACCATAGACTGTCAAAACTGTATACATTTGAGACATCCTCTTAATCCAAATGTAAGACAGTCGAGAACTCATTTTTTTTGTGAAGAAACAAAAAGTGTTGCCCGCTATTAAAAATTAAGTAGGTGAAGTTAATTATCTTTCTACTTAGAGCTGTTTTTTTTAATATGTTAGACATGCGCATGATGGTCGTAAAATTACTCACAGCTGTACAATTCACATTAAAATTTGACATACTTCAAGTATTTCGGTAATTTCACTGAACCCAAAGCTTAAGAACCGACGAACTAGATCATTTATAATAACTACATGAACGAACCAAGACCACCTCTGAAGATGGACCATATAAACCTAACTAGTCTGAATCGACGGAAAAAAACCAAACTGATTTATATCTGTAAATGAATAACATACTATTATTATTAACATAGTTCACTCTTGTTGATAAATTTAATTAATTATTAATTATAGATGAACAAATCAATCTTTCATAATTTTCTTCTCCTTGGCTGTCATATTGGCCTACTATAAGTAATAATGTCTTCCATCAACATTCTGCTGCTATTTAGTTACTAGGTACCTGAGGAACCCAAAAGGAGGTACCGTACCTCCTACTGGGTTGGGATTTTCAGCCCAGTACAGAGAGTCTTCCACATCTTCGGGGGTGGGTTTTCCCTTGTTCTTCAGTTAACAGATGTGCTGGCGGCATGCCAGTCTTCGTCGTCGGACACAAGAGCACATTTTTTAGAACTTTTATAAAAAAAAAAATGCATTCAATTTCCAACCTATTGGTATGAAAAAGTGTGTTTTGGAAAAAGTGGACCTATAGAAAGTGTGCTCGAAGCCATCGTTTTAATGTAATGTATAGCTATAACGGCCAGGCGAGACTAACGGTTATACACAAAATGCACATGACTGTATTTTTTTCCCCTGTTGTGAATAATATATTACACGATTTTCCATTACCGGCCATATCATGTGGAATAGCACTACCGTGTTCCTTGAAAATGGCAACAGCTTCTGCCGGAAAAAGGGGAAAAGTTTTTACGGTCGACGCCGGTCCATAATAGATGATAACGTGGTTTAGTAATTATTTACCGTTTTCACACCTCGGTTGGTTGTGCCTTAAAGTTTTTATTATCCACTCAAAGCTCTGTGTTAATTTCGTTTACAAATTTTTGTCATAACTCGCAGGGTTTCCCGGAAAAGCCATTTTTTTTTGTACAATGTGAAGGGTGGTATTATAATGATGTACAACGTAGGTATTATCATAATGTACTTGGTGTAAACTTAATTTTTGTGTGAAACCGACAATGGCTCTTTATGACCCAAGACATTTTGTATCCCACACAGCGAACAAATATTTATATTTTCAAAATTTTGTAACAAGTTTTAAAAATGTTATGAAATCATGTGTTGGATATAGGCAAATGTTTCAAAAATATAATCGAACAACATGTTGTTTGAATATTGGAAAATATGATCATATTAAATATAAGTAAGACTGGAAATATTTTTATGATATTGAAACAACATGTTGTAAATAATATTTTTGAAAAATGTATTCTCCATAACATGATATTTTTAAAAATCACCAAACTGAAAATATGAATATTTTTTATGTCTGAATTATTATTAGGTTTTCATTGGGACATTATTAGTCATTACTAAATTATTTTGTAAAAACAAAAACATATTTTGTATGTATTATAGTAAGCCAGTTTAAATGTTACTACAATAATTTATAACTATTTAGGTCATAAATACTATTGCTGCCTTTCGCACGGCTAGTTAATATTCTCCGGCCTAACTCTCTTCTAACAATATCCGCCTGTATAAGTAGGCACAGACAATTCTTGACAACAATGACAACCGATAATTCTATACTGCTGAGTACGAAAAATATATCAGATTAACCGAATTAACTCTAGTTTATGAGATAAAGAGCACCAATAATAATAGACTGCATAAGGGCTAAACAAAATACAAATTATTATTGTTTAATATACCTAATCGGTTCCTGAGACAAAATCGATAAGATTTTATTAACTATTCGTTCATTATACACTGGATCACTGGACAAGATCACTTGACATGAAGTTTATCTCGAAAACCAGAGTCAATCTAAACAAAGTAACTGTTTTTTGTGTATGTGTAATTTAGGTGTATACTAAAATCGTAGATAACTTTTATGTCGCAGAAAAAATGTATTTTTTCGCTCAATGTAATCATTTTGTATTTGTGACAACAAGACGTGAGGGATATCTTACGTTTCGTGTGATCTAATCAGCCATTTGACATTTGAAAACAATATGTTTTTTTTAAAAAAAATAATCGTTGTTTGCACTTTGTATAGGTAAGTTTGTATAACGTTTGCCATTGGCTGGCAGACGTCGAATTATCGCCATAAACAGCCAATAACACAGAAGTTTTGGTGTAGAGTTGAATTATTGAAGATTAATAACCAATCATTGGACCATACTGCAGTACTAATATAATATATTGAATAAGTTAATATTTGTGTTAATGAACAGAATGCATGACATCATTTAAATAAATATTTAATAAGTGGCATGTGCTTTGTAAATAAAGTCGACAAAATTAGAATACCGCGGTTGTTATTGTCCGGATTAAAATCTAATTTTTAACCTCTTCGTCACCTAACTGATTGATTAGTATATAGTTGTGTCAATTGTTTAAAAATAACACTAATAGAGGAACATAACAATAGTATAAAATATTTGTACACAGGTATGTTGATCGTTTGAGGTACATGTTATTGTGTGCATTATATTCATTTAATGTCAGAATGTATTGATAAAATAATTAAACGGCGAGGTGCATTTGTTTATAGCTTACATCAATTATTACGCAATTACCTATTTAGATAAATTTTGATTTAATATAGAAAGGATCAGTTTTATTTTAACACTCTACAAAGAGTCGTCATAAGAATTCTTATCTAATCTTATAAAAACAAAAACCCTGTACTCAATAAAATCACTGGCTCGAGCTATTGTTTTGTGCGATTTATTTATTTGGGCATAATTTTGAAAGTAAACATACGAGAAATAAAAAATAAATATATTAAATTAAAAAAAAAAAAATAATAGTTCAAAATTATTTTTAAAAAAATGTTTATTTTTTCAATTCAATTATGCAAGTGTTACTTAGCTTAAAATATTTATTGTGTTGTAAACAGAAACATAATACAAGCAATAAAATACATTGGTTATCATAAATGATATCATTTTCATATACGCACCTATCGTGTAAAAACTATACTTAATTAATAAATGTACTGTTCCTGTACTTTGCGCATTGTGTTATTCACTCTGCAGTACTCTACACTTTTTCTATTGTTTTTTTTATGCACTCATATTCTATGTCACTTGTAATAGGTACAAATTAATAGTTATTCCTATTTATAGATTAACTAACATGTAAGGAATAACATTCATAAAATAATACTGAGCAAACAGTTAACTTTGTATTTTATTTCACGCCTAATCGCGATTATACATTTTAATATAATAATTATAAACTGTTATCAAACTGATATTGCCATATTAACAGTACTATGGTAAAACTTGCAGTTAAAGGTTGGCCATAGTGAGGACTACCTTAAATAATTCATACTAATTCGGGTATATTTCAAAATGTTGAACTTTGAAGAGAATGCCATACTCTAATTTATTAAGGGGTTAGATATAGGCAATTTTTTGCAGTTTCTTATTTAAATGTTAAGCTGTGATGTGTCATTATAAGTTCAGTAATAAGGACCTTTTTTTTCTCCATCTAAACATAGCTACGCATATTCTCTATTATTGGCTAAACATTAATCGTAGACAATTTTTTTTTTACATATTTAAACCAATGAGAACTTTATCTAGGTTCTCTCACCGGCTTGTTTTTTTATTATTAACCAACAAATTATATTTTAAGTTTAACCTTTTTTAAAAATAGTTTTTTAACACTTGTATTTAAATGTGATGTCATCATTTTTATTTTTTTTACTCATAAGTAATAATAACACAGAAAAATAAATAATGGTTGTAGAACTTATGAACGTTTTCAAATCATTAGGAAGAATTAATGCCGTTTTCTCAATGGGAAACGACCGCATCGCAATATCCTTTTCCAATAATTCAGTCGTTAATGCTAAACGTTGTAAAAAAAAAAAAGTTTAGACTTTTCATTGCTAGATTCAACAAGAAGACATTCGTTTTGTTGAAACTATATAAAACGTTATTATTGTTAATTTATAAACGTTTTTTTGCAAATTCGCCGCATTGCGGCTTCTGCCCTACATAATGTGAATATAAATATAAAGCAACTGTTGATCGCAGTGCCATAATTCCGTTTCGTTGGCAAAAAAAAAAAAAGTCTCGTTTCCGCGGCACGAAGCTCCGCCATCGAATACGAGTTTTAGTGCGCCAACCAGTAGCTCAAAAGTCGCGTGTTCGCGTGAATAGCTACACCAGTCGCGGGGGTTACTTGTATACGTGTAAGGAAGGCACGTTCTCCTATTTTCTCCACACTGTACGTGTACTCGTCGGTGCTTTCGGGGTCGCGGCGCGAGTACAATTTTTTTTTGTAGTATGCCTACCGCCGTTAGTTATGTTTGTGGGTGGCGATCGGCCGCGGGGGCGGCGGCGCGTGGAAGGGTGCGGCTTCCACGAGCGACCAGAGGGTTGGTGCGGCGGCGGCGGTGGCGTCGCGGCGTCCCTAACGAGAGTGCTCGGCATTATCGACCTGTTTGCCATATGATTCACTCCCGTCGAAAACGTTTGCACATTCACGTTCGCGTAAAGCTGCACAGTAAACGAACGCGCGCGTTACGTACGTTTTTTTTTGTAATAATTCGATTTCGCATAGTGCATATTGCGATTCCGCATCGTTATTGTCAGAATCGACCGTCCGTTAATATTATGACCGTTTGCGGCGGTCCGATTGGTGTCCGGAACGTGTACGGATGAACGAGTTCGGGTATAGCTAGCTGGTGATCGTCAAGACCGCGAGGATGTGTTGGCGAAAAAGGTGTGCGCGCCGGTAGCTGTTAACATCGTGCCGCCAAAAACGCGGATCGCGACGACGCGGCCTCGACGATGAAACAGAAAAAGAAGAAAGACGCCGCCGAACAGGCACAGAGCGGCGCGGACGACGGACACCAATGTAACGGCGGCGGCGGCGGCGGTGGCAGTGGGCCCAGGCCGATAAAGTCGGCGCTAAAACGGACCGGTACGGGCCGCAAGTCGTCCGGCTCGAAGAGCAAGCGGCACGTGCAGTTCAACGAGAACATGAACACGTTTTTCGAATCGGACTACGTGATCGTCATTAGGGACGACGACTGCGACTTCGACGAGGAGGACTTCGACTTCTGGTCGCAGCACCCGTGCAGTTGTGGCGACGATGCTTGCTTTCAACCGTGGCTGGACGACGAAGAGGCCCGCGGGCGGCCACGGTTCGACCCGTACGAGGAACAGCCCGCCACGCTCAGCCCGCCGGACGGCTACAAAGACGGTTGTCCCAGGCACATGCCCTCGTCGTACGACCGCCACGGTAAGTGTCGAGTATTTACATTTGCCGTGTATTCCTATTGCGCGGTAAGCGTGACCGCAGAACACAAAATTGATTTTCCTTCTTGGCGCGCACAGCAAAAAAAAAAACACACACACAAACCGTTTAGATTTGGATTCCACGCGTTTCCCATAGTGGAAGTGTGTAGTGAACATGATTTGGATTCGGTCGTCGACAATGGACGCCGTAAAGATTTGCTGGCACAAAATCAAATTAAAAAAATCCACCGACGACCAAAAACAACGTAGCGGTTCCGTTTTGTTCTACACAAATGACGACATCTCGTCTTGTAATTGATTTTCCATTCTCATTACATTGTTCTACTTGATCGTCCACTCATTTATGTCACACTGACTTCCTTTTTAACCTGTTACAAAAAAAAAACACCAGCCCATATTTCGATTGCAATAGGAACAACGGAAAAAAAAATCGAAACAAAGCTAAAATCGACTTAGATGTTGTGTTTTTTTTTTGCAACCGTAATGCGTATGGAAAATTATTATAAAACCGCATAAACCTTATAGGTAGTGATCGTGCAACAGTTTGGCCACAATAAGTTTGAACGTGCCTTTAAAAAAAAGTACAACGTTCCAAATGTATTATTGTATTATATATGTTAGGAGGGCAGATTAATGGTAAATGAATAAAGAAATAATATCGATCAATGCATCTACATTTTTGTATAATAGTACCCAGTAAAAGTACATTACCTTGAATAAAATTACAAACTAAAATCTTGATCCATCCAAATAATAGAAATTTCGCAGGGCTATAAAAATGTTGATAACATTCAATTGAAAATACTAATTATCAAGCGAATGATATTAAATGGAATTCATATTTAGGCGGGTGGTTATATTATAACAACAATTATTTATTAGTACAAAATATTACTAGTATCTACTATCTTAGAAGGTAATATATTTGAAAAAAAATGGCTTGAAACGACAATATTTAACTACAACATAAACATTTATAATTAAATACACAAAAATTCAAAATCAATATGCTCAACTTTTTTATGCACTTTTAAATGTTCGTTAGGTTCATATGATTTAAACCAAAATTTAATAAAGTTCTATATTTTACTTATTCCATGCTACTATCCAAATACTATATTATATTTTTAAAAAATAGTATACACTGCGTTGTAATAGTGAAACGTCCATAGGGAATATTAAGCTCAAGATATTTAGGCTTTTGAACGTACACCAGATTATCATTTCAATGAACAGGAATGAGTGAAGAAGAGTAGAGTGGGGGTGGGGGAAGGGAAGAGAGGCGATTCATTTTAAAAGAATCAGCTGATAAGAGATTATTGATCAAAAATCTACAGATTAAAGATTATTGATATGAGAATTGACTGATAGGCGAAGGGAGAGAATAGCGAGGACATAATATTCACGATTAAATGTGAAATTAACTAAAACAATACTTGCTATAAGACATAGAACCAATTCAACACTAATGTATGTTCAGTCCGTATTGTAGTTGGTACTTATTATTTGATTGTGGTAAAGGGTGGTTTTTAATATTTTATTACTCAACCAAAACCACAAGTTGTGCTCATTTGTTTTCCACGTGTTCAATTATTATTATATTTTTTTTTTATGTTCAACGCTAATCACAAATAAAATTGCTGTATTACAGATGATGAGTTGACCGCGGCGTACAATTCAGACGTGACAGACCGTTGCTGCGACGAGCATCCCGACATGTCGCCCTACTATTCAGTCGGCTGTCCCGCGTCTTACATGGGCGAGACCAACAAACCTCATACAGAAAGCACACCGCCACCTCGGCCTAGTACGTATACAACAAAACTTGGGACTAGGATACTTAAGAAAAACGGTAGACACAGTTCTTTCACACCATACACAACACGCATAATATAATAATAATATACATATTACACATTATAATGTGGATATGAGGGTGTGTGTTTGTGTGCGTACGTTATCCTCTTGCGAAGGTTTCTTTTTTTTTGGCTTATCCGTCCCTAAGGTACTAACAGTATCGGAACGCTTTGAGTAGAAAGTTCACCCGGCCCGTGACCTATTTTCGGGGAAAATCCGTTACAAAAGCCTTGTATTACGCTTTTCGATTTCAGTCGACAGCTTATTATTCAAACGGCGAACCCACAAGTTACAGCGGAAACCGTACAATGGTTACACGGTGAAACGTTTCATTGAAAACCCGGAAATTTACACGCAAATTCGTTTATTTTTTTTTTCAATAAAAAACGGTTAATCGTGTATTTGTTATTGGCACAATTCACTATTCAATTGGGTGCTCAGTCAAAATAATAACTAAATGTCCATGTTTATTACAAATCCATGTTTTTTCGAGTAATGTTAAATTATTATCGTTTTTGTGGTCGGAATATTTTGAGGAAAAAATGGTTAACAACCAAAATGACTTAACTCTTTTGGATTTTGAGTCACTTGTATGTTAGACTTTACCGTCCGGATGAGTTAAGCCCTCATTTTCGACAAAAATCTGACTCATTTTGACCGAACACCAATAATTATTTATACTATACAATACTTGTCAGTCGTGTTAGTAAGACGGTAGATTATTTAAGTTTTGAGTCTTAACTTAAAATATTATGTACTCCAAATTACAATAAGTTATGTGTATTTTATTTTTCCAGAAGATGAACAACCGCAGCTCAAGGCGACGTCTTCAGCGTCAGGTGCTGTTCAACCGAAACCAAACACAGTCTGTGATACAAACACGAGTACGGCTCAACCCAGATGTATAGTAGAAACGATTACCATGACCACGGTAACGGAAAGACAAATCGTGCAGGCGACCAAAAGGCCTGGGCAAGACGGTGCTTCGGAAGACGCTACGGCGGCTAAGCCAACGACGGCGGCGGCAACGGTTGTGGAGGACGCGTCAAAAACCGCAGGACCGGGTGCGTCGTCGGTACCGGCGGACGAAGGGTACGTGATAATTAGGCTAGGCAATAACACGATGGTGTACAATAACCGGAATCCTAATTCGGCTGTTCGTCAACTATTCCCGAGCACAAAGTTCGTCTGTCCGCCGACGCGCATCAAAGAGACCGACGACGCCCGACTGTTGAACAAGTACCTGATTACGGAGGATTCGTTGCGGGCTTTCGACAGCCGTACGTTGAACGGGTACAAAGAGCCTCAAAGCGACGACGACGACGACACCGGCACTTCCAGCAATCTGATCCGCCGAACCATTGAGCGGAGCACGTTGCGCCGGAACACGTCGGTCAAGAAAAATAATTTCGGCGACGCCAAGGAGATATCGCTGATCGAGAAGATCCGGAGACTGACGTGTGACAGCGACGAGGATCAGGAAGACCCCGCGAAGAAGGCGGACAAACGGCCAGACCCGCCGTATGCCGTATTGCTGCATTGTGAATCTTCGGCAACGGCGACGTCTGGCCCGGCGTATAAAAAACCACCCGACTCGGTTGGCAATAGCGGCGGTAATCGGTACGACCATGGTACGCCGGATCAACAGCAACCTTCGAACAAGCCGAATTTGTTGGACCTATGCGACGGACACTCGACTGTGACCTCTACCGGCAAAAAGCCACCGCCACCTCCGGTTCGGTCCAACTCGTCCGGTAAACCTTTTTTGACCACGCTGGCCACGGCGTGCGTGTCCGGCAACGTACATCCCTCCCCGCCGATCATGCAAGAGTCGCCGCCGCCGCAACAGCCACAGCAGTGTCCCCCGCAACCGGATGTGGTGGCCGGTACTCAACAACAGCCGTCGGCTTCTGGCCAGAGACAAGAAGAACTCGCCGCTTTTGTTCAACAAGACAGCGGCCGACTAGACAAAATCCGTAAGAGATACTTGCCGACTGGTGGGTCGAACGCCTCCAACGCCGCCGAAGACGAAGACGACGAGAACGACGATTACGGGTTCAACAGGAGACCAGAAGTGCACGGCATCCGGTCGGGATTTTCAGCTCAGATATTGATAAAAAATCAACCGCCACAACAGCGACCGGCCAACAGGCCTTACTACCCGACTGTTGACGGCCAACCCGATTTCGTACCTCAAAGATATCCGCCACCGCAGCCGACGGCCGTGGTGAAGGCGCGTATCCAGAGTGAGCGTCCGCCGCCACCGTCGTATCCTGCTGCGACGGCCGCCGCTCAGCGGTCCATCATCAGAGTGACTCATGGCCAACAACAGACCATCAGAGTGCCGTACCAAGCCGTCGGTCCCGTACAAGTCCATCTGTTGACTACGGCTGCCGCGGCGGCAGCGGCCGCTGGCCATCCCGTGGTCCGGCACCCAAACGAGTACATCGTCCACCAGCACGGCCATGCACGCATCCACCACGGTCAACAGTTTGTCATAGCTCGCGGCACCCAGACAGCGGCCATATCCACTACACGGTTCTACCAATTGCCTCCGCCGCCGCCGTCGACCATGCAACCAACATCTGCCATCGAAAGCCAACATCAACAACAGTTGTTTAAACAGACGTCGCCCACGCGGAGTAGGCAAGTACCACAAGAATTTAGCGACCACGACAATATATCTTCTGTCGCCCAAACGCCACCACCACCTCCACCAAAGAACCCAGTCATGTTTTACGGTATGAATGTTTAAGCTGCCGTTTAAGTGATGTTGTCCAAGACAAATAGTAAGATGTGTTAATTAACAAACCAGTAATTTTGATAAGCGTATCAACGAGAATGGGCAATTATAGTACAGTTTTCTTTTAACCAAATACAAAATACTTTTAATTCTAATGATAAATAAAGCTATAATTTATACTTATTAATAATAATCGTCTCTACAAATATCAGTTGTATAAAGTAAATAATACTTTGTAGTTGAATTAAATTAGGCGTAACAAATCGAAAGCTTCGGATTACGCTAAACATATAGATTTTTCTAAAATAATTTTGAATGTATGTATTAATCCGGTAAAAACGTACATGCTGCTTTAAAAGGATCTTTTTTTAAGTAATATAATTTTGATATTTTAAGACTTTAATACTAAAAAATATGATAGTTAAGTTTTCGGGTTACCAAATAATAATTTGACGATAAAAAAAAATAAGTTCTAGATAGCGATAAGAAAAAATTTGATTTTATGTCCAACAGTTCTGAAGTATTGTATTAGGAATACATTTTGTGTAAACAAATCGTGAAAAATGTTACTAATTACTTATAAATATATTGTAAAAAAAAAATTTGTTTTGCTAATATTACAAAAAATACTAATTATTAATATTTTTTTTATTTTAAAAATGTCGTAAAAAATATAAGCCAAAAAACATGTTTTTTTTAAAAAAAAAAAACGTTAAATCCTTGTATTGCAAGCATTCAAAAATCAATTGCGCGCAAGGGTTTAGGAAAATTAATTAAGTTATACGTAATCCGAAGCATGAACCTTATTTGAATCCATTAATGTAACAGTATATTATTAAACATGGATAGTATCCAAATAAATATAATTTCAGTTATAATATAACACCGTAAAACTTAATACATTATAAATAGGTAATAACAAATTGATGAAAAAGTATTTTGTATCCTAAAATATAAAGTATTGACACACAAAATACAAATTACTGAAAAGTATTTAAACTACTATGTCCATTTCTGATTTCGCTAAGCCGAGAAAATTTTTTTTTTTTTACTATTTTACTATTATTATTATTACTATTAATAAGAATTGGTGCATTCAGACAATTTAATCGCATATGTCTCTTTCACTAGAATGACTATGATAATCCATTTTTTTCTTCTATTTATTGACGATATCAGACACCCAAAGTACAACCGACACTACAATATTAATTCATAATTGATTTATGGATAACAATATGTGGCTGTTTTTTTTTCACCCCATCGCTCTTCCTTTATAGTTGTGTTAAGCTTTCGTCTCTATTTTTGCTTGTTATTCTATACGCAGAAAATTTAAAAACTTTTATTTTATCATTTTTTTGGTTGTATTCAATCGTTTATAGGAAATTATTAAATTCCTATGTCGTCACGTCTCTAAGAAAAACAATGTTTAGCTTAGGTTTCAACCTAGTATTTTTTTTTTTAATTGAGATATTTTAATCGAAAAATTAGTTATGACCATAAATGGTTCCAAATCTAAGAACTTTTGATTAAATATATTTTGTCTTCAATACCAGTAATGATCTCCTTTTTTGTCAGATAAACAAGAATTATTTCAAAATTGAGATTTTCGACGTCTGAAAGACAAGCCAAATAATATTGTTCATTTTCGTTTATACTTCTTAAAGAAAAAACAAATTATATTTTATAAACTTAAATACTTACAGACTGTGAAGAAAATTAAGGGTTGTGAAAATGTATTTATTATACGCCTGTAGATCCTTATAACTTACTTGTAATCATATCGAATATACGATTAATGGTTTACCAAATTTAAAACAAGTTCAACGTCTAGATAGCTAAAAAGGCACTTATTTTTATTTTATTAGAGTTGTTGTTATATTATTATTGTACATACCTACGGTTAAACGTTTATGTGAAACGGCCAGTTTTTGTAGTTTTCCGTTTTAAATTATAATGTTTAAAATTTAAGATTATATAATTATAAAATGGTTATGATGTATGTAGATTCACGAAGATAAAATTTTATTTAAAAACATGTAGTCCTCTTCTGACGAGTGTCATCTGTACCAGTGATAGTTTAGGGTCAAACTCGTTAGAAGGAATACTATTGTTTTTTTCTAATAATTATTTTCTTTTTTTGCTTATAATATAAAATAAAGGGTTGACTTTATCGGATCATCCAAATTTTTACTGTTTTGTCGGACGTATGGTTGTTATTAAACATATATACTAAAGACATAAATACATAAACACAAAACTAACACACATGTATATAGATCAAAAGATACGTAGATAAGAAAGTTAAATTATTTAGTAGAAATTATTTTTACCGTGATTTTGTAGATAAAATTATTCATTAACTGTTTAGAATTTATGAAAATATTGTTATTATTGCACCTCACAAAGAGGGCTACTGTTATAAAAAAAATGGGTTTTGAATAAAAATTGATTTGGTTACTCCATCCCAAATTCCAGAATCAATTAAGATACCATAGAATAATCATTTTAATTATTAAGATATTAAGTAATAGAAATCAAATTATATTTATTATAATTTATGGTTTTAAAATGATTTGGTTTTATCAAATATAAATTCCTGTGTATAGTAAATAATATATATATATATATATATATATATATATGTATACCTATATCTACACCAACGACGACAAGTTTGAATACGCTATTGAAATATTAATTATTATAAAAACCATTTTTTTATTACAATTTTTTTAAAAATAAATTATTCAAATACAGAAAAATTGTGTAAAATGAAAGCTTTATTTGTAGAAATAGGCGTGTTCAAACTTTTGGTGGGTTGTGTATAATATGCAAATATATTTATTTTTGTTTTAAACTTTTAAATTATGTATAATGATTGGTGCCAAATCTATTTTTGTTTGTAGAAAAAAAATGACATTATATAAATTATAAATATATTGTTAACCGAAATCTCAATAAAAGATTTTAATAAAATGTTTTAGATTATCTATAGTATAAATTTACATTATTTACCATTTAATGTAAAATGTTAGTCGACCGCCATGAATAATTTGAACTTTAGTTAATTTTCAATTATATGATCTGTGCATAATTTTGTTTTTTTCTAAGAAAATATAAATGTTGTTGTTAAAAAAAATTGTCAAGTACTGATTTATAATTATTTATTTATAATCATCATCGTTATCAAAATTGAAATATTAATCTAGTATAAAATATTCGTCTAGACAGATGGCATAAAAAATGGGTAAAAACATGATACGACTTACGAGCCGTACTAGTGTTGGTGAATTGTACACATTAAATAATACATTTTTTAAGCAATTCAATATCAGCAATAGATTAAAAATAGAAAAGGCGGTAAGTTCATTAATCAACATCTCTAAAAATAAATAGCGCGTACTTCTTAAACACTTTTTAGGAATAATGGATGCTTGAATAATCTGCTTCAAATAAAAATTATTATTTTTACACAAGACCGGACAAAGTTTAACGGGTATTGAATCCATTAGGCTTCGTTGATTATTGTTTAATTAAAAATTAAATACGTTTAAACTCGGCAGAGGATTTATTAAAAAAATCCGTTACGGCCATTACACAATATTAACAAACAGGCTAGTATCGCCGGGTTTGAACCTTTTATCAATTTTAACATTTTCAAAACAATAATAATAGGTAATAAAATGGTATTTAATTTAGGTATATTGTATTGTTAAATATTACGGTTAAAACATATTTACACTCATTAGTACGAGCGAAGCGAACGGTTTTTGTATAGGTAAAATGAATATGAGAAACTATGGTGTCAATCTATATTATAAAACTGTACAATTATATTTATCTATAACTCTACATCTCAAACTGCAAAAAGTGTTAATACACTAAACTCTGAAGAGTTTATAAAGGGCTTACCATACAATAGCGGAATCATATTTGTAGAGATAAAATATTAATCACAATAAATGTCGACATTTTGTTGTTTATAAGACAACTGTGTCGTTTGCTATTGTTTTGCTTTTGTTTACTACCCGTGTTGCGTGTTTAACGTCAGTAAAAATATATTGTTTAAAAAAATAATTGCTGCAAGGTATATTGCGCACCTATAAATGTTAATCAGTTATTATATTGACACTGCATGGTATGTTTATCATCTAAAAGGCAATTCGTTGTAAGTTTAATTATTTGTCCTTAATTAACCACACTTTATACTAGGTATATAGATACATAATAATTTAATGTAGCTAAAGAGGCAAACGAGATGATTCCAGTATTTTGTTTTTCTAATTTCCAATTTTTAAGAGTAGGTAGATTTTAACTTACTTGAAATTTGCAAGGCTAAATTCAACAACGTCGCATCTGTTTCAATACCCATAAAATAAAAAAAATTAGAAAACTGAGCAATCTACAAACTTATGTAACAATATTAGTCTCAGTCTCGGTAATCGAAACCGTGAATTCTGATTTTACATTATGCGTCACCCTGTATAAACTCTTAGCCTATTATGCCATCTTATCATAACCTTTAATTTCCTAATCACTTTATGCGATTTACATGAAATGTACAAAAGAAACGATTAGATTCAGCAAAGTGGTGGACTTCACAAAATCATTGAAAATGTTTTACACATTCCATAAATCAACAGATTTTTAGAAACATTTATTAAGACAAAATACCCACTTAATTTAATACAAATGTCAATAAATGAAAAAAGTCAAAAGGTTTGATGTATGATATGCCAATATTGAAATCCATAATACATGCTTGCACCAAAATAAAATAACAGCAGCTCAATTACTTCATAATTTTTAAACAGATATATTATCTAAAAATGGTATGGTAAATCAATTTTGTAACATAACCATTTTGAATAAAACATATCAGAAGTATAATAAACGTTAGAAGTTACAAATAAAAGAATATTGCAATAGCCTCGAATAAAACTGTGTTTTTGATTTATAAAAAAATGATGAAATTACTTCCAAGTATGGAATATAAAAAACTATGTTATTATTTTATACAAAGAAGGCATTGTTTACTGCAAAAAGGAGATATGTCCTTGAAATCCATTTAGATTATGATTAGATTATTTTTTTTCGGAGTATATTAAAATATAATAATTTTAAAGTTATAATACCTGTTCTTTATTATAAAATAAATGCAATTTGAAAACATTAATTAGATAGATGCTTGAATTTCGAAAAAAATAAAAGGGATACTTATTTTTATTAATATATTTTCTAATATAATATCACAAAATAAGTAATCTCTAATTTCATTTTTTAGTACCTTTGGAATTCGAGAAAAGAAGTTCCCAGAATTGTGTTATTAATTTACAACTGAAGTCTAATATATAAATTAATTCTCTGGAAGTTAGGAATTGAATAAATAAAATTAAAATAAAACTTTAAGTAAAAAAACTAACTCCTAATTCCATTTTATATGGTGTCCATCTAGAGCCCGGTATATTCGTATTACTTACTATTATAAAAAGTTGTACTTTCAAAATGAATACTAAATTTTCTACTAACTTAATAGTTAATACTTACAAATAAAATAAAATATTAAATAAGTTTTGATTTTCAAACATTAGTAATTAGGCATTACACGAATAATGGAATAAATAAAAAATTAATTTTTATTCAATAATTTATAGTTCTTTTAATTGTCACAAATTAATTTCGAATTCCTTATGAATTTTAAATTACTCGTTAATTATTTATTGAACATAATTATTTGCAGATATTTGGCTTTATTTGTTATCTTTTATTTATTTTTTGTAAGATATTATATACTTTTGTAAGTAGATAATAAATAAATATAATCTAAAATATTTAAAATAAGTGTATTATTTTAATTTAAAAAAATATTTTGTTTTATTTATTATTCATAAAGAAATGTAAAATTACTGAAGATTATATTTTACATAATATTAGTAATAATTGATATTAAAATTATACTTTATTTGTAGTTACTAAAATTATTCGTCCGATAAAAAAATATCTTTTATTCGTGATATACTAATGTTAAAGATGAATTATCTGTCATTTTATAATTATTATCTTGTTCAAAAATAGCATTCAACTAGGTATTTTGAACTACGTAATATTAATTATGGAACTGAAAATACTGGAACAGATTTTTCTATTTTTACTTACTCTCTATTCGGTAGTCGGATTTTTGTACTTTTATTAGATTAAGGTTCACATACTTTTTTAATTGTAGATCAATACAAACAAGTGAAGCCCTTTAAATATAAAATATTTAATCAAATGTAAGTGGTATATAAATTTCCGGCATGTTTTATCTTGTGATCAGAAGACAGAACTGACAATAAACAGACAGTAGCACTTTTTTTTGGAGCACTTACATAATATACATGTTAAACGTTTAATTTTTTTGGTTTAGATGGGTTTTTTTTTGTCACGTTTATCAATTTTTATAGTAGTAAAGAGTTAGCTTAAAATTTGCTCTGACTCTAAAAGTTATTTTCGAAGCGTCGCGTCGCAAGAAACAAACCTCTTTGGCAGTACTTAAATTGTTATATTCCCGTTTTCATTTAAACAAAATCGGTTAATTTGTTTGAATTGGAAGTGCTAACGAACCGCCATAGTAATTAATATACCTACAGATCGCATCGCAAATGAGACCAACGGGTTAATAAGGAGCCAGGAGACGAGAAATATAATATGAACAGTCGCTATATAGGTAGGTATTGTCAATTCTCAGTAATCAGTAGCAACAGCAACAGCAGCTGCCAATTCAATAGTTCACGGCTTTTGTTTATTAGCTTGGTGGGAGAAATTTAGTTCTCGTCCATACGGCCTGACTGTTAATTTGTCTTCTTTTTTTTCACTTGGCGGCAGTTTTCAAGAACACCATCAACATGTTCTTTTTCTTCTTTCGGTTTTGCCGAACGGTTACACAAATCGTGTCGTAGTTCTTGGAGAATAATTTTTTAAATAATACAATTTTTTTTTTCTTTCTATTTTTAGTGTTGTTCTTTTTTTCGCATCAATATTATATTATACCTCAGTACAGTTTTTTTTTTATAACATTGCTGTCTTTAAATATGAAGTTTTTAAAAATTTAGTGTCGACCATAAAACACTGCGGCGAAATATAAAACATATTAAAATTTTAAATTTATAAATTAATATCGGAAATTTTTTTTAAAAAAATATGCACGACCCAATATCCAGTCGGTCTACAACGTTACTATGTACCTGCATTGTTTTGTGTTTTCATCATGGCAGTAAGTACAACACAACCGTTTTGTTTTCTCAGTAATTAAAACTCGGATGGCTTGTTTTTCTCGACCACACTTATAAATTTAAAAAAAAACTAAGTACAATATTCAATTTCCGTATGTTGTACACGGGATATGTCTGTGTGTGTTGAATCAGCTTTTACACACACCATGACGCAACTAATTCGCATATTACAGCAAAAATCTTCACGTCTTAAATTTTTCTCAGAGCATGTACAAAAAATAACCAATTAAAAACAAAACGAACATACTAAAAGAAAAACCACCTACTCGGCTTGGCATCGAAGCTAAAAAAAAAAAGACCGCAGTGAAATCGTTGACATAATATATTACTACTATAGACATAAAATTTATATTATTTTTACGATATTATCATCAATTACTTCAGTTTACTTTTGGAGTAATTCACGTTTTTAATTTAGTAAAAGAACCATTTAGAAGAACATTGGTATACTAATTGTTGAACATGTGTACGCTGAGCAATCACATTCCAAATACAGTTATCTCGGTATCCCGTATCGCCTGGTCAAAATCGCTCGTGACCTCATCGACCGTTTAAATACACATAATAATTAATAAATGTACAAGGTGATTGGTTAAAATATTTAGTATAAGAATCTGTATGTATATATATAATTCATATGACATGCTACTTCATTATATATATATATATATATATATATATATATATAGTTGCAACTCGATCGATTCGCCATATTCCCAATATATAATTGTGAAATCAATACAGTCAACTTTGATGTAATTTGCAACATTTTTACAGCTTTTTCGATTAAAAATTATTTCATACTTCTAAATCTTGTTTAACTAGTTTTTACAGAATAACTAATTTTAACAAAAACAAAATTAAATAAATGTAACTCAATCGAAAAAAAAAATAAGGTAGATAATAGAAATAAGTAGGTAAATATTTTTTGAAAAGCTGATTATTATTTACCTAACATTAAGTTTTATTAAGTTTTACGTTTAAATGTTACATGCGTTGAAATTATAAAAAATTGTAGACCATTAAACAAAATATAAACACATGGTTAGGTATTTAACCAGATTACTTATCGGAGATGTATGATTGTTTATAGCTAAAATAATTACCTATGGCTTATCATAGTTAGGTTTCTAAATCATTGTCATGGTTAATATTCGAAAAAATGTATAGCAGTCATTTCAACTTCAAACTTATTATACATAGTTCTTTGTACGTTCTCAAATTATCAAATCTACGCCAGATTTTCCTTTGAGAAAATATAACGCTCTATAAATTTAAATGTAATACAATGTAAAAAACTTTCATCTATTATATTTATCCAAATCAATTGTTTACTCTTCTTGTCTTTACGCACAATTATACTATTCCATTATATATTAATAATAGAAATAATTTAAGTATAAAGAAGTTTAATAAAAATAAACAGTTTAATTTCGGTAATACAACTTCAATTATTCTATAAAATATATAAATATTAGAAAAAATACGCAAATATTAGGTTTTTTCATAATAGTTACAGTGTTTAGTAATATGATATGCATTTATTTTGGTGTTCATTAATACCTAATTATTTTTTGGTATTTACAATACAAAAATGTTCCATTAGAATGGAATAAACAACGTGATTCATTGACTATGGATCTGCATCAGGCAGGCGTTTACTAAACCGACTACATACGATTATATACTAATAAATCACAATTTAGAGATCACGAAAGTTTTCGAAAATGTTGAACTAACGACAAAAATAGTTTACGATAATATTCTCAATAAACAGTACATTATAATATTATGTTATTATCAAATTCTTAATTATTATAATCACTTTTAGCTCTCGTTTTGTGTAAACGTCAACTATTTAACAACCGTGCATAGGTCACAAGATAAATGATTTTGTGTAGGTAGGTACATAAATATGATTTTCTGTTGATTTCTAACTCTAATAGATACATAAAAATAGACAAACTATATTTATATATCGTATTTTATATTTAACATCAACACTCGAAAACGGCGAATTTAACGTAAGAAACATTATTAAATTATGTTTTTTGATAATAGTTTTATTTTTTTCAATATTCTTATTTTTATTAAAACAAATAAATAATAAAATGTGTACATGACCTAGAACCCCAATGTAATGTATGTAGAATGTCGAAAGGTTATGAATGATCATATTTTATAATGTTAACCATCAAACAGTACAAGTATTAGATGAATAGGTATTTATTATTCTACGTTTCCTTAAGACGTGACGTTTCTAATCAAACATTTCTTTCTAAAGAGTACCTTGCGTAGAAACACACATTGCATATTATATGCATTTTTTTATCTATTACAAAGTATTATGTATAAAAATGTAACGATTTAGATGTACAATCATTATACATATTTTAAGATGCTCATTGTAACGTAATAGTTTCATGTATTAATAACTTGAAATAATAGGGCCCTTTAACAAAAAACCTTTATAATATTTTGCTTCCATTATTTGTACATAAAAATATTTCCTATAAAAGTTTTACTGGATTTGATAATTTTCTAAGCGTGAATCTATACATACATTTTTTTTAGTACGTTATCCAATTAGATAAGTTAGGAAATAATAATGAATTATAACATGTCGACTTTAAAACTATAAAATAATGACATTTTAATAAGCAAAAATGAACAGATTATTGTTTTTTCTCCGAATAACATACTTTGCAGCTTATATCAGAAATATCTGTTTTTATTGATGAGTTGATAGGATTTTGGTTTTTATACGACTGAATAAAACAAACTTTAAGACACTGAGTCTTAAAACTATCCACGGAAAATTAAAACAAACCCTATTAGAATACACACATTTTCTACGTTCATAATACACAGGTAAGGAATTCTCCCCACAAGTCTGTATATTCACAATTTATGTAAGGTATATAGCTCCCCACAAAAATGCATCATGTGTGTCTATAATACACACACACACACGGTTATCAATGTAATAAAGTGCGATACCTACCTATTGGTTTAGTTACAACTTACACGCAAAGTAAAAAATATAATTATAAGATAATTATTATTAAGTAAAAATTCACTTAAGTCAATAAACGATGCTCAGGTTTTAGGCATCTTCGATGCGTACAAATGTCTTTCTTAAATTTACATCTTGCTTCACTACTTAGTACTTACGTTATATTGATCTACGTAAATATAATAAGAACTTACAAGATCTATATTTTACTTTACATAGATTTAAATGATAAATATTATTCAAGACATACAACATACTTGCTATGTTTTAAAAATAAATAAACCTTTATTTATTACGTTTATGAATATATAATAAAGAGTCGAACAAAATAAACCACCTACATTAGCTGGGGTTGACAATACTTTTTAACTGTATAAATAATCCTTTTTATAATTATTGTTTTAATAAGCATAACACCATAATATTTTTTACTAAGATAAAATAAAGTAAAGACTACAACATGATTCATAACTATTCATTAATAACTACATAAATAATAACTAATCATAAAAGTATCAAATAAAAGGTAAAATTGTATCATACGATAATGCAGTTTTTAACAATATAAAATTGTTTAGTATGAAATATTCTACAAAATGTATTAGTCAAGCCAAGGAGGTTCTTAAAAATGGTACAGTGTCATTATCATTAAATGTCGTGTGTTCAACATTTAATAAGCTGATAAATGTAATTTATTTAATTACTAGACCACACGTGTGCGCATAAAAACAAGTTTATATCGATATCATCTCTGTATCTCTTATATATCATTATTTAGAAGAACAATAACAATATGATAATAGGTTATATCATATTTATATATATTATATATATGTACCCATATTTAATATTGCATCCATATTACATGGTGTAGTTACATACATTAATTAAATAGTAACATTTTTAATGATATACGTGCATAGTTTACCGGTAATATATATTATTCAAATTATCGAGTAAAACTGATGTATCATGTGATGAGAACCAAAAGGGCATGCAAGTGACTTTTTTTTCAAAAACATGTTTTAGGTACTATTACACAAATTATGAGTGAGATCTTTATTTATAAGTGTTGGTTTTATAATTTTTCGACGATTTTTGAAAGAAGTATTAAAAAAAACTGATAATCATCATTTAAAAATACATTGACAATATAATTTTCAGTCTGCTTTCCTGTAAAATGTTGTAATAGTTATTAATAACTTTTTATTTTTTTTCCACTGGACTGATTGTTAACCGGTTGTAAATTTATTAGGCAATAAACGTACTCCATTTTTGTTAATTTATAATTGTTTTATTCTTTATTTTTTAACCTAAATTTTGGCATGATTTTTATTTTTTATGATTATTTATCTTATTTAATTATTTATACATGTTGTACAATTTTTTTTTAATATTGTATTTATATCAAAAATATATATTATTCCAAATAGGAATTGATAACATATTTCTAAAATACGTCATAGCTTTTAGAATTTACTTTTGAAGAAAAATGTTTTATTTTAATTTATATTTGTCGTATAATTAGTGTCAACATTGTGCGATAGTTCGTATCTTAGTAATTAAACGGTTATTTAATAATTGACTATTTTATTATGATTAAATGCAAATAGATAACGAGAAATGACTCGCCAATAGTTAAATACTTTTTTTATCCTTTTATATTTTTAATTCCAAGACATATAATTAATTTTTTCTATTAAAAATTTAACAATTTAATAATTGCAAATCACTGCATCGTTTTTTATGAATAATACATTTAAAAATATTATATGTTATTCAAAAATATGTAATTAAAAAAAAAGTAATTACCAATTAATTTTACAGTATTTTTAATGTTAATATTTGTTGACCCCTACAGGTACCATAGATCAAACATAGAAACTGTACCTATACTACCATAGTATGTATACAAAAAATGCACAGTTTAAAAAGATATTCATGTAATAGTATAATGTATTGTGTAAACATTTTTTTTGTATAATCTAATTATTTGTTGTGTACTTAGGTGTATATTTATCCACCTATAAAAGGATTTACTATGTATACAAATAAGGTCTTAGTCGAGTTCACGGACACTACGGTTGTACAGTGTAAACCTATAATCGTATGCTCATATTTATTTTCATTCGTATAAAATGATAATTCATAATGATTTTATTGGTCAATTGATTAAAATAACTAATAAGCGTTATTATATTGATTTTAACACACTTATTACAGTGAGTTAAAAGGTCGCTGTCTCATCATTTCGCCTAATGTATAATGTGTATAATGTATATACCTACACACATAGTTCAATTTCTAACGGTACTTCATAAAAAAGCATTGTTCAAAGTCAATACAAAATAGAAAAATGTAAAATATGAATTTATCATAGATCTATTTCATAACCAAAATCAAGTATAGCTTTACCCAAAGGTTAATGAATTTTTATACCTACATAATAGTGACCTTATGTTGTAAATGTAGAGCAACTATTTAATTTGTTTTCAATAATACAACTAGTGTGCTGAGATCACACACTGTCTTTGTATCTAAAATTTGAAAATCGAATTATTATTTATCGAAAAAAGCATAACAAATTTATTCTGTTTTATATTTGTTGATAGAACTCAAGTGAAATAATACGTCTCAATAATACAAAACCACTGCCACCGTTGTGCTTTTAAAATAGAAAAACTTATGCTACACGTGATTTCGCATGAGGACTTGCAAGCAATGTCATAGTTACTCGTTATATTATTATTAACTACATTGTTTTTATTAGTAGCGTTATTATTTTTAATACATATCAACAAAAATGTTATTATATCATACTATTTTTGTATTTAATGGCAACTGCGAATGAATGCGATAATAGTTTTTAAGTAGTTAAATGTCTTACTAAATCTAATCTCAACATACAAAGCCAATTTTCAATCTTCAATACAAATATTGATTATGGTATTTAGTGTAACGCGTTATGTTTTTGTCGCCTGTACTCTAATACAACCCAAATTTTATTTTATTGTTGGAACGCCATCTATTATAATTTATAATAATCTTAATATCTTAAATGTAAGCTTATCATCGCTAACATCAATGTAATTGTCTAAATAATTATTTCAAACAAACATTAATAATAACTTTGTATAGTTTATTTGAGATACCAACCAACAATCAGCTATAGGTAGCTTCAGGAAGGAGGGCTTTTAAATTAATTCTCTTGCTACATTTTCGACAAATATTTTTGTTTCTAAGTTATTCATTGGATTTGAATCTCTCTTCCACTTAACTTTTCATCCTACAGTATAGTGGTATATAGTTTATGGAAAAAACAAGGAACAAATAAATAACTCACAATTATAGCCTGCTGAAATATTTAAATTAAGTATATTGTTTTTTTGAAGTTTCACTACTACACATTTGTCTTAAAAATTATTTACCCAATAAGTTGCTAGAAGACACGAATGTCAGTAGTGTCACCCAACTGGGTATAGCCCTGGTATAAGCAATTTACCCAAAAAACATTGAGGGTGACAATCTCTAATCGCAGGATTAAACAAGGCCGCATAACACACTTATTTTTAATTATAAAAAATGAGCTTATTTTTTTCTAAACGTTTGGTCTCCCTACTAAAATTGAACTATTCTGCAAAAAACTTATTTTGATGAATTTTTATATTCAAATTAATAATAACTAGCATGTCAAATATATCTACATATAAATACCGTAAGCTGTTAATATAAACCAAAAATCCCTCATGGATTATCTCGTTTGTAGTAAATCCAAAGCATTGCAATTATTATTATACGGTGATAATATGTTATATTATTTTAATGCAGTTTTTGTTTAATAGTACTCTGTGGCACAGTTGCTCCTCCGGATGCCAATTATACGCCTCCATTAGAGTTCCCATCGGAAGGACGAATAAAAATATACCAAGCGTCAGACACGACTAATAACTTATCGGAAACTCCAATTATTTACTTTGGAACACCCGGGTCACAGACGAATGGTCCAACGAGAAAAGATCAAGAGGCCAATACAAGACAAGTCACCGGTAATTTTCCAGCACGGGCAGCACAACAAATTAACTTGTTCAGCATATCTAAAAATTACACTGAAAACACAATCAACAATAATGTTGTTGACAATAGTACATCTTCGGTTTGGTTCATTCTCATTGGATTCTTATCAACAGCTGTCATTTTCCTAATGTGTTACACGTATTACGTAAAACAACAAAAAAAGTAAGTTTTAGGACGTTATGGATAAAAAGTGCAATGATAAGGCTACTCATTTCCGACAGCATTATTACTTGTCACACTAGTTGTCATTTATGTACCTATTATAAAAAATAAAAAAAAACACGATGTTCTGTCCAACTTATAACACGTTTGGGCTAAGTATAACGATACTCGTCGTTGGGATGACTCTGCAATTAATGGCTAAAAAATTCGCAACTCTGACGAGCCGGGACTTTCCCTGGTTTACGTTGATAAATTCTGACATTATTTTACAGAATACCTGGAATTCCACTTTGTTTTGTCTTGCTGTGACGTCACTTTGTTTCTCGCTACTGTCACCTACCAACTTGAATATTTTAGTATAAGATCATGCGATTCCTTTCTGTTTTTCTTCAGCCCTTCTCCGATTCTCATTGTCAGTACCGTTAATTCGTATTATAAATCTCCCGTCGGTCCGGTTTCAAATTTCTTTTCTGATTTTCCTCGATCGTCACCTTCTCCCAGTTTTCATGGATAGTCTCCTTAGAGGTTTTCATTTCATTATTAGTAGTATTGAGTCAAATTAGTTTTGGCGATTATTAGTAGTATAAGTGAACTATTTATCGAAATAGAAGAATTCAATTTTAATTAAATATTTTATTGTAACAAAATACAGACATAAAATAATCAGCGTATGAATATAAAATACTAACGTTAAATAAGTATTGCCTACTAACTTTTTAGTTAATATAGACCAAATTTCTTAGAAATTTAATATATTATTGAAAAAATATAATTGTGAATCGTTTATTCTATGCTGATGCAAATCTTATCTAGTCTGCCACGTGGCTGGGGGTCGGCAGATATATTATAATACTTGTTGATACACCGGGGTTTTGTGTAGGCAAATTGCTTACACACCTGTATTCGGACGTCATTTAATAATGTAAAGGTGACCTAATAAAGGCCCGAGAAAGGTTTAAAATATGATTGTAACATTTCTTTAAGTTTTTTTTTATTATTTCTATTTAATTGACTAACACTACTGTACTTAAAAATTAGTAATACTGTTAATAATATAATTAATTTATAATACTGTATTTTAAGCGTCTTTAAAATTTTAAGATTGAGCAAATTGGTACTTGACCAATATTTTTTTAATACTTATAACAATACACTTATTTTTGAGTTAAGATTTTGGAAAAACTTGCCCATACCGAATCCCTTAATAAATTGAAAAATGTTCATAGGTGTGCAATGTATATCATCTTTGAGAAATATTCAGGGAGAAACAAAACAAAGTTTGAAAACGTTAATTTTTGTTTGTAACCTATGAACTTTTTTAGTTGGAACACATGTGTTAAACTTATGTAGAATATTATTTTATTAGATACAGTACTACCAATATAATAGTGAAAAATCAAGAAAATATCATTGAACCTTTCCTTTAAGAGTTGTGGAAACCTTTTTTTATTTTAGTCGTAGTTTTTGGACTCGAGGTCTGAAAATTAGACTAAAGGTACATTAGAGTGGCTCTCAACATAGACAACGTTTTCATAAATCTGCTGTCAAACATTTTACTTATTAAAGAAACCGAAAAAACTTTAAACAAATTAAATACGTGATTTCTTCCAAAACATAATATTGTTACAACTTTTTACCAATTTGTAAAATCTGTTAAATTTGTCAATTTAACAGACTTCCTATATTTTGAAATTGTAGTAAGTTTTTTTTTGTAAATTTAATTTATTAGTTTTTTTCAGTATTATAAATTTTCCAAACGACTAGTCAACAATTTCAGTTGATTATTCTTAGTTTACATTACTAACATGCATACGTTACTATTTTTATTTAAAATGTCTTTGTCTTGCTTTTTTTATTAAGGAATAATAATCAAAATATACAATTATAAACACATTTATGGCATATATAATGATTATATTTAATAGTTTTTCATCTACAGTTTTGCATTAAACTGCTTATTTAAAAGTTATCATTACATCAGTTTTAATTCATAACTCCCAAAGACCCGAGACCTCCCAGACTCTACTATATTCTGTCCCCACTGTGCTGACTTTTTGATATTAAAGGATTTAAAAAATACCAGGATAATTAGTTAAGTTCTGGCATATTTGAATGCATGCGAAATAGTAATTTCACATGAAATAGAAATTTCTATCTTCTAATATTTATTTTATCAATGATCTTATTTTAGTTTACTCACATATTGGTTGATGGATATGAAAGTATTGTCTACTTGTAAAAAAAGTACAAATAAATATTAAACAGTAATATATAACTCGTAAATAAAAATCATAATATGCTTAAAATAAAATTATGTAAATTATATTATATACAACGTAATGTGTACTTATGCAAATTAAACACTAAGTACATAAGATAATATTTTATTTTTTTTTTAGATTTAAACTGCCCAACCGAGAATTACTAGTTGAGGAATGTGAAGAAGCCATAATGAATGATTTAATACATCAAGTTCAACATGAATAATTGTTTGATTATTTTTATAAAGAAATATACATAAGTAAATGCAAAATTAACAATTTTTTTTTTTAACTGTATCGAAAAAAACTGTTTAGAACTAAGCTAAGTAACAAACTAAAAAGATGGTACATGATTTAGTAACAAGTACTAATAACAGAAAACCAAATTTACTTCTTTTTTATTAATAACGGTCCAACATTGTCTTGATGCATAATATTGTACTTAGCGTGGGCACCATCACAATAAGGGAATTTAGAACTACGCCAACAGCGACAAAATGCAGTACTATCCCCTAGTTCTTCAATGTCAAAGCCATCGACAACTTTAGGAGATTCCTTTTTTATTGCTGGGTTAACAGGCTATTAAAAAACAAAAGATATCTGTTTAATAAAAATAAACAGTAGAACATTCTTTTAGATTTAGATACACTTACATTTCTTGGTCGAATGAATCTATAGGAGACGTAACACACGCCCCCGATTGTGGCATAAAATGGGATTAGCTTTACAATATCAGTGACTGAAAATTGAACAACAAAACAGTTATAGTACAACTTAATTATATACATTTATTGTGTCATTATAATACTTATAAGCTATTACTTACTGCCTAATTTAAAAATACCAACAAATGAATTTGGCAATGGTAGGTTAGATAAATAATTGGCTAAATGTACTTTCACCAAGTTGGAAGTTATCTCCATTTTTTATTATTAACTATAATTACTCAACAATTATTCAAATTTATAAATATTATTAGCTAACAATTTAGTACAAACACAAAATTAAACTACAAAAAAAATTAAATAATATTTTGAACATAGGTCATCACCTGATATTTTAATGTGATCGCTTATTGGCCACAGACCATGGTTAGGTTAGATGGGTTTTTGACTTTTTTTTTATTTGTTTTGCTTCGAGTTATCAGCACTATACAGTGTGGCAACAGCAGCCCGCAAGGCTGATTTTTTTTATGCGTAGTACTATTGATAAGTGATAACGATTAAAGTTCAAATAATAGTATGCATGTTCGTGGTTCAAATCACAATAACATAGTTACATTTATTGTTAAAAAGGGAGTAGCACTTGTTTTACAAATGGTAATGTTCACACAATAGTTTTAATAATACGAGAGGATGCGTAAAAGAAGAGATAAGTACAATTAACTATTATTCTTAATCGATTACTATAACTAGTTTCCGTGCTCATACACTTCGATATTTATTAAGTTGGTAGCACTGGGACTTTATCTTGTAGTCAACTTTCAGCTGATTTGTCATCAACTCGAGAATCACCACGAAAGAAGTTTACTAGTTATTCCTAATACACGGTACAGCAGTACTGACCAAGTGCAATAAGAAGGATTAAGTATTATCTTAAATTATTATATTTAAAAAAAAACATTCGTTTAAATTAATATTTGTTTGTTTATTTATTTTATTTTTATTTTATTGTTTCATTGTTGATTTTACTTTGTAACAGTTCGAAATTTACAGCAAAAGACTCTATGTTTTTTTTATTGATTACGTTTTTTTAAAATGATGGTGTGTTGTGCTTCTGTTAAACGTACCTATTGTAATTGTTGTTGATAATGTACATGAAAGACAGAAACAAAATAAGATACAATGTAATTCTATAATATCGTTTGAGCACTATTAAAATTATCGTATACACTGTAACGGTATTGTTCTATTGCAACCCTTGAACGGAATATTTATCACTGGTCTTCATCATGGGGACTATAGCCACCGAAGAGTTTGATCTCATGAAGGATTCAAAATATCGAATGTGAGTAAATTTATTGCATCGTACTATATAGCTATTCCGTAGACACAAATTGATGCCGTTAATATTACTCACTGTGTACAATCTTGAGTGCTTATTGTATGAGTCATTGTGTTCTTTTACATGTGAGTTTATGAACACTGAAGTTGTTATAAGTAGTGAGACTAATTATAACAATACCAATACATATATATTAAACCAACTTTGTGATGATGTATTTGTTATAACAAATGACTTTTGAAATAATAGGAATATCTATATCATATTCAAAATATGTTGGCTAATAAATATTAACAAAAAATGCTTGTGTATGAGTCATACTCAAAACACCTAATATTTGATTACTCAATATGATAAAGATTAATTAAATGATTTCAAACTTTAAGGTATCCACCCAGTACCAACTATATATTAACTTTGTAAAATCATAAATTTACATTGTTATGTTTAAATTTGTTTAACTTTGTAATAAAATTAACAAGTAATATTATTCATTTTTTTTAAAAAGTTTGTGCTAAAAATTACTTTATGTGATATTGTTTAAGCAAAAAACATCCATTGTTAACTACTATTGGCATTGAATGCTTCTTAAAACAAAAGACCATAATACAAATATATAATTACTATTTTGTTTTATATGATATTTATTTTTGTACTATACTCAGTGCTCGAATTATGAAAAAAAGTAGGTGAAGTTTTTACTAAAAAAAAAAGTGTACCTGACATTTATTTTACCCCTAAAAAAACCAACACTTATAAAAATTAGTAGGGTACACTACAATTTTTACAAAAAAATAATGTTCTCAGTCCCCCCTCGTTCAATTTTGTATATTTTAGAATATATTATAAAAAAACATAGGAAAAGTCTTATTTAACAGTTTTTACTTAATTTTTGATAATATCTAAAACTAAATTCTGTATTGCTTATGGTATATTATTTCTTAAAAAATTCATATATATATATTATAGTCCAAGACAAAAAATTGTTTATTGTTACCCCTAAATCGTTTTTATTTGTTGAAAAGAAGAAATGTTCCTATAGAACCATATTTTAACCATTTGATTAACATATAAAAAATGTATTTTTCATTAAAATTGATTTAATTTTAAAACTCAAAAGTATTTTTTTTTTAATTAAAAAAAAAAGATTCTTAAAGCTGACACTTTCACCTTCAAAATGATTTACTAATTATTTGATTTTGTTAATTTTTATTGATAGAAACAATGGTTTAAAGATTTTTTATAAATACATTTTTAGCAGCGTTTATTGTTGAACTGACTAATTTTAAGTCAGTTGTAACTAATAAAAAAAACAGAGAAAACAATTCAAAGGCTGGAATTTTAAACATTTCTTCTTTTCGACAAATAAAAATTATTCAGGGGTAGCAAAATATTATGTTTATAATATTTAGAATGATAAAACAATTTTGCATCTTGGTATGTAGCAGCTGCTATTTCTTAAGTATCAAGATGTTTTAGTTTGTTTATATGCTAAAATTTCAATAAATAAATAAAATAATAAATTATTAAATAAATAAATAGCTTGAAAAACATCTTAGATTTATGAATTTTGGAAGATGACATTTTAAAACGTCTGATTCCTAAATAAAATACACTATTTAATTAGAAATTTACTGATGTGTGGTTATTACAGTACCAAATGAAAAGGAAAAACATTGAATGTCCCGTATTATATTTTTTATAATTGTTGTTGTATCAGCTGGCGAATTTATAGCAGAATACTGTAATATTATCTTGATGATACTGTAACTATTTTTAAACTTAAAAAAATATAGGTGTATAAAATCTTATGTTTGTTTTACATTGACTTAAACAAAACACTCCTTATAGTCATTTTTATGATAAACATAAAAACATATTTCATTTAAAGGTCTATTTAGCGTGGCATCTGATCTTAAATACAATAAGTTTTACCTAATTAAATATTTTTTTGTAACAACCATATAATATTTGTTATTTTTATTTAAAAAAATATTTTAATTATCATTTAGATTTAGGATTTGTGAAAAGTAGTAAATAATATGTAGTAAGCACTTAATTTTTGGTACCTTAAAATCGACTGCCCCAATGAAAAGGGCCGTATCTCGTTTTTTGCAACTTTTCAGGATGAACCAAACAAACATTCAAATTAAAATTGTTACTGTGTTTTTAACATATCAGTTTGAAAACAGAATAAGAATTTAAATTTGAATGTTTGTTTGGTTCATCCTGAAAAGTTGCAAAAAATGAGATACGACCCTTTTCGTTGGGGCAGTCGAAATATTAATTTAAAAGCTTGATAACTAAATAGTATTAAGATTTATGTAATAAAGATGAGCTGAAACCTTATGCCACTAGCAAGAAAAGTTTGGTAGCTTTAGCCTAAGGTCCAACCATAAAAATAGCATACTTATAAAATATCGTCTCGAAATAGCGTTATAAGTAATCATTTAAACTTTTAGTAATTCTAACAGTGTGTCTTAAATAACGGAAATAAAACTTATATCCAGTGCTAGAACTATATGAGAACACAAAGGTTAAGTTCTTCTACTATCTTTGAAATTCACTGTTTTGAATCCCTCAAATAATTTTTCATAGGAATGTAAAAGCCAATAAAACTAATTCTGGAATGACGTAGCCATAATTATCAGAAATATAAACACAATGCACTGTCTAGAAACTAATTTATCAGGGGAATAATTGGCTAAGTGTGCTTGGCGCTCACTGTTGATAGTTTGATCAAGGGCGCTCTGTTTATTTGCTGGGAGAAAAGCTGTCTGGTAAAAAGAACTGCCATACCTCTCTCCGGCGATAGACAGATGACCGTCCAGGATAGTAAATCTATTAGAAAACCTTCCAAGGACCTAACCTATCCTAACCATCTTAGGCATGCTTAAGCTGTTTCCGATAAGCACAATTTACAGTGTTTAAAAATAAAACACCTTCTGTGCTCCGCACCAAAGCTAAAAATATGCGATAAAAGTTAATTGACTTGCTTAGCTAAATGTAAATTTAACAATAAATGGTACTCAGTTATAGACACTGTACAGCTGCCAGAAAACAGTTCGCCATAGTGGTCAGTGTATGCAGTTTTAGTAGGATTTAATATGCGTATTATAGGTATTTCTTATAAAAAGCGCTATAATTGAAAAACTAATGCTTTTTATCTATAATATTTGTACATCAGATGTACATACATCTTGATCAGTATAGAAAACTACACTATCAAATTTAAAAATGTAAATATTAAATTTTTCAATGTTTTCTTATGGAAATAATAACTTTTGCTTCTGTACACTATAGTGATTTGAGTCCAAGTTTGTATCTATAAGAAAACCTGGGCACCATTAACGAGGGTCTAGAAAACAAAATTCCCCAAAAGTCGTGTGTTATAATTGTATGTTTCAAACAAAAATTGTAAAATATTACTTGCGGTCCTCTACTTTGTTTTTTTTTTTTCAATTTGAATACTGATAATGTATAACTATTAGTTGAAAAAATAAGTGCAACCGGCTAAGGGGAAAAATAGTACTTCTCTCAAATATATATTTACTGTATAATACTTAACTCAATGGTAATAATATGTATAATTCTAATAATTAAATAAGCTCTATTACCTACATAATTTTGTATTTTTTTTATCATTATATTTTATGTTTGCTTTCATGATGAAGGTCTTTCAATATTAAAACTCAAGTGCAAATTCTCAAGTTGTCAGAATTCTTTCAATTTTTTTTTTTAACTATTATTCTACTACTTGAGTTATATAAATTGATTTTTCAATGATTTATATTTTTAACCAGTTTCTAAAATCGTAATTATAAGACTATTATAACATCAGCTTGTTTAATATACAACTCTGTTTTAACGTCATTTGTCAAAATATAATATTTAAATAAAGAAATCACAAAAAAATTATCCTATCTAAAGCATTTAAAATCCTAGATAATTATGTTGGATTAGCGCATACGAACGTTACGTTACTGATTAAAAGTTAGTAAGAAAAAAAAACAGTATTTGCTGTTATTTTATTTACATACTATTTTCAGTAGAATTCAAGTACACATAATTTTAATTCAAATCATTATTTTATGTTGCACATTACCATAATGAAGTTTTGATCTTTTCTATATTGTTTTTAATCAGAATTATTTACTATAAATTTCAAGGTTATATTAATAATTTTTCTAATTGCAGCAATTGTTTTTTAAATTGAAATTATTCATATTGACTTAGTACTAAGATACAATGTAGTATTACCATTATTATCCGATTATATTCATATGTTGAAACTTGATTTAAAAAAGTAGCTTTTTAAAAAGGTAGTTAAAAAAAATTTAGTACTTATGCATGTGTTTGTTTTTAGGTATGTAAATGCTGTTGATAAAGCACTGAAAAGTTTCGAGTATACGAGTGAATGGGCAGACTTAATATCAGCATTAGGGAAACTTAACAAGGTAAATATTATATTTATATAATGTTTTTAATACTGAAATATTGAATTTATACTATATTATTATTTTACGCATTAGTATGTGGTATGTAGTTATTCTTACCACGATTTTATACAATACTTCTTAATCATGAATATTAAACACTACAATAAAACAAATTAATTTTAAACAGGTATTCCAGAGTGGTGATAGTCTTAACATAGTAATTGATAGCATAAAAAAATCGAAAAATGTTGGTATCGTATTTTCTATTAGATAAAACCAAATTTTTTAATAATATCTGAAACAAGTTTTCCAGTGTCAAAGAAAATAACAGACTCTATTTTTACTCTGTTAAGACTTAAGATATCTGATTGTTGCAAATAAAATATTAAAAATGACGAAGCCACACGAAAAAAAGCTATCAAACGTACTAATAAGACAATATTAATTGATTTGATGGATATCAATGTTTATTGTAATAATGCGGTTAATATTTTATGTAAACTAAAGATGATTCTAAAATCCTAAATATCCATTTATGGTACAAAAGCGATTTTTATTTGGAAAAACAGAATATCATTTTTTGCATGACCCTAGTTCGCATGTTCTCGAATTCGCCTGTACACTTAAGGAATACCAGACGAATACTATATCGATCTACAATGTAAACGCAAGGCATTATAGTATAAATTGTCTGCTATTAAAGTGTTTAAATGATAGAAACAAAATGTAATTGGTTTGCTTCCAAACTATATTCAAAGCAAAACGTGTTGAACAAAAGAGAAAATAATTGTTTATAAATTCGTTTGTATAATTATTTACAATCATAGTACAAATATAATAGTTAATAGTAAGACGCAGAAAATATGACATGGACTATAAAGAGTATACAACATATTTTGCTCGTGGTTGGTGTTATTCATCTTGTTGACATTTCCGTAAACAATTATTTTTATACAACATTGCTATTACAAATTTTACACTCGTTAGGTATTAATAATGTTTCCATTTTCTCAAGGAAGAGTTTATTGATATAATATTTACAAATAACATAATTTAATAAAATAATTTGCACGTTCGTATAGCACAGATAGTTGATCTGATAGTTTACTATCTTATACTTCTGAAGTTATCACGTGAACTTATCGAATTCGGCCCATTGTTATTAGTTATAATTTATAAATATTTATTTTGAAAAAAAAATTATTTTATACGTATTATAAAAAAAAAAAAAAAGAGTCTGTTTTGGCTTAAAATTCGCCCCTTCCTCCCTCCTTCAATGGTGAGCTATAAAAACCATCGTTGGCTACTGACTTGTATAATTTATATGTTTTAACTTGAGTAACAATATAATTTATTAACTTTTTTCATATTTATACTCTGTACGTTTATGTTACATATTATTTAAGGATAAATGTTGTAAACGGTATAACAAATTTTTTTTATAGATATTTACAATAAGTCACTAAATATGTCACTAAATTCTTGCTTGAACATTGTAATGGCGATTGGCAAACAAGGAATTTTTTTTTGTTGTCCTTAAATCTGATCATAAGTGTTTTCAACAATAAAATATCGTAACAATAACTTTTAAAAGTGTGTCCTTGATTTATTTTGGGGGACGCTTTATCTGCTCTGATCGTCCGTAGGTTAGTATTGACATTTTGCTACCATTTGTTTACACAAAAGACTTGAAAATGTATTATTGACAACTTAACAATAGTTTTTATTATAATATGCTTATTTTTTTTATTCCGTTTAATATTAAAGTTAAAGCAGTTTATGTATTGAATCAATAAGTCCAATCGATTTGTGCGTTTAAATGTTCAACAAAATAACAAGAAAAAAGTACCGTTTTTCTTCTCCGTTTTATCCTTTACATGACGTATATATATTTAATGTAGGTGTGTGTGTGTGTACAAGTGTAATCTTGATTTCCTGTAAGTGGGTACTGTTTTCCGTAGAAAAAAATAAGATATTGGAACAAAAGTTCCCATATCAGTAATGACAGAGCTACAATGAGTTCATTTTCGTAGTATTTTACACGCAATATATTATGTCTCACATTTGGTCATGACTCATGACTAAACTTATAACTTAAAAATGTTTTTTTTTAAATATCTAATACGTTTTTTTTTTATTACATTTCACCAATAAAAATCATTTAACGTATTGTTTATTTTAAATAATTTTTGTGATATTTCAACTTGAATGCTTAAATGATAATTTTTTGTAGTGGATGCCTAAATGAATTGTTCAAATTCGAATCTAGTGATTAAAAAAAAAAAATTTTTTAAGTTTTTGCATTTTAGTTTTAATATTACTGTTTTAACAATTGTGCCGTAATTTAAAGTTGGTTTATTCTAGAATTTAATTTGGTAAAAATTATTAAGCTTGTACTAATCATTAATACGTTGTTGTTTTATATTTTGACGTTTACCTAGATATTTTGTCCCTTTCGGATTGAGTAGGCGCTTAATAGACGACATTTTATGTTATAGTTCTATAGTTTGGTATGTGCACTACATAGTGTGTTATTTTATTTTTTGTGTTTGTTTAGAGCTCCTATTTTATTAGGAACACATAATTTTTCAGTGCCTTTGCGGGGTCAATGTAATAGGAAATCGATTGGTAACCTATGGCTTTTTTTGTTTAGATACTAAAGGGCGTTATAATTTTTCACTAACGCCAATGCTTTCAAAGTACGTTCCTATCGGAAAGTGAAAACCATTCACCCTGCAAATAAATACGTTTTTTTGCATTACAAAAATATTTTATCAGAATTGCCATTCCGTGACCAGTATTATTTCGTTTTATGTACTTGTATGATAAGTTTTATATTTTGATATGTACGTTGACTTTTAAGTGCACGTGACGGCTCGGGAGTTTTTTAAATTTACTTATAGTACATTAAAGTAAATCACAAAAAAAAAGTGTACATAACATTCACCTTGTACCGATTCTTATTACAAGCCTTCACATCTAAAATGAAATTGAATATTATACTCCTTTGCCTCTGTCTCTCGCCACCCACAGATTTTTTTCGTCTTTTTTTTTCTTATCAAAAATAACCTTGGATATTATGATAAATTGTCCCGTATAATATATTATATCTTTCATACTATTATCGTACACACCATGGTAGCAACTAGCAACGTTCTGGGACGTCGTTTTCGCATATAATGTGTAATAACTAATACATGCTTGTAAACTGCATTAGTAATGTATTTAAAACAAACCTTTTCCCTAGTCAAGGTACCGCCCAGAGTTATCATATAGTCGACAATTTGGCAATTTATCAAATTACTTTCTCGAGCATTTTTTTATTCGACCTTTCATCGCTCGACTACCGACATAATTTTCACACTCGGATCTTGGGGATGCTATCTTTATTGTTTTATTATTAAATTTTTGAATTACGACCTTTTATTATTAGATGTCATTCAATATGTATACGAAAAGCCGTAAACAAATGTATACTTTATTAATAATAAAGTCATATTATGGCAGTTATTAAACTATCACTTGGAGAACATTTCAGGGTCGACCGGCCTGACCCCAAGTGTAGATATATAGTATATAATATTATAATAGTCACGCTATCGAAACCGTCATCGCACGAAGTGCTGTCGTTATCATTAATGTTATTATTTATTTATTGTGATTTGGGTAAAAATTGAATTGTATTCGAATTTACATTGTATACATTGGAATTATTCAAAAATAATAATTATTAAAAAAAAAAAAGCTCAACCCAGTTAAGTTTATTGTGGTATGCATACCGCTTTGCCCCCGTATATAAAGGGTAAATACCGACATTTTGCTGGGTGGTTCGGATTTGGGTTTTTTGCCAACTGCAAAACGTTTTCCAAGTAATTTAATGAAGTCGTCGACAAACTACCCAATTTGCGATGTCTACGTAATAATATACTACACATTTTTCATCCCTAAAAATTTTTTTTAAAAAATAGTATACATATATTAGTAGTTTATACGAGTTAGATGTTATATTTTATATCTAACAATTTAATGTTTGTTATTAAAATTAAAATTTTTTTGGCTACATTTATTTTAATAAAGTTAAATATTTTTGACAGAAAATATTTGGTAGAGCGTTCATAATTTTTTAAAAATTGGCGCGTGTATTAACAACTTGCTAAATGGCAAAATTAAGGTCCTCGCTGCCAAAAAAAATTCTACCGGGCTACTCGATTTTGATGGGATATTTTTAGAAATAAAATTTGGAGCCACGCCTAACTCGAAATCAATATTGTTTTAAAAGTGAATGATTGGCGTTTCTTCGATGATGTTACACATTGTTTTATATTAATAATAATAAAATATAATATATTACGTAGTCGCTATTATATTATTACTTTTTTCATTTTTTAAAGACAATATTACCTATATGATATGACAAATACCTACTGTACTGTTTAATATTCTTATATTATGTTATAATAATGTTACAATACTGTTTCATCGCGTTGAGTTTAGATTTTAGTATTCAATACCATTATATATTTTATTTTTGTAGGGTTTTGACTTAAATCTATAATATTTTTTTTTTTCAATTTCAACTTAAAATACCATTTTTATATCCGATTTTATTAAAAAATATCTTTATTGACATTTTATTAGTTTTGATTTGTATTATCATTATAACTTTATTAAGTATTAAGCTTTTGACGTCATTGTATTTCAACCGGGAATTTGAATAAATTTAGGACTTGGGTATTAATTAGGAATTCTAGAAATGTATTATGACTAGAAAATGTTCTATAAAATATTTCCCAGGGAGTACAGAGATGGTTTAGTGACAAAATAATACATCTGAAAATTAGGAGGTCGTTAATTACATTTGTCGATATCTTCTAAGCCTACAATTAAACACACTTATTATGCTCGTATTGAATGGTATTTTGAACATAAGTATGTGTTCTAGTTTATTTCCCATATTTTTAAAACATAGTAATTATTGAATATTGGAATCGAGGAGGTTTTTATTTTCAACACAATGATTCATTATCTATTTCGTATGTTAAAATAATTGACCCAAATAGGTTATAATTTGGGACTGTTATTGTATGTGTAATCTTGTTTTTTTTTAATTAGGTACATTATTCTCTTTATATATTTTATTTTATTTTGTATATAATTTTTATTTTTGTGTGTGCACAGTTTCGGTTTGGATTTCCAAAACATTTGTTGGAGTTACGTTATCAGGTTACTTTCTTGATTTTTAAAAAATCAAGTTTAGCTATTTTTCTTTCCACTTGCAGATCTCCGACACCGATGAACGGATTTTGTTGTTTAGGGTCATATTAGAATCCTTAGCATGTAGAAGTACAGTGAAGAGTTTACTAACTTTAGTTCATTCACTACAGAGTTTTTAAGTTGTATATCATGAATAAATAAATAAAAAGTTGAAACATACTTATAAATATATTTTTAATTAAATTTATTAATTATCCAAAAATGAAATATCTAGAAAGTCTACATGCGGATCCCGATTTCGCAAGCGATATAATTATATCTAGTTTTTTGGGGTATAGTTTTCATTTGAAATATCGTTTTTAAACTATTTAATATTTAGTTTCGTAAAAAAATATTTATTTAATTTTATTTCAACAGTTTAAATAAAGGTTCTTAAAGCAATATTTTTAGTCGTTTTTAACATTTTTATTTTTTTTTTTAGTGTATTTTTTAAAGATTTTTAGGTCGTCAAGTTCGGGCCCTACTTATTATTAATGTAATTGTGTTTTCTTGGCAATATGGTCGTTGCTAGCGGCAATTTTGTTTTCTCTCGAAATGTCACTGACGATGCAATTCAATATAAAACTGCCCGCAAATGTCAATGTATAATCGTAACGACGTTTTATTTTTTTGTATTTATAGGTACTCCTAAGTTACACCAGATACCCAGTGGTCCCGAGAGGCATAAAGATCAGCAAACGTTTAGCACAATGCATGCATCACGCTCTGCCGTCCGGGGTTCACTTGAAGGCTCTAGAAACATATGACATCATATTCAAGTGTATGGGCACCAACCGACTGAGCCAAGACCTCTTTATTTATAGTGCAGGTTTGTCTCTCGAACATATTATTATTATTATTATTAGCACGTAATATCGCATAAACGATACAACGACTCAATTATAGTAATTACATTGACAACAATTGTCATTATTAACTAACGTAACGTGTTTGTTATAGGACTATTTCCAGTCATGGGTTACGCGGCCATGAACGTCAGGCCAGATCTTTTGAACATCTACGAAAATCATTTTGTACCGTTGGGCGAAAGATTAATACCCGGGTTGAACGGTTTTCTCAGTGGAGTTTTACTTGGCCTTGAGGAAGGCTCTGATTTTTTTGATAGGTTAGCGTTAAAAACGATTAATGATAACATTTTATAATAGCTTCGATGCGAAATTGAAAAGGTATCGGTTTTAAAACTATGTACATTGATATTTTTTAAATGTATTCTAAAATTTGCGTGTCTAGGCCAGCGATATCTTTTAAACCGCAGGAACGATTTCTTGATGTATCTATAGATCAGATCAGGTCCTCCAAGGGTAGGTACTTCATAAGGTCACGAATGAAAAGAGTTCCCTCTTTCCCTTTAAAATCTATGTACGCTTTTATAACTTAAATTCGGTATGCTTTTTGAAAAATGGTCGAATATTGTAACTGTACTACCAATGTACAATTAAAACCAAGAAAACAACTTTGAGATTTGAAAATTTGATTGAAGGTAGATCTAGTATGGCTCTACAAAATATTTTGTTTTTTTTTTTTCAAAAGTTTGTATCGACTCAATTTTTTTAATAAGCATAAGCCAAATCAATGTACAAACACAATAATTTCTATACAATTTAATATAGTTATTAGTTTATATTAATTAACATTATGATTTTCATAACAATAATTATTGTCTATACAATGGTTTATACATAGACAAAATTGAGTCACTATTGCAGAAATTTTATTTATAAGGAGGAATAAATTTAAACATTTAAATTTATCTTATTTTTTCCCCCAATAGGAAACTTTATTCATATTATTTAAATTCAATGTTACAGATAAACAAAAACAAAATTGAGAGAGTGCAGCAATATTTGGGTGGTTAGGCCCCTCTCCTCCCATTTCCACCTAAGACGTAATATTTATTTATTTCTGTTTTTGCCATCTATACTTTCGCATTGAAGCTGTTGTTTGAAAGTGATTTTAACACTTACAGTTGTTATGATAATTTCTGAGAAATTCTTCAGCACCAACATATGCACCGTTCCCACATTTATTATAATACACATTTTGTTATCATTCAATTTGCAGGACGAATCGTCTTTTGGACAACGTATGTGCCGGTGTCGGTGCTCGGATATTTTTTAGTCACCTTTGGGAATGTTTGGCTAACAATCTGGCCGTCCGACTCCCAGCAATATTATATGTATTATCTCGATTTGACCGAAAGTTACTAATAGAAAACCAAAGTCACATCATGGGCACTAACGTTGACACGATGGTGACAGCCATATGTGCTTGTGTACAAGATTCCATGGTTCTAGTACAAAGAAGTGGATTAGATTTGTTGTTAGTTGGGTTTCCAATGCATAATACACAATTGTCTAGAAGCGATATGATTCGTCTTGTCACAGCATCTTTAGTAACTATACTTCGTAGAGATATGTCCTTAAATAGGTACGTTTGTTGATTATTATACATTTTGATTTATGTCGAAAATGTGATTTATCTAATTGTTGTTTCTTGTTAGGCGGTTGTATGCGTGGCTTCTTGGAAACGAAGTTAATTTAACTCTATTGAGTCCAGAGCATCCATTGGTAGTATTAAGAAAAGCACGACAGTTCACTACTATAAAATATTTTGAAATGTATTCCAGAGACTTACTTGTACAGGTTTGTTACTATATATTACAATTACCTACTATAAATTGTTTATTGTAGACAGTGTTTTAATAATTATACTTGTGTCCTTATATTATTTTTATGGCCGTACAAGGCAATTACTATTTCTAATTATAAAAAATTGTCTATAATATTATTTTTAGGTGTTTTTTAATAAAAATACTTAACAAGTATTAATGCTATAATGTAAATGTTCAAAATCCAAAGTTTTTTTTTAATACTTAAGCATATTGTTTGCTGGGTTAATATTTCATAAATGTCGTTAAAATATAATTAAAACATTTATTCATTCTGCAAATAATTATTTTTTTAAATATTAAAAAAAAATATTTTAATAACATTTTTATTTTTATTTCTGTATGAGAAAAAATAAGGCGTGTTACGTTAATAAGTGTTACGTTTGGTTAAAATCTTAACACTTCAAGAGATCTTGCTTATTGAAAAATAACGTGTTTCACTGGTTTTAGGTAAACTTATACCATGTTTTTTTTTCAGGCTATTAAAATCAAACTTCATGAAGCTACGGGCAATCAACCTCACGATCTACGTCCATACAGACTACTGATATCCTTGTTAGATAAAACTGAAATTGGTCCTGTAATTCTAGACGATATATTATACGAGGTGTTTAGACTTCTATATTTATGTTGTCAAAAAGATACTAAAATTGACAAATCGTCAGAGCTAATCAAATCAGCAAATTTATTATTTAGCTCTTTAGAACCGAAATATTTATGGGAATATACGGGAAATATGTTTTCTAATGCGTGTCAGTCGCTGACTAAAGACGAGGAATGTGAAGGCTCGTTGGGTACCGTCAAACCAGTCGGTAGCGGTGACTTAACCCTGATTGAAATTTGTTCGTTAACAGATTTCTTACTAGATGCTATCTCGTTTGAAACGTTTACCGAAACTCCTAGTGAACACTTGCTCGAACTATTCATCCATATAGCGAGTACGTTGACGGACCATTGTGATATGTTGACTGCGGATCAGGCTAGCACATCGTTAATGCTGTTCTTGAAAATACTCTCTAAAGTCCAACCGACTTTGTTACCTCAGACAGACTTAGGGTACAGTTCAATGGATCAAACTATTGAACCACCAAAGAAAGCCACTGAGCCCGGGAAAATTGTTCAGTTAAACGTGGAAGTGCCAAAAATAAGTGGAGTCAAACGAGCGCCATCTCCAAAATCTAGGACTGCGTCAGACACTTCAAGTCTCCAATCGGAATCAACAATCGTAGCAGACACCCCTTCTTTAGATTTGCATTCAGACACCACTAGTGGAGTATTTGATGGTGATTCGATTAATTCTGCTATGATGGTACAACATTTTAATCATAAGGAACAACAAAGTATTTACAAATCATGCGTCAAACAATATGAGAAATTTTTCGTCACATTCGTCTATGGTGTACGAGCAAACATTGGTGAAACTAAAGGTTTATCAGTATTAATGGATGCATTAAAAGTGAAGTCCCCCCAAGCAACCGCCGAAGATAGAGCAAGGCAATTAGAAGAACTTTTAAAAACTGTACTTAACACCCAAAAACAATCAGTTGACGAAAACTATGAATACGAAGGTGCCGATGAACTATCACCTTTAACTATTTTAAATAATAAGCGCAGTGCTGGCCTTGAATGGACGAAACCTGTAATGTTGGCTTGTCGGGTGCTTGTTGATATATCAACGTTTCAAGCAATTCCTCTTTCCGACTCCACTCCGTCACTAATCAGTAACATTGATATGAAAGATTTGGACAACAATGTACTTCCTGAATGGTTAAAATTAATCATTGTGTGTTGCTGTTGGTTGGGAAATACAGCTCCTTCTCTACAATTAGTTACTATTGGCACTCTAGTGGATATAGTGGCTCTTTGTCGTAGTTCGCAACTGCGTTCTACATCAAACGAATCGAGAAACGGCGTAGTTTCATTAGTTCTATTGCCATTGTTGAAACCTGTACAACTGTATTACATTGAAAATCACACAAATGTTTTTCACGTGAGTAACTTGTTTGAAATAATTTTTTCAATTCAATTAAAATATTTAATGATTTTTAGGTTATTGCCCATTGGCTTTGGTTTCATTTAGCAAATCCACTGTATCAAGTCCGTTGCGTTGAATTGCTTTACCTATTACAGAGCTCTTTACATTCTAGTGATATTGTTGAAAACTGTATAGGTAAGCAGAGATGAGCATTATTCAATAAATTTTAAGTCAAATAACATCATTCAGATGTACAATTATGCATTTTATTCATGAATAACTTTATTAAATTTACAGTAAATTAATATATTTGTGACACATTTTTGCATTGTTAAAATCAATCAGTTGTATATAAAAAAAAATAACATTCTAAAAGTATACACATTCTTTTTTTTAAATAGGTGAAGAGTTAACATCCAGAAAGGCTTCGGATTTTCATAAATTGAATTCGTTTAGGAAGTTTTCTCTTTTGTGGCATGTTGGTCGAGAATTGGCAGCAAATTCTCAAAATGTTAGCGATATGTTTTATAAGTAAGTTAATTAAGTATTTAATAAAGAAATACGGAACAAATGCAGTTAAACACCCAAGATATTTTATTTTCATTTATCTACATGTTTTTCAAAATTACTTTTGTCAAATTTTAAAAATGTTTTTTTTAATATATCTTATTTTGTATAAAGAACTTAAAAAAATACAATATGAGAAGAAATTGAAAATCATACTTTTAAGTAATAAGCAAGACATTAAAAAAAAAATACAATATTAATTATAATTTGATTAACTTTTGTTTAAGTAAAAATGCTGGCTTTTTCTTAAAAATTTAATAACTGTCATAATTTAACATTATGAAAAATTTATTTTCAATCTACTTGTTTTTTTATTTTAATGTTTTTGGTTGAGGCAAAAGTTATCTATTATTTGTTTGTTTTCTCAAAATAGTTTTTTTTTGCATTATATCAAGAATTTAGAAACATTTATTTATTGATATTATGCAAGGAACAAAAATTCAAAAATATTTTAATTTTGATACTTTTTAACTTAAATGTTTTTTTTGGAAAATTAAGTTTTTTAAGTTATTGGTTCATAACTTAAGTTAACCACAACCAAGCAAAGTAATCAAGCTAGTTACAAGCAACCAAAATATTGTATTTTTCATGTACAAAATATTTGTCATAAATAGAAAAAAATTGCTTGGGAGTGGAAGCTAAATTGCATTTATGCCAAAAATAAACTTATGTCCCAAGTATTTATATGATGTTATCTATATGATTTTAGGTCAATGTTAAAAATGTTAGATAACTTGGAATTGGGTGAAAGAAATGCAATAAAAGTAGAAGCAGAAAGCTGGCTTTTACATTCGCTTTACAGAGGCGACATTGGCCGTCTGGTAGACCCTCTTATATTATTACTACTCGACCCCTGTACAGCAAGATTAAGTGTTCTTCATGCTAAAGTTACTCCAACACAATGTAACGAAGCACAGGATCATTCCGATACCAATTCCACCGACCCATCCGCCAAAATATATGCCATTAGTTCAGTTGATGGAAACACTATGTATCATGTTGCTGATAAATGCAAACAAGCAACAACTGTGGCTCCTAATCGAAGTAAACGTGTTTTCGCTATAACAACTTTAGCTGATCAAGATTCATCTAATCTCTTCAATCGTTATGTAACTGTCAAAAAATGTCAAATGATGACACGGTACGAACCATCAGTAGCAGAAATGTCAGAGTCTCATCATAAAAACATGTCTCTACTTCAAAATATTTCTGTTTTTGTCAATCCATTTTCTGTGGATCCTAATGTAACCAATAGCAATGAGTTTGATGAAGATTTTTCCGAAGAAAAAAAAGAGAGTACCCAGTACACATTAGAAATGTTGAATAAAATAAAACGATTTAAATCAAACGTTCAAAACACTGTACGTCGCTCGCCTAAGAGAAAACCTGAAAGTAAAAATGTTCAAAAATCAGTACAACGAACAGGATCATATTCATCACTTGATTCGATAAAAACTAACCCAGTCATGAACTCAACAACAATGATGTCATCTATTGATCTATTACATCTGTCGTCAATATCCGACACAATATTTGCCCGAGTAACTGATGGCGAAACTTATCGTAACAATATTCGAACATCAGCCTCGGCGACCGATATGAATGGTCATTACAATTTAGAGAATGAAAGCGATTTAGTTAGAAGTTATTCGTTTTGCGGAAATGAACAAATTAAAATAGACACAGACGAATCAACACCAGCCGATGAATATTTTGACCCTTCTAAATCTGACGAAATGTCTGTTATACGGGACGTACTTAATAGTGTTTTAGACGCAGTGGTCGATGAAACCATTGTTCCTTTGAATGACGAAGAAGAAGATGATTTGACTGAAGTCTCGGAATCAATCAAGGAAGATATTTCTATAGCGCCCCCAGAGTATAATATCGATGGAAATGTAAGAAATATACATTCTCATTTGTTGTTATATTGTGGAGTGTACGACGTCCAAAGGACATTGTACGCTTTTTGTACATTGACAAATATGTTGAAAACAAACGCTCGTGCACTTTTGTGTGCAGCCGCTACAACTTCTGTTCCAGTGAAATCTCAAATACTGAACCTTCTTTCTAGACACAGAAAGTCAATGTTTGGCAGAGGTTTTCACGGAGAAATCGATATGACTGGAATACCCTATAATCGAGGAAACAGCATGTACCTAGAGTTGCTTATATCAATGTGCCTTTATTACATAAGAAGTTACTATCCTAATTTGGGTCAGTCGAAAATTACGCAAGAAGACATTGCCGGCAATCGTCAAGTTCAAATGTCCAGTGTAGAACTATTAAGTCTGATATGTTTGGAATTAAGTGGCATCGTAAGGGACAGCGGCCGCGGCCTGGCTTGTTATTTGGCGGAATTGCTCGCTCGATGTAAGGCCCAAAAAGTGGCTTTGCACTGTTTGCTGAGTAGTGTACTAGAAAATTCAGGTCCGGAAATCAAAGCAACCAGCTTTACAGCTGAAATATTATCATTCAATAATCACGATCCTACTGACCAAGGAGCTATTGAGGGTAGGATGAACCGTGAATCCGAAGCGTTCCAAGCTTTGTTACTGCAACTTTTGCTATCGTTAATAATATTAGAGCACGAAGTAGACAACAGCCGGCATCGAGGTAACAATGTGTTGTCCGATACTCACACAGATATATCTGCTGATAATGTCGAAGGAACCGACGTACGATACTTATCTGGTAGACCGATTCCTATGCAACCCATGTTTGTAACCGCACTAGTTGCTGCTTTACACCCATCTGCTCGTATGAGACATTCCCACATCAACTGGACAACACTTGTGACGTCTGCATTACCATATCTGGGGCCAGCTTTAGTTAATGTCGTTACTGTTACTGTACGTCAATTGTGCGCAAATATTGAAACTCTAGCTGACGTCTACGCTGACAGTAGCAAAAATGTTAATTTGAGGTAACTATTAGTTATTGTAGTGTAGTCGTAAGGGTATACGGTTTGTGTACTCACCTTGCCACGTTTCTAAATGAAACAACAATATGACATATACATATATCATACAGTATACATGTGTATACTGTGTGTAGGAAAATCATGTACTCGATGAAATTCAGGGGGAAACAATATTCATTATGTGTACACCCTTATGACTACGCCACTAAATTTATAAAGTCTGGATACAAAATAATGATAAGGTTTAATAATTTTATCATTTTTTTTGTAGATTACCAGCAGATTATGCGATAACACAACTAGAAGCACTTACTATTCTATGTCATTTTTGTCTACTTGATACCGGACAACCGTTTAATAATCCATTAGATCAAAACTCTGGTGCAAATTCAAATACCCCAGCTCAACTTTTCAACAATCTCGTTCATGTATTTATACCCTCTCCTCTTTTAACCGTAATTATTACATTTTTTTTTTTTTTTTGTTACTAGTAATTTCTTTAGCCAGTTTAACGTTTTCCTCCTTACTTTTTAGCTACAAGATCAATCGTTAAATGACGAAAGTGAACCACAATTGGGAGTCAGGCGATCTCTGTTGGCCAGCTTACCGAGAATAGTAGCAAGTGTCTCATTATTGTGGAGAGCTTTGTGTACCGGTAAACAGAGGTACGTATTATGATTAAATTTCATTCTTGTTTTAATTTTATTTTTCTAAAATGTATTAATATTTTATTCTTAAAGTGAAAACAATGTAGCCGGATGTCCTAGGTTAGTAAAAGGTCAGCTATTAGAATTATTAAGCCCAATAGCGGAACACCACGGAAACAGCTTTTTGACTGCATTCTCAATTGTGTGGAAAGAAAGACGATCACGTTCATCCGTTATGTCTCCATCGGTAAGAATAAAATATTTTTTTAATTCAATAAATACATTGAATTTCATTTAATTGTGTTAATGCAGATTATTCCCGAAGCAACTGAAATGCAGTTAATACTAGTTCAGTTGTTAAGCTCTATAAAATCTATGCCGCTAGATTCTCTCATACAAACTATTCATCAAGTTGTTAAACAACCGTCTCTCAGTCAAGTGAGAATAATTATTCTTTTTATTTATTAATAGGGTATTAATTATTTTCTTTTTGTCAGGCGGGTCAGCAAGATACTCAGATTAGTATTGAAGTCAGTGTATTAGAACTATTTATTCATTACGTACAACTTGCTCCCTGTCACTATTTGGCTGAAACGTGGCCTTCACTTCTTGGACTACTGAAAGAAGGGTTAACACTGTCGCCACCTTCTCAGTTTATGTTGTTGTCCGTATTAAGTCAATTTGTACACAGAGCTCCTGCTCCGTTGGTCGAACGTAAAGATCAAAAAGAACTCCAAGATATCACGGCAAAGGTATATTGAAAACAATTTATAATTATTTATATAGTTTAATAAGATAAATTTTGTATTTTTTAGATGGTCGAAAGTTGTTCACAAATAGCAGGTGCTTGTTTGGAACAAAGTTCGTGGTTACGAAGAAATGTGTCTGTGAGGGAAGACGAATTATCTACGGCTATAACTGAAAAAGATATAGACAAAGGTAATTACTAATAATCAGTTTGGTATTACTTGATAATATTGAATTGCTTAAATCATTGTTTGTTTCTTTTCTAATTTTTTTATTATACTATACAAACTTTTAGTTGGAAGTGGTAGTGGAACTAACGCCCAGTATAGTATACCAGCCCAAAATGTTCTCGCACAACTCCTCGCCCCTCTTTTAGATATAACATTTGGTAATCAAGAAAAAGAGAGAGTGTGTACTATACTTACAATGGTAATGTACAATGTAACGCCTTACTTAAGGAACCATACGTAAGTTAACTTTAATGTTTTTAATTTAAATAATTAAATATTATTATAAACCATCAATTTTTTTATTTTTGTCTTGTATAATTTAGAAATAAAAATATGCCAAGTTTCTTTGCTTGTTCTCAAATTTTGGCCAGTATAAGTACCTATCAGTATACACGTAAAGCTTGGAAAAAAGACGCAATGGAGTTACTTCTTGATTCTACATTGTTCCAAATGGAAGACCGCAGCTTACAGTATTGGAAAGTTATTATTGATAATTTAATGTCGCAAGATACAACGACGTTCAGAGATTTTATGGGTATGTTTATAATTTTTTTTAATATCAATTTTCATACATACTTATATTAAATTGATTTTTGTATGTAATTTGTCTCTGATTGTTGAAGGTCGAGTGAATATGAGTCAAGCAAACTCGTTGAATTTGTTTTCCAATAGAGAACAAGAATACGAACAGCGAGCCCAATTATTAAAGCGGTTAGCGTTTGTTTTACTGTGTAGTGAAAAAGATCAATTCCATAAACATGTTCCTGAAATACAAGGTATATACATTGGTGTAGTTGTGTACACTAGCCACGGTACACGTGTACCTCGAGGCAGATGCACACTGCGTTTACTCTAGGGACAACACTACTGAACAAAACTAGAACATTATTATTTAACTTGAATATTCTTTATTACCTGTAGAAAGACTCGTTGACACGCTTCGAATGCCGAATTCGGGCCCGGGTATCCACGCTCAAGTGTTCCTATGCTTCAGGGTTTTATTGTTACGGATGTCCGGCCATCACATAACTTCCATGTGGCCAATTATTGTTAGTGAAATGGTTCAAGTCATGATTCACATTGAGCACAACTTGAGTACGGACACAGAAGAGTTCAGGTATTTAAAGACTATCAAATTCTTTTCAAAAAGAAAATAATTCTAATTTTCATTTTCAAAAAATAACATTTGTACTATTTTTTGGGGCATTTGGCTGTTCTTCCATTTTTTGGCTTATTGCAGGAGAAATACCAGGTATGTTTTAAGTACGCTTGTTGCTGGTTTGTCATGATGCTTTTATGTTGAGTGTCCTAATGTAGTTTCATTCATTATAATGTCGTAACATCTTATTATACCAAGGTTAAGTCAATGTCGCTGCTTTTTAATGTGTTTTTGGTGTCTTTAACTGATATTCTTCTATTTACCTACCTAATTTTTTTTTTACAAAAAAAAAACATAATTTAACTTAATTAAAACTAATAAGGCTAATGGTTTGGAAAAACCAGTAAAAATTAATCAGTGTTTCTTTTTTTCCAATAACCCACAATGTATCCATTCCTTGATTTCCCATTAATTATTATAGCAGTGAAGAATTGAATATGGCCGAGACTTCTCCTAAAGTGATTACATCATCAAGGAGGCGGAAAAAATGGAATCAACGAAACAAATATAATTTACAAGCTGCGGAAAATAAACAGAGTTCAGCAAATTCTAGAAAATCTACTGTCATTGCCAACCATTCGATAGAAAAGTAAGTTCTAATAATGATGAACAAAAAAAAAACACCGAATGAGGAAAAAAAAGAACACTTTTTAGTTTTTATAAAAGCATACTCAAAATAATATTCACTTGTTATTGTTGAAATGAGAATATCACTTAATCGATTGTATGTTGTTAAATTGTATTTATTAATTAATTGCATTCTAACTAAAAAAATAAATTAAAAAAATATTGACTTGACCTTGATCAATAACTTTAATTTTGGTGTGTGGAAAATATATACAATGTCAGTAGTCATTACATATTAGTTTAATTAGCTACCGGTATTTTTACATTTTTTTTTTGTAAATGAGTAATAATTTTAGTAGCCTCATCCAAAGAGTTCTAATATCTAATTGAATAAACTTATTTACAGATATAGTATCATAGAATTTACTATTCGAAACTTAATTGAAATCGCAAACAAACACTTACATAACAACTAAATTGTTTATTCTGGTATAAGAACATCTCTAAATGTAACCTAACCAACCACTTTTCTATGTATGAGTGTACACAATTTTGAGGTACTCATTTTGAATACACGAGTACATTGAAATGTGGGATGTGAATACTCACTACATATACCCTACAACTATGCCACTGCCTAAAATGTAAAGTTAATTTCAAAATAATTTTTTTTTTTAATTGTTTATGTTTAAAAGTTATAACAGCAATTCATAATTAATGTGAAAGAGAAAGTAAACTAATGAGTTAACCCTTAAAATGTAGACACCTTAGAATTCATTGAAAAACAAACATGTTTTTATTGACGTACTACTTATTTACATAATACTTTTTCAGTTATATATTACTAAAATAAAATTATTTGAAGAATTTGTTTGCACTATATTAAAGTATTAAGGTAATATGTAAACTAATATTACTAATGAGTACATTGTTACAATAAATTATTGCCACTAATTATTAAACCCGCTCATATATACATATTAATTTCGTACTATAAACGTTTGACTTGACATTTTGTTAAGTTAGATACTATTTTATCTACATTATTACTTTATCGCAGATCTACCATTTACGCTTATGGTTGCAGCAAATAGCATAGTGCATGATTTTTTTTTTATGATTATTTGTTTGTGATTTGATTAAAAGCATGAAGTTCAATTTATTATTTGTTTGTTAAAAAAAAAATGTCACAGTTATAATAACAATGAGTGCAAAATGTTTTACTTTAACATAATAAATTATATACTGACAAACATAGTCAATTGTAATTTGCATAAGTTTGTAGTAAAATCGATTAACTTGTTTTATCAATACGGTATATACAGTATAAATAGCCGGTAGTCTATTATTGTATAAAACAAGTTTTATAGAACATTAATGAACTTGAAAGACTGTCAAAAACCTTTTGTGTACTCTCATATTTTCATTTCAAAACCTATTTGTATGTTTTTTATTTATAGTTGTTAAAAATAAGATTTTTTTGTTAGAAATCATTAAAAGTTTTTGAATTAGTTTTAATTAGACTATAGTGTTTGATTATAAAAAAAAAAAAATACATAAAAAGTTATTATGTAATAAAAAGTCTTTTCGTTTAGTTACTATTTTATGTAGATGTATGTATTACATGGTTTTTTGAATTTCAGTTCTCATATACGGCTATTGTCGGGTCTCGATTGGACATGGGTTGTGAATAGTAACAACGGCCTTCATGCTACCGGTAATCCTCAATGGTTACAGCTACAGTTGGCTGCAGTAAAGCTCCTTAGCGTCGCCATTCAACTTCCCGCCGATATTCTACCTCAATTTCAAATGTAAGTCGATTTGTCTAATTTTTCATAAAAAAATATACAGTGGTGTCACTTATGAATTATGTGCTTAGGTACAAATGGGCTTTTGTCGGGCGACCGGAATTCACACCAAACGAGCAAAATTCAGTAGAATTTGTTCCCCACGTAATGAGGATAGCCAGGATAATGGATTCGAAGGTAAAATTTAGTAAATAGCAGACAACAATCTTAATCAAAATTTGATTTTAAGTGCTTGGTTAGAGGTATGTACTTTAACATATTAAAAGTCCCCATAGATTAGTCTAGTGCTAATCTATCTCAGTTTTTTTATAGCCTATACAAGTTCAACTTTTTAAAAAAATTTCCAATATTTTAAATAATCGATACAAATGTTGGAACAAAGTTATTCAAATTTTAATTTCCTAAAAATAATGTGTTTTTCATTTTTTTAATTAACCCAATCTATTTATTACAAGAGCTTAAAAAAACAAAATCGCGCCAGACTATTCTACGGAGACATTTATTAGGTTGATGTGCATTCTCCACCATAGCATTAAAAAAAAAATTATTTTTAGATGGGAATAATGTAATGGCCTGTTATGTATTTTTTAGCAAAAATTGATTGTGACTTCGTTGATACAGTCAACTTTTTATTGAATATTTTTAATGTATTATTTTTTTAATCAATTATAGTACGGAAGTCCAATAGAAGCATATCCTGATACATTATTGCCGACCGGTTCGTCAGCACGTTCGCTGCAAGACCTGCATCCGTTCTTTTCAGCCTTGAGCACCGGTGAACCCCACCCGTCCTTAAACAGTACCATTAGTCAACTAGAGCACGAGCTAGAGTTGGATTTCCTAGAGCCAATACCGTCCAGATAGGCAAATGTAAAAGACAGCCTGTACCTACGACAAACTGTGATGATGTTGTACATGTAAATAGAAAACTTAAGTTATTTTAAAACGTAAAATATATATATTAAAAAAAAAAAATTAATAATTTTAAATATTGTTATTTTTGCAATGATTGTTTAAATGTCATGAAATATTATTATTATTATTATTATGGTTTTTCTGATTGTTGAAGTTTTGTTTCTTTTTTATTTAAGAGTTGGTGATACGATCATTCCGTTTTAATTAGTGAAATGAATACGCATTAAAAATGCCTACTGCAATCCATAACATTATAATATATATATATATATATTTTTTTTTTTAACACTACTTAGTAAATTATTGTTGAAAAATACACTTGCTTCGAGCACATGAAACATTAACTTATTAAATTCTATGTTACCTGTTAATGTTGTTAAGTTTATCATGTTTAGGACCTCGATTAGTTTGTATGTATTGTCAATTGTCATTTATAATCGTTTAAACTGATAATATATCAATATATGTTAAAAAGTTCTAAATGGTTATATTTATAAATAATAATATGGCTTTCTATCAATTGGTTTTATTATTATTTTTTTTTTTTTTATAAATGTGATGTTCAGTTTATGAAACAATCTATGGTCTATACGTATATTTTCTACAAATGTTTCATTAGAATTATAGTTTTTTTACACAATCATTCCTTTTTTTCTTGAACAAATTTACACTTATATTTTTTCAATACACAGTGAATCATAAATTACCAGCCCTTTCACACACAATCAATACTGATGACTATTTTATAGTTCTTAAACTAACCCTTTTATTATTTTGAATTTTAGCGATTACATTGAAATTGCGCCATGTGTTGGCTATAACCTTAATAACACTCAAGCTTAATAGTGGCTGAATGTTATTGTCGAATCAGTTGCAAATTAAAAAAAAAACATAATGGGGTTTAATATAATATTAAATATTAATAACCAAATGATGTTTAATGTTGACAAAATACGACACATGAACAGAAAATATTGTTTTTATTACCCCCAAATTTTTTACTAAAAAAAAATATGTGTATTTCGAAAAAGGTCCGTTTTGCCTTACAATGGAATCACTGTGTCGATCTGTTTAATTATTCAATTTGTGAAGTCATTTAACACAAGTGAAAAAAGAACCTGTTAAACCAATATCTTCTCAGCTCTGCAACAAACCTGGTAAACTACAGTAGTTAACAGTAAACTTGAGTTTATTGATCAAAAATGATCTATATTATGTATATTTTCAATTTGATCATCTAATATATGTATTTGAATGGAATTTTCTGGAATAAAATATTTTTCTCGAATTGTACAATCAATTTACAGGTAAGTTAGCTAACACAAAGAATAAATTGGCAATGGGCGATTCAGTTAGTATTAACTATTTAGGTAGGTGTACAAAAATACTGACTTAATTTACCAAGGCTGAATACTTTTGAACGTTAGTATTATGATTTTAGAATTTAATTATGGCCTTTCAGGAAAACAAGTTCCTGCAAAACTTACATTTTTTACTTTAACCAATTTAATATTATTTATATAAATTAAACAATACTTTCGTTTGAAACGTAAACAATTAAATCTCTTTTTAGCTATCATAAAAAAAGTAAGTAGATTAAAATTTTTTTTTTCTATGTTAATGAAACGTTCCGGACAGGATAACTTGTTAAAACAAAATACATTTTTTTTATTATTGTATTCCCCGGACTTATTGTCATTATGGTTTTTATAAATTATTAACTTGTATCAATATTATTTTGATCATTTTTTTCAACTCGGTATTTTCATTATACCTACCCATTTCAGTTTTTTGAAATAACCGTTTTGGAATTTTCAGTGTTTAATAACAATTAAAACGTATAATATTGTTATGCTGTTGAAAGCAATGGCCTCTATACTTTAGATATTATACTCCATCTATACTACTCTATACTTAATACTTCCTCTGTAATGTTAAGCGAACACCTTACGTCGACTCGTAGCAACACCATAATACTCGGTAGTTGGTAAAACTGAATAATATAATATGCTAAATAAAAAAATGAAAAAACAAGCGCAGGTGGCTTTATGACTTACATTACATCACGTCGAGTTGGTATTTATAATTCATCGTTCCGCCGTGTAAATATAATTAAACAAAACGTGTTGTTGAAATTTACAAATCGACAATGCGCACGTAGGTACCTGCTTTAAAGTACCACAAACGTTTTTATATCGAAATCAAATTCAAATTTGGCGTTGCTAATAAGCTAGGTGGTTTACTATTTTGTTTAAAAAACAGACCCTAAACGAGCGGCAATTTGTCGTGAATAATTTATGACTATACATATAATTATTAATTATTATTATTATAGACGATTTTAATTGTTAAGGCAACACCTTAACCTCAACAGATGACATGCTACTGCAGTCTGCTCTAGAAAACGAAAATGAAACGAATTTGGCTTTTGAATAAACAGCAAATATGGGTATTCTACTATGTAAACGGTACCCCGAAACATAGTTTTTGGAGTTCAAATTACAAATATTTTCACTTAACCGACATTTTTGGTGACGTCGAAATTTATTGCAATCGCTTTCCAAAAAAATGTTGGCCAAGTAAACGATACAAATATTTCAACGCGCCATTCTTTCACTTGCCAAAAGCACTATTGTCGCACATATTACGCGTTTGATCTAAAATTACCGGATGACGTTTTTGATTACAATCTCAAAAGAACAATATATCGCAGCGAGGTAAGTGTACATGAGCACATCAGTGTTTCTATTAAGCTATATAGTCGATGGGGAAAAAAAATATTCTTGAAAAAACACACCTTTTGTCACACGGCGTACGCAAGATAAATATAGATCGTTGTGCAAAAAGTCTACAAATGACCTACTCGATTATAACTTTAAATGTTATGCGACCAAAAATAATTTAATTTCTGTCTGTAGTATATCCCTCGAAGCTTCAAAAAATAAGTATAAGAAGTAACTTTAAAAATTTGTTCTCCGACAAAAATGGAAGTTTAAATATCTTCATAACCGTTTGTATTTAAAAAAAAAATTCATAGTTTAATATCTCAACTGTTATGATAATATTATAATACATAATATATTACTTCTTCTTCTTCACAGCTTTTACAGTCCATTTAGATTTTAGGACTAAATATAATAATATATTATACTACAAATAACAAATTATTGTCATAGTTAGGCGGTTCATAGTCAATACCATACGAATAAATAAATAAAAGTTCAAAGTTAATAAAAAAAAATTACAAATTTAGATTGATTTTGTAGAATAACTAGGCTAATTATATTTGTCTTACACCGTACACGTCTACAGCCCGTACACTCTACTAATTGTTCACACGTAGACATTTCCGACATATGTCCGAAAACGACAGCACTCCAACCAAATAGATCCAAAGACATTAGTTATTCCGGTAATCGTTGCCAACGATGTGACTATGACACTTTGGAACCCCCTCTCGCCGCCACCACCACATCATATCAAATTATAATCACTTTTTCCTGCACCGCACGTCATACCATCTTTCAATGTCTGTGTGACTTCATCAGTCATTCATTCAGTTTTCAGCCGTCATCCTTTGCCCGTTATTGGCTAATCATACGTTTTCGCAGTAGTAGGTACATTATAATATGTGTTTTTTTAGTAATAATTATTAACAATGTCATTGTTTTCGGTGTTGTAAAAATACATTACATCGCTTTGTCTTTGCAGTGATACGGAGTACAGCCAACAGAACATCACGATAGGCATCACTTACAATGTCCTTAATTCAAATGAACAGTCAAAATTTGTGACACTAATTAAAGTTTATAATCAAAAGGTATGTGAACGAGTATCATTTTTGTATAATTATTATTATTAAACCGTATATAATACACGTAGTAGTAAGGTAACAACGTTAAATCCAAAATCGGTTTTACTAGGGCAATGCCACTTCTCGAATACTATTTAATAATTTAATTTATTAAATCAATACTTTTTTATTAGTCCAAATTAATTTTCATTGTCTTTCACTTTTTTCGCAGTGTAAATATGTTATAGTACCTAATCATGATGGCACATTTTGATTTAAAATATAAATAATAGGTATTTTGCATGTATGTTGTGTTTCTTGCTGGGTATTATGTTAAAAATATAACTTCTCATCTATTTTGCCCTGTTGTATTACATTTATTATATACATGTGATAGCATTTGCAATTATGAATTATTTATTTTTCGTAATATACATAAAGACATAGACAATTTCCTAAAGATAATTACTATTGTTTCTTTTTTTCACAGAAAAGTTATATACTTACATTTTTTATTTTTGACATTGAAACTTTAATAACGAGTGTACATTGCTTAGTAGTTAGTTACCTAGCTATAATATTATGGAACTAGTTATGAAGGTCTTACAATGTAAACCACTTTGACTAAACTAGTTAGTTTCATTTCATGTATTCATCTGACATAATATGTGGTTTTATTAAAATATTATATTTTATTTTAATTTAATTTTAAGTATATTATATTATTAATGTACCTTAATATTTTCAAATAATTAGAGTGTTGTATAACTATGTTATCGACTTACTTATTTAACAACAAACAATAATTCTATATAAACAATATATTACTACTTTATTTATACTAGTTAATACATCCTAATTAATATTAAATTATATTGAATTCTTATAGCCTAGGCAAAACTATAGTTACATTAATCATTAGCTATTTTCTTTTCTAGTAAGTAGTAATATTTAATGTCTGGATTAACATTTAAATTATTTTCATTTTAATGTATTTCCCAGAAATTAATTACTTTATAACCATAAAGAAAACGAACCAGACGAAGTACGATACTTCTCTTCAAATTATACAAGTAGGTGCCTTTTTGTAAGCCCACAAGGTCACATAACTTAGTCAACGAATAATTTATTTTAATGATATTGTATTATAATAAAATAATTTTATAAATATAATACTTTATAGATAGCATAATAACCTAATGAAAAGAATTAAAAAATTAAAATTTACTTATTTATATATTTCTTGAAATTTATATTTTAAAAAAATAAATTTTTTTGTTTTAATATTAATTAGTGTTTCACTAATAAATTTGATAAAACAGTTCTCTTTTCAAATATAGTAATTTTTTCATAGATTTGCATTAGGCTTAAGAAAAGAGCAGACGTTCATCACTACACCGCCTGCACGGTGTTACATATATATCAGTAGTGACCTGCAATTAATTCCTGCACTAGTGCCTATTCAACTCCCTTTAGTATTTGCTCAGGAACAAATATAATTTTTTCGGTCCTTAAATAGAATATGAGTAACATTGATAATTTCATATTCGGTCTCTATATTATATAATAGGATATATTTTACTGATACAAAGAAACATTATACATTTAATGTCAGTAAATATTTATGAATTGTACATTCTTTTACTATTATTAGATTCTTTTATTAGTTTGTTATTTTTCTGTTGAAACCATTGTTTAATGCATACTTTATTAACAATATTGTTTTTTTTTTTTAGGTAACTGAAAGAAAATGTTTCTTTGGGATTGGGTTACAGGTGTCTTGGGGTATTTAGGTAAGTCTTTTAGTAATTAATTAATGAAAATAAGATTGTTTATTAATGTTGTACATAAATTCTACTAGGCATCAGTTATACGTATAACTGTTAGGTTATACTTATTAAAACCAAGATATGTTCAAATTTAACAAAAAAACATATATTTATTCTGTTTAAAACTGATCATTTGTTATTGAACTACAATTAAACTCTGAAAAAAATTATTAATGTAAATTTATTGAGAGATAATCCAATAGACTATTTTGAATAAATTTGTATTGTATTAAAATACTGTCACATATTATGTGTGACATTATTATTTTTAACTTTTGTCCATTCATTTCACATCATTATTCGTTTATAATCTTTGATTTGCCTATATGACTTATTATTTTAAAAGTTTGTCAATGTAACTGTATTAATTATTACAATAATTTAATTGTACCTATATTATTTTTCAAATGATTAGTTGATTCTATTAATCAGGCGCGGATTCAGGATGTCTGATTGGGGGGGAGGCTATCAAATAATATCAATAGAGTATATCAGGGTTTACATGTTAACATTTTTTGAAATCAGGATAATTATGATTGAGACGAAGTTTACCTCGAAATTATTTATTAAAGTAAACCAAAATTGAAAATATTACGTGCAGACTATTGGTGCCCTAATTTTCATTATATTTTAGTTCCAAAAAGTAAACTTCAATAAATAATTAAAATTTTTACTGTAATAAATAAACAAAAACAAATTTTAATTAGAATTGACCGAAAACCAATATCATTTTTACAAAATATTATATAAAATATAGGAATATGTAATAAGAATAATTTTATGTTTTTCTCGTGCAAGTTTTGATATTATCCTATATAAGATAAAGTTAAATATAGTATTATTACTTTATATTTATAGTGTATACCTATAATAATTTTCACCAGCCTCTTTTTTTTTTAGATTTGGGGGGGGCATTGTTACCATGGCCTCCCCCTTGTATACGCGTCTGCTATTAATTTATAATAATAATATATTTTTTTTGCATCAGGATTATGGAAAAAATCAGGAAAATTACTTTTCCTCGGGTTAGACAATGCCGGAAAAACTACTCTGTTGCATATGCTAAAAGACGACCGTCTAGCTCAACACACACCTACATTACATCCAAGTACTTGACATTATACAATCGCACATTAATTTGTACGACTAACTAAACATATCTTTTCTATCGATTTATAGCGTCTGAAGAATTATCAGTCGGCAATATTAAATTTACAACGTTCGACTTGGGCGGCCATTCTCAAGCTCGAAGAGTGTGGAAAGATTATTTCCCGGCTGTAGACGCAATTGTCTTTTTGGTTGACGCATGCGATCGATCCAGAATAATGGAGAGCAAAGTAGAGTTGGACTCGCTTTTGCTCGATGAATCTTTGTCAAACTGTCCGGTGCTTGTTCTGGGCAATAAAATCGACAGACAAGGAGCGATTACTGAACCCGAATTGAGATCTGTTTTTGCTTTGAACCAAACTACAGGAAAGGTGTGTGAACATTTTCAATAATAATCATTAGGCCGATGTTGGCTAGTAGAGTGGTGTGGCCGTAGGGTATACACTTTTGATTACCTTAACATTTTTACTGAGTACACACATAATAGAAAAATGGGAATTTACGTACAGTGTTTACCCTTACGGCTTCGCCATCGAAAAAAATAAAACAATAGTTTAATTGATTGTACGCTTTTAGGGACGAGTGGCTCGAACAGAATTGCCGGGACGTCCGTTAGAAGTTTTTATGTGTTCGGTTTTAAAACGCCAAGGTTACGGAGAAGGATTTAGATGGTTAGCACAATATATCGATTAAGTCTCAATCGACTTTGTTTACATATATTTTTCAACAAATATATTTTTATTTTAAATTAATTATTCTTTTTTACTGTATTTGTTCCCTCAATAGTATAAATTATGCAAATATATAATGCCTTAAACTACAATCAAATAATTATTTATGTATAAAAAAAAAAAGATTTTCAGTTCTAGTGTTGAATGTATGTTATACTAGAAACGAACACATGTTTTGTTGTACCACATAATATTTTTTTATTTAGGTGTACAGTTAATAATAATAAATATAATCGATTATTTTTTTCAATCGTTTTATTTTTAGGTATAATAGATATATTTTTTTTATAAATATTGTGTTATGTGACTAGAAAAAAAAACCATGTGTAAAAATTATACAATCGAGAATTAAATTACGGTTTAATTCTAATAGTCTTATTTGTGAACATGTTCCAATAAATTGCATAATGCCGATATGTAACTTTGAGCCATTTGCAACGTCTCGTATTTTGAGAGTTTGTGGTCGTCCTCTGTTGTAGTTGGTATTGCTTCGCGTAACCGATCAAATGCCTCGTTCAATCCGTTCATCCGACGGCGTTCCCTGGCGTTAGCGGCCAGTCGTCTTCTCCGGGCCACAGTCGGAGATAGCGATTCTCTGCTACTTGGCCTCTTTGGGGTATTTGACGTTCTACGGTACAACAAATTGCAAACGACTGATAAGTTCTTTAAGAAAACAACTAAAACAATAGGTTGTCCAAACACTTGGGCGGGTGCAAATGTCATGAAACTCATAAATATTGAACAATGGCTTATAGAATGAAGTATGGTAATTTGTTTGTTTGGTATATTATCGGTGCAACACGATAAGTGGGTACTTACTTGGTATTATTGTATAGGCATACGTTTTTAACATCTTATTGTTCAATTGTTGAAGTATTCTAATACTTACAACCTAATCAATGCTACGTTCAGTACTGTGATAATGAAATCACTTAGAAAAAGTGGTTAAAAGTAATTAATGTATGCATATAAATTGCTAGGTATGAAGGCAATTTGTGTATTTATTATAATCTTGATATTGGGTTGTTTATTTATTACTCGATACTTAACAGATGATACCTATCATTAAAAAAAAAAAATTTGTGGAGGGGTACGGCATAATTGAGCCAGGACTGAAAATTATTTTGTTATTTGCGATTCGAAATAATTGTATCTGTTTGATAGTAATTAATGTATAATGTTTCTTGGCTGCGTTACACTTTTCTGCACAATTGTCAAATATTTTTAAATAGAATTATCTGTTATACTGTTTGTAGCCGTACCTATATTTAATGTTGGATTTTAAAACATTTCTTTGTATTCATTAGATTAGCATCTATTTAATCGACAATTTTTTTTTATGATTACTGTGACCATGATTAACTGTGGCTTTAAAATATTATTTAAAATGATTAATACATATTTAATCGAATTTCCTATTGTACCTATAATACTTAATGACGAAGGGGGTGGAAATGTTATTGACAAGGGCGGGAAAAACTTTGTCCTAAGCCCCTAGAATATTTTTTAATGGTTACCATGACAGTTGGAGCACGATAGTACCCAATTATGTATTTCAAATACTACAAAGCCGATAATAAACTTAGATACCTAATTTTTAAAGGTTGAAAGATGTTGGAAACAAAACTTAAAAAAGAGAATATTTTTTCACACAAAACATGGTATTTCTTTGTAGATAACTTGTATGCATTTTAGGTAAAATTTACTCTTCAAGACATGTAGGTACCTATTTTTTCTGAACTAGGCGATCCATATGGATTCTTTGTTGAACTATATTTTATTGTAATATAATATCCAAAATATAGTGTGAAAAACAAACTGTACCCACCCAAAGTATGAGCTGTCCCATTCGGGCGCACTGTTCGGTCTGGAAGGTGGCGATTGGACAGCAGTGTCTGAATGTTGGCCAGGACTGTCGTGCCAGTGATCGACGTTGAATATGCTCGGCGGGTGCTGCGGGTGTGTTCCGTACGGCGGCAACTGATGCTGTTCCGCCGCTACGGACAACTGTTGCCAGCAGTTCCAGTAGGCAGTAGATCCGGCGTCGCGGTGGTGCTGCGGCGATTCGGCCGAACCGTCGGAGTGTGCATGAGAATCGCTGGCCAACAACTGCAGTCCGTAACGGCCGCCGCCGCCAAACCCAGCGTGTGTGTTAGACGTGTGCACTAGATCCATTATTGCGCGTGATCATTTGCATGTTGCGAACCCGGTGCAATTTTAATTGCTCGACGGTTTAGTCTGTAATGGATATTTGTACAGAAAAACAAATTGTTTACTAATAATTTATATTTAACTGTCTAAATATTTATAGCGAAAAATTCTGCAAATAAACATTTTAGTACATTGTAAAATACTTCAAGAAAATCCATTACATTTTGTTATTATCCTCCAAAAAATCTAAATTAAACTACCACTTAACACAATTTATGAACTGCCAAAAAATGGGTGCAATTTTGAATTAAATAACAAGTGATAATTTGTAAATAAAAAATTGTTTTTTTTATAAAATCTCAAAAATATTTGATTTAAATGTATTTTAAATTGATAATGTATTTTTTGAACAATTCAAATAAATTGTTTTAAAAAATAACTACATGTTATCCGTTTGTTTATTATATAATGTATTGTAATATATAAAAAAGTTATCAAATTCAATTTTTGAAGTGAAAAAATAATTATTTATTTTAACGTTTGTTTAAATAATTTATGAACTTAAAATTACCATTTCTATTATTATCATTATTATTTAACAAGAATCAAAGTACATTTTATAGTCCATATTTTGATGAATCCTAATCTGGGAAAATATATATGTTATTATTTAGATAAATTTGATTTGATTTTATTAATTTATTTTTATTGATAAAAATTTAACAAATTATCTAAACCAGATAATTTAGAAATTTTCTTTGCCTAAAAAACATTAAAAACTTAAAATTAGCGTTACGTTAATTTTTATTTAAACAAATCTCTCGCTAAAAAATAAATGTAGGTATTTTGAAAATCAATAAATTTTAAATGTTTTTAGTATCCTAAGCCCTCCCTTCCCAAAATCTTTGCTCATGTATAAATTGTAAAGGATTACACCCACCCACCGTTGAATTTTTTTTTACTCTAAAATTAATTATGTCTATATACAATTTGATAGGTGTAGTAACCGGATTTTTTTTACAAAAAATATGTGTAGGTGTAAAATGACCTCTTAAAAAAAAAAAAAAATTATTCGAATGAAAATTAAACATCAATTACAATATTCATTTTTAGTTGTAATTCAGGCCAACCGAATACAATTGGCAATTGCATAATGCAATTTTATTTATTATTACAATTAAATTATTTTAATTTTAATAATACTCTATGCGAATGCTGGTTGTTTTTTATTAATTTAAAGTAAAAAATAGATTTTTTTTTTTACGAAGTCCGATGTGTAATTAGTTTAATTAAAAATAAAAATGTATTATATTAACACTACAAGTAAATCAATTGATTGTCGAGCGACGGCCGATCGAAACCGGCGGTATAAATACCTGTTGTGGCGGCGAGTGCACACGTACGTCGCTGGCCGTCTACCCTTGTGTATAGCTGCAATTCACGGCGCGGAAGAGAGGAGTGAGTTCCGGATGGCACGAGTCCCAAACGCTCATTGAAGGGCACGCGCGGCCACAGACAACATATGGCATCTGTACACGAGCCGCTTAGATCTCCTATCTCGTTGGACGGTCATTACAAAAAATTATTATACACATATAATACAACGTTAACCCCTCCTACGTCGTGTGACTTCATCCCCCAAAGTAAAAAAAAAACAGAAATATATTTCAAACGGTCTAACGGTTTCTTTACCCAAAAGTACTTACTTGTTAAGTGTGCGCGGCCAAGACGTGTGTGTGTGTGTGTGTGTGACTGCAATTATTATAAGTATGTTTTCATTGTATATAATTTTTTTGTTTAATTGAAGGTTGAGATATTATTTTGCATACATTCACCACCGTCAATTATAATTATTATATCGGTATGGAGACCCCGTATACTACCTCTATATAGGTATTGTATTTTTATCCCGTGCCGAAAACGCAATAGTATAATAATTATTTATATTATGTTATAATGTACGGCCAGATGTTGGCATATACGACGCGCAGTGGTCCTGTACATGGAAATATATTATACACTACCTATTAAGAAGAATATTATGTAAAAGGTAGAGGTACGCGGCCAGAATAATATACTTTGCGCGAAAAACACCCTCCTTATACGAATCCGCCCTTGTCTGTTTGCTGGCAGAGAAAAATGAGTTTAGACCCAAATCAAAACTCAAACCAGAAAACCTTAACGTCTTCATTAATAACAACGTACCTACCTAAAATAATATGTATATCAACGTGTGTATCATTATTGTTATACCTACAAGTTGGCTGGTACCGAAAGTAATATTTTATATAAAAAAAAAAAAATGTAGGTAAATAATTATATACCTACTTAAACGAGATCTTAATTAATTGGCTTATTTATCGGCAAACCCCGGGCAACAGACGGATATCGGGTTTGAATTATTTTAGCTCTCCATAGTGGACGATTTAAATTAGTCAATGATAATTAATATAATCACATATTATTATGTTCAAATGAATATATTATTGGGGAAAATACGCACCAGTGATAAGTACCAATATTGGATTTTGTTTTAAATAGGTAAAGAAAGGCAGTAAAATATGGAAAAGTAAAAAATACTTTTAATAGTAAATACGTATTATTGTTGATTAATATTACAGTTTGAACTTGTAAAAAATTAAAATTGTCTATTTAACCAAGAATTTGTGTAATAGGTATTTTTAAAAAAATATATTCCCGCAGGCTTACAAATTGGCGCAACTAGTGAGGGGGTTAAGGAAGTTCAAACGTTTTAAAAAATTTGAAAGCTCCCCCAGAATTTCAGTAAAAATTATAAACCTTACTCGGGGACTGTGCCTGATTGGTTGCTGACATTTTTTAAGAGCCTGTACAAGTTTAAAAGAATTTGAACTTCTCTAGCCCCCTCTAGTTGCGCCATTGGGCTTATATTTCTAATTTTTAAAACTCTTAAATTCCTTCACCATTTAAATCTGATAATAACAGCTGTTATAAACGTGTCAACAAGTAATATATTAATTAGTTTCGCTGCCAGATCGTTTGCTTATCTCGATAGAACAATTTTTTTTCTGTGAAGTACAGTGTTATAATATATTTATGTAACACGCTTATAGGTATTGTATATGCGTGACACAAGACAGTATTTAGTTTGTACATATTATTACATTATTTAGCGCCGTGTATTTGGTCACGTAGTTTTATAATAAAATTCGCACCACCTACTTCAAGAGAATTTTCAAGTGTCTTTTTAGAAGAGAGCTTTGGTATATATATTTTTTTAATTTGATCGTTTCTAAAAAAAAAAAAATGTTGATAAAGCTTAAATTAATATTGGTGTGTACATAAAATGATTACAAAATAGGTTCTTAAACTTTGATGTAATGCGATTATTGTGAACCGATAAAAATTGATAGGTAATAATTATAATATACAGCATGTCTAATGTTGTTAGGACTAATCGATATGAGGAATGATCAACACAACGTTAGGCGAAATACTATTATCTTATATTAAACTTTGGGTTAGGTTCTATAAACTATTACCTATGATAATTATTACTATGCGGTGTGAGTTGTGACTCATATATATATATATATTTTTTACTTCGCATATTATTATTAGTATGTTTAAAAAAAAACTATGGACTTTGTTCGTAACAATCAAGATTAGGAGATTTACGAATAGAATATAAATATTGGTATACACAATATGTAAATAATAATTACTTTTTACGGAATAATAGGAGTTGTATCACGTAGATTACAATAATTATTTAAGCAGTTCTCGCAATGGAGGTTTCCCCTAGTAATCACAACATGTTTGTAATAATTATTTAGGTATTTAATTGATAATAATAATAACAGAATATTCATATAATTAACACAATGATTTCAGTAAAAGTATTTACATCATACAGTTATTAATAATTTATTATTATGTAATCTATATTTCAGCGGCAATTGTAGTAGACACCGTCTTAAAAAAAAACATTAGTATTAATACTGAATGTGCCTAATACTGTATAAAAAATATGCCGATGATCTAAGTTTTTACTTGTATTGCTCTTAAAATCAAAACAGAAAAATATTGGCACTCACAAAACAAGTATTTGGATTATGTTTCAAATTTAGGATATCCATCTTGGTATTTAACTATAGTTTCTAAGATAAATGGCGTAGTTCGTTCACCACACTAATAAAATATAAATTAAACAATGTTGCCATCGAAAAAAATTAATCAAACTATTGTATTACGAATACAATCCATCTATTAGATGTTTGATTTTTTAATTATGTGTTTTCTTGTCTGTGTTATTCATAGATCATATTTGGAGGATGACAACGGTTGAGATTTGGCTGTCCTATTTTTGTGTTCATTAGTATGCCAAGAGTGTTCATTTATTTAATTATTAAGTCGTATATTAATCTGATCAGTGGTGTAACTTGGAGTACATCCATAAAAACAGACTGAAGTAGATAAATTTTTTTTAATTTTCTTCGCCGATACAAAAAAAAAAAGAAAGGGAAATCCGATAATATTAAAAGAACGTGTAACAAATTTCGGTATAATAATAGCTAGCCTTAGATACTACAAAACTTAAAAATGAATAGTGGTAATTTTTAATAGGTACTTTAAACAAATATCTATACATACTTTTGAATAAAAAAAAACAAGTAGCTATTTTCAGCGTAAAATCGTTAGGAAAATGCATAAAAAAGAATAATAGTTAACTTAAAACATGTTTCAATTTTAATATAATAATACATGAATATTATAGTAGATATAAAAAGAAAAAATTGTGAGTATAAAGTAAAATTATTAATTTTTATTAATTATTAACAATTAATATAAAAAAAAAGCCCGTCAGAAAATAGAATGGATTTTTTCCAGCAAAATTGATTTCAAACGTGGACTAAATCATTTTAGGAGGACGTGTTTCATGATAATATTTCTAACACCGAATCCAAAATAAGCTAAGGATTTTCGGTGTACTTTAACCTAACCTGAATCTATTTAAACACGAACTGGTGACGACGGTATACAACCGTATATTATATATGGAACAATAAAACCCACAACAGCTATTATGCACCCGTTAACGATATTTGGCGAAAACCGCTGCAGGTATCATCTCTTTGGCAATTTATTACATCTAGTTAAATGCCCTTTTCACACACACACACAACACGAGTCGCCTGGTCCCTATTGTTTTATATACACTGTTACCTATACCGCGTATGATATTATTTAATATTACATTTCCCTCCCTCCGAAAAAACCATCTTTATCCTGTTGCCGCCGGTGGGCGTACGGTGGCGGTTTATGTTATAGACAAAAATAATAATTGCCTACATGTCATTATAAAACCGTCGCTCCTCGATCGACCTTAGATAAGCTTATGTATTATACCTATAGATTCTCATTGGTTTTTTTTTTTTTAACGTGCACACTATATATTTTTTGACCATATAAATGTATAATTCATGTGTCTAATTATGATAATGACTGTGGTGGCGGGGGTGGCAGCTGGTGCGACGCGTGCCCCGAGGAAAAAACCGGTTCATCAAAACGCGCCTGATGCTACACTTTTTTTTTGCGGTATAAATTAAAATGTGTCGTTGGTATAATAATGTATGTTGTGTGTATGTTTTAATATTTTAACCGAAAAACCGTGTAGGAGATGTAACGGCGATCCTTGAACCCTACAAGGAACGAGGCTATAGATAGTGTGTGGCTATTTGACGCCACACATATGTATTATAAACGTACACCTACTTGATATTTATAATATAATCACACGAGGCAATTATTATAGTTTTAGTAAAATACCGTGTTGAATTGACGGAGATGATAGCATTATTTCGATAATTGAAGGGGTGGGGTGAGTGGAGGACAAAGGTGTTGAATGACATTTTTGGTAAAATAGTTTTTGGTTTGAATAGTTGTTATAAAAATAGTTTGAACGAATGAAAATGTTAGGATAAATTACACAATTTAGCAAAATATTTTAACAATTGAATGTGTGTTGAGCTTAGAAATTAAAAAAAGTTTTAAGCCTTTGAATATATTTATATATATTGACTAAAATGTTGCCTCATGAACAGTTTTGAAATAGACAGTTAACATCTTTGTCCACTCACCCCTTCAATTGGAGTATTTCAAAATAGGTAGGTGGTCAACTAACGGGGCCTATCATTCTTATAGTAAGTATGGATAACAAAGATATTATTAAATTTTATTTATTTAAAGCCGGTATAGTGGGGTCGATGTATATATTGTTTTGATTATAATATTATATAAACTACACGTATAAACCACACATCATATTTATATTTTAAGAATATGAATTTTATTATGTTGTATATAAATATACTGAGTAACACTTTTTTACTTAAAATATTAGACAAGCGTTTCTGATCTGTATTGCGTGTTAAAAGTTAAAATGTAAAACAATTTAAAAAACCGCTGCCAAATCATAGATACGAAACTTTTTCAATATTTTGGTTATACCTTGCTAACATAACTAAATTGATCTGTTATCGAGGTATAAAAGTTTAAGGTAAGTTTGATTGATCGAGTTCAGTCAACTTCATAAGCTGTGCAAATGCCAAATTACAGATAACTACTTATAAAATACCCGTAAAAATGAAACTCAATAAAAGCCTTTTTGGTTTACCTTAGACCAGAAGTCCAGACAAAAAAGCAAAAAATTAAAAATCTGTTTCCTATATAACCTAATAGAGCTGCCCAAGAAACATCTTTACATAATTGAAATCGGACCATTCTAAGTAGTCGACATTTTGTCTGGCTCTTTGGTCTAAAACGTCACAAAAACGGACCGCATGCAATCCCCTAAGTATTTCTCAATTTTTTTTGGTTCAAGTATTTATTGTTATGTATTAAATATATATTTTTAACACAAATTAACTGCTTAAAAATGGTTGAAATAAAAAGTATGTGACTGTATTCTTATACCTATATTTATTATGTACATTTATATATATTTTTTTTTTAATGAAACGATTGTAAAATACTGTTGTCAGTTCGGTTAAACGAAAGTAAGTTATTACTCCGTTCATTGGCGCGTCAAAAGTAGAAAATATATAATTAAATAAAAGTAGGTATCGTTTACGGTTATAGCATATGGTTATGGTTGTTCAATGTTAGTATTTACTATTTAGCAGTTATTTGTAATAGTTCACCTATAAGTCGTACTCAACATAAGGTAACAACATACAATTAAATTGTTGAACTTGTACTGATACTGTGCATTATAGATTAAATACAAGGAGCGTTTACTAGATTTAATTTAGAGTACTCTTTTACTAACTTATATAACAATAATCACATCAGATTGTAACTTTTAAGATACTATCTTATAACTTAAGGCTACATAATATACACCAAGATATTATTTAATTTTTTTTTTTTCATTCAAACGTACAAATATTAATCATCATTTTTTTCGCAATCGAATAAATTACATTGTTCCAATAATAAATTATTATTTTTAACCGAATAATGTCCAACTCTGGTTACTGAACGCACTATAGAGAGCATGTTATAAACAATTTTTTAGTGTTGAATACTATACTGGGGCCCGCTTGGACCTTAATCGACATAACAATGTCCGGCAGTCGTCGGTTTTCATTCAATTCATCACTCGTTTAATGTACTGCACTATCCGTTGTGCTGCTATTAAACAACTCTAAATAGGTGCTTTCAGAGGCTTTTTTATTTTTTTTTTTTAAATAGGGCGTCATTTGGTTTTCGTTGCAAATACCCATGGATACCTTTTCGACTTTGTTATGTGTGTACACCCCAATGAATACGAAAAATAGGGACCGCCTTGTTGTAATTGCCATATGGTCAATATTATACTACACTGAACTCTTGAGTACAATAATAATAATTGTATTAATACATCAAGTCATCAGTCCGTGCAACTCTTCCGAACAGATAGGTGTAACTGTTGTTGGTGTATTAACCGTATCGGGCTAGTTACCTATTATGTATAATATCCAATTTCAACACATCATCGTCCGGATGCCACGACGAAATCAATTATTTATCGAACTCGTAAACATTTCTACAACCCTCGTACACCAACATTTGGTCGACGAGTTGGGCGTCTAATAAAAAACAATAATAATAATAAAAAAAAAATTCAATATACAATTTCAACGGGTAGTATAGGTAACAAGGGCGTATATTGGGGGGCGACCTCCTCCCCTTCTCGATTTTTTATTAATAATGTAGAGTTTATATATATATATATACATTTTTTATTCAGGTATCCGTAATTCGCCTTAAAAACACTGAACTATAATATAATTTTTCCAATAAATCTTACCACCTTGAATTAATGACCTTTGAATTTGGACTAGGCAGCACGGGATAGATGCAAATGTACTCAATGTATTCAATAAACAACAGAGAAAATATTATGTTTTTCTCTGGCCTTATGTTAGACACACATAAAATTCTAAGATTTGAATTAACTACAAATTACAATGCTCTTGGTGTTTCATTTGATATTATTTATACACAAGACACGCTTAATTATCCCGGATGTTTTTTCCTTAATATGTCTACTAATGCAATAGTATGGACTAGGTACACTATAGACCAACTAATATATAAGTTAAGCATGATTAAATAATAATACAATTACAAATTACTCCAATAATAATAATTGGATTGGTAATAAAAAGAGCCTATATCGTAATATTAATGGCTTTGTTTATTATTTCTAGATAAAACAAATGAAAAGTCTGTGTTTTAATATTATTTGCTTTTGTTAGGTTATGTTAACTGTTAACATGGGCAATTTTTTATACTCGAACACGGCCTTGGATGTAATACATTAAATAATTACAAGTGATAATCTACAAAAGTTGTGTTAACATTTTTTTTTAAAGCGGACATATGAAACAGGTAGTCGTTACTGTAGTTAATGTAAAATGTGTTTCCATACAAATTAGCTTTTATAGTCGTTTCGTTTTATTTTTTAAATACTTATTTAGTGGACGGTTTGGTAGAGTAGTTTTAGCTTCGATGCAAAGCTACTCTGATGTGAGCTTTTTTTTTCGCTGTATACACTGTAACTTTTTTAATACTAGACCAATTCCTTCGAATAGCAACTCTATAAATCACAAATTTTGTCTAGTTTGTACTTTGGGGTGGTAAAAGTTGAAAAAGTTTAAGTCTTCACAGACGAAAGTTGAAAAAACAAAAAAAAAAACCGTACGAGTTTTAAGTTAGAACTTTTACTGGCTATAGTATCAAGAAAACGAGTAGGATCGAGTTGAAATGTATAAGAAATATTTATTTGGTATGCCCGCGCACGTCAGTTTTGTCAAATTCAAAATATACCCATTTCCCGCCCCCCTAGGGGGGGGGTACAAGTTTTTTTGTTTTTCGGGGTTTTTAGCCGTAATTTTAAAACTTTTGGGTTGAAAATTTGCCAGTAGTTGGAACTCATATGTATCCATAACATATTAAGCGGGTGAAAAATTCGGCACTACAGTTTTTTTTTAATTGCCGGAAAACCGTGTTTTCGCAGATTTCGTATATTTTAACAAAAACACCTAAAATCTTTAAAAAAAATTTATCAAATCATTAAAACAATTTTATGTATATCTATGCAGAATGATACTATTAAGTTTTGTGCCCAATTACCACTTTTGACTTTAAGTTTACACAAATTCAACTTTTTTTTTTTTTTTTTACTTAAGTTCTTTCCGGATAATTAAAATTGAGAACTGATATTAAATTCGTAATCACCGATCCAAAAAAAACAGTACAGTGGGGTCGGGGCATAGTGGAGACGAGGAGGTCACAGGTTTACAGGAATTTTTAAATCTGAAAGTGATAAAATCACTTTCGAAAAAACGCTTCGATGCAAATCGATAGTTAGTATTTTCGAGCCAGTACAGTCCAAACCAAGCACAGTATAAACCAGCAAAGTTAGAAAGTATTAAATTGACGTTCTGTATTTACAAATAAGCATCAAAGCGTTTATTTGAAAGTGATTTTATACAAGAGGACTAGTACAGTAGAGTATAGGTATAATGGAATCAAAGCAACGAGGGGACGGAGAGGTCACAGGTCTAGAGGAATTATTATAAAAAAAGTGATAAAATTGAATATGCTCTTTAGTCTATTTTTTTACAACACAATATTTGTAAAACTGTTTAAATATGTACACAAATTTTGTACAACAATATTATGCATTTAATTTGCAATGTACACTGTTCAGTAACGTTTCAACTTACTTGGAATTTATTATACCGTTGAGATTTACATGATCTCTTGTCGTGGTTTCCACAGCCTTCTGTGGAATATTTTGCTTAGATCTTTCAACGAAATTAAGCGCATTTCCAATAAAATTGATTTATTGTCATCAAACGATTTTTGTATAGCATCGATTTTTTTCATACGGATCTCTAAAATCTATTTGTTGCGCAAGTAATCTAAAAACAGACAATTTACTCTATAGTTATAAAAAGTACCAATTTGTGATTTTCTTTTAATGATGTTTGGTTAATGCCTAACCAGTATGCGTGGATAATTAAGCCCATAGTTAGTTTTTGAGAGTCTTGATATGTTTTTGACAAATCTTGATACTGTTGGTAGGATTCTAGGTAATTTTCTAGTTGTAATATTGTGTCGTTGGTATTTTGTCTTTGTGAAACCAGCCTTTGAATCATAATTTTCACTTATTTTTACATCTATAGTGTTTAACCAATATTCAAGTACAGTCGTAGGTTCAAGGCCGTATTTAGGAATTTGTCACCCTGGGGCAACAAAAAAAACGCCTTATTATAATATAATACAAATTTAATGCAATATAATAAAATTTAGCCGCCCTCTAATAATCAGCGCCCGGGGCAACAGCCCCCTGTTGTCCCCTCCTAAATACGGCCCTGCGTAGCTTCGTCGTTTTCTTTCCATATGGTAAGCTATCTTGTCTGTAAGGATTTAATGTGTGCTATAAACTTTTTTCATTTTCGTATTTGGACGTACATGGGATTATATTTAATTTGAAAAACTAGTTAAATGTATACGGTTCTTTTTTAGTTTCATAAGATATCCTCTTTAATTTTTACTTCTGACTGAAAAAAACTTGTATGATGTTACTGTGGCATCAAATTGTCGTTAAGGTAAATATTGATTATGTATTAATCATTTTGTGTGATTTTGATTGTTATCTAATATTTGACGTCAGTATAATTCTATAATTTTTCAGTACAATGTTAAAATATGTGAACTGGAAGATAGTGGCTGGAGGAGCGGCGGTGTTTGGAGCCGGCGCAATAGGCGGGTGGTATTACCACCGATGGTATTCGGTAAGTACAAATTAAACAGCATCTGACACCGGCTTTATACAATTTTGATCTATTAAAAGGTTGTCTCTGTCTCTGAAAGTTGCGATTTTCTCAAAACGAATGCCGCTTAAAAATTCGAAATTAATGGAGGGTGGCAAATTATGCAAGCTGTCCCGACCCGGCGTTTCCCGGGTATATATGTATTAGACATGGTCATGTATTAGACAAACAATCAGCTGTATCCCTGTGGTATGAAAAATGGCACCGTAGATAGATCTACGGTGTAATTTTTCATAACTATTGATACTATCGATAATCATATTAAATTTAAAAAAATTGGGGTGGACCACCCTTATCACTTAGGGGTATGAAAAATAGTTAACGTCCTATTGTCAGATCTACTGAATATACACACAAAAATTCATAAGAATCGGTCAAGCCGTTTCGGAGAAGTTTTGTTACAAACACTGTGACACGAGAATTTTATATATTATATAGATTGTTACTAATGACCCAAAGAATTATAAACCGATGTCATTATTATCAGTGGTATATAAATTGTTTGAAAGAGTACTGTTAACAAGAGTTCAAAACACAAACCGAAGAGAATCTGCCGAAGGAACAAGCAGGTTTCAGATCAGGAAAAAGTTGTTGTGAGCAAGTTTTGTCACGCATGTAGAAAACGGATTTCAGAAGAAAATAAAATCAGAGGCGGGTTTCCTCGACCTAACGAAAACTGAACTTAGAGGCTCAGGAGTTAATATACAATGAGAAGGCTCTCCGAAATACCTGGAATTAAAGTTAGACAGGACTTTGACCTTCAAACAACATTTAGAAGGAGTAAAAAACAAAATAAAAACAAGAAGCAATATAATCAGTAAGCTAGCCGGAACAAGCTGGTAGTGTAGGGCAAATGACTTTCGCACTATTTGGTCTATCGACAGCACAACAGATAATCCGGAGGATTTGTGGAAGAAAATTTGGAGAGATGAAAACGTGGTTAATGGCCTCATCGTCAATGATCCGAATCAGAGAGGCCCAGGATTTGAACTCGTGTTGTGGACCGCTCAAAACCGGATCAGAACAGAACAGGGAAATTGTAATTTCGTTTACAATAATTGGAAAATTGTAGATACACCACTCTGCGAGTGTGGACAGGTACAAAACATCAAACACGTTGCAGAGGTATGCCCCCTAACAGTGAGGCCCAAGATTGGCTAAGTAGCCTGGAAGCTCACCTTTAGAGCTAGATACGTGTGTTGCAGGCACATTTTTCTATTTATATGTCTATTTAATAATTTATAATTTTATATATGTTAATTTCAGTTATTTATCTTTTTTATTTTTTTTTTAGCAATTAAGATTTGATGATGATTTATTTATTATTTCCAAACAGAACATACATAGTTTACAATACATGAGTAATAAAGGAAAAAGTTTGTCTCCAAAAGCCTGATGCTTGTGGAGGAGACAAGAGTTCATATCTCATGTCTTAAATTTATACATTTTTCTGTTTTCAATATTTAGATAATTTACAAATGAAAAATAACAGTATAATATACCAATATTATAAGAACAAATAAAAAACAAAAAGAAGTAGATTGTAATAGTTAGTAAGTAAGTTAGCGTGTAAGCATACATTTTCAAAATTTTGACACTCGTAATTTATAGATGAAATATTTTTTATATAACTTAACACTTCACTGCATAATTTTTTTTTTAACCATATGCTATAAATGTACTTAATACTACTTAAAAAAATAAAAATAAATTTGTTTTGAGTTTTGGTTTCATGGAAAACGCTAATTTAAGAATTTGGAACATTATGGAACATTGTGCATACAAAGATGTATAGCATGAGCAGATATAAACAATAAATACAATCGTTCCATATTATGGAACATTGTGCAGTGAAGGGTTAAAACTATGGAAACTATTTATATCAATACACAAAGAATTACAGAGTTTCAAACCCATATAATACGGATTTCTTTTACAAAATTCACTATTACATTTAAAAATTGTAAAAACATTTTTAACAATTTTAATATAATACACGTCAAATGGTTAGATTAAAATTAATGGTTAAAATTAAAATCTTTATGGTTGGAGTAATACAAATTACGTAAAATTTAATTTGCATGGAGTTGTTTTAGATTAAGTAAATTGTAGGTATTGAATATAATATTTGTATGTGTATAGTAGGGTTTTTTGAAAGCAATCCTGAGTAAGGAATTTATCGTTGTTATAAGTTTTTTAAATGCGCATCATAAGCTCCTCTCCAAGCAGCAATTCCATAAGAGAAAACTGACTGAGCAATTGCACAATAAATCATTCTCGTGGTGTTGGTCAATAAAATATTGTTTAGAGTTTTGAAAATATAGAACATGCTTCTAACTTTTTAGAAGAACTATATCCCATTTTCAATATCGATCAATAGTCACACCAAGGTATTTTACAGAATCAACAGATTTGATATGACTACAAAAATTGCTATGAGTATTATTTAATTTAACTCGCTGTGTGCAATTTGTTAGAAAAGTTTTGTTAAGATTATTCGCTACTCCACGAATGCCATATGTGTCTAATTTTTTTAGTAACAAATTATGGTCTACTGAGTCAAAGGCCTTTTTTACATCTAAAAAATTCCAAGTACTAAAACGTCACCCTCATCAAGTTTTTTGTAAATAGAAATTATTCGACTTTGTAACGCTTTAAAAGCACATTTATTATTTCTTAAACCAAATTGTCTTTCAAAAAAAATAGACGATTTTTCCAGAAACACATACAATCTTATTTTTATACATTTTTCCAATACTTTGGATAAAGTATAAGTCCGAGATATCGGACGATAATTAGTACAGATATTTTTATTCTCCGGTTTATAAACTGGGATTATAGTAGTTTCCTTAAGCACGTGTGGGAAAATTCCAGAAGTAATTGATAAGTTAAATATATGTTCCAAAGAGTTATTATGTGGTCAATAATTTGTTTTAAAATATAATTTGTTAGGCCATTATCATAAAATGAAATGCTTCCCTTACGATTCGCGGACGAATATGTTTGGTTATTAAAAATGTATCACGTGGTGTTGCGGAAAAGTACGCAAGCTGTTAACATATAATATGTAATACCTATGTGTTTTTGTGACAGTTTTTTTCGATTTATTTGCCAAAGTAATATACTACCCCCACTCCCATTCCAACCCCTACCCTTAACCCCAAATCCATTCACACCCCCACCCCTACCCCATCCCTCATCATTTATCTCTAATCTCTTATCGGTTATGTGCCAGAAATAAGACATAAAAATGTAAGTATAATAATGTTTTTTTTTCCAAAACAGTCGGCAGTGACATCGACCTCCGCACCTGCCCCTCAACCGGCTAAGAGTACGGCCACGTATTCCGGGACTTCTCAACCGGATAAGACTACGGCAACGGATTCTGGGACCGCCCCTCAACCGGCCATGAGTACGGCAATGCATTCTAGGACCGCCCCTCATCCGGCCATGAGTACGGCAATGCATTCTAGGACCGCCGCTCAACCGGATAAGACTACGCCAACGGATTCTGGGACCGCCCCTCAACCGGCTAAGAGTACGACCACGTATTCCGGGACTTCTAAACCGGATAAGACTACGGCAACGGATTCTGGGACCACCCCTCAACCGGCCATGAGTACGGCAATGCATTCTAGGACCGCCCCTCAACCGGATAAGACTACGTCAACGGATTCTGGGACCGCCCCTCAACCGGCTAAGAGTACGGCCACGTATTCCGGGACTTCTCAACCGGCTAATAGTACGGCCACGTATTCCGGGACTTCTCAACCGGATAAGACTACGGCCACGGATTCTGGGACCGCCCCTCAACCGGCTAAGAGTACGGCCACGTATTCCGGGACTTCTCAACCGGATAAGACTACGGCAACGGATTCTGGGACCGCCCCTCAACCGGCCATGAGTGCAGATTGGAATGTAATTACTGAAGAAAATTTTCACTTGTTTGTCCCGAACATTTACGATCGAGGGCAAACATTTGATTTTATTGTTCAGCAAATCGAGAAATGTAATCCGGAAACCCGGCGGAACGGACGAAAATACGGACTTATTTGTGCATTGAATCGTACAGAAATAAGGCACCTAATACGTGTCGTGGGATACCGCCTAAAAAAAAAGATAATAAAAAAAAGAAACTTCGAGAAGAGAAGGGGAGGCGAGAAGATGATGAAGAATCATGATGTAAATTTAATGTCATTTATATAGAAGATTATCAATATTTTGTGCAGCCTGACATAAATTAATAAGTAATATGCTTATATAATATTCACCTAGTGCATCAATAAAATCCTGGTGATTAACAAGAACTACTCTTCTTCGTTTATTGATCAGGTTCTGTTTTCCATAAACTCGCCATTCGACAGATAGTAAATCAGATATTTGTTGACCAAAATATGCAATTAATATGCATATAAAAAATGTATCTTAATAATGTTATTTTTATTTCGCAGTTATGTGTTTATTAAGGGTCCGAAACTCACATTTAAGAGCAACTATAGCTACTATATAATTATATAGTATTTTTAATAGTAAGGAGTTAAAAAAAAAAAACCACAAAAGCAAATTTATCATTATTAGCTGTGTTCTTTGTATTTATGTGGGTTGAAAACCTTTTATGGAGATTTTAAAAATTGTGTTTTTTTAATAATAGTATAGGAGCAGTATCATAAAGTTAAATGTTCACGAGATTTGATCCAGTCATAAAATAAAGAATTATCATTCATGACTTTTAATTATTATTAAAATACAGGGTGATTTTTTTATAACGAGCCACTCAATATCTCATATCTCATAGGGTTTAATAAGAAATTACAATATATTTTTTTCATATTGTTTTTTTACAATGTGATCTCAATTTTTCACATTTTTTTTTGTTTTTACCCCTCTCCCAACTTATTTTTTTTGATAGCAACTTTTGAAACTTAATGGTAACGTATATATTTTATTAACTATGTATGTTGAGAATAATGTACTAAGAATTTTGACTGGTCGATAACCAGTTTCGGATAACTATTTTTGAAGTTGTTGAAGTTTCAAAATTAGGGCAGGAGGAAAGGTGGAGTGTAGTATTATTTTTATCTGCACGCATTTCCCACCCGCACTTCCCCTCCCATTCTAACTTTAAAGCTCTTTTAACTTTAAAATAAGTTATACAAAACTGGTTATCGATCAGTCAAAATATTATTTTCAATTTAAAAAAAAACCAGTACAGTGGGGTCGGGGCATAGTGGTTTTATTTCATTTTATCACTTTTATTTGTAATAATTTCTGTAGACCTGTGACCACTCCGTCGCCTCGTTGCTTTGATTCCATTATGCATAGGCATAATGGAAAATATATTAGAATAAAGATTCTACTGTACTAGGCCTCTTGGATAAAATCACTTTCAAATAAACGCTTTGATGCTTCTATTTTGTAATTTTATCGGTCATTTAAAAAACGACACATCAGTAAAATTCCTCACTGTATTGGCACTATATTTTGGATGTGTTCAAAGTGTAAACAATATTTATGTCAAACCAAAGACAAGCAGTGCTTTGAAGACTACCACGTGAAATAAAAATAAGAGTTTTGAATTTCATGAAATTAATTTTTTTGTAATATTTTAATTAAGAGAAAAGTAATTAAGATGTAATTAATTAGTAAAGATAAGTAGTATAGATAGTAGAGAGTAGAAGATAGTATTTAAGAGAAAAGTTTGTTTCATTTCATTATAAGTAATTAGCGCTCACGCGCGGTGTTGCTTAGAAGCAACAAATAAAAAATGCTCGATTTGAATATTAAAAAATAATTTGTGAATTTTATGAATATTTTTCCCGAATTCCTGACTCATTATTTAGTTTAAAAACAATATAAAAACATTTTTTAAAAAAATTGCGCATTGAAGGGTTAACTACATAAAATACTGTTGTATTCTGTTGTTGGAAAAATAAGTTTGTTGTTTGAACTTATATTATATTGTAATGTAAGATAATAAGGGAATCTGAATGTATGAACACAATAATTATAAAATTACATGTTAACTAGAATACAAGATATCCAATAGGGCTGTAATTTAGAATAGAATACCTCTTTTTTTAAATATTCCAATATTCGAATAATTGTATAATAATGTACATTTATAAATAGGTTGTAATTCCTACTTATATCATTGTAGAATAATTTTATTTTAGTAATTAAAAATATTTTCAGTCCGATTCTACACAGCCCGGACCGATCTAGTCCAATAAAATAAATGCAACTGGCTGGATTACATTCACCATACAAAGTCTACAGATACATTAATTAGAGCATTTGTTTATTTAGTTTGTATTATAATCTTTTATGTTTTAACATAATGACAGTTGTCAATTTTTACAAGAAAATGTGTATAATTTTATTGTAGTTATTAGCTTCGATGCAAAGTAGAGATGCTATTAGTTTTACCATAATGTGTGTTTTTTTTTTTTTGTTGTATACACTGTAACTTTTTTAACCAACATCCAAACCATCTGTTTTCCACACAGATTGTTGTAATGTAAACAAATGGTGAATTCCTATAGGTATCACAAACATTGAATATTATAAGAAAAAAAGTAAAAAAAGAAAAAAATCATAACGATTACTCTACAATTGGCTACAATTCCTATTAAAGACATTTTAACACTTAAGGACAAAAAACCTAAATAGAGTTTACATTATAGAGAAAACCATACTCTAGTATTTTATATTTAAAAAAAAATTATAGCCTATAAAAATACACTTTTAATGCACACAATTCAAGAACGTATGGGAAAAGCTTGAACACAATTAGCCCCCATCCCCAAGCATTCGCCCTTGTCTCTATAGTCTAAAAATGTATATAATATTTCAACTTGAAGTAAGTGACGGGATTTTGGTACAATATCCTCTCTTGTAAATGCCCTGGACGCAAGTCCCTTGTTTCTTATTATTCATATTATAATTTAACTTGCATATTGAATTTTAGTTAAAATATCTGTGTTGTACAAAAACCAACAATATGTTTTCATAAAATACAGTATTTATTCAATGATTGTAGCAATGTAAACAAACTACAAATACCTGTTGGCAAGACAATACATTGTTAGCTTATGTGTAAACATAAGATTGAAAACAAATTTTAAATGCTAGTTAAATAATGAAATTGTGACGATTAATGTGCGGTTTCCCTTGGGCGAACGCGAACACGAACCGCGATCTAAATTTTCAATTAAAGATCGCGTTTGCTCAGTATCGGTTTATAATAGATAGATACAATGCACTTCAAAATCTCAATTATTTTGCTTCTAACTTGTTTGATGTTTGTCGAATCCACTATAGTACTAAATAATAATCAAGTGAGTTTTAATAATTTGTTTGACTAAAACTTTTATTTTAAAATGATTTCCATCTAATATTAGGTATACAGGATGTCCCACAAAGACATAAGAAATTTTGACTAGCTTTGGAAATTGTTCTCAATAAAATGGTTGATCTTGAAATTTTCAAAAATGTAACAAAAAAAAATTAATAAAATTAATACCAACTATGGTGCTTATAGCACAAATGAATATAAATTAATTTAAAAAAAAAACTCAGCAGAATAAAAACTGATTTCATTTGATATGTCTTTGTGGGACACCTGCACAGCAAGTGTTAAACATTATTTGTTTGTTAAATTATTTATAACACACGAAAAATGTGTAATCATTTTTAGCCTCATCACTGTCCGATTTAATATAGGTACTAATATTTTTTATTTTTATTTTAAAAGTCTTTAAATCTGTTGGGTATAGTTTGCATAACTCTTGTCTTAGTGATTTCCATTAAACTAAATAATATTTGTGAACTTAAGCCAACAATGAAATAACGTTTAAAATAATTTATTTGTACAATTTGTATATTGTGTATTAGCACAATTAGGCTTATAAAACTAATGTGGAGTACACATATCTTCTATTACAATTACAACAGTTTCTAAATTAGTTAAAAAACAAAAGTTTTTTAGATTTGATTTTTTCCAGAATCAGGAAATTATAATACATATTACATAATAATACATATACAAACTGTTTGATTGTTAGTTGCATATTGTTCTCTAGTCTGCAAAAAATGTTTGTGAATGAAATTTATTAAATAAGTAAAAAAAAACTTTTCAGATGGTATATCGTGTCTGGCAACATATCAAGACTAGACCCGCAATGGCAACGCATTTCCACATAACCGTACCGCAACTTGAATATTTAGCGGCAACAAATAATATTCCAAACCTAGGTAACCATTAGACATTTTAATTTTTAATTTTATAAAAATTATTTATTGTTAATGCAAAGCTAAGACCATTGATTATGTAATAGACATACATAATCAATGCTATGACTTAGACCTTCCTCTCATATTATCAAGGGAACTCGACTAGAGCTTCCGTTTTTCTATTAGTACTGTTTGAGCAGAGCGATCAACATTTTATGTTATTAATTAATAATAATAATAATTATACTGTTACAATATTTAACATTTAAGTTAAAATAATTGTGTGTGAGGGTAGATTATACACCTTTTTATGTGGATACAACGCAACAGGTTTACATAGGTGTATATAGAATTTTTTAATTTTTTTAAAATTAAAAACCCCTAATAAAAGTATATTTGCAAAATATATGCTCTGAACATGTGTGTGAGAATTTTTTTAATTCACTATATAAATATTGTACAATATTATTTTTTAATTAAATATATTTTATCCTATTTTAAGTAGTTAGTTGCTAATGATTTTAATTTCATATATATATTATAACTTATAACTTATAACCCACTCGCTTTTCCACCGCATACAATTTTTGGAATAAATCATTTATATATTATTTTCAAGTATAACTTAAATCATAAAAAAATTGGGAAAAAAGTATAAATTTACATTACAAATTAAATTCAACATATATGTATTAGCGTTGTATGTTATTTGATAAAACAATTATTGATTTAATACACTCGATAACAATATTTTTAAATAATAATTTAAGTATATTACATTGTATTTTCCCGGGTTTTGTTAATTAACAAAACGGTGTAAAATTACTCGTAACTATCATCTGAATAAAAGAAACTAAAATTGTAAAAAATACAATAAAATATAAAAGTTGCTTAAAACGTCCAATTTTCTCTTGAATAAAGTATTAGGATATTCAAAAGTGAGTTAACAAAAAATATCTAATAGAACAAGAAAGAGTTTTTATTTGAATTTTTTACAATATGGTGTATTATTGTATAGTTTTGTCCATAACTACTTTTCATTTTTTTGGCGATCTGATATCGTTATTCTTTAAAAAATAAAGTATATGTTGAAATTTTAAATTAAATTTACTTTTTTGCGATTCTTCAGACAATGTATCGTTTGAGCATTTTAGGTTGCTTGCAAGTCAGGTTGTTAATAATGGATGGAATACTCTAGAGAATATCTTACTAATGCCAACCCACACATGACGCGTGCCCATTCAATAAGCAGACTGCTCCAAAAATATTAACGGTTTGTTATAATTTGAACCTGGACCAAATTGTAATATACAACTTAAATATTAAAAAAATACCTTGATTTTTTGTCTCATATGAGAAATACATTTTCTTCTTCTTCTCCTTCACTTTCGTCTCAACTTTGGGGTCGGCTAAGGGTGCCTTGTCCTAACCACTACTCGACACGATTTCCATATCAACTTCACACATACCGAAAATCCTCGAATATCATTCTCAATCGCATCAAACCCCTTTTTTTCCTTTTCATCTTTCCCCTTAGTTTATTTTCATCACACTGTATTCTATTGAAGTAACTATCTCGAGTCATACTTAGGCTATTCGTGAGTCGTGAGAAGCCCTATAAAGCATCTTATAAAGAATACTAATCATTATATTTACCATGTATTATAACGACATTACTTTAAGACGCAGTAGAACCCCCAGCTATTGACCAGCGGTTTTTCAAATACAAACGCAGATGACATTGTTATCGACGGGTGTCAATATTATTGTTAAACATGAATGCTACTGTTTTAAACACCGAACAAATACAAATTCAAATCTTTATAGTCATCGTAAGCGAATAAGTTGTTAAAAATTAAAAATTCAAACGCAAAAATTGTTTTGACATTTTTCATCTACATATTTGTGGAATTTAAAAACACATGTTCCCATTAAAAAAAATAACGGAGTCCATACTTATTTCAAGTACAAGGGACGAAGGTAAACATTTTAGCTTCGATGCAAAGCGAGAAGGTATTGGTTTTACTCTGGTGTGTGTTTTTTTTTTATCTGTATACACTGTAACTTTTTTAATACTGGACCAATTCCTTCGAGTAGCAACTCTGTAAATCGCAAATTTCATCTAGTTGGTACTTAAGGGGTAAAAGTTGAAAAAGTTTAATTCTTCACAGACGAAAGTTGAAAAAACAAAAAAAAACCGTTCGAGTTTTTAAGTTAGAAATTTTTACTGGCTATAATTTCGAGAAAAAGATTCGGATCGAGTTGAAATGTATAAGGAATAATTATTTGGTATGCCCGCACACGTCAGTAGTGTCAAACTTAAACTATACCCATTTCCCACCCCTCTAGGGGGGGGTACAAGTTTTTTTGTTTTTCGGGGTTTTTAGCCGTAATTTTAAAACTTTTGGGTTGAAAATTTGCCAGTAGTTGGGACTCATATGTATCCATAACATATTAAACGGGAAAAAAATTCGGCACTATAGTTTTTTTTTAATTGCCGGGAAACTGTGTTTTCGCAGATTTCGTATATTTTAACAAAAACACCTAAAATCTTTAAAAAAAATTGATCAAATCATTAAAACAATTTTATGTATATCTATGCAGAATGATACTATTAGGTTCTGTGCTCAAGTACCACTTTTTACTTAAAGTTTTCACAAATTCAATTTTTTTTTTTTTTTTTACTTAAGTTCTTTCCGGATGATTAAAATTGAGAACTGATATTAAATTCGTAATCACCGACCCAAAAAACATATAATTTGACCACTTTTGATGTCTTTTACACAAAAATCCAGAAAAATGTTTTAGCTTCGATGCAAAGCGAGAAGGTATTGGTTTTACTCTGATGTGGGCTTTTTTTTTGCTGTTTTTTTTTTTTTTTTTAACTGTTAAAACCCGGTGTACCAGATGTGAGAAACGAACAGACACTAATAACTCAGTTGGTAACGTCTATCCGTGTTAGATTAGGTTAGGGCCCAATGATCGGTATCATAATATTGTGTTTATTACATGATATCACTGACGACTAAATCGTGCAGCTGATTATAGTAGACAATCGATTTATTAGGAAAAAAACCTATCCGTGTACTTATTAAGACATTTAATGATTCTGATACGACAAAACCACTGTCGTTATCTCGTTATTTTATAGCCTGCGTTATATAACCTTACCGAAGGTCAACTATGAGTATATAAGGTCCAACTACCTGCAAGTAATGAAGAGGACTGTTTTTTTTTTGGATTCAGATTAAGTGTTGGTTTTTATGCAGTATACCGCCTCAAAATGTATATTTTATTACACAATATTTTTTAAGGAAAACTAATGTTTTGTATATTGTTATACTGTTATTCATTTAAAGAGATTCACGCTTGATTGTTTAAATTGTCTAATATTAGATAATCTGCTTCGTGCTAATTTTAATTTTTTAGTTTATCAACTTGTAGCTCTAATTTTGTGTAAAATATTTCATTATTTTATTACTATGTACTATTACTATTAAGATACATTTTAATAATAATTAAGTCATAAATGATAATACATTACTTTATGACTAGATCAAATCTCGTGAACGTTTAACATCATGATCTGCTCTTATGCTATTATTAAAAAAACACAATTTTTAAAATCTCCATAAAAGGTTATTGTTAAATAACAGGCAACAGCCGACCGCTAGTGGCTATACACGTTAGTAATATTTAACTAATAAGTAATATATGTAGGTAAAATTTATTGTTTTCTCCATCACAGTATCAGTTTACGATTTATTTTAATTTAAATGTAAGAAAATCGATTTTTCTTTAGAAAATAACAAGAAATTAATATACAGGATGAGGCAGCAAAACGGCGATTTTCTAATGTATTTAAATGGGAAAACCCGTTTCACTATCCCACCCTTTACATTTTAAGGATCTATGAAAAGGTTTTTTTAGTTGCATTTTATTTTGTACATTATCAATCTATTAAAAGAGAAGTATAATATAGCTTTGAAATAATATAATCTATGAAGTATAAAAAGTTTGTGTGAGATTGCTTTAATGGAAGTATATAATACATAAATATTAATTTTATTGAGAATAAGCGATTATAATTTAAACTATGGAGTACAAACGATTGGAACATGAATCGTCGACCATTCCAACAAAATATAACAAGACATTGTATATGTGTTATTTGGTCCACTAAGTTTTTGCAAAAAAAAAAAAAAACCAGTACAGTGGGGTCGGTGCATAGTGGGGACGGAACATAGTTGGGTCGGGGCATATTGGGGACGGGGAGGTCACAGGTTTACAGGAATTTTTAAATCTGAAAGTGATAAAATCACTTTCGAAAAAACGCTTTTTGTGATTTTATCCGAGAGGACTAGTACAGTAGAGTATTGGCATAATGTAATCAAAGCAATGAGGAAACGGAGAGGTCACAGGTCTACAAGAATTATTATAAATAAAAGTGACAAAATTGAATAAAATCGCTTTCAAATAAACGCTTTGATGCTCATTTGTAAATACAGAACCTTCATTTAAAACTTTCTAACTTTGCTGGTTTATACTGTGCTTGGTTTGGACTGTACTGGCTTGAAAATACTAACTACCGATTTGCATCGAAGCGTTTTTTCGAAAGTGATTTTATCACTTTCAGATTTAAAAATTCCTGTAAACCTGTGACCTCCCCGTCCCCAATATGCCCCGACCCAACTATGTTCCGTCCCCACTATGCACCGACCCCACTGTACTGGTTTTTTTTTTTTTTTTAATAATTGATGCACATTTTTAGAGTTTAATGCAATACAAAATATACATAATTTTAATAAATAGTAATTCAGTTCTAGGATAGGTCTAACATGATATGTCATATGCAAAAGAAAGTCTGTAGTAAATTTTCCAATAACCCAAAAAGTGGCTGTGACACTAATAAATGTGAATTTTGAAGGCTACTATTGAAATTTGACCTGATTTTCTGGTGTTGTTGAGTTGTTTTTTTACTGTAAAAAAATCTGCGGTATGCCTACATTTGGAATACTTTAAAGAACACCATATCGGTTAGGTTGTAATCGGTTGTACGAATAAACAAATGCGCAAAAACATATTTTTCGACACTAAAGCCGATACAGGTTATTCTGTATATTATAATATTATAATATCAGTATATTTTAATGGCTTAAATACCATATTTTCATATATGTTCTAATTAGTTGATTTTTCTTATTTGTCTTTTATGAGGCCTAGAAGCTCAGTTCGAGACTATGAACAATTAATAGGATATAACTTAGGCTTTTCTTTAATCCCGTAAATCCAAGTCGAATCAAATCGAAACTTTTAAACAAACCTCGATTAGGCTTGTCACATGTGCCCTTAAACTCAAATGTTGACCACCCACTGCCCCCTGGGTAGGGATAGAATTTTTTTTTTATTAAATAGGTGCATTTTTAGGACTTAAGAGTAGAAATTTATTAATAATAATACTAGTAACTTTATTGCAACACTACAATACAAAATAAACATCATTTTAATAATTAGAAATTCAGTCTGAAGTTTTTATCTAACATTTATAACATATGTAAAAACAAATCTTTCTAAAAGTCTTTTTATGATGAAATAACACAAAATTAGACTTTATTACGAAAAATTGTGGACTTTGAATACTATTATGGATTTTCAAAAACTTGAAATTCGACATAACTTTTATATTTTTTTATAGGAGTTTTTAAGTTGTTTTTTTACTGTATAAAAATCTGCGGTATGCCTACATTTCAGATTCTTAAAACAATACCTTATCGGTTGTACAAAAAAACAAATGCCCAAAAACATATTTTTCGACGATTTTATCGATACAGGGTATCCCATCAGTATATTTTAATAACTCAAATATCATACTATCATATAGATTCTAATAAGTTGGTTTCTCTTATTCGTCTCTTGTAGGCCTAGAAGCTCAATTTAAGACAATGAACAGTTGATAGGAAAATAAATTGGCTTTTCTTTAAAACTGTAAAAGCCAGTTTTTGGGTTTTGAACTTCAATGAAAATAATCCGAATCAGTGGTGCCGAACCTTCTTCTCGGGGAGGGTGGGTGGCCATTGGGTCATGAAAACAGACTCAACGATGATTAAGAACTCAACCTTGAGGTGGTTGCCCATAATATGTTTTTTCCCCTCCAATAAAATATTAGTTTGGCGCCACTGATCAAGATTTTATGATATACGGCGAAAATAATAAAATCGTTTTAACTTTTAAGAATTACTTGGATGTTAAACGGCAACTGGATTTATTATTTTTTAAAAACCTCTAAACTGTTGAGTTATTATCCAGTTATTTCCCTATTATACCGACTATTATATTTTGTTATTGTCTTTGTATGGAGCAGCTTTGACTAATCAATGTTGTACCGGGTGATTGGTTAACTATGGACCACTCAATATCTTAGAATATATTAGACTTTTTTAATTTTTTTTTTTTTGTACTATTATAGTTATAAGGTGGGACAAATTTAATGTATTTTTCAAAATTTTAACACCATCCCTTATGCGTTAAAACCATATCAACTTTGGATTTTTAAATGGTAACCCCCAATTTTTTTTTGATGATCGTGTTTATTTTTTTTAAATTTAATTTTAGGCGTAAAAACTAGGTAAATCAATTGAGTAGTTAACGAGCTACACAGTTTTAAAATTAAAGGGAGTGTAAAAAATAAATTAAATATCTTGGAGACGCTAACATATTAAGGTGACACTTGACTGCTCTCTGTTATTATTTATTGACAATTAACTTTGACAATAGCTATAGTAGCGTTTAAAAATCATAACCGTACCAAACACTATTTACTTTAGGTAAATAATTCACCGATAGTAAATAATAATGATAACCGCTATATCGACTGACAAATATACCACCACTACAAACTTTTACATTTATTTTATAAAATAGTAGGTATGTTTAATTTGTTATCAATACCTTGTGTATATTTTTCCAGCATTTAGCAATTATATGTTTTGGTTAATTTGACACATTTTGTTTAATCATGCGAATTGTACGTCTTAATTTTTATAGTATATTATAATAATATAGTATCATAACTTACTAGATCTATGAACTTGTCAACATTTATTGTGTTTTAAATAACAACATTGATATTAAATATCCATAATCAATGTGAATACCAAGATGGAGTTTTGCTCAAGTGACAAGTCTATAAAACCTATAACCTTACTTATAAAATGTATGCACATCAAATATCAAAATTAAAGGTACTTATAATAACAATATGTTATTTAAAATAAATAGAGTAATTTGAATTATGCTTGATGATATTTTAATTAAAACTTTTATTTTTACAGTATTATGTCTGTTCTGAGAAACTTATAAATGTGTAGTTTTGTGTTTTAACATATTGGTATCTGAATTCAAAGAAAAATTATAACATTTTTTATGAAAAAATTGAATCTTCAATCATCATTTACTGAATCAATAATAGGTAAGATAATGTATTTATTGATATAGGTGTATTGTATAAGTACATTTTTTTATTAGAAAAATATAATTAATCATTTTTTATTATTCATGAACATATAAAATGTTTTTAAATAATAAGTTTTTTTGGATTACTTATGTTTATCATACTTAATATGTTTTATTAAAATGCGTTACTTAAAAATTAACGTTTAACTTAAAAATTATCATACTTGTATAATTATAAAAAATATGTGTAAATACTGATATTTGTTGCTTAACCATATAATTATTTAAGTACCTAAGAAACTTATTTAATTTTTTTAATTATATGTTTCAGTATGTTCAATATTAATATGGACTATCTCAACTTAAATTGATATTTGTTGTTGTCTACAACTACACTACTACCAACGTCAAATTTGGTGTACTATATTATTGTAGTCAATCAGTCTAAACCAATTCCATCAATACATTTTCGAATGTTGTGGTATTCAATTTTCAGTAAATTTATAGGTGTTTTATTTTAAGTTAAAATATATAAGATCATCAGTTTGCAATAATTTAGTTAATTTCTATGAATTCATCACTAACAATTTATTATTATTTTTTTTTTTTTTAGTTACTGTGGCACACTATTGCAGATAACGGTTTTCCATTAAGTCAGTAAAAAGAATAAGATGGATTCACAAGTTCAAATCAAATATTAGACAACTATATATATTTAGTTATTCAGCTAAAAATGTAATTCAATAAAATAATTTAAAAGTACTTTATCATTTTGAAAGTGACATAAAGTTTTTAAACTCTAAGTATTTAAACACACATATACTTAACATATCTATAATTATTATACATTATTTATTAATTATTAATGATGAATTCTTTATTTAATATTAATTTAATCTAAAATGCTGCTGAGAATGTTAATATTTCTAAAATATGTTATTGTCTTAATCCAAATCTTGAAATTATTTTCATGATGGCATAGTTTTGGCATTAGCTATTACAGAATTTATTGACAACTTTCTAGTGGTTTACGATTAAGTTTTTATAAGTAATAAAGTAAATAAAATTATAAAACACAAAATAGAAAAAAAAAAATGTTAACTATTGGATTAAGTGTAAAAAAGTTTTAAACAGTCATAAGCTTAAAATTCAATAATAATATTACTAACAAACATTTTAATACTATATTATATTATGTTTATTATGATAATAGTAAAATAAAAAAACAAGTAACAAGATAAATAATACGCTTATAAGATACGAATAAACATTTTTATTTGCTAAATCATATTGAAAAACTAAAACTAAATAAAATTAACATATCTATAATTAACTTGTAAATAATAGAGGTACAACATATTGCTGTATATAGTGATATCTTTATAGGAAGTTACCTTGGACGGTAAAGTTTGTTTGATAATTTCCCACTAGAAGAAATCCATCTCCACTTACATATTTAAGTTAAAAAATATTTATAAGTATATTCATTCAATTTACTTTTTTACACTTAATCCAATAGTTAACATTTTTTTTTTTCTATTTTGTGTTTTATAATTTTATTTACTTTATTACTTATAAAAACTTAATCGTAAACCACTAGAAAGTTGTCAATAAATTCTGTAATAGCTAATGCCAAAACTATGCCATCATGAAAATAATTTCAAGATTTGGATTAAGACAATAACATATTTTAGAAATATTAACATTCTCAGCAGCATTTTAGATTAAATTAATATTAAATAAAGAATTCATCATTAATAATTAATAAATAATGTATAATAATTATAGATATGTTAAGTATATGTGTGTTTAAATACTTAGAGTTTAAAAACTTTATGTCACTTTCAAAATGATAAAGTACTTTTAAATTATTTTATTGAATTACATTTTTAGCTGAATAACTAAATATATATAGTTGTCTAATATTTGATTTGAACTTGTGAATCCATCTTATTCTTTTTACTGACTTAATGGAAAACCGTTATCTGCAATAGTGTGCCACAGTAACTAAAAAAAAAAAAAATAATAATAAATTGTTAGTGATGAATTCATAGAAATTAACTAAATTATTGCAAACTGATGATCTTATATATTTTAACTTAAAATAAAACACCTATAAATTTACTGAAAATTGAATACCACAACATTCGAAAATGTATTGATGGAATTGGTTTAGACTGATTGACTACAATAATATAGTACACCAAATTTGACGTTGGTAGTAGTGTAGTTGTAGACAACAACAAATATCAATTTAAGTTGAGATAGTCCATATTAATATTGAACATACTGAAACATATAATTAAAAAAATTAAATAAGTTTCTTAGGTACTTAAATAATTATATGGTTAAGCAACAAATATCAGTATTTACACATATTTTTTATAATTATACAAGTATGATAATTTTTAAGTTAAACGTTAATTTTTAAGTAACGCATTTTAATAAAACATATTAAGTATGATAAACATAAGTAATCCAAAAAAACTTATTATTTAAAAACATTTTATATGTTCATGAATAATAAAAAATGATTAATTATATTTTTCTAATAAAAAAATGTACTTATACAATACACCTATATCAATAAATACATTATCTTACCTATTATTGATTCAGTAAATGATGATTGAAGATTCAATTTTTTCATAAAAAATGTTATAATTTTTCTTTGAATTCAGATACCAATATGTTAAAACACAAAACTACACATTTATAAGTTTCTCAGAACAGACATAATACTGTAAAAATAAAAGTTTTATTTAAAATATCATCAAGCATAATTCAAATTACTCTATTTATTTTAAATAACATATTATTATTATAAGTACCTTTAATTTTGATATTTGATGAGCATACATTTTATAAGTAAGGTTTTCTAGACTTGTCACTTGAGCAAAACTCCATCTCGGTATTCACATTAATTATTAAGACGTACAAATCGCATGAATAAACAAAATGTGTCAAATTAACCAAAACAAATAATTTCTAAATGCTGGAAAAATATACACAAGGTATTGATAACAAATTAAACATACCTACTATTTTACAAAATAAATGTAAAAGTGTGTAGTGGTGGTATATTTGTCAGTCGATATGGCAGTTATCTTTATTATTTACTATCGGTGAATTATTTACCTAAAGTAAATAGTGTTTGGTACGGTAATAATTTTTAAACGCTACTATAGCTATTGTCAAAGTTAATTGTCAATAAATAATAACAGAGAGCAGTCAAGTTTCACCTTAATATGTTAGCGTCTCCAAGATATTTAATTTATTTTTTATACTTCCTTTAATTTTAAAACTGTGTAGCTCGTTAACTACTCAATCAATTTACCTAGTTTTTACGCCTAAAATTAAATTTAAAAAAAATAAACACGATCATCAAAAAAAAATTGGGGGTTGCCATTTAAAAATCCAAAGTTGATATGGTTTTAACGCATAAGGGATGGTGTTAAAATTTTGAAAAATACATTAAATTTGTCCCACCTTATAACTATAATAGTACAAAAAAAAAAAAATTAAAAAAGTCTAATATCTTCTAAGATATTGAGTGGTCCATAGTTAACCAATCACCCGGTAGAATTAGATGCGTTTAGTTTTTGTGAACACTTCATACTCGCGTTGTACATAGTATACAATTAATAACTAGTATACCTATTTTGTTATCGAAATACATTAAAGTCTAATCTAAGTTAATTTGTTCCTTGTCTTACAATGACCATCATAAATTTGCTTGATAAAAAATATTTTGTGCATTTCAGGCTAGATTGTTCTCAATCATGTTAAATCATGACGGGACACCCTGTATCGATAATAGCGACACGAGCTTAGAAAAACATGTTGTTATACATTGGGTTCTTCGCACAAACCGTAAATTACTATTTGAACTAGTGCTAAAAAACTTAGGCTTTTATCGGTGTTGCTGAGTTGTATTTTTACTGTATAAAACAACACTGAAGCGGTCCTCCGGTTGTTACCGTTGGACCTAACTCCTTTTGTTCAATGATAAACTCTATTTTGTTTTTCCGAACAATTTATTTAATTTATTCTTATAAAATATAATTTACAAAGTTTTTTACATTTGGTGTCAGGGTTCGAGAATCGTATTGGGAATTACATTTGTGGGGTTGGTGGGTCGCCTAATTCGCCCGCGGTCTGCACAACTATGCAACCCTCACTGTTAGAGCGACTCAACTAAGCCCTCTAGCCCAGCCTATCGCCCGGGGATCCGCTTACGGTATTGGTAGCGGCGGGAGGTGGGCACGCACGATTATGCGGCCGAGCGTCGCTCAATTAAGCGCCGTCCTACGGGGGCGCGCTCTAATAAGCGTTAGTATCTGCGGGTCAAGACGTACGACTATACGTCCTAAAGCGACGCTCAAATAAGCGCCGGCCTATCGGGGCACACGCACAATTATGCGGTTATGTTAGCCGTAAAAACGGCTGTTTTGATACTCGTTTTACTATGGTCTGAGTTGGACCGAGAGATAGTCAGTTTTTTACCTTGTCCAGGGTATGTACGCTCAAAGGCGTGTAATGCCGGTTTATCGTCTCGGCACGGACAACGCTGGGGCTGGGTGCCGGCGACGGAAGGACGCGGTCGTTCGTCAGAGGCCTGCAGCGGCGGTAGAGTGCGTTCAAATCCCCGTTCTTCGACGGTCCGAGTCCCGCGGTCTAGCTGCTGGTCGATGCGGTGGGCGACGGTAGCGTTGCGGCCGTAGTTGATAGCCCGCGGTGATGGAAGGAGTCCGGAAGACGACCGAGTCCGAGCCTTGGTCGTTGAAAGTCGATGACCGGTGTTGGTTTGCCGGAGCCCGGCGGCGGCAGTGAAACACGTACAATTCTCCGTTCTTTGACGGTCTGTGTGCCGCGGTCTCGCTGCTGTTCGATGGGAGGAGCGACGATAGCGTGGCAGCCGTTGCTGGTTACCCGTGGAGGTGAGAATGGTCCGGGGGACGACGCCGGGCAGCCGAATTCAGGCCTTGGTCTCTGAAGGTCGACGACCGGCGGTCGGCGGCGGCGGTGGCGGGAAGGCCCGCCTGCGCGGTCGGTCCTCGGTGGTACGTCGATTCTTCCGCGTTGTCTTCGCCGGGGCACGAGGTTGCTGATTTTACGCCGGAGCTAGGCGGGGCGGGTAGCCGTGAAAACGGCTGTTTTAGTACTCGATTTATTTATTATGGTCTGAGTAGGTCCGAGAGATGATTAGTTTTGACCGTAATCAGGGTTTTACGCCCGAAGGTGTGTGGTCCCGGTTTCACGTCTCGGACCAGACGGAGAGAGTAGCCGTGAAAACGGCTGTTTTAGGACTAGATTTATTTATTATGGTCGGAGTAGGACCGAGAGATGGTTAGTTTTACCGTAACCAGGGTTTTACACCAGAAGGCGTTTATCTCCTATTTAGCGTCTTGGAACGGACGATTAAAGTAGCCGTGACAACGGCTGTTTTAATGCTAGATGCACGCGTTGCTCTTCGGTGGTTAGGACCACGACGATTCGAATGTGCGGCGGCTGGTGTTGGCAGCGTCGGCGGCGCGGTCGTGGCAGCTAGTACGTGTCGGCGACGAGTGTTGAGTTGGCGGCGCTGATGGACGCGTTCGTGCGGCGGTCTTCGGAAGGTCGATGGCCGGTGGCGTGGTTTCACGTGGTGTCGGCGCCGTTCGTCTGCTCTCGGTGTCGTCCGGCTGGTCGCGTACGCTTCTTCGGTAAACGTCGGTGGCTTGCTATATGGCGGATGAACTCGTTGTCTGCTTGGCTGATGGCGAGATCGTCTTTGGTTGAAGAGGTCCAGTAGTCCGACTTGTCCAAATTCGATTGAAGTGTTGAATTGAACGTTTCGGTGGCTGGAGATGGAATGTGTCGGTTTAAAATCGTCGCCGTATTTATGTGTTTTTTAATTACTGACTCCGCGCTCTAGTTGGTCGGCCAATCAGAGGCCTTTATTTTGTCTACTTCTCCAACCAGACTTCTCCCTCATCATGATTCCTAGCAATTGGTTTAGGTTAGGTCAGAAGAAAATGGCATGTATACAGCTATCGATCGATAGCCATTTCTAAATAAGGGAGGTTTTTTTGCCGGACCCTGTATATACATTTTTGTAATATGATTTTTGTGATTTTGTTGATTTTATGATTTTGTTTTACAATAAACAAAAAAATTACTAAAAACTTTACAAATTAGTTGGTATTTAAATACTCTGCTAATGGTACTCTTATATTTTTAATTGTAATTGGTGGTATCAAAGTTCAAACCTAAATTTTTGTTTGAAATCTCCCCTTTCTATTTAAATATTAAAAAAAAAAAGGTTAAAAAATTAGTTAGATATTTATCTAACCATAGTCCATAAAAGTTGATTTATTATTATTTATAACAATACATTATATATTTTTAACATATTTTAAGTATTCATAATTCAAATTTTTTATTTTAAATGTATGTATATAAAACATATACTACCCAAAATCTCACGCTATAGAAAAGTTTAAAAATTATCAGCCATTTTTAGCAATTTTAAATTTAACAATAAATCTTGTAACATCGTATTAATCGCTTATTTTAAATTAAAACAGCAGTTGTACTTTTTGGAAATGTGATTTTCCCTCGTAGATTCGATTTTTTGAAATGTTAAATTAATATAGATCCTTAAAAACAAAAAAATTTTTTTTGACCTAGGTAGGGCAATTTTTAAAAAAAATTATCCAAAACACCTCATGTTCCCGACTCTGTAATTTAACCGCCCATAATTTTTTAGAACTTTTTTAGAACATATATACCTTCTTATATCCCTGTGGCCAACTCCGAGGACAACTTTGTCCTCGATTGGTGCAACACAATTTTTACAAGAAAATGTGTATAATTTTATTGTAGTTTTTAGCTTCGATGCAAATCAGAGATGCTTTGGTTTTACCATAATGTGTGTTTTTGTGTTGTCTACGAATAGCAACTCTATAAATTGTAGTTTTTTTATTAAAGGTAAATTGTCATCTGCTTCGATTGAGGCAGTATATACAAATGAAAATACGAGCTATTTTTTTGTAAACAATTTTTTTTTATGCTTATGTTTGAATGCATTGTAGAACGTTATTGTGGTTATATTAACTTTGGCATGTACCTATTTTTTAAAATTTACATTCCGTTAATGTATTGCGTTTTCCTAAATCAAAAATGTTTTATAATTATAACTTATTACAACGAAGTTTTGTAAAATCATTTATCATGTAAACTTTAATCCAATATTGTAGTATTGTATATCAAACCCAAGCTGTTTTCCACACAGACTGTTGTAATGTAAACAAATGGAGAATTCCTATAGGTATCACAAACATTGAATATTATAAGATCTTCGTACTTTACAAATTGTATGGTTCTATTATTTATTTTGTTATCGAAAACGAGGTGTTTTTTCTTAACATATTTTGTTTTGCAGTTGTTTTTCTGTTTAAATGTTTGACCTAATTTAATTCTTGCACGGTAGAATCTCGATGTTTCAATAATTATAGCAAATGCCCTGATATGTCTAATCAGTAATATTTTACGTATTACACTTAAAAAGCATTTTTAGATAGAATGTCGAGCTTTTTTCAGAAAAGCTAACAATACTTTTTCTAAAACTTAACCCTTCAATGCGCAATTTTTTTAAAAAATGTTTTTATATTGTTTTTAAACTAAATAATGAGTCAGGAATTCGGGAAAAATATTCATAAAATTCACAAATTATTTTTTAATATTCAAATCGAGCATTTTTTATTTGTTGCTTCTAAGCAACACCGCGCGTGAGCGCTAATTACTTATAATGAAATGAAACAAACTTTTCTCTTAAATACTATCTTCTACTCTCTACTATCTATACTACTTATCTTTACTAATTAATTACATCTTAATTACTTTTCTCTTAATTAAAATATTACAAAAAAATTAATTTCATGAAATTCAAAACTCTTATTTTTATTTCACGTGGTAGTCTTCAAAGCACTGCTTGTCTTTGGTTTGACATAAATATTGTTTACACTTTGAACACATCCAAAATGTAGTGCCAATACAGTGAGGAATTTTACATCGTCCTTTTTTATCTTGAAATCTTGGCCAGTGGCCTAACATATCTTGCCTCACATCCTTCGGAGTAGAAGTGGTAGGTCTTCTTTTTTTTTACATTTTTTAGTTCTCCTTCAAGTGATGAAGGGCGTCCACGAGTCTTTTTTATAACACCTGTTTTGGTTAGACAAAATGCCAATTCTTTTCTCCAGTCCGCCAAAGTATATTTTATGGGTTCCATTTTTTCTTCTCTCACACGTTTATATAACAGCCACGAATTGACTGTAGTCAAATCAAGTAAATGGTACCATAACCGTATAAACCATTTTCGAGATCTCATTTGAATTTTGTTTCGACCAATTAAGCTGTCTAATGTGTCCACACCTCCCATAAATCGATTGTATTCTTTGATTATAAAAGGTCATTCAATCGTCATCAATAAATTCTACATTACTAATGTTTTCAAATGTATTTTGTACCTCATTATTATCAAAATCATTTTCATCATCAGAATGTTCAAATTCATTCTCAATTTTGTCCCAATCAGTCAATTAGCGCAACCTAGCTGTCAGCATCGATACCGCCTCAACACATGGTCAGATCGCCAGATCTCGGTAGTTGTGACGAACCGTAGCGAACTTCTCGCATGTGATCAGTCACCCAGAGCGCACATATAAATACGCACACGACAACTACCGACCCAATGTCTTCGGACACCGGCCGGGCAACCTTTTGCCTGCATCCGCCACAATGTGTTTACCGACTTTAATAGTACATATGTTATTCCCATAGATGTCGTTGGTGTCACTATGTACATAATTTAAAAGTGTTATAACCGTATTTTTAAATTGTTGCTCAGAAGCAACACGGCGCATTGAAGGGTTAATACAATATTTTGCCACAATTTGTATTGTTAAAAATTGCGCGGTTATTATGCAAACATGTTGTTAGCAAAGTTAACATGTTGTTTTTTACAACGACTGTTGTGATGTAAATATATCACAATATCTCTAAAGATCGTATACTTATAATTTTTAACGACTTAAGAACATAATTTGCATAATTTTGGCTCTAAAAAAGTAAAAAAAGAAAAAAATCATAACGATTTCCCTACAAATGGCTACAATTCCTATTGAAGACATTTTAACACTTAAGGACAAAAAACCTAACTAGAGTTTACATTATAGAGAAAACAACACATATTCTAATATTTTATATTTAAAAAAAAATTATAGCCTATAAATATACACTTTTAATGCACACAGTTCAAGTACGTATGGGAAAAGCTTGAACACAATTAGCCCCCATCCCCAAGCATCCGCCCTTGTCTCTACAGTCTAATCAATTATATAATATTTCAACTTGAAGTAAGTGAGGGGATTTTCGTACAATATCCCCCCTTGTAAATGCTCTGGACGCAAGGCCCTTGTCTCTTATCATTCATATTATAATTTAGCTTGCATATTGAATTTTAGTTAAAATATCTGTGTTGTACAAAAACCAACAATATGTTTTCATAAAATACAGTATTTATCCAATGATTGTAGCAATGTAAACAAACTACAAATACCTGTTGGCAAGACAATACATTGTTAGCTTATGTGTAAACATAAGATTGAAAACAAATTTTAAATGCTAATTAAATAATGAAATTGTGACGATTAAGGTACGGTTTCCCTTGGGCGAACGCAAATGCTATCTAACCGCGATCTAAATTTTCGATTGAAAGATCACGTTTGCTCAGTATGGTTTTCTTCTTGGCGATTGTACGCTGAGATATTAATAATTTTATCAATTTACTGTATTTTTTTATACCTTGATTTTTTTTTTCATAATTCATTTGCACTGTAGCATTAAAGGTGAGTTCAGTAGTTCAGTTATATAGTCTATAATTCCTTTAAAATACCCTTTTTTAAAATACCTTTTTATAAATTATGTACAGTAAATATAATATGAATAAATGGAAGTTACTAATGTGTTGATAGATATTTGCAATAATGAAGCAGCCTGAATACATATCGCCAAACATATTTTATAAATATTTATTTACTGTTTTGAATTTTTTTTTTAATTCTTAATACAACTGAGGTAAAAATTAATCGTTTTATCGCACAGTTACATATAAGTTTTTAGTAGTTAGATAAAATGCATTTCAAGGTCTTAATTTTGTTACTAAATTGTTTAATATTTGCTGAATCCGTTGTCGTGAGCGAGGAAATGGTTTGTCTTTATAATTTGTTTTGACTGTTATTCTGATAGTATTAGTTTTTTGTTGGCTAGTTCATATTTGTAATATAGTCAAATTTTTACTATGAGGCCCCTCCATAGTAGGGATCAAAAGACCAGGAATATTTTAATTCATTTGAAAATGCTATAAAAGAGTATCAATATAAACAGTAATAAGTAAATTTGGGAAACAAATATAAAAAATCGGCCTTTTAGCCCCAATATAGAAGATATTAAACTTTATTAGTTAGCTAGATCATTAATAACACAAGTCAAATTTTTACTATGTACTCATTGTTTTCTGTGAAGTTATTTTTATTTTAGCATAAAGAGGTTCAATTAAAATCTTATCATAACTATTGATGATCAAAACAAGTTTTTAATATAATCTACAATTTTCCGTGATATCACAGAAGCGTCCGGGGCCTGACATAGTGTATAAATGTGGTTTTGTATGATTTGTTTTCAGGAACTTTATCTGGACACTTGGTTATAACTCTAGTGCTAGTTTTATCCTATGATGCATGTTAATTATTGTTAATTTTATATTGTTCTCTAGTCTGTAAAAAATAATAAAAATAGTATAAAAAACTTTTCAGTTACGCGACTTATACAATGACCTTGTAAGAATGGAGAACACAAATATAAAAGGTAACCATTAGACATTTTTGTTTATTATTTTAAAATCGTTTTTTAGTGTTGACGCAAACCTATGACTTAGGCCTTTCCATATCGTCACGGAAACTCAACTAGAGCTTCCGATTTTCTTTAAGTACTGTTTGGGCATATAGTGATCCAAATTTTTGGAACAATAAAAAAAAGATGGAAATCAATTTATAAAACTGAATTATTATTATTATTTAATAATAATAACAATACTGTTTAGGTATATTTTACCAATTTCAAAAACAATCTTTAACGTAAAAAGAATTGTGTTTTAGTATAGATTATACACTCATACCAATGTATCAACTTTTCATGGGTGTGTATCAAAATTTTCAAATTTGCTGAGATTAAAAACCTCTTATTTATATATTGTTCATTAAATATTGTAATTTTCTGGATTTTGTTGTTTAACAAAACTGTGTGAAATATAAATAGTATATTATTATTAAAAGAAATCTGACTAAAAAATACAATAAACAAATATCGTTTACAACAAAAAAACATCCAATTTCTCTAAAATAAAGTACTACAATATCAAGATGAATTTTACATTATTCTGGTGATTTGAAATTTGTATTTTTTTATTGCAAATATTTAAGTAAGTATTCAAATATTCAAAAGTAAGTAATAGAATAATGTCAAGTATAGCAAGAGTTTTTTTATAATTCGGTGTTTTTTGTATAGTTTTGTCTCATAAATAACTTTGGTTTCTTAATTTTCTGATGTCATTATTCTAAACATTTAAGTATATATTGACATTTAAAATTAAATTTACTTTTTTGTGATTTTTCAGACGTTATAAGTTATGAGCAGTTTAAGTCGATTGTCGTAGAGTCTGTCGAAGTGGATGGTGACATCGAAGAGGATGCCGACTCATCCTATGATCTCCAAATAAACAATCCATTTGGTCCATAAATATTAACGGTTTGTTATAATTTCAACCCTGGACCAAATTGTAATAAAATACAACTTATAAATATAGAACTGAAATATTTAAAAAATGCCTCGATTGTTGTTTCGCCTCTTTTGAGAAATACTTTATCTTCTTTTCCTTCGCCTTCGTCTTAACTATGAGGTCGGTCAACCATCAACTTTACATACACGACCAGTCCTCATACTTATAATTGAGAAATACAGTACATATTGGTTATTGTGTACATTGAACTGTAATAAGTTTTAATGACAACATGTTAAGGGCATTTCATTGATTATGAATTTTACTGATTCCATATTGAGAAAAATCAAGAATTCTGTATTTTTAATGTTATTTATAGGACGAATAATATTATCCATGTATTATATTTATTAGGTATATAATTAAGAACGAGCACTTAACTCCTAAATGATGCAATTTAACGTGCGTTGATGGAGTTTACCTATACAGTTCGCCTAAAACATGTGTGTCACTGTGAATGTGGTGTGTTTGTTGCCAAGCATCAAAGCGTTTTTTTAAAAGTGATTTAATATCATTTTTTTTTAGATTTTACTATTTAGTATTCATCAAAATGTAATTGAAAATTTGAGAAGTATACAAACAAATATTTTATTACATGCTGTATTATATTTATTAAATCTTCAGTAGCTATACAAAATAATTAAATAATATACTAGTACTACCCAAAATCTCACACTATAGAAAAGTCTAAAAACTATCCGCCATTTTTGACAATTTTAAATTTAACAATAAATCGTGTAACAATCGTTTTAATCGTCTTAATCGTTTATTCTAAATTAAAACAGCCGTTGTAAATTTTGGAAATGTGATTTTCCCTCGTAGATTTGATTTTTTGAAATGTTAAATTAATATGAATTTTATTTGGAAAAATTGTTTATCTATATTTAATTTCTTATAAATTCAAATACTGGATAATTAAACAAATAATATACACGAATAGAATATCTATGAAATAATATTTAACATTTTAAACCTTCTGAAGTAACATTTGTGACCTATTGATTTGATTTTTTGAATTATAACAACGATATTTACATTATTTTTATTATGTATTTTTTTTTTCGATTATAAAAATATATTGTACAATGGTCATTTCACGTGAAATCACTTAATGGGTGTGCGACTATATTTCAAAATTGTTATCATACATTCTATATAGGTCCTTAAAAGGTGATTTCACGTGGAATGACCCAGAATAGTTTAACCTTTATTATAATTTGTATGTTCAAAATTCAATGATTAAATATATTTATATAGAAAATTAAAATGAATACTAATTATTTGTGTCAACCACCTTGTGATCAAACTTAAGACACTGCCATCTCTTTCACACAAGAGGAGTATGCTTACAAGATACAACGTTTTTTTGAATACAACGGCTTAAAAGAACACAGTTTTCTATCAATATTTAAATGTTTGTGTATATAATTATTATTTACATAAAATTAACTTGTATTATTTAATAAGAGTTTATAGTTATAACAGTAATATTTAAAACATTTTGCCCCTGGATACCGACCATTTTTAAGGAGTTTTGTATAGGCAATATTTTTTGCGTGTACGAAAGTGTCTGTTCTTGTGTTAGTGTGTAAACAAACATTAATGTGCGTGCCGTTGTATTTCCGCTACAGCACCACTCTTATCAGTGGTCATAAAATTATAGCAATAAGACCACCCGGCGACGGTCAAATTGTTTTTTTCTACCAAGAAAATATTATATAATCGACAAAATAATATTTTGAAGAGCTAGCCTGAACAAAATCTTCGCTGGACGGATTACAACGGCGTTACATAACTTTTTTCAGCGCGTAAAATATGTGTTAGAAGATGCAAGTTCCTCGTGAACTGAGCAGTTTTAGCGCATACTTACCTATGAACCAAAATGCAAGATTAAGAGTTTATATATAGGTTAATGTAGGTTTTTTTTCAATAATAATACTAGGGACCAAGTTATAGATCATGGGCTTTTTTTTCAAAATCGTATATCATTTTCGTTACAAAACATATGCTAATGTGTAGATAAACTCTTAATCTTTACTTTTAGCATAGGTAAGTACGTGCTAAATATGCTCAGTTCGCCAGAAACTAACATCACCTAATACAGACTTAGTTCTTAGTTCTTACACATTATCTCTCTCTCACGTTTAACGTCCGTTAGTCTCGCCAATCGGGGCTTAGACGGTCTTAGATTTGGCATTTTTGGGTTTAGAGCTGGCTGCCGACCTAACGCTATCAAACAAGTCCCCAGAGAGAAGTGCAGGTGGCTGTTTTTTCCCCCAGACAGTTGCCCGCCCTGAGGAACAAACCGCCAGTGGCAGAGATTTGAACCGGCGACCGTGCGTTGATACACTGCCGCCTTATCTCACTCCGCCACGCGCCTGCACATTACACATTATATTATCTATTCATAAATAAAGTTGAGCCTCTGCCCGTATGCATATTACATGTATGTATTGAACTTAAATAAATAAAATAATTATACCACTTACCAGCCTTCAATCTTGTAGCTCGTGAATAAACCAACATAAGGGGTTGGTATAATGGAGTTGGATCACCATTAGACACCTTATGGTTAGGAAATATAAATACCATTTGATGAAAACTTGACAACTACAAGTACCTATCATTAGAATAGATTCTTTCACAACTCTATAAGTTATAAAAAGCTGCCTAGTATAACCCTTCACTAGTGACGTGGATTTTTGTAACATTACTAGTGACGTGTGGTATGTCATACCGCACTTCATTTAACTGTGGTTGTACTTAAAAGTCTTAACGTAAAATAAAACAAATTTGTAGGCAACACGAAAAAACCAACTTTTTAGACTCAACTTTAGTGTTTTTCTATAACAAAAAAAAATCAAAATTGTTTTCAGAAAGCAAAAAGAAAGAAGATCATTTTATGTATGACACTGATTTTTAATCATTTTTTTGATGGCCGAAGATACTTTAATTTTTCATATTAATTTTTAATTTTTATTTAGTTTTGTTAACTGTTGGCACACGATACCGCTGAACCAATTTCTTCGAGTATGCAACTGTATAGATTATAAATCGTACCTGAAATATACTTTATTGGACCAAAACTTAAAAAAAGTCTTTCCTTCTTTTTCAAAATCGAGAAAAATACCAAAAAATTGTACACATTTTTCAACTTATAATTACGATGCTTCATAACTTTTTTAAAAATAGTAGAATTACTTCCAAATTTATATTGATTATTTTTATTAGTGAATACGGAATGTACGAATACTTCCACTTTATCCATTTATAAAATATTATTTAAATTAATTTTACTTTATTATAAATAAAATCACAGAAAAATATAGTAAATGTAATGTCAAACCTTTGATCATTACTGCTTTCTTGCTACTCATTTTCACAAGACTCGCTCTGCGACGTCGAAGCATCAGAATTTTCCTATGTACGTACGAATTTAAAAATAGTAAGAAATAATCGTAATTGATACTTATTTTGACTTATTGAGTTTTTATAATTTTTCCATTTGAGGAGTGATTTAATATTTTATTTGTTTTTTCTTATTTTTGATAATCGCTTCATTTTAGGAAAACTTTCCATTTTAATTTGTATTAACCTTATATAAAACCAGCACAGTGTGTAAACACAGGTAAATGCATGTCGTGCAGCAAAGTACTATAGCTTGTTTGTACTATTATTTGTACTATTTCATTAGACTTATTGTACATATAAGTACGAATACCGAGTATTTCTATTTACACTCTTCCGGACTTTTTGGACATCTATCATTTATATCATATATGGTATATCGATAACTATGGCCCAGTCAATAACTTGAAAGGTATTAAACGGGTCAAACAAGTTTATCAAATAAGGGATAAGTAATCTGAAAACAGATTTGAATTCTTCATGAAGTTTACTTGAGATCGATCAGCGTACATTTTTGATATCTTACTCCTACTACGCATAAAACACGTTTGAACATTTTATCAAATTTGGAAAGGGTTAAACTTAAAAATTGAAAAAAGTGATCTCAAGTAAACATCATGACGACTTCATATCTGGTTTTAGATTGCTTATCGGATCACTGGTTCAGTCTGTGCGATGGACCAAAAATTATGTGTTTTGGCTAAAAAAACGGTCGGTATCCAGGGGCCTCAAACTGAACTTTTTAAAGTTTTGAACACAAGAACTGGCACCGCCTAAACGCGTATGGTTAAACGATTCCTGTTTACATATACGTCAAGAGTGCCTGACTCATGTAAAAAAAAGCCAGTCATTTTCTAAACGAATAAATGGACAAAAATCCCAATTGCAGATTCCAGAGAGGTAATTAATAGTTTTTTTCAATTTATGCCAATAATTTTTTTATTTATGTCAAAAGATTATTTAAGTAAATACATTTATCATTAGAGTGGCATTTAATGTGATTTTTTTGTTTTCATGTAAGAGGTAGAGAAATTCACGAACTTTGTTTTTGCTATACTCTAAAATTTTCATAATGTCACAACTACCGTTTTTACCCTGTGCCCTTCAATTATAATTTACAACGAGTACAACACGGTTATCTATATAGGGTAGACAAATTCAAAGTATAATTAATCAAATATTGTTGTGGTTATTTTACCTATTAGTAAATTCAACATTTTAATACTCATATGAAGGATGACTTTATTTTTGCAATCTATTCTAGGTCGTGGTATAACTTAGCAAATAAAAAATATTGTTCCAATGGTTTTTCTTTTCCTGGGCGAAGCCGGGTACACAGGCGGTTTGTTAATACGGAAGACGGTTATTTACTAGAAATTCAAAGCATACAAAACAAACAAAATATCGATAGAAATCATACAGTATTTTTGCCGGAAAATATCCGGGTAGCTATCAATAGACATAATAGACACACATTATTTACTATGCATGCAAGCGTAAAACAACAGAAGATATTAGTTTGAGGCCTAAAATAATAATGTTATTGGAAAACTTGTTTTGAATAGACTTTGTGCATATTATACAGTTAATCTTGAATAAGACATGAGGGATTTAACTGTACGATAGGGTACCCAATTTGGCATTAATTTGTTTTTAAAAAAATGCAAAATTTGAATATAAGATGGCAAGAAGTTCACTAAATATAATATGTCGCGCCTATATAATTTTGTCAGGTATTACCAGGAAGCCATACTTTCACATTTGTGCATTATGACCTCAATACTTTTTTTTGATAAAAACAGTGTAAATAGACTTTTGCACCTATGCCACAGTTGGATACTTGTCGGAAACGTATTTGATATATTTATTTACTGTTTTGGATTTTATTTTCATTTCCTTATAAAACTGGCCTTTATAAGCCTATAACTGTTGAGAGTAAAAGTAATAGTTTTATTACACTGTTAAACATCGGTTTATAATAGATAGATACAATGTACTTCAAAATCTCAATTATTTTGCTTCTAACTTGTTTGATGTTTGTCGAATCCACTATAACACTAAATAATTCACAAGTGAGTTTAAATAATTTGTTTTGACTAAAACTATTAGTTTAAAATGATTTCCTTCTAATATAAGGTATACAGGGTGTCCCACAAAGACATGACAAATTTTGACTAGCTTTGGAAATTGTTCTCAATAAAATGGTTGATTTTGAAATTTTCAAAAATGTAACAAAAAAAATTAATAAAATTAATACAAACTATGGTGCTTATAGCACAAATGAATATAAATTAATTTAAAAAAAAAACTCAGCAGAATAAAAACTGATTTCATTTGATATGTCTTTGTGGGACACCTGCACAGCAAGTGTTAAACATTATTTGTTTGTTAAATCATTTATAACACACGTAAAATGTGTAATCATTTTTAGCCTCATCACTGTCCGATTTAATATAGGTACTAATATTTTTTATTTTTATTTTAAAAGTCTTTAAGTGTGTTGGGTATAGTTTTGCATAACTTTTGTCTTAGTGATTTCCATTAAACTAAATAATATTTGTGAACTTTAGCCAACAATGAAATAACGTTTAAAATAATTTATTTGTACAATTTGTATATTGTGTACTAGCACAATTAGGCTTATAAAACTAATGTGGAGTACACATATCTTCTATTACAATTACAACAGTTTCTAAATTAGTTAAAAAACAAAAGTTTTTTAGATTTGATTTTTTCCAGAATCAGGAAATTATAATACATAGTACATAATAATACATACACAAACTGTTTGATTGTTAATTGCATATTGTTCTCTAGTCTGCAAAAAATGTTTGTGAATGAAATTTATTAAATAAGTAAAAAAAAACTTTTCAGTTGGTACTTCGTGCCTGGGCAACATATCTAGTACTAGATCCGCAATGGCAACGCATTTCTACATAACCGTACCGCAACTTGAAAATTTAGCGGCAACAAATAATATTCCAGACCTAGGTAACCATTAGACATTTTAATTTTTAATTTTATAAAAATTATTTATTGTTGATGCAAAGCTATGACCATTGATTATGTAATAGACATACATAATCAATGCTATGACTTAGACCTTCCTCTCATATTATCAAGGGAACTCGACTAGAGCTTCCGTTTTTCTATTAGTACTGTTTGAGCAGAGCGATCAACATTTTATGTTATTCATTAATAATAATAATAATTATACTGTTACAATATTTAACGTTTAAGTTAAAATAATTGTGTGTGAGGGTAGATTATACGCCTTTTTATGTGGATACAACGCAACAGGTTTACATAGGTGTATATAGAATTTTTTTAATTTTTTAAAATTAAAAACCCCTAATAAAAGTTTATTTGCAAAATATATGCTCTGAACATGTGTGTGAGAATTTTTTTAATTCACTATATAAATATTGTACAATATTATTTTTTAATTAAATATATTTTATCATATTTTAAGTAGTTAGTTGCTAATGATTTTAATTTCATATATATTATAACTTATAACCCACTCGCTTTTCCACCGCATACAATTTTTGGAATAAATCATTTATATATTTACTTTCAAGTATAACTTTAATCATAAAAAAATTTGGAAAACAGTATAAATTTAAATGATAGGTGGTGATTTTTCTGAAAAGGTCGTTATACATTACAAATTAAATTCAACATAAATGTATTAGGGCTGTATGTTATTTTGATAAAACAATTATTGATTTAATGCACTCGGTAACAATATCTTTAAATAATAATTTAAGTATATTACAATGTATTTTCCCGGGTTTTGTTAATTAACAAAACGGTGTAAAATTACTCGTAACTATCATCTGAATAAAAGAAACTAAAATTGTAAAAAATACAATAAAATATAAAAGTTGCTTAAAACGGCCAATTTTTTCTTGAATAAAGTATTAGGATATTCAAAAGTGAGTTAACAAAAAATATCTAATAGAACAAGTAAGAGTTTTTATTTGAATTTTTTACAATATGGTGTATTATTGTATAGTTTTGTCCATAACTACTTTTCATTTTTTTGACGATCTGCTATCTTTATTCTAAAAAAATAAGTATATGTTGAAATTTTAAATTTAATTTACTTTTTTGCGATTTTTCAGACAATGTATCGTTAGAGCAGTTTAGGTTGCTTGCAAATCAGGCTGTTAATAGATGGATGGAATACTGCAGAGAATATCTGTCGAATGCCAATCCAGCACATGACGCGTGCCCATTCAATCAGCTGACTGCTCCACAAATATTAACGGTTTGTTATAATTTGAACCTGGACCAAATTGTAATATACAACTCAAAATATACAACTTAAATATTAAAAAAATACCTTGATTTTTGTCTCATATGAGAAATACATTTTCTTCTTCTTCTCCTTCACTTTCGTCTCAACTTTGGGGTCGGCTAAGGGTGCCTTGTCCTAGAAATTTTTCATCTACATATTTGTGGAATTTAAAAACACATGTTCCATTAAAAAAAATAACGGAGTCCATACTTATTTCACGTACAAGGGACGAAGGTAAACATTTTTTAAGTGTTGAAAAATATCGTGAAATATGTACCTACGTGTATAAAAAAAATATAATTTCCAAAATATTCATATTTTCCAAAAAAATAAGTGTCTTACATCAAATGAATCGCCTTGTATAAAGTCTGGGTACTGTGAATATGTGATTAACATTATTTTATTTTTAATTTTCCACACTAAGACTTTTTGAATTATATTATAATATTGAACATAGTTGATTTCGAGTATTTGCTGTATTTTGATATTGAAAAACCACTGTTTGAAATAATATGTCATCGCCAATTTAAACAAATAATGAAAGGAAAAACAAATCAATACAACACGATAAAACGCATACACTTTCTACATAATATACTACCATGTATGATTGCTACAGAAAAAAATATGTAGGTCTTACGATTTATTTAAAAGGAATATTCTAGTATTATATTTCCCCGTTCTTACGTTTGTTATTAGTCCCCAATAGTCGGGATAAAGGCAAACGAAAAGAAGGTGTAATTTTTAATTAAGAATAAATGAGTCGTTGACTGCAGAAAGGGGACAAAAGTCATTTTTTATGGGTCACCTCTAAAAATCCCCGGTGGTCACCCATCCAGGATCAAACATCAACGGACACAGCTTAACTTGAAGTGCTGCGTGACAGTTCGAGATGTCCACAGTGCCACAACAAGTCCCTAAAATACTATAAAATTATGTTTTCACTTTAATTGACACCGTTTAAATTCTTGCTGTCACTTCAACCGCGCTTTATCGTGCCAACGTACTTACTCTATTCTAGTTCCTTATATATATTGCATACCCAACTAATAAAACCAAATGTATAAATTGCTCATATCGCTTAACTACTTGATCTCGCAGTGTATTAGTATCTCTGACAATTGGTATACGCCAAAACTTCTGACGCCGTGAAACCGTTTGGATACGTCTAGCTGTACTTCGCTGTATCTTTTTTGCATAAAGCCTGCTCCGTTTTACAGTAAGTATACAGTAGCTTTTGAACGCCATGGCTCTGTCCGCGGAGATGGAAACAAATTCGGACGGTATCGAACGATAGATGCCGCCACTGTTATCATTCAATTCAAGAATTTATGACAACTACATAAATAGTGTTATAATTAAATTTTCATGTTCAGGGAGACCGATATTTTGATAACATTTTGTTTTTACCTGTACAGTCATTATAACTATTCTTAGTGTTGTGAACTATTTGCTGCAAAGTTATAGCATGCTATTTTAGTAATATGGTAATTGATAATAAATTAATAATTTACTAATAAATGTTTAAAATTTTTTTAATATTAAGTCATTGAGCTACTCGACATTCGATTAGCATGTATATTATATGATGTTATTTTAAACATTTAATGTTTGGATAGATTATTAGATAAAATGTCAGTTGTTTGATTATATAAATTATTATTTATACATAATATGAATGAAAAGAAGTTTACGAAAGTTGAAAAAGCCATAAAAAAATTTCAATTGTCTACTTAAATAATAATGGTTTTGAGCTGCGTTTGATTTACAAATAATTTTCTATCTTCAACTTCATGTTTTCAACTCACATAGTTGTAAACGATGAAGTGTATGAGATAGTAGATGAAGTTTTATTTATATAATAATTATGTTTGCATCTTCATATTTCAATTTAAAAGTATATTTTTAAAGTTTGTAAAATATGAGATTTCTCTGATTTGCCAGGCGGCATACAGGCATAACAATTTATAATAATAGAAAAACGTTTGCACATTTCTCATGGGTAATATATTATTATTATTGTAGAGTAATTTATCATGCCTATGGGTACCTCGTAAATGTGTCAGCAAGTAATATTATACTTAATAATTATGTCAACGATACATATTTTTTATTCATTTCAAGTGTGACGAGATGGTTTAAATATGAGACAAATTATTTAATTATACATTTACTTTAATACATTATTAATCACAAAGAAAAAGAGTTCTCTTTAGTCTTGGCTGACTTTAATCTACTAAAAATTTGAATTGAACAATGTATTGATTAACTGCAATGTATAATAAATAGTTAAAACAATGAAAGCAAAAATCAATTACCAGTAAGAATAGATATTTAAGCATTAGTGTAACTGAGCATAAAAAACTTATTTGAGCATTCTTCTGATTAATGTTTAACATTAAGCGGCTACTCGTGATTAAGAAAGTTTTAATGATTAATCAAAATAAAATATATTGTCAGATATTAATATGCTGCCTTGACAATGGGAAACAGTAATTGTAGTTGTTCTTGTTAAAACTGAACTATATTAAAGGGAAAATCATAGCATAACAGTTTTTTCATCAACCGTTGGAGAAAAAAAAACATTATTATCACATAAAAACTTTTAAAAAATAATGCAATTACAATTTATTACTATTGGGGGAAATAAAACGGCAGTAATATCGTACAATGTAATTTGTTTCATTTGATCTCAGTTTTTAAAAACGGATACACATTGTTAATTTGTAAAAAAAAAAAAGTACTTACCACATGGTTAGGGTGTGACATTACTAGTTTTCCTTTTATCAACTACTAAAAAAATAATAATAAAAAACTGTTTGGACAAACAATTAAACAATAATTTGGTACAAGTTTGTGAATGACATGGTAAACCGTACCGTACCCGCATTGCCATCTAACCCATGGGGTGAGTATTAATTCGGTTAGATGTGCTCTGATGGCAGTTAGGATTTCCTAATAAAACTTTATTGGTTTTAATTTGTCTGTGATACACGTGGAAGGCATAAAAAAATGTAACAAAAATAAAGAAGAGAAAGAGTTAATATTTTATGTTTTCAAGAAACAAGCAACGATAAAAAATTTGATTAGAACTTATCATTTTAATGAACGTGGGATGATAATAAAATAGAACAAGATGAGATATTAATTAGAGTTGGACGGATGATAGTGTTAAGATGGAGAAATAGCGTCAATATCAACTTCTTGAAACTGCCATAACGTTTATCAATAATAGCAGCAATAATTATATCTTTGTCTGGTGCCCTCTGACCGAGTCTTGGCCACGAGTGTGCGTTTGCGGTCAATATAAGTAATAATTAAGGTAAAGAAAATTTGAATATCACCACAAGCGGTCAGAGGGGTTATCTGATGTATTGATCACTTTCAGGTACAAAGACGGGTTGTCTCCACTGGCGGTCGTATCTAATGGACAATACTTGTAATAGGCATAAATAAAAGGGCTTCGGTGACAAAATCGGCAAAGTCATTTCGTTCGTTTAGGATTGGTCAGGATCGTTTGGTTTAAGCATTGCAGCATCTATCGGTTCGGAGTTTGGGTCTAATCACGGTAGGTATCACAGATAAAAAAACATTGGGTTACCTAATATTGGCGTGGGAATGAAAAATATAAAAATAAACAAATAACAATAAAAATATACTAATTTCACAGATCAAAGATTTTCACCGTTTATTTCAGTACCATATGTGACAATAACTGCTAAGAAATAATTATAGTACATACTTCAATTATTGATCACACGTTGATAAATAATGCTCACTGGGAACACACTTTTTAAAACAGATTTATTATTTCTCAAACAGCAAAGAAGAACGGTAATGTTTCAACAACACCGCTTGAATTACTTAAAAAATCAGACTCTATTGTCAGCCGGACTTTGCTGGTTGAGAACGTAGAGGTCAAAATTATAAAAAGTGAAGATAGTACAGTCTATTTTATCGAGCTCGCGAGTGTGTCTATGATGGCAAAAATAAATATATTTCATATTTGGTACCGCGGTGAACGAAGAGCAAAAATTGTTGTGAAACACAAACGTTTAGGCGGTTACTTTAGCGATTCATTTTCTACATAAAAAAATGTGTTTTTTTTCTAAAAAAAAAAAACCAGCGTACAAACAGATAAGATGTTTTTCTGTAAATGCGATTCGCCGATAACGTGGACATTGTTTGGGCAGCTCGGGGTGTGTCTGCCGTGCTACCAGGTGTTCTCGGTTGACAAACACTCAACGCATTTGTTTGTTGGCCAGCAAATTTTTCACGGTGCTCGTTGATTGACGGCACTATTGTGCGGTGTTTTTCGATCGACTTAGCCGCACTGACATTCATAAGTCACGCCGGGACGAATATAGAAAACCGTTCTGTGGAAATTCGTTCCGGTCGCACCATCCGATTCGATGCACCGCGCGGCGACGGGCAGCTGATGCGTTTTTGCGGAAAACCGAAATACCGTCTTTCAAGGTCTGCCAAAAACAAGTACCTTGGCTTTGGGCGCACAAAAAACAAAATAAGATCAAAGTTGAAAAAAATTCACACTCTCCCCTTCAAAACTGAGGAAACCTCCGCATAGACACTACACCGGAAACAGCTTTTATTACTTTTAATTATAATAATTTCTTAATTCTCCAATCGTCTTTCCCGTCTCTCCACTATGCTCAATCGTACATGCCCCTGTATGATAAAAAAAAATAACTCTTAATTTTTTTATTTTACCAAGGAAAATATTCCTTAGAGCGCGACCTAAAAATGTGGTTAATTTTTTATTTTTTATTAGACCAATAAACGCAATTATAAAAACACATTTAAATAACTCCAAAACCTTAGGAATTGCAGTTATCTTATCAGAATTATAATATAATATAACACCAATAGTGTAGTCCTACGTGTGCTATTCATTTCCAACTATCTCGGGGAGAATATTCAGTATAACTTCAATCGATTGGTGTTGTTCTATTTTGTTTGATTTTTTTGGTATATTTGTATTTTGTGACGATCACCATATTATGTAGATTGATTTAAGGTTTTATTTTATTTTTTGGTTCAACAGTATCTCGTTGGATAATCCGAAAAATTTGACAAAGCGTGTCAACGAAAACAGCCTCATCGGGTATAATATAGTTTTTGAAATTAATATGGATAGTTTATTGAATTTTGAAATAACTAGTTTTTTGTAAATCAATGTGTATGAAAAACAATACAAGTATCTATTCATTTAGTGTTTTCTATGTTTGCATTTATTGGAGTTGCTTCTCTTTTATAATGATAGATATGTATACTATAAATGTGACTCCGTTGAGCAAAAATATGTATATTTTAACAAATTTTCAGTTACACCACTTTTACACAATAAACGACCCATGTTTTATGGTGCCGTTAATTTCGAATCACGTGGTGCTAATTCAACGTTTTGACGGTCGAGCTTAGGATACGCTTTATAAAAATAAAACTATCTAAAAAAACACTTCACAATGACAAAGAGAATAATTCACATTATTAATTATTATTAATGCGGTATTATTATATTTTAGTAGTAGGTATATGTATATGTGTATGTCTGGTTGTTTTGCTCTATCTCGTCTAAACCGTAGGACTTAAAACTTGCGTATGTTTAACTTTAATGCCGGCTTAGGGTCTATTCAGTTTTGTTGTCATTTAAGTCGGGCTCGTCCGGATTACGACGTCTGCCGCCGCCCCGTCCACGTCCATTCGCCGTAGGGGCGATTTCGGCTAAACCAGCTCACGTCGACCCAGCGGCTCGGGCAAAAACCTGTATACAATATAATGGATCTAATGGACATACAAACTTGTCAATCATTCTGGAAAGAAAACATCCCTCGGACGAGTGGCCGTCATTCCCACGAAAGCTTAAAAACATTTGTTGAAAAACATTAACGCCTCGCGCTTAATTCTCAATAACCGTATACTTCTTGGTCAGAATTACTAGTACTTTATGATACTGATTAAAAACAATGCATGCATAGATTTATTACACAGCTAATAAAACTGTAATCGAATTCGCGCAAACGAGTTTAGTATGAACACTAATTATTATTCAGTCTCGAGGTGATTGTGGAACAGTTCTTATTAGTGTAAGTAACTCGAAAAAACAATGGTTACAAAAGGCAGTCAGGAGAAAAAGAAATTATATAGTACTCCATCGAAAAAATTAAGTTTTTCGAAGACTAAAATATTAATGTGAATTCAAATGCTTTATTCGTCACAGACAATACTAAAATTGTGACATAATTAATATATTACTTCAAATTGTGGAACGTAGAGGATTATTAATAATACTAGTATATACATATTATCAACATCCAGGTGTTTGGCATCAGTAGGAGCATCAGATTTCCAATGGGACCCTCTGGAGAAGTTCCCATTGGCGCAACGTTTAAAGAATCATCAAGGATCATGTCGGTTGCCTCATCATATGATTTGTAATGGTTAAGTTGTAACCACTACTGATGCAAATTTACAAGTGCAATCGGCTGCTATTTGTGTTGCGTTCAGTCCGGTAATCAATACGAGAGAATGTCGGGAGCGTCACGCATTTTAATCTACTTCCGGATGTCCCATCGTTAATCAGCCGTTTTTCTGGCGTACGGCTTGTACCTTAATTTAGTGTTTTATGCAAAGTTAAGGTCCGTACAAAAGGTCTTTAATTAAGTAACACCAATCGATCCGTGCGATCGGCTGCCTACGATTGAACTGAGCTGCATCAGCGCCATCTACTGACATGCTCGACAGTTGAGCCACCTGTAGGGCCTTCTGTATTCCACGTCGTCTCCGTCGGCCACCGCACTATCTGCCGGGCGCATGTACAATAATTTGATTAAATAATAATATTTTTGATTTTCACAATAATTTTATTTACCTTTTTATTATTTCTAAAGTATTAGTTAAAAAAAAAAAAAAATTATAAAACTATTATTGCTAATATAAAGTTAAACGCTTATTTGACTACTGCAATATTGTTTTGTTCTATAATAATATTTAATAACTTTAAAAAATAATTATACCAATCTTTACCTTGAAGCAACACAATGGACCATGAATATGTTTGATATAATCAGCTGATTTTCTGTCTCTTAGTATTCATCTCTAATCAGCTGCTTCTCTTTGTTTTTAGTTACAATAAAAATAACCATTAAATATAATGTTATCAATTGTTGTGTCATTTATAAATTAAAGTGATCTTAAAGATGCAGTTTTAATTTTAGCGAATCATTATAATGATGATAACAGACTTAGTTCACCTAATTGTTCAGCTTCAATTCTTTTGGCGTTTAAATTTTGTTAACTCAATTCTGCCTATGACAACTATTTAATAGCGGCTAAATTTCCTAAAGTGTGACAGCTTGTGTTTTTTTGCTAATATCTGTTACAGAAGCAACTACAGAGCGAAGCTTTTAAAATTAAAAAATTAGAATGATGTGCCGTGTAATATAAATAGATATGAAGTATTAGCTTTATATTATATTAAGTGTATTATTTTCTTCTACATTATTTTCGGACAAAACGCTGTTCACTTTTTGTAGGTATTAATTTGACTAATACGGTTACAATCATAAAAATATATTAATGACCATTCATAATATTGATACAGATTGTTTAATGATTTTCATCATTAATCGATTTGAATAAATTTTACTCGACTAGAAATTATAGTCGTTTACATTGTATTATTATTACTTCATAGTCACTTTGGTCCTAATCGGTCATAAATGCCATAAACATATTACTAATATCATGTTATATGTATCCCAAAGTGCCTGTTAATTATTATAAAATATAGTAATTAAAGCCTTTGACTATTATGGTTAATGGTTATATAAACCTAAGACTTTTCCTGAAAAACGTTTGAATATATTATTTATTATTGACTGAAAAGGATTTGCAGACAACCGCTGAGTCTAATAAATTATACGTAAAAAATAAAATTTTAAGTTTTTGATTATTTTAAATTGTGCACTAAATTATGAACATTTTGTGACCAGAATCGTTCTTTTATCTTGAAAATTGGCCGAGTTATATTTGTTTGAATTTATTTTTGGGAAACGGTTTTTTTGGAGAAAAAACGCTTTAAAACTTTGAAATGTAGCCAACTTTGTATTTTACATACTTAACCAAAAATTAAAATAATGTGCCCTTAAGCAGATGACATATTTTTTTTCTTATATATGTTTCCAAACCGGATTGATGCTTTGGCCTCTCCTGTGGTTTGGGTTATCGCGACAAGAGGTCCCTTTTTTCCTATTCCGGCTTACATAATGTGATGTATTGAATAAATGTTTTCCATTATTATTAAACTTGTACAGTAAATAAATATATTTGTAGAGTTATTAACGTGGTTGCTTGGTTACTTTTTTAAATATCAATACTTTGTTAAGTATATTATGTACTCAATAGACTACCATACAGAGTAAATCAAAATACATATACATAATATGCTGAGGGACCAAGAGAAGAAGTCAATTTGTTTTGTGATAATCATTTGAGGTAAATCACCGCGAGAAGTTTAAGAAGAAGAAGTGACATAAACTTTTCGACGAGCAACTCTGATAATATGTATCTGAAATGGCGTTCACGCGGTTCACTTAAGGCGATGGGTTTGTACGAATCATCCAAAGTGGTTATCCACATTGAACCATAAACGAATTAAGGTCACTCTAGACTGTGAAGCGTTCGCTCGCGTATTTTGTGGATATTAGTCGGTTTTTGTTTTTGTTACTTATTTAATATTAATTTATTAAATTATTCCAACTATAATACGACATAAGGTACACGGACAACCGGCGCGACGTCGGTGCGGATGTGGAATTGCTTTTTATATTTTTTTGATGGCGCAGACCCGACGGAGCCGGCAAAGAGGGGAAAAGAGGTACACGTGCTATTCTGCCTCCCCTTCTGTTTGTTTACGGGCAAATAATAAAGTTTCGCACTCGGAATATATTAAGCGAAATTTAAGCAATCGGTGTTTTACGTTGGTCTCGATGAAGACACGGGTAAAATTTAATTTCGGATCTGCCGGAGCGGAACGTCTTGGAGAAGGAGAACCCCGCAGATGTTGCTGGCCGGCGCGGCTGTCTTTAGCGGGGTAGGGCAAGCCAACGTGGGTGTCGCGCTCTACCCTGTCTGCTGTTTTTTTTTTCGTTTTTCTCATCGTCTTCCTTTTCTCTTAATTGAATTTCCGCCAGTAAGTTTCATTAAGAAAAAAAGAAACTAATTTGTTTTTATTCATTTTGTTTGCCGCAAATAAAAAAAAAATGCTCTTCAGAATATTCAACTTTTGATATTATTTTTTTATTATTTATTAATTAATGCGCGTTCATATTAAATTCCCATTGCGCTCACTCGGTCTTACCTCTTTCACAGCTCACTCGGCCGTCTAAGTTCTCCTCCGTCTAATTGGATCCCATTTAATCACGTTAATTTAATTTTCTCAGTTTTCACTGACGGTAAGCAACGTCTGTAAAACGAACAGAACACTTCCCAGAACCGCCATACCGCTGACGCACATCCACTGAACCTATGGAGTTTCTTCATTACACAACTAAATGAAAACTTTGTACATTTAGAAACCAATATAGTAATTCACTACAGCCTCGTATTGGATCCTAAAATACAAATGTATTGTACAAATGTACAAATGTACAAACCGTTAAATTTTATATAGCTTAAACGTTTTTTGATAAAAAAACATGATGAAATTTCAAGCTTTTTTTTAGTTTTTTTATACGATTATATTATAAAAATAACAGCAAGGTTAGGTTTCCACAAATCAATCATACCAAGCTGTATTAGCTCACGAACTTTTAAGAGCAGATTTTTAATTAAGTTGATCAAGACCATAACTCGGAACCCAACCGAGTGTATCAACACAGCCACTTTATCTTACAATCAGCATTAGGAAAAAGTAATGTCTACCTGTTGTTGTAACCTGGCACAATCGATTCAATTTTTTAAATGTTTATCAAGTCAGTAGGAGCCATTATATTATTAGGAGTAGCAGAGCATATCAAACAAACCTCTGCCGTTTATTATTATTTTCACAGAGAAGTCATAATTCAATTATTGCTTTTCAATTGTTTAGTGGGAATAAAATAAAAAAATATGTATCTGTTATTTTTTTGTAAGCATTTCTACATTATGTTTCCATTTGTAAACAACTACCACGGTAAAGTTATGATGAATACATTATAATTTATAGTGGCTGAAACGTATTTGTAGCTAGTGTTTATTGTTTTTTTTTTAAAAATGGAGTATATAATAAAAAAAAAAACCAAGCTCTGATCTATTGTATTGTAATTATTATATAGCTACAAGAATATCTCCTTCGAGTGGTACGTATATCCGGTCTCTGTGTATTGTGTAAGTAATACGAGACATAATATAGCATAGTCATGTATTTTTAATGCGTTTTCCTCGGTAATATTTGTCCAATAACTGTATATCATTTTACGGATGAAAAAGATAAATCCGCGTAGTAGACGTTTTACGGTTAGCGATGATGTATAAAAATGCCGTACGCTAAGCTACTTTACTTGCTCAATCATCTTGGCCGCACACAATATAATATCTGTCACCTAGCGTTCGGATAATTCCCTATTATTTATGATTTGTCTTTTCCTTTACCGCGGCCAAAGTTATTACATTCATTTCATACCTCCGGCCGTACATTGTGTGTTCACTGTGAAATTCGTTATATTATGTCTTATTGCGCTTTCAATTTCCTGTCCGCGGATTTTCCGGCTAAGCCTTAGTGTTATCTGCACTGTATACCGTGGAACTAACCGTGAAGAGAAAAACCGTAGACACGACGTTACTACGCAAATAATAGTACTTAGAAACGTTATTATTACATTGATGAGTTTTTAAATGAAAAAAATGAAATGCACTGCAGGTTTATAGATTCCATATTATAGTAGTGTAATATGACTGGATACAAAAATGTTAATGTACTTTTGGTAAGAAAAAAAAAAACGACACCCTTATAAATAAAATATAGAAATACTCATTATAATAAAATATACAACATCATTTTGGCATGAAGTCGTTAATTTCATAAATTTTTGACGACGGAAAAATGTATTCATAAAAATCTAAATTCCTACAGATCTACATTAGAGTAGTTCATGTTTGCCATAGGTATTGTATATGTATTTACATGCCAATTGAGAGGTCATATTATTTTGACCAAAATTCTATCAATTTGTGAGTTGTGGTGATAAATTGGTAAAGGCGATATGACGATTTGGACTGTTATGCTTTTATAATATTTTTTATTATCTAATTGATTTTATTGTAAAATTGTAAAAAAACATAAACTATTCTCCCCAAAATATCTTATTAAGTAAAGTAACGATTTAAACGAATTTCGTGTTGAGTGAACTATGAGATGTATTGTAAGATTAAAATGTATGTTAATAGTTGTTTTTTTTTTTTTTTATAGAAAATCCTAAATTTTAGAAGCAAAAAACCGGTAAATAATGATACAATTTTACACTGTACAGGATTTATGCACATTTTATTTTGCAATAACATTATTAAAGTGAGTATACCGAAGAAAAGTTGCTTTTCTTTTACTTCTCTCTTTTTTCAATTCATCCGAGTGCACTTAAAACCATAAGTTTTTCGCTCCGACCGTGCGTTAAAATATTATAGGTACTACGGTAATCTCGAGATGGTGTTTCTCGATACCATGGCCAAGCAAACAAACAGCTGGATATTGTTATTTGAAAAAAAAACCGCCTCGGAACAAAACCGTGGTGCCGTAGTGGCGATGCGAGTGTTTGTTTTGTAATTAAAATACAATAATTTGTACGTCCAAAGCGAAGAAGAAGAAGAAGAAGATTATAATACGGTCGTTGTAATATTAATATGTTGTAACAGCTCATAGCCAACGAGAGCTATCTTTGTCGCAGTGTCCGCCTACACTGTACATAGTAATCCATATAGCATTTAATTTGTACAATATATATGTATACAATATTCTTGACTCGAACACAACGTTGAACGCTGCGGATATCGTAAAACAGTAATAAAAACGTCACGTCCCCTAGTCTCGTCATAATAAATTACCGAGCGTTTTGCCGTTTGTTTTTACTTTTCATTTATTTATTTCTACCCTTTTCCACTTTTCCACCCTCGAACACACGGTCGTTTAAGTTGCAAGCGATCCGCATTCGAGCACACTGCACACCGACCGTTTGTCGCCAATTCCATCGCGGCGGAAACAATGGGCGACACAACACGGTTCTCGGGGACAATGCAAACAACATTTCAGCGCTGTTTTTTTTTTTTTTTTTGTAAAATTTCATGCGTGACATTTGCCACCGTCGTCGGCCTTTTAAGCTCGACCGTTGCCCGTACGGTTTGACAGCTGTCCTGGGACCGGCCCGCAGTGTCCGTCCACCGGATTGTCACCGTTTGTGTGTATGTATACACATGTATAATAACGATAATATATATAGGTATATAGTTTTTGCCGGCGATCCCACCACCGCACCCCGTTCTTTAGGTGCCCTTTGGGGGAGGGTTCGGCCGGTATGCGAAAAACAATTTCACCGTACGTCGTCGAGGCTGCCACGGTGTGTGTGCATGTGTGTACTCACGGTAGGATTAACAAAAATTTGATTTCAACGCCACCACCGTCTACGTTTTCCGCGTGACAAAATAAAAAGAGAATAAAAAAATGCGGAAAAAACCTTTAACCGCATCACTCCCGCAATGACACTGGCGGAAACCTTTGTGTAAAACAAAAAAAAAAACGGCGACAACAATAAAATAAATAAAATACTGATCGTTTTGTACGAACAGAGGCGTCGGACTCGATCGACGGTGTTTTCTTCTTTTATTTTATCTTGCCTACAAGTGCGCTTTCTAAGTATACTTTTTGTTAATTTTTAATATCCGTAAAAGTCATATAACATACAAATTATGGTTATACATACCAATGTACTATGTAAAATAAATGCCTAGATATTTGAACAGTTGACAAACACATCAACACAATACACGACAAACGTCTGATCATTATTATTCTTCAAAAGTCTTCGGTTTCTTCTGCTTAAAAAAATGTGGTCAAAAACAATTTATACTATTCTCGCTACTTCCAAGTTTCCATTATTTAACCATTAGAGAGACATTCGTTAGATTTTTTTATGAAATCAATGAATTACTGCTGTTCATATTTCTTCACTTACAATATTAGTTTACTATTTTCAATACAACGAATGTGTTATATTGCTACCAGTTTAGTGTTTATTATTATGGCTTAATTTGAAAAAAACACAACCGTTTTTTATTAAATCTCGCAAAACGTATATTTTTGGATTGAAATGAAAAAAAAATCCGATGAAACTCTCGGTGTCCTTAAATTGGCCGTATTTATTTAGATATTTAGACTTAATCAAATTGTTGAAGATATACGATGGCGAAATACATTCAGTGCTTATTATCCTCGGGATGTTATTATTCTATATATATGTATATATATTTATATACATTTAAATGCAGTCTTTGGAATTCGGTTAATAAGACGTAAGGACGGCCCGAGGCGGTCGTTTTACGTTTATCTCGCAAATTCCACAATCCAACAAAAGAGATTTAAGAAGCAATATAAAGAGATCCCGGATTTCCAGAAGACTCCTCGGGGCTATGCATTTGGAACTTACCCGTGTCTTTTTTTTTTAAACATTTTTTTTTTCGTCCAATGTTTTTTATTTGTTCGCTCGAATCGCATTATGCAAAAGCACCGCGAAATTGAATCTAAATACTATGTATATATAAGGTTTTTTTTGTTATTTGTAGTTGCGCAAAATTGAATTTTTGATTTCAATACGATCCCGCCTTTGCCGGCTGTACTTGTTTTAATGTTGTCATTGTATATTATATTCGATTGTGGCTGATGCGGTTTTTTTTTCTATCGTTGCCGAACACGTGCAAGTTCACACATGCTAGGCGTAATGTAAACGTCGAAAGCCGTTGAAGACAAAAACAACAAGCGCGCGGGGTAAAGGAAATGAATTTTGTCTTTTCTTTAGATATACCTAGAAAAGCAGCTATTCTAAAAAAAAAAAAACCTTCCGAAACGTAAAAGAACTAGAGTTTGTATTGCCGTCAACAAACTCATAGTCATTTTTCGCACTAAAGCGTAATTTCGGGCGTGTGATCTTTTTTTATTTTTTAAGAAAAGGATCTGTTCTATAAAATAAATGCCGTCGTAAAAAAAAAAAAAGGGTATCAACGGACGAGACAATATTGTTTTTTCCTTTTAAGCAAAAATATAACAGTATAACAGTCGTTTTCGCAAACATTCGAAGGCGATTCCGCCATTTTGCCCGTTCACAAGAGCACATGCCGTCTAGATTTGGTTATTTTGTAACAAAAAAAAAAACTATGTATATACATCTGATGTAAGACACACATTTTCTCGGAAAATTATTCTATTCTTTTATTTTTAGGTACATACCTATCTATTTTACTATATTTTCCAATACTTGGAAAATGTTCATCTTCAAAACACATTGTTTTGAATTCTATAAAAATGTAGACGACAAATTTAAAAAATAAATGTTAGCGTTCCAATTTGTAATTTTCATCAATCTCGTTCGTTTGCACTTTGCTATGACTTACATTTTGCTCCAAACTGTTGTCAACATTCTTTCGTTAATGTTAAAACTAGTTGTCGTCGCTGTGTTTGAATAGGTAAATAACCTGTCTAATGTCTATCATTATATCCAAGCGTGTAGGTAAGGAATCGCTTATCCTATAATATAAAAAAAAAAAAATAGTGTAGACAACGAGTGTTATTCGTGTACTTATGTATTTGTGTTGTCGGTGACAGTGTTATTGACGAGGGTCAATATTACTATTATTATGACAACTCGCCGAGCTCCTTTCTTTAAAAACCGGACGAATATTGATCTTAAAATTAAATCTTTACAAAGCCATAAGTGGCGGACCGATATTATTAAATTGTAATTTTTTATTACCCAGTTATCGACTTAAAAATATATGCTTGCATTTGAAACAACAAAGTCATATTCTTGTTACGTACAAGGGATGATGTTAAGCACTTTTATAGTGTTGAAAAAATGTAGTAAAATATCTACCTACGAGTATAAGAAGTGGACATGACCTCCACTGCACAGAAGTACATAGGAACATGGATATGTCTTAATATACAAGTGTAAGACCCTGGTACTTTTCTAATATCTAATCTTTTATCTTTTATCTCTAAAAATAAAAACGCATTTTCTCAGCTCCACGGCAAAACATTGAATCATGGATATCATGTTATCTCTTAATAATTTAAAATATTTTTGAATATTGTAACGCGAAAATGGCGCGACATGACATTTCTTGTATCCAGCCTATTGTTTTATATTATCCGTGTTAAAATAATTTACACTATATATTTTATATTTTCCGAGAAAATCAGTGTGTTTTACACCAGATAGATCAGCCTATATTATATATATATATATTAACATTGATCTCGAGTCGTTCGCCTCGAGTTCATTTGCGCCGGCTGTCACGGGCGTTACCGTCGGTTATACAAAACAATACAATTTTATTGACACACTAATTTGAATTTATAAAATCGGTCGGTGATGTGAGGGTGAACAAACGTATGCGACAAAATAATAATATACCGACTTGTCCTCGTTGTGTGCCAGTTCGTGTGTACCGGGATGCGTTTTATAGTTAGACGGGCAATAACATTCGAGCCGAGTTGTCACGTGTAAACGACCTCTTTTCCGGCTCGGTCTTCGTCTTGGTGTTTGTAAAAGCCAAGCCGCGCCAAGTTTATGGGTGTCAAGAAAAACAGGCAAGTCGTCAAAGATGTGTGGGAACCTCGTTAAATAGTACGGTGCTGTGGCGTGGACCGGCATATTATTTAATGACCGCGAGCCGAACGCACTTTTTCACCTTGGCCGCCCAAACCAGAGTGTGACAAATCCGTGTTTAATATTACCAAGGTCCCCCCCCCCCGGCACCCATACTTAAGTACACAATACATATTATTATACCCAACTCCTGTAATTCGCTGTGTCGGCGACTGACAACAAGACGCTACTGGACAATGGGTGTAAATCGTTACTCTTAGTCAATACTTGTTTATACCACTAAATGGTCAATACCAGAAAACTATTTTACCGAGTTCTACACCGCATTCATTTTTTTATTTTACCTCACAGTATTACTTCCCCTGTGTTCCCGGCACCGTTCTACACGACACCCTAGGATATAGGACCTAGACCAAAAAAAAATTTGTGTGTAACAAAAAATGTAACGTTTTTTGGTGCACTTCAGAATCTTCTGAAGCATCTGCTAAAAATTTGCAATTTGAACCATAACTTCCTTAAAATGATCTCATGCAAAGTATGAATTGAGGAGTTAAATCCCTTAGGCTGAAGCCATAAGACATTGGCCTGCCATAAGACATATTAATGATCTTATGTTTTTCCCAAAAGGAAAAGATCCGATTCGATTTTTTTAATTACATAATTATGTTCAATTAATAATATAGTTTTATTATGAAAATATAAAATTATAAGCCACTGCCAGCTAAAAATAGTTATCTTTTAACTATTATTAAGTAACCAACGATATTGGATCTCAAAGACTTCCGGTAAAAAATAACAACCACTTAAATGCACTGAATACATGTAAATAATACAATAATAGCCTTTGATACCTTAATGATATAAGATCCTCTCGAATAATCCGGGATAAGCCATTAAAATGCGCATATTAAACATTTTGTGTTTTAACTGAATTTGTTAACGCCTCAATTAATTCTGGTAAGCTTAAAAAACGAACGCGGTCTGATTTAATTAATAGCCCGTGCACTCAAAAGGACTACCCGTCTTGGAAAATCCTACAAAATTAATATCAACAGCTTTAAAACCGTTCTTGACATGTACTAATAATTAAAAACAACTCAGTGTAATAGTTTTATTCACGGCTATTAGAAATCAAATATTGCTATAGTAATTCTAGTTGTATAATTATTAATTGGCGTTGAACAATGTCTTCATTATTATACTAAATGAGGTAGATTAATTCAGAAGCTTCTAAAAAACGGATTAAATACAATTCTAGAATAATAATATAATTTTTTACAAACATTCAAATTCTTTTATTTTTTGTAGGTACTAATATAAAAAGTGAAGTAATTCAAAATTGGCGCATTCAACTAATTCGACTTAATTTGTTTAACTTAAATAACCATATACGGATTTAAAAGGTTTTCAATTATTTTTATAAATAGTTTATTCAGTTTTTTAATGATTACTTATATCAAACGTGTATTGTATTTGTAACTCAAAATATTTACTTGACAGTTATCATTTGCAAAAAATTTGAATTATATAAAAAATATTAAAATAATATTTGTATGTATCTATAAAAAATATATGATATTGTAATAAAAATATAATATAACATACTCACGGTATTGATTTTATTTCTATTTTATTATATTATTATTTTATTTTTGTTACCGTCGAATAAAAAAAAAATTGAAATATTTCTTATAGTTATTACAATTTTGCAGAGTTATTTATTTCTACATGTTTTGCGCGTGCATATTTTATTTTTTTCAAAAGAAGATAAGAAAAAGTTTAATAATATACGAAGGCCAGTAGAGTAAATCATGTTCGGTTATTGTGTATGATATATTGCCAACTATGACTAAAAAATAAGTTTCAAAACAACATTTTGTTTCTTTTATAATATTATTACATTTTTTAGGTTATAGATAGACGCAATCATTTCTCTTTTGCGACCTCGTTATCTTTTCTACATTTTTCATCTCGTGTGTATTATAATACTCTATAAGAGAAGAGACATAATATATAATGCGAAACACTAAGCAGAGATAATGTCTGGGCTTTTATATTCTTAAGCTTTGATAGAGTCACATAGAAATGGGAAACATAAAATACATTGTTGCTGCGAAGAAGATTGAAATTTATAGTTTGCACAATATGTTCATTATAATTTTAAGCATAATATACCTTATGGCAATAATATGTATCTATATACAACTAGGCACAGAGTTCATATTTATGTTTATCCTTCAATTAAACTTTAAAGCGAAAAATACATTGAGGAAAGGTTAAATGCAACGTAATTATTAAATGAGATAAATACGAATAACCTACTAAATAATTATTTTAGAAAACAAAATCATTTTTATTCATATGCCGATTTTTTAAATTTTTTGTCATATATCGTTTTTAAGTCAGAGAACAAACCCGCTGGGTACAACAAATATTATAGCAAAACTAGTATAAGGTAACTGTAAGATTATTTTTTTATCGAATAAATTATTTGGATCTTAAGTACCTATACATAGAAATATAGTAAATAGGTGTGCTTACATTTTACTGTAGTATTATTTGCATTAAGTTTATTCAGGCAAACATGGATGGCTTATAGATTTAAACTAATCATAACAATTTATATTTTAAATAAACTTGAACCGTTTTCTGCAAACCGTTTTACTAAAAATAATAGTATAATGAACTAACTAATACAAATGTTTGTACCTTCATAAAATATGTAAAATCGAATATGATAATAAAACTAATTCTAGCAACAATTATGTACATTCTATCTACTTAAGCTATTTAGCTTTTCGCGTTGGCTCAAAGTTTACTACGTGTACAACAATAATGTAAACGAGTCCTCGTTAAGGATGTTCTCTATTTTATCCACGTATATCCAATTGATCACTCGGTGTAACGAGATAGCCATAAAAACGCGTCAAGTTATTTATCATTTTAGATTTTAGCTGATACCCAGTGAAATAGTACGCCTGTTGTTGTAGACAGGCTCTCGGTTGATGGGTTCGTGTAACTCTTTCATGAACACCACTAATCCAGAGAGGGTTTCAATTTTCAAGCTATTCAAACAGATTCACTCATATATATCGTGTAACTTTATCTTGATCACTCTTTATATTTCATTATTATTACTAAGGCTTGGACTTTTTAAACTCCATTTTAAAACCGTCCGCATAATTTACGGCTCACATTTCATCATTACTCATAACCTGTAGAGTGTTGGTAATTAACTAATTTGACAATGCCAAACTACTGTTAACAATTATGTCATAAATTCAATAAAAAAAAAAGTGTCAAGTCTGAAGATTTTTTTCTATATATCTACACGGATTAGCCACTCGGTTCACTTTGTCCGGTGCAGAGACCAAACCGAGTTTGCCGGCGTAGTCGTTTTTGTCTGTTTGCCGGAAAAAAGGAGTGCATTTTCGCTAGAATAACACTGGACCGAGCGAGGCTGTACACGTAAGTAGCGAGGGGGAAAACCAACAAAAACGGTTTTCTTCCCTTCGGCCTCGGTAATTTCGGGATGTTTTAGAGTGGAAAAAAAAATGGTCGTACACAAAACGAATTCCGGGGGAGAAAACCCTTGCAAATATATATATATGGCTCATATAATATATATGACTGTGTGTGTGTGACGAAGGGAACCTAGTCCGTGCGTTGATTTCTTAAACGGACTGGCCGGCGATCCTTCATGTCCTTGCCCTGCACGATATAATCGAGGAAGCTGTCCGCACGCCCACCGTTCAAGAAAATTATAACGAATGTTGTCGGTCTGGAGCTAAATCAATATCCTCCTCCAAAACCGAAACGGTGAGTTTTGAAACCCGACCGAGTTGCTGCACCGTTGCATTTGCTGTAAATTAAAAATAGCCCGTCTGGTACAGTGGAATCGGGTGAGTACATATTTACTTAAGTCTGATCCTTGAAGTTTTTTTTTTTTTTTAAGTAATTGTTTTTCAATAGAACACAGCAGTTGGTATGTCCGAAGACAGCGTGTTCGCGGTCAACACCGTAAGTTTTTTCTTCCACCGTTTTAAAAGTAAACACTAAACGAGAGTTTAAAAGTTTGAAAACATCAACGTGTACGGTTCAAGTATAAAGTTCAATACAAAGTGGTCAAAGTAAAATATTGGCGGTTTTAGAATTTAATGAAATTATAATACAAGAGCAGATGCCACTTGTCAGTTTAGTTTCATTAAGTTAATGCATTTATTTTAGTACTATTCTAAAGCTTTACGGCTCTGTTGGTACATAATAATATACACGTATGAAATTATTAACATTATATTAATACAGTACGAAGACCGTCTGAAGTTCTCAGTTTGGTCGGTGGCATTAATCAGCTTAACAACATAGACCGTATATACCAAAATGCTGCCGTCGAGCATGTATACATATATTATGGTGTGCGGTTTAGGATTGGCCGTTTCAGCAGCATTGCAATTGAACGGAATGACCATTCAAAATGAACTACGATCCGATGTGGTTAAGCAAGAGGCGTTTTGCTACCAAACTCATAAATTAAAAAGCGCCATTCAACGAACGTCCGTGTTTTATTCTAGACTTAATTTCAACCTATTCATAAAAAAAAACAACCACCGTAGCAATTATTATTGTATTATATTTGAAATACACGAGTTATTTTCAAACTATCATCCAGAATATTATGTACTGTTCATATATTCATATATTTTTCGACTAGTCTGAAATTAGTTTATGATTCTGGTGAAACCAAATCGAAATGGTATGCACATAAATTTTATCTTTAAAAAAAAAATCTTTGATTGTTGAAACGAATTTGTTGCTTTTAATTAACGTTTCGATTGTTCGATCACTTATTAATGCATTAAAATATGCAAGCACAATAGTTATTACAAACAATGTTAATAACTTGGTGTAATTTCAAACTTAAGTCATAATTTCCCATTATGTTAGTAGCAAGACGATTGGTTTTTAAACAGAACTTGCCTTCATTCAAATCGAATACCTAATTTTAACAACGAAATAGTTATTTAATTAATTTCACTAGGTTTTAAAAATGTACATATTATTTATTGTTTTTGCTGTGTGGGCTAAGACAGAAGCTAGTATTAGTCCACAGTTTATAAATCAGACAATCCAGGAGTTCAAAAACTCAATTTGCTACACATAGCAGTGTTATCAAAAAACACTGAAACATTTTTTTCTTGAGGTAAAACTTAAGCAGTATACTATAATGGGCAAGCTTACCAATCATTCTTATCACTATATTATGTGTTGTCATCTGATTCCCCCTTATCACACCAGAGTTTTTCTTATGATAATTTGTTTCCAAATGGAAACATTATCGTCACAATTTTTGATGCCTTGGCAAAAAATATATACATCTCTATATTATATTATAACCGTTATGAGTAAAGACCCCGATGATCATTCTGGTTATGTTGACCTCGGTCGGATAGTTACTATATCATCCGAATTAAGTTTACACACTTTATTCGCGCCCACAAAATTGACGGTATAACGGGGAAGTAATACGCAAAAAGTTATTAGTCAAAAAGCCTGTCAACCGAATATGCCACACAAAGTGTGTTTGCAGCAGCCGACTTACCGGCTGTTCGGCCGGCACATCAAAATCATTATATAACCCATCAATCATCGCTTGCCGCAGCATCTGTACGACCGTTTCATTAATTAACATATTATCATATAATATTTTGTGTACATTGATATAGATAATATATATATATAATATATGTGTACTATAGTTATATAATATCCTAGCCATATATATATATTTTTTTTAGGGAGAGATGTTTTGTCACATCCAACGCTTTTTCTCCCACTCGATATTATATATGGTTTAGTCGTCTGGATTTTAATTTTAAGACCGCAATGTACCACGGGTAGATATTGTTATATTCAATCCAATTTCATCTGTACGGAATAATAAATTATCAATCAGCGCAGTGGTGAAAAAATAAAACTTATATTACAAGTACTGTTATTTATTAAATGGCAAATAGGCATGTACGTGGTCAGTAAAATACCGGTCATGTTAACAATACCTAATTTAGTACAACTCTATTGATAATTTTACTTTCTTCTTCTGCTAATATCTGTTATATCGCGGTCTGTTAATATGAGAACATCTGTTCTCAGTAAAAGCATTTTGATCATAATGTATTGTACTGTTTCTATAATTTTGCCATCAATATTATTCTAGTAAATGGTACATTCAATAAAACGATATTAAAAAAAAAAGTATATTTATTCGATCATGTTAAGTGACTTTTGCGTACGAACTAATAATAATTGTAAACGATGTGACTAGACCGACCATTGTTATTTTAGGATGTACCTACTGGTGATGCTGGCGTACATTAAGTAGCTATACACAAACATATTACTTGCCTAAAACAACAATATTGCTATCAACTGTTGTCCGTGTAGCTCTCTAACAGGTACATCGTCCTAGGTAAAATCCAATGTTGCAGCCGAGCAAATGTTTCCATAAAACAACAGCGCAATTAATAGGGTTTAACTTGCGAACAATTGGGCGGTTAAAACTATCCGAGGATCTATACCGGTAATTAGTAATTCAACCTGTGTTTGTATTTTAACCAAAACAACAAACCGGAATATCGTTTGCAAAATAATATGATTGCTACCAAAAGTTCTGACGAAGCATAGTGGGGCGGGGAAAGTCACAGGTCAATATGAATTTATATTACCGAAAGAGATAAAATCACTTTCAAATAAACGCTTCGTTGCGGATCTGTAGATGGCAAGAATATGAGTATGGATAAAATCAATGTAACGACAATAATGTGCTTAAAAATGTGTTTTTAGATACCGGCGGACTGTTGATTCACTCTCACATAGCAACATAGAAATTTACCACTGTCAAAGTGTAATTTTCCCATTTGAACTTCGATGCGATTATAATGATATTTTTATTTGTGTCTCTGTAGACACAATATATTTTTTCCTGTTTGATACAGATTTAAAAAAAAAAAGATGTTATAGACCCTCTTTAAATCTACCTTTAGTCTAATTTTCTTTAAGCCCTAAAACTACACATAAATAAGCAAAATAAAAAACAATTTCCCACCCGATCTTAGAGAAAGTGTTCTTGATATTGTATTGGTTTAAAATATCGTATATTGATAACACTAACGAATATTCTATACAAATTTGGAACTAATTGGACTATTTTTTTTTTAATTTTAAATTTTTTATATGAAAAATATATAAATTTGTTGAATGTTTTTCACATAAAAATTTTAATAAATAAATAAAAACACATTATTGTAAAAAAAAAATACTTTCTCAGTTAAAATCAAACGTCCGTTGGCGGGACGTTTTTTAATCGATATTACATTGTAGTAATTTTTTTATTTTCTTTTGGATACGAAAATCGTTGGAGTGTCCCACGTTTGGTGACAGTAAATGGTGGTAGGGAGGGAGTTTTTTATTCGGTTGTTCGCGGACTCCTCGAAAAAAATATACAAAAAGATGTACTAGTAAATAAAAAAATATGGAGACAAAACAGTATGCAGTTGTATGCCTTGCGGTGTCTGATCGCGGTAATGTTTAATAGGATAAACATTATCATTGTGGTCGCCGACAATGGGAGGCGGTATGGGTTTCTCGTAAATAATAAGACTGCGATGATGATGACTATTAAACCGAAAGCAAGCCTATATATACATAATATTATGCGACACACTCCTTATTTAGAGGTGCACGAATAGGTGTATCGGCCGAAAACATCTGCCCAGGGCGGTACCGGTAAGAGTGTGAATGTACACGGGAAGACCCCGAAGAAAGGATCGTTAGGAAATGAAAAATATTACCCGCAATATTCGATTATACTTATACATGCTTGAGCCGGCTAATAAAGGATAAGCCGGACAAAAAAAAAAGAAAAAGAAATGCGTTTCAGCTGTCCCAGCCGGGTCGTCTCCGGGCGTTGATCAAGTACAGTTCCAAACCCGTAATAGTACCTAATAATAACAACAATAATAATAATATATTATACAAAGGGTGCTGAAACTCGAAACGGTGTATAGGTAACACAGACACCGCCGTTGGCGAAAACTTAAGTAACGGATAGGCCGTTTGTGGATAAATTCGGGCAGCGACGTGTCTAGGGAATAATTTATTTTATCTATATTATTATGCACAAACTGGTCAAAACGGAGGCAAAACACAACACATCAATCGTTTTTGTTCTACAATGACCAAAATTTGATTTTTTGTTTTTAAACGTCCACCAAAACACATTTTAAAAACGATGAAAAATATAATAAAAACTAGTTTCTGTACTACCACGAACTCGGTCTATGATAATTTTTATTAATAAGTAAAACTATTCTGCGTTCCAAAAGAGAACATACCGGGTTTGCATAAATATTACAAAATTCAAAACATATTAAAAATGTTGAAAAAAGATGATTCTTTAAAAATTTTATATTTTGAATTGAGTAAATTGTCTGTAAATTGGAAATATTCTAAGAATAAAATAATTAATAGATCCGTTTAAAATACGGTTCATTGCACACTTTAGATTATTAGTTGCCAATTATAAATTAAAACAATTTTTTTTTTTAAATATCGTTAAAATACTTCAAATTGAAAATGTCTTATGAAATATTTAGTACTAATATCCATATATATATATATTAGGCCTACTGTGACCTTAAACTAGCCTGAGCATAATTTCTTATACTTTAACCCTTCGGGGTACATACTCTAGTGTCATTTCTGTGTTATATTTAAAGGCGGACTATAATATAAATATCATTATAAATGCAATCGCCGTGTAATGCCTATTGGGACTTGAGCTGCGGCAAAAATGCGGTGTCGCCCGGACAGAATAATAATGTATTATTCATTTGGACACAATGGATAAAGCTCTTGGGCTCCACAGTGTAAACATTGGGTTCCGGTTAGGCCTAACCAGACACCGTGCTCTATCCGCCACTCCGATTGTTTATTTACGGAAATCAATGTTACAATTCGCCGGAAACTCGATTAACGATTCCAAGTAGCAGTTTGCGTATGTACCTATTTGTTATGCGATAATGGCGTCACAACCGAATCAACAGTACCCCTGGAAAGTGTCTACAATGGCGACAGCGTGCTGAGCACATCCTCGGCGGAGGACACGCTATATTTTCATCGTACTGCCGCCTTTGACTCGACTTGGTGTTGTTTAGCACAGCAGTGTGAATCTACAGATGATAATTATTTAGCACACATACCTAATGCCAGTAGAAGAAATTCGCACTAAAACCAATGTATTATACTGTCACAAAGTCACCAAGTGTTTTTCCCTCGAAGGAGAAACATTACATCATGAATGTGTCTTGTGGTACCACATAAGAAGGAGTTTTTATATAACACATAAACCACGCCTGTCTGTCACTTAAAATATTTAATTAAAGTAAAGAAAATGTTATTGGCCCATCCCCACCCAACCGACTGGTGTTCATGTTCCTCGATAATCTCATATCAGCTGATTTTCTTATCAATTATCTCTTCTCTTCTATTTTCTGCTCTTACCCGCTCTTCTCCTCCCATCACCTTATCTTGCGAAAGGATTGAGTCATGATAAATGTTAATATTCGAAGACCTTCTCAACTCTTAAAACTCTCTTTTTTTTTTATACAGGACGTGTAACGTTACCTCAACCAACATGTGTACAGTTTTTAACTTCAGAAAGTCCACAATAATTTTTAGAACAAGACATTTGGCAAAAAAAAAAAAATCCCGTTTGTCGTTAATGGTATAATTTTAAACTGGTAAAATAGATTACTGTGTTTTGGAGTCGTATTGGGTACATAAAAGTAGCTGACATTTATATAAAATTGTTAATAAAACATACTGGAATATATTTAATGACAATTATATATTTTTTACAATCATAAATCGTTATAATTAGGTATACATAGATATTTAAAAAAAAAAATAAAGAACTGTAATATAATTGTTTGCAGAAGAAAAAATGTTAAACTTATCATTTGTTTTTTTACATTTTCTTTTAGTTACATAATATTATCACCGGTTGTATACAAATATATACAAATATATACAATAACACATATTAATTAAATATTTAAAACAGATAATATATTTTCCTTGGAAGGACTGAAACACTATAAACTAATGGGCATATTAACGTTTGAATTCGCTAGTGTTAAAAATATTTCACAACATTTCTTAACAAAACTTTATAACTTCACCATACTTACTGAAACTAATTTAAAATTTTCGCTTTTTTTTCGAAACACTTAATTACTATAGAAACTTTTCGCGAGGGTTTCAGAACATGTAAATTTTATTGAATGTCTTACGCCTCAACTGTAATACCGAGAAGACATTAATGTGCCCTTACTTCGAGCATAATATATTTAAATATTTTACGAGCCATGTTCTGCTTTTATGGTTTTGTTTAAAAAAAATATGGTAAGACCGAAAATATAATAACATACTTTTAACAACAAAGTATAGTAAAAAGGTTATATTAAAAAAATGTAATTTAACAAAAAAAAAAAACTAACCTAACCAAAAAACGCAGAAGACAATAATAATTATTCTCCGGTTTTAATCTTAATACTTATGTGTTTAGTAATTATAGGACATAAGTGTGTGTGTTCTACATCATTAGGGTACACCGACTATTAATAAGATGATAATATAATTTGAGTTCCAAGAGTATTGGATTAATCTTGTACATTATAAAGTATTGATAAAAAAAAAAATGTATATACTTCAATAGCTAACGCGGATCAATACACGCGGTTCATTGTTATCCACAAGGTAACAGCAGCTGTTGTTGGTAATATTTTGTAAATTTTGTGTTAGGCGATCAATTTTCAAATTAATGATACCAAAAACGGTTTGTACGATGAAAGCTTTCGACGGCCATTGTAAATTTACGGTTGGAAATCGCTATTGTACACATGGGCCGGTGAGCATAGTTAATTTTGTGTGAGTGTTTTTTGTATTTTTTTTGCCACAGAGTTTTCCACGGGCTTAATGAAAAATCCTTTCACTGATTTTCACAGGGTCGCCGCCGTTGAAGATTCATCACGATTATGTATTGTAATATAATGTGTATACATTTTTTTATGAACCGCATAATTTGTGTATTATAAAGGTCTACTATATATTACCGCCGTTGCTAATTAATCAGTTGATGATGCACCGTAGTGTATTAACGTGATAAATGACCGACCGGTGTTTATTATATTGTATAAACGACAATATTATGTATACCTATATACATCCATAGTGCACGGCATAATGGACACTGACAATATTTAGTTAATTTATCGCTCGGACGCAATACTGCTAATAATATACCTAACTATATTATATTGTATAATAATTTGTGCGCCTATGTATATATAGGGAAGGTCGCAAAATTGTGCTGTTCGACCCGGGTTCATTAATGTTGACACGAACGCGGTTTCGACAAGCTTAGGTATATAATAATAAATGCAGTTTACATAGTGTTTTTCGTTTTAATTATGCAACTGTTGCGATTGATCATATTTACTGTTAATTACACTGTTTATAACACACAAAAGTCTGAACATACAATTTATTCTGTAATTGCTAAATATAGTCTCTTTTGTTCGTTCACCATCACCTTCTCCTGAAGCCTCATTGTTTACCTAATTTAAATTCTAAGCAATGTTAATATAAGCTTATTCAACTTGTTACAAATTTTAAAAGACAAATGATTAAAAAAATTCACCGTGCACTTTACATTTCGAATTAGCATTCATGGATTATCTGGGTCGCATTAATATAACAATGTAATCGTTGTTGAGTTTTTAGTTGTATTGTATACAGGATGGTTTAACTACTATAAACTAGCTGTGAACCAGTCAATAGATATTTTCATAAGATTAAATTATTAGTTTTTATACTTTTACAGTTCAAAGTTCGCTTAATTTTAATTTGTTATCCAAGAATACAACCCAATCTCTTATACGTTTAAACCTTATGGACTTGAGATTTTTAAACGATAAACGTATAGTTTAAAATTTAGTATGCGTGGAAGGATGGATTTGTTTAGTCTTATTTTTATCTGCGTCCTAAATTTTGAATAACTTTATAAATAATTTTCCTAAACTGGTTACCATTTAAAAATCTCAAGTTTATAGGGTTTTCCTGTTTAACATACGAGGGACGGGGGCTATATATTTTATAAATATACATAAGACACGGAGTAACTAACAACTGTGAAAGTATAAAAATGTATTATTTTTTAAGATAACGACTGATTCATAGTTAGTGAACCATCCTGTATTGTACGGTTTTTTCGTCTTGGTAATAATCGATTTAGAATCGTCAGCTTAAGTTGATAATTTAATAACGCAAAGAGCACCAGAAACCATAGCGACGGGCACTGACTCCGCATACCTTAGGTTTTTTAACGATCCTTGGATAGCAGGAATTTTACATTAATTTTGATTGTCACAGCACAACTACTTGACATTAAACAAACCTTTTAGTCGCAAACTTCGGGTGACACGACATAATGCGTTGTGGAAAATTTACCTTTTGCCGTTATCGTTTAAATTAATGCTATCACTGCAGTTACCTTTTTTGAACATTTATATATTATGCGTACAGCCCTGTCAAGGGATTACAAACAGAACCAAAGAGTCGACAGTTTAGTGGACGACCAACCAAGCGATTGAATGAAGTAACCCGCGTGAATAGAGAATGGAACAGGTTAGAATGAAACATTTAATAAGATCAGGCGGAAGGAAATAATTTCGGCGATATAGAGCTTCAAATGCACTTCAAATAATAAAGATACGGGATATCTTCCATTCACAAATCAATTAGTTTTTATTATAAAAAGAGTACATCAAATCCGCTTACTCCGCTACTTATCAATGTCATTCGATATGCTAAGAAGTAATATTTTCTATGTCTTGGCATCGCAGGGGTTGATGTTTAATTTTAATTCAGATTTAAGTTCAAAGTTCACATTCTATCGCTGACCTGCAAGGTATTATTATTATTGTATTATTTGTCGAAAATGAGTAGGTAGTTCATTAATATTGCAAACGCTTCAAGGACTTGGCCATCAAGGCGGATAGTTTGAAATGGTCTTCGGTCAATTACACAGCGGTTAATCAATCCGGCACGCGCTTGGTACAATTCACCGAACGGTATTTAATAAAATATAAGTTTTATTTCACGGAACTAACTCTTAAAGTATATTTTATTCTTATTTTAAACTGTACCTATAGTTACATAATATAAACCATGTAATTGTTGAGCTGTAATATTTTCCAAGAAAGACTATAACATTTTTTTTTTTTTTAAATACTCTTAAAGTGCTAACTATAACGGATTTTTCTTCAAATCAAATTAGAAGGTATAACGAAGTAGACACCTGCAAATAATTATAATACATAAATTAGAATTTTTGGCTTATTTTATTTTATAATGCCTAGAAATATGCTTGCTGAGCAACTTAATAATTTATATTAATTCGATGAGTTGAGTCAAATAAAGATATTATGAACTGAGCAGAACAGTAAGAGTTGTATTTAATTTTTAGTTAAGTATTAATATATTAAAAAAAATAATTGTTTGTATTTCAATTGTTATGCCTTAAATTTATCTTTAGATGTAAAATTTTTCTGGTCAGGTGGCACTGCTGAGAGCCTTCCTATTCACACATTATGTCATTGTATCGTTGTCATCAGACTTGCTGATTATACATATTTTGTATAGATTGTAAATAAAGAAAATATATTTTTAATAAAAAAAAAAAAACATGTAAAATATTTGAACCACATATTTGAGAAACAACGTAAGTTCAAAAAATGTAATTAGGAGAAAACAATAAAAAACTGTTTTAACGCTACCAGTGTTATATATCGGCGAAACTGAAAGGTCCAATGGAAAGTGCTCGTTTAGCATACACAACTTAAAAAAAAAAAAATATATTGACCTCGTTCTGGCCTTGGGGATGCATTTGAAATTGCTGGACTTACGTCATTTCTCAAATACATGATTTTCCGTCATGCAAATGTGTGGTTTTATTACTGTAGTGAACACTCTGGACTTATGTTCATTCTGAAATACACGTAGTTAATCATAAATAGGCGTGTTTACCTATAATACTAAATTTAAAAATATTAATTTTTCACCTTTATTCCAATGATGAGTAAAAAAAAACTACTAATTTACTGAAATACAATATTTTTTATTGATAATTAATACAAATCATTAATGCTTTGTTAAATTTAATTTTGATATACAGACTTAGTATTTCGAAAAAGAGAAAACAAAATTAAAAACAATGAAAAACTATCTTAAAATTAAATATTTCTCTCCAAAACTTTTACACATGATGTGTATATCAATATAAAACGTATCCCATGTGTTATCTCATTTTTCAATATTTGGTGACTTACGTTGTTTCTCAAACATGTGGTTCATTTATAAATGTCTTTTCGAGAAAATTTAATAAGCCATCAAGTCTATGAAGTTTAAAATTGTTTAAAAAAAAAATGTAGCCAAGTATTTTTTAAACAGTTAAAACGAATTTATATGTTGTTACTGATAGACAATATGTTTTAGTTGTTTTACTTTTTATTTTACATTGTTATATTATCTTTACATTTATTACTATTGGCAATGTATTAGTATTAACTAGTATAAATTTCCACAGTTATTGGAGTGTTTAAGTGTAATTAAAAAAATATATGATTTCGAGGACACAATCATTTTGTTTGTCAGAACAAGGTAATGTTGTTTTCTTCTGTTAGACTTAAGGGCTGTTGTTGCACCATCATATTAATACCTATTATGTAAACTAGTGCGGCATGGGCACGAAATGTCGTTGGACGTGTAACAATAAAACGTAATGAAGTTAAGGGTAGTTGGTACACGTGTATCGTATCTAATTACGGTGCTCGGGCAAATATTTCGTGACAGTAGTGACGTATAGAATTTATACACCCCGTCCGTTATTATTATTATTATTCGGTGCTGTGAAAACGTGTGAAAAAATAATAAAAAGGTTGGCAACTAAACTAAAATAACCGGATTGAGGAGAAAAAATAGCCAATCTAACGGCATGTATGAATTGTGTTAAGTGTAATAATTCGCGACAGAGGGTCTCGTTAATCTGCCGCAGGTTTGTGTAAAGTATAATGTAAGTACACCAGCTGCACCTCCTCGCCTGGCCCGATTATTACTTACACCTCCTGTTGTGTAATGCACACTAGTTATATAGCAATAATACACCATGTTATTATTGTACGGGAAGTCTGCCTAACGAGCCATCGTTTCCTTGATATCGTTAGGAATTTTGATTGCTATCATTTTTTTGTTTTTTCATCCAAACTTATTGACATTGTAAGCCGAATAATAACGTTCATCATATCGTTATAGTTTTGCCACAAGTCGTTAAGTCGGAATAGGTTTCGTTTGTAAATGGAAATATAATAAGTTTAAAACGACTATAAAATAAAAAAAATAGATCCACTACATAAATCATGAGGGGGCGTGCATTTTATTTGGTTACTTTTGTTGCAATTAAATAAAAAAAAAACACAAGTAGGCCAAAGAAGATTTGAGTGGTCGTTGTGTGAAGTGTGTAAGGTAAGTACGGAAATGGTAACTAATGAACAATTTTTGTAGAGAGAGTGAGAGGATATCTGGCCGACCGCCCCCTTTTGTGTGGGTGAGGCAAGGATGTTTTATAAAGTTCAATAAGATTTGCTAACACAGTTTTATTCCATGATAATTTTTGCTGTTACCTGAGTCAAGTATAAATAAATGTATTGAGTATTTTAGATGGCTTTTTTATGCAGTTTTACGGATCACAAACCCCTTTGAAAAAGGTCTCAGGCAAAGTGCAAGCCAATATGAATTGACACGGTGGTTACTGTGGAATTGCTCACTAAGCTATAGCATTCAGATCTATTTGTATTTATGTGAGTTATGTTTATTCTCTGTTGACAGATGTTGGTGTACATGTTCACATATAGAGCTTACCTATTCGTTTGAACCATCCTACGCATACAATTAAATCCTGTATATTATTAGACAATGTTATATATTATTTGTGTGTACATTGTACGAAACTCTAGTATATCTTCTGTATGTGATTAGACAATATAATATAATGTAACTACTTGACATGTACCATCATAATGAACAAGAGCCAATGATACCCTCCTAGGTCATATTATTGTTATTATCCTCAAAGGTTATTTGTGAATTGATGAAATATTAAACCTTACATACTAAAAATGTTTAGGTTATAGATACAAATTCGATTATAGTACTTATTTCAAGCACGCTGTTATAAATTTGCTTATTGCATATTTATATATGTTGAGCATGGTCCTATTATCCTAATGAAACGATGTACATTTATAAAAGATACACTTGCGTTTACAGTCAGTATATAATAACTATATTGGATGTCACGAAAATTACTCTTATTCTTTTCAAAAACTGTTATTTTTCATAAATGTGTCTTTATTTTTGGTTCCTTTTTATTTTCGACCTAGTCCGATGACGAAATCTGACGGTTTTCTTTATACATCGGGACATAAATGGTTTTCTTTAATTAAAAACATATTTTATAATTATTTTGCCGAACGCCTTTGTAATACAACTGCCGTACGCTTTAGGTATTTCCGGAAAAACATTTAGTTCCGTTTCAGTTTTAAGTATAATGTTTTGCATGATTTAAAAAAGAAACAATTTGAATTTGAATTTTAAGAAGAACACGATTAATATTATTAATTTAAAAAAAAAACAGTTTTTTGAAACTCGTATTTTTTTCTTTACAAAAATGTTATGGTTTTTACAAAGATGTTCTAAAGACGTTGTACTAGCTGGTGCGCTGTTCCCATCTAGATAAAAAAAAAAAGCCCAAAGCATAAAGGATAAGAGCAATCTCTTTTTAATAAAACATTGTATGTTATTACTTTGACGGTGTAATTAAATCATCGCGCGATGGAGAGGAAAGGAGACGCCGTTGTCCCTACTAAAAATGCAAAGGATATACAATATATATATATATATATTTTTCATCCTTTGTGAATTCTTTCTTTTCCTTGTTCATCTCTTAATGTTCGATATTATTTACGTTCAATCAGCGCTCGCTATGCTTCCGCCCCGTCTGTCTCGTGTGAACTAAACTGTGAAATGTCTCAAACGCATTTCGCTGAGACTTTAACGACCTCCCGAAACCGTCTGAGTGTGAACGACGGAGAGGGTTGACTTTTTATTAAGATCTCTTGCTCTATACCGTCTTTTTGATTGGCCACCGTATCCTCGTCGCAGCAGAGGCGGCTCCGTTAAGGATAGGTTGACAAGCGACACTGTTGATCAATAGCCAGAACCCTTGGTTAAAATTGTATTTAAATTAACCTTAAAAGGTTACACGCTTGTACACATACACGTGTGTTTTACAAAAACACAACTTAACACCTTAACTTTTTCCTTGCCGTTCCAACATAAGTATTTGTATTATAATATTATTGAGTTCAGCGAGTACAGAAAAACTAGAGCACTCGTCCTGCTGGTGCTGCGACGTGGGGTTAACTAGGCCGCGACATCCCCGGAAACGGGTGTGACATTAATATTCATACCGAGTTAATAAACTGTAGAGGGAACTGTTCTCGTGTAAGCCGCAAGTCTCGAAATGATTATGAATTATAAACAAATGACTCGGCTAATTATGCGTGTATACTTTGCCCGCGGTTTTAGCGCTCGTTAAGATCGACCACAGTTAAGCGTTGAATATTTTATGACCGAAAAGCCACCCCGACCTCTGCCACACACAGCATCGTAACCGGTCGAGTTTCGCGATATTATTTAATATATTATTATTATGCGCGGCGATGTTAATCGAACAGTTTGTCATTTTACTCGAGTCGCTATATATTGCGTATAATAATAATAATACACAACAGTAGCACAACACCACGTGCTACTGGGCTTATTAAACTGCGTGCCGATAAGAATTTAAGCCATATTAATCGGCCGAATCGTTATGAACGACGGCGTCACGTAATCGCCACGGTCGCATTCGGCTGTTAATATTATTTTACAAAAAAATCAAATAAAAAATAAGCTACCGTGACTTACAAAGCCCAAAGGTTCTGGTTACGGTTGAGGAAACCGGGGTTTTCCATATGAAAGTTATAAAATAAAAAACCACAAACGTCTTTCATAGACCTTCATGATAATGACGATTTAGTCCCTTCAAAATTAGTCTCTTTAACCGTGTTAAGTTGACAAAGGCTAATTTTTAAGTATCAAAAAATAATACTACTTTTTAGGTTAGCCGTGGAAAGTTATGTATAATATATTATTATGATACGTACCTTTAAAGATACAACGTCAAGTTAAGGGTTAAATATTTAAATGGGCACGCTGTACCCTAAAATGTAGTTTGTGCACAATAAATTATTAATTGTATATTTTAGGAATTATATGTTTGTTGAATGAGTTATTTGCCTTTATAATGTAATATGGATAGACCCTATAGATTATATTCAGATAACTACATAAAATTACATTTAACTCGATAAAGTTCGTTGTATGTATATGTATACCAAGATATTTTATTATATTCTAAAAAATAAGATTTAGGTTTGCGAATACACACAAAATAAAAAAAAACAAAACTGCTGCTATGTCAACAATAATCTCTTGAATTATATATTAATAAAATCTCAAAAGAAGTTTTTATTGGGGTCAAATAGTTGAATCGATTTTTTACTCATTTAACTTCACTATGTTATAAGCTATACTATGTGTATGTTATAAATTATCTACTAATATAGCCTTCTTCGTTCAGTTTTTATATTTCCTTGGTCTGTGTGCACTTAGTC